>NC_089846.1:93891867-94503983 GCF_035609145.1 Eleutherodactylus coqui | reverse complement strand
CAGAGCGGGCAGTATTATAGTTGTCATTCTTGTACATAGCGGGCAGTATTATAGTAGTTATATTCTTCTACATAGGGGGCAGTATTATAGTAGTTATATTCTTCTACATAGGGGGCAGTATTATAGTAGTTATATTCTTCTACATAGGGGGCAGTATTATAGTAGTTATATTCTTGTACATAGGGGCAGTACTATAGTAGTTATATTCTTGTAAATGGGAACAGTATTATAGTAGTTATATTCTTATACATAGGAGGCAGTATTATAGTAGTTAAATTCTTGGACATGGGAGGCAGGATTTTAGTAGCTATATTCTTGTACATAGCGGGCAGTATTATAGTTGTTATATTCTTGGACATAGGGAACAGTATTATAGTAGTTATATTCTTGGACATAGGAGGCAGTATTATAGTAGTTATATTCTTGTACCAAGGGGACAGTGTTATAGTAGTTATATTCTTGGACATTGGGAACAGTATTATAGTAGTTATATTCTTGTACATAGGAGGCAGTATTATAGTAGTTAAATTCTTGGACATAGGAGGCAATATTTTAATAGCTATATTCTTGTACAGAGGGGGCAGTATTATAGTAGTTACTATAATACTGCCCCCTCTGTACAAGAATATAACTACTATAATACTGCCCCCTCTGTACAAGAATATAGCTATTAAAATATTGCCTCCTATGTCCAAGAATTTAACTACTATAATACTGCCTCCTATGTACAAGAATATAACTACTATAATACTGTTCCCAATGTCCAAGAATATAACTACTATAACACTGTCCCCTTGGTACAAGAATATAACTACTATAATACTGCCTCCTATGTCCAAGAATATAACTACTATAATACTGTCTCCTATGTACAAGAATATAACTACTATACTACTGCTCCTATGTACAAGAATATAACTACTATAATACTGCCCCCTCTGTACAAGAATATAGTTATATTCTTGTACATAGGAGCAGTAGTATAGTAGTTATATTCTTGTACATAGGAGACAGTATTATAGTAGTTATATTCTTGTACATAGGGGGCAGTGTTATAGTAGTTATATTCTTGTACATAGGGGGCAGTGTTATAGTAGTTATATTCCTGTAAATAGGGGGCAGTATTGTACTGTAGTAGTTATATTCTTGTACACAGGGGGCAGTATTTTAGTAGTTATATTCTTGTACATAGGGGTAAGTATTATACTGTAGTTGTTATATTACTGCACAGAAGGGGCAGTGTTGTACTGTAGTAGTTATATTCCTGTACATAGGGGGCAGTATTGTACTGTAGTAGTTATTTTCCTGAACATAGGGGGCAGTATTGTACTGTAGTAGGTATATTCCTATACATAGGGGGCAGTATTATACTGTAGTAGTTATATTCCTATACATAGGGGGCAGTATTATACTGTAGTAGTTCTATACTTGTACATAGGAGGCAGTATTACAGTAGATCTTTTCTTGTACATAGGGGACAGTATTGTACTGTAGCAGTTATATTCCTGTTCAGACAGGGGGCAGTATTGTACTGTAGTAGTTATATTCTAGTACATAGGGGGCAGAGTTCTACTGTCGTAGTTATATTTCTGTACGTAGGGGGCAGTATTGTACTATAGTAGTTATATTCCTGTACATGGGGGGCAGTATTTTACTGTAGTAATTTTATTCTTATATATAGGGGGCAGTATTATACTGTAGTCATTCTATTCTTGTACATAGGGGACAGTATTACAGTAGATCTTTTCTTGTACATAGGGGGCAGTATTGTATTGTAGTAGTAATATTTCTGTACATATGGGGCCAGTATTATATTGTAGTAGTTATATTCCTGGACAGACAGGGGGCAGTATTGTACTGTTGTAGTTATATTCCTGTACACAGGGGGCTGTATTTTACTGTAGTAGTTATATTTCTGTACATAGGGGCCAGTATTATACTGTAGTAGTTATATTCCTGGACAGACAGGGGGCAGTATTGTACTGTAGTAGTTATATTCTTGTACATAGGGTGCAGAGTTCTACTGTCGTAGTTATATTTCTGTACGTAGGGGGCAGTTTTATAGTAGTTATATTCATGTAAATAGGGGCCAGTATTGTACTATAGTAGTTATATTCCTGTACACAGGGGTAAGCATTATACTGTAGTAGTTATATTCCTGCACACAGGGGGCAGTATTGTACTGTACTAGTTATATTCCTGTACATGGGGGGGCAGTATTTTACTGTAGTAATTTTATTCTTATATATAGGGGGCAGTATTATACTGTAGTCATTCTATTCTTGTACATAGGGGACAGTATTACAGTAGATCTTTTCTTGTACATAGGGGGCAGTATTGTAGTGTAGTGGTTATATTGCTGTACATAGGGGCCAGTATTATACTGTAGTAGTTATATTCCTGTACAGGCAGTATTGTACATAGGGGAAACTATTACAGTAGATCTTTTCTTGTACATAGGGGACAGCATTGTACTGTTATAGTTATATTCCTGTACAGAGGGGGCAGTATTGTACTGTAGTAGTTATATTCCTGCACATAGGGGGCAGAATTGTACTGTAGTAGTTATATTCCTATACATAGGGGGCAGTATTATACTGTAGTAGTTATATTCTTGTACATAGGGGGCAGTATTGTACTGTAGTAGTTATATTCCTGTACATAGGGGGCAGTATTGTATTGTAGTAGTAATATTTCTGTACATATGAGGCGAGTATTATATTGTAGTAGTTATATTCCTGGACAGACAGGGGGCAGTATTGTACTGTTGTAGTTATATTCCTGTACACATGGGGCAGTATTGTACTGTGGTAGTTATATTCCTGTACACAGGGGGCTGTATTTTACTGTAGTAGTTATATTTCTGTACATAGGGGCCAGTATTATACTGTAGTAGTTATATTCCTGGACAGACAGGGGGCAGTATTGTACTGTAGTAGTTATATTCTTGTACATAGGGTGCAGTATTATAGTAGTTATATTCCCGTACATAGGGGACAGTATTATTGTAGTTATATTCCTGTAAATAGGGGGCAGTATTGTACTGTAGTAGTTATATTCCTGTACATAGGGGGCAGTATTGTACTGTAGTAGTTATATTCCTGCACATAGGGGACAGTATTATAGTAGTTATATTCCTGTAAATAGGGGGCAGTATTGTACTGCAGTAGTTATATTCCTATACATAGGGGGCTGTATTATACTGTAGTATAATACGACCCGTGGGAACCCAGCCTTAAAGTTATTTGCTTACAATAACAAATTTCTTATTATTATTCATGGCTGACCGCTGCCTTTGATTGGTTACAGCCCTCAGCCAATCAGAGGCATCATTTTCAGGAGGCGGGGATCTTTCAATCCCCGGCCAGAAGAGAAGCTGAAGAAGAATGCCGGGGACCTGCTAGCAAACGCATCAGAGATGACAGTAGTTTTAAGGTGGTTTATTTTATTTTTTTACAGTTATAGATTATTTTCGGGGTAGGGCTTATATTACAAGACACCCCTTCCCCTCTGAAAATCCTCACTTCGGGGAGTCACAGCAGTGGTGAGGAGTGCGATAATCTCCCATTGATTTCAATGGGGCCGCGCTGTTGCTGCCGGCCCTATTGCAAACAATGGGCAAGATTGCAAAAAGAATGGATATGCTGCAATGGTTTTAACGCTGTATCGCAAGTGTTAAAACATCGCACATGTGCATGGAGCCATTTGAAGCCACTGGCTACATAATTTTGCAATTTCTCACAGCTTCGCAGCGCTGGGAAATCGTGCGTTTTCCTCGCCAGTGTGAACACTCCCTCAGCCAGACCTCATCAGGAATACTGTGTTCAGTTCTGGGCACCCCACTTTACAAAAGACATAACTGGAGCAAGTTCAGAGAAGAGTTACCAAGATGGTAAGCGGTCTGCAAATCATGTCCTATGAGGAAACGTTTAAAGGATCCGGAATGTTTAGCTTGCAAAAAAGAAGGCTGAGAGAAGACTTAATAGCTGTCTACAAATATCTGAAGGGCTGTCACAGTGCAGAGGGATCAGCCCCATTCTCATTTGCACAAGGAAAGACCAGAAGCAATGGGATGAAACTGAAAGGGAGGAGACAAAAATTAGATATTTAGTGAGGGGATCAATGAGGGGAACAGGTTACCACAGGAGGCGGTGAGTTCTCCCTCAATGGAAGTCTTCAAACAAAGGCTGGACAAATATCTGTGTGGGATGATTTAGTGATCCTGCATTGAGCAGGGGGTTGAACCCGATGACCCTGGAGGTCCCTTCCAACCGTACCAGTCTAAGACCCTTCAGATTTTATATTAGGGCCCTGGAGCCTCAGTGTGTAGTGTGAGATGATGGGGCTCTGATATAGATTATGTATTGGGGTCTCGGGGCCTCTGTATATAGTGGGACACATTAGGGTCCTGGTACAGATTACATGCCCCATTATAGGCCTGTTCAACTAATGGTTTTCCATAGCAACCAATCATATTGCAGCTTTAATTTTTTCAGAGCAGCTTCAGAAATGAAAGCTGTGTTCTGATTGTTTGCTATGGGCAACAAGACCAGTTTTACTATTTGAGAAATGAAACCCATGTTACAGATTATGTATTATAGCCCTGGAGCCACCGTGTATGATGGGACACGTTGGGACTAGGGCTGCCAAGTGGCCGGTATTTTTCCCGCTAGGCCGGTATTTTTTTTTTACCGGCCATATTACAGGCCCCACCTGCGTCATATACCTACAAAACTGTACCGTGAGATTTGGCGGTTGAGACTGCGCCACTCCTGAGATTAAAGAAGAGGGGGAGCAAGCCCCTAAAGTGGAACGTTACGTGTAGGGCGAGAAGTTCCACCCCTGGGTGGATACCTGCATGACTGGGCCCAACCCCCCTGCTGAGAAGAAGCAGTTGCTCATAAGAGTTCATGGGGAACAGCACCTGGAGACTCTTGAAAAACAGTTCTGACAAAACCCTGAGAGGAAGACCAGCTGGATATCCCCCCCATCGGGCCCAGTGGTTCTTTGGGGACGAACAAGAGAGCTAGAAGTAACTGATGGAGGAAGATGGACCTGCCGAAGTTGTGAATACCCCTGATACAACAGAAGAAGAAGTGTCTGCGCCATCATGCTGCTCTACTGGAGGTTCAGGGGTGAGGAAGGGCACCAAGGGAGGCACTATTACCACTGGCGTTGGAAAATAAATGAAGAAAAAAAGGCTCTGGCGCTCCAGTGGAAAAAACCAACAGGAAATCTCAAGATCAGCTTGTGATCTTTAATATGAAAAAGCTTTGTACGACGCGTTTCGTCGCGATAACCGCAACTTTTTCAAATACATTAAGTTTAAAATACATCACTCTATATATAAAAAAAGTACAGAACTTACATTTTTAGATCACCAATGAATGATGGTCAGGAGAACTCACAAATGGGTGAGGATCATTTCTGGAGAAGCGTGCTATACCAGGTGGCGTGGACGCACTCTCACCTCGTGTGTGCGGACAACTTCCGGGTATCGTTGGAAGAGTGTGATGTCAACGCGTTCGTCCGAGACGCACGCTGTGTGACGTGTCCACGTTTGTGTGGTGTATGTGAGAAGCCGCTTCCGGGTGTCATGCGCGACGTATGACGCAGACACGCACACCTGGAACACTCGCCGCTCGGTTATGGAACGCAAGCATCGGGATCTCTAAGAATCATATCAGAATTACTGTTTGGGCTGTGAATAACAACCGTCCAAGCTGAATATATCTTTCTCCTAATATTGGGCATTGGTATATCTCTTGTTCAATAAATACATCATATTAATATCAATGAATAGAGATGAGCGAGCGTACTCGGAAAAGCACTACTCGCTCGAGTAATGTGCTTTATCCGAGTATCGCTGTGCTCGTCCCTGAAGATTCGGGTGCCGGCACGGAGCGGGGAGCTGCAGGGGAGAGCGGGGAGGAACGGAGGTAAGATCTTTCTCTCCCTCTCTCCCGCCCGCTCTCCCCTGCTCCCCGCTGCGACTCACCTGTCAGCCGCAGCGGCACCCGAATCTTCAGACCCGAGCACAGCGATACTTGAATAAAGCAAATTACTCGAGCGAGTAGTGCTTTTCCGAGTACGCTCGCTCATCTCTAGTCTGGATGCACAATGGAGCCCAAAATGAAAGGAGTATTCAGTGTCTTCCAGAACAGAAATTTAGCTCGAAGGCCTTTCAGGCCCCATATCACACTGGTAGAGCTTTTGAGCTGCCCAAACGATAGAGAACCCCGCACAAATGACCCCATTTTGAAAACTAGACCCCCTAACAAATTTATCTCAGGGTGTATTGCTCATTTTGACCCCACAGTTTTTAAATGAATTCAAGCAAAGCAAAAGGAAAACATTGCGATTTTTGTTTTTTTGGCAATTCTGTTGTTTTCAAAACAGCTTTTTTTGTACAGCACACATATGAATGAAGACTTGCACCTCAAAATGGATACCCCGGTTTTTCCCGTGTTCAGAGACATACCCATTCTGGCACTAATCCTAAGTCTGTTCACAGAGGCAAAAAAAAGTCTAAGAGTAAGTTTAAAACTAGGGATAAGCGAGTATACTCGCTAAGGCACTACTCGCTCGAGTAATGTGCCTTAGCCGAGTATCTCCCTGCTCGGCCCTAAAGATTCGGGGGCCGCTGCAGCTGACAGGTGAGTTGCGGCGGGGAGCGGGGCAGAGCGGGCGGGAGAGAGGGAGAGAGAGATCTCCCCTCCGTTCCTCCCTGCTCTCCCCCGCAGCTCCCCGCCCCGCGGCGGCACCCGAATCTTTCGGGACGAGCGGGGAGATACTCGGCTAAGGCACATTACTCGAGCGAGTAGTGCCTTAGCGAGTATACTCGCTCATCCCTATTTAAAACCCTTCATAGTTTAGATGAAAATTAAAATACTGTAATTTTATTAGATAATATTTAAAAATCCAAATATAGGGCACACCGAAAGTTTTTACAGGAGACGACAAGGGTTAAGTCCCGAGGGGGGGGATAACGTTCATACAGAAACAAACACACAAAGCGTCTCTTATCATGCATTATGCTCTGTTCCAATGCTAGAATAACCCCTTAGTGACGGAGCTTTTTTGCTTTTTTCCATTTTCGTTTTTTTCTACTCCCTTTTAAAAAATCGTAGTTCCTTTATTTATCCATCAACGTCGCTGTATGATGGGTTGTTTTTTGCGGGACGAGTTGTATTTTTCAATGGCACTATTTATTTTACCATATAATTTACTGAAAAACCTTTTAAAAAATTCTAAGCGGAGAGAAATGGAAAAAAATACGACATTCCACCATCTTTCGGTGCGTCCTGTTTCTACAGCGCACAAACTGCAACAAAAACAACCTGATATTTTTATTTATGGGTCGGTACGATTACTACGATACCAAATTCATATAGTATTTTTTTTGCTGTAGTACTTGTATTTTTTTGGCGATGTAGTTATGTGAGGGCTCATTTTGTGCGGTTGGTACCATTTTCGCATACAGTTGACTTTTTGATCGCCTTTTATTACATTTTTTCTCGGAGATAGGGTGACCAAAAAAGTGCATTTCGGGCGTTATTTTTTTTTTGGACCATGTTCACTGTGCAGGGTAAATAATACATTACTTTGATAGATCGGACATTTACAGACGCAGCGATACCAAACACGTATTTTTGCTTTATTATTTCGATTTTTTTATTGCAAATATGGCAAAAGGAGGGTTTTTTTAACTTTTATACCTTTTTTTTTAATAGTAACTAAAACTTTATTGTTCTTCTTTTACACTTTCTTTCAGTCCCCAGGGGGGACCACAACCAGCGATGCTTTGATCGCTCCTGCAGTATGACATAATGCTATAGCATTATGTCATACTGCTTTTTCACAGGCGGTCTATCAAGCCACCAACGGGGATGGCTTGATAGGCAGTCTGCTAAGGCAGCCCTTGGGCCTTTCGAAAGGCCCCCGGCTGCCATGACACCTGCACGGCTCCCCCGATCGGGGTATTTAAATGCCACTGTCAGAAGTGACAGCGGCATTTAAAGGGTTAATAGCCGCGAACGGCCGATTCCGTCTATTGCCCGCGGGTGTCAGCTGCAATAAACAGCTGACGCCTGCACTGTATGGAGGAGATAGCGGTGCTATCTCCCTCCATACACGTCTTGTAACAGCAGGACGTAGAAAGTCTATACGGCCGTCACTAAGGGGTTAAACCAACAAGCTCTTTATTCCAGTCTTGAGTGTGATTGAGCTTAGATTACAAATATGGCTCTCTCCACTCTATTATAGCAGAAAACTCTATATCTTTTGGCTCTGAATATTTTGCCTCTGTACGTGGAGCTATTTATTTATTACTCCCTACGTGAGGTATCTGGGAGGTATCTCTCCAACAGTTACTCTAATCATCTATTACTCCATACGTGGAGATATCTTTCCATTTGCTAATCCATCTAGCAATAATTTTTGCAATAAGGCTGGTTTAACCTTTCGCATTATAAAAAAGATTCCATCAACAAAATCTTTTAAGCATACCTGGCTTAGGTGACAAGATTTGTATTGATATATAACTGTCCTTTTTACAGTATATCAGCAGAATAGCCACAGACTCCTCTCTATGTATAGATCATCTTATGGGAATCTCATAACATTAAGTAAAGATAATACACTGTAGATCAGTGGTCCCCAACCTTTTTGGCACCAGGGAACGGCTTCAAGCAAGACCATTTTTACAAGGCCCGGCAGGGTGGGGCGGGACATGGGCGGGGCTTTAGTTATATGGGGCGGGGTTATGAAGGGGGTTGGAGTTTAGTGCATACTTATTTAATTATGACATTTAGAATGTCCTGGCAGTACACACATAGGGCAGTATAATATACCCCCCCCCCCCCGCCTGGCAGCACACACATAGGGCAGTATATAATCTATTCCCCCCCCCAGCACACACATAGGGCAGCATATAATTTATCTCCCCTTCCCCCCCCCCCAGCACACACACTGGGCAGCAAAAATTTATCGCCCCCTCAGCACACACATAGGGCAGCAAAAATTTATCTCCCTCCCCTCCAGCACACACATAGGGCAGCATATAATTTATCTCCCCCCCCAGCACACACATAGGGCAGCATATAATTTATCCCCCCCCCCCAGCACACACATAGGGCAGCATATAATTTATCTCCCCCCCCCCCCAGTAATAGGCAGCCCCCCATTAAATTAGGCAGACTCCCCCCCAGTAATAACCAGCCCCCTCCCCAGTAATTAGCAGCCCCCCCAGTAGTAAGCAGCCCCCCCAGTAGTAAGCAGCCCCCCCCAGTAGTAAGCAGCCCCCCCCAGTAATAAGCCACCACCACCCCTCAGAAATAAACAGCCCCCCCTAGTAATAAGCACTCCCCCCCCCAACCCATATACTTACCTCCTCCCAGCTGTCAGCGTCGCTCCCTCTCTGCTTGCCCTGAGCCCGTCGCACACTGTAGTCAGTGTGTAGCCCGGCACGCTTCCTCCCCGAGTCCTCTCCTGCGGAACTAATGAGCAGGGGACTTGGGGAGGAGGATCCTGGCTGCACACTGATGTCAGTGTGCGCCAGGATCAGTGCCAACAGCGTGATTACCAGCGGGGAGCTGCGGCACCCCAGCTGGTAATCTCTTCAGTGGTGAGCCGCGGGCCACATAACACGAGGCAGCGGGCCGGATCCGGCCCGCGGGCCTTGTGTTTTGAACAAAAGTTCCCGGCGGTGCCGCAGACCGGCGCTAAACACCTAACGGCCTGGTCCGCGGACCGGTGGTTTGGGACCCCTGCTGTAGATGTTCACAATCTGATTCTCTTAACACTCCTGATGATCCGCTGATATCTAGCGGGGAAACGCGGCGAGAAAGTGAAATAAATATATATGAGCTTACCATCGTTTATTGACATCTGAGCTCTACGCGATAGAAAGTGAAATAAATACGCACGAGCTTATGAGAAAGCGAAATAAATACACATGAGCTTGCCATCATTTATTAACCTCTGAGCTTTACGAGACATAAATATATATGAACTTATCATCTGAGCTCTTTAGCTTTATCTGAGAAGTAAATACATCCGAGTTCCTCATAAGTCCTATTGCTTTATTCGTAAAGCGGTTAGTGCTCTGAGCATGTATATAATACCAACAAATCATGAGTAGTTTCATAATATCTACTCTCGACTATTATTTTTTGGCACCGCTGTTACGTGAGCAGGGTCATTTAAAAATTTGCTCACGACTATAAGGAGCAATCTGTATGTACCCCTCGAATCGGGATATATATGGTGCTTTTTGTCTCCAATCTACATTCTAAGCACTACATACAAAAAGAAATTTTTTTTGCCCATACCAGATTTATATCCATCATCATCTGGTGCCAATATTCTAGGTGTATTTACATGCTCGATTTGTGTGTCTGTTTTTGTATGTACATTACCCCCCCCCCCCCCCTTGGGACTTAACCCTTACCGTCTCTTGTAAAAACTTTTGGTATGCCCTATATTTTGGTTTTTTTTTAAATATTATCTAATAAAATTACAGTATTTTAATTTTTGTCTATACTGTGAAGGGCTTTAATCCTAAATCTGGATGCACAACGGGGCCCAAAATGAAAGGAGTAGTACGTGGCTTTCAGAAAAGACATTTTGCATGAAGTTGCCCACTTGTAGAGTTCTTGAACAGCCAAAACAAAGAACCCCAACAAATGATCCCATTTTGAAAACTAGACCCCTTAATGAATTCATCTAAGGGTCTACTGAGTATTTTTACCCTACAATTTTTGAATAAATCTAAGCAAAGCAGTAGGAAAAAATTATGATTTTCATTGTTTTGGCAATTGTGTCAATTTAAAAAGTTTTTTTTGTACAGTGTACATAGGAATGAAGATATTCTACCCAAAATGGATACCCCCATTTGTCCTGTGTTCAGAAACATACGCATTGTGGCCCTAATCTACTTACAGGACCCATGGCTAGGCCTATAATGGAAGGAACACCCGTTGGATTGCAGGGCACAACTGAATAAATTCAGGCCCCATTGCTCACTTGTGTGGAAAAAAAATTGATTCCCTAAAACTAATCCCTTCACCCTCTCCACGCCCTTTTTGGATTCCCCAAATCTTAGATAAAAGTAATAAAGTTAACTGTGTAGTATCTCCGAAGACAGGGGCCTGGCTGGTATGGGTACATGGGGCAATAAAATCGGATCCCTCCCCTCCTCTCATGCTTTTTGGGGGGGATTTCTTGACCTTACTGGCCGGGATGAGGTGTAAAGTGGTGCTCTGAGGCTTCATAATCTTGTTGAGGTGCGGTGGTCTCACACAGAAGGCGCTCAACAATCTGCTCCTGGAACTGTAGAAAGGCGAGCGTTCCCAGGCCTCCTTGTAAATTACGTATTACAGGTAGCGATCTGAATAACATCGGGCTCACACGGCCGTATGTGGGATCTGCTTGTGGGGGCCGCCAGCTAGGGTAAGGTCCGCAGACAATCCGGGGGCCTTAGGTACATAATTTCATTCTCCCTCATGGATATGATCCGTGAGGGAAGATAAAACGTAAGCTTTTTAAACTTTTTTTTAAAACTTTTTCAAACTTAACACTTTTTTAAAACCATCCTGGAACATGGATTGTGTGTCTGCTTTCACCTACCATGCGGCTTGAAAAAGACCTAACGGTCGAAGCATTGTCTTGCCATTTTTAAGGATGAAACAATAAAATCTGTGTTTTTTATGATATTGTGAAGCACCTTCTATATATTGCCGCCCCTTTAACCTATAAAAAGGAGGACCAGTTCACCGCAGGACACCACGGAGAAGGCGGGGGGCCAAAGCAGTTCGGGATGACAGCTCCAGGCTGTTGGGGTACCTCCGGTAATCGACAGCATGGAGCTGTCACGTCCTCAGCCAACAGGGCTTTAGTCCAAAGAGGATGCATGTTTTCATGTCCTCTAAGATTAAAGCCCACTTAGCTAGGATGGAAAAAAAACACTATGGCGCTGTCATGAAGGGGTTAAGATACTTGACCAGGGAGTCATTGGCCCAGTTCCTTCTCGTAAACGTTTTTACCAGCTTTTACTTAAGCCATTTCGTTGTTCCCAAAAAAGATCGGTTTGCCCAGTCCTGGATTTTGACAGTCCAAGGACAGTGGACCAGCTCAAAATACATCCCTCCATATCAACGTACTGGAACTCGGAGCCATTTGCCTGTCCATGACTCATTGGTCTCAAATTCTGGCCGTCCACCCGATCCGGGTTCAAACGTGACAGCTGTCATGTACATAAGCCACCAAGGCAGTATAAGTAGCACAGCGGTGATGAGGGAGACAGCCGAAGTCCTAAGATGTGGAAGCAGACGTTCCAGGCATCTCGGCCATCCACATCCTAGATATGGAAAATTGGACGGCAAACTTTTTCAGCAGGGAGCGAACAGACCCCGGAGAGTGGGTGCTGCAACAGGAAGTCTTTGCAGACAAATGCGCCAAATTGGGCAATGCAGGACATTGATTTAAATGGTATCCAGAATCAACAGTCAACTCCTGATGTTTGTGTCATGGACTCACGACCCTCAAGCCAGAACTGAGGAAGCACTAGCGATACCAGGGAATCTGTTGTTCTTCCTGTAACACATCTAATTCCACAGTTCCTCAAGGTGGTCCAAATGGAAGGCATCCTGATGATCTTCATAGTACCAAACTTGCCCTGTCGACCTTGGTACGCTAATCTCGTGTCTCTACTGGTCGACACACCCTGGCCTTTCTGCTCAGGGAGGATCTGGTGTGGCAGGCCCCAGCGCTTCACCCACATTAGTATACACTACATTTGCAGCGTGGCTGTTGAATCTGCATACGAGAGGGCAGGGGTCCGCTGACCTCCGTTGTCCAGATTCTCTTGAATCTACCATAAGGGTGTGGAGGTCCTTATTCAGATGGTGTGAGCAACATCACTTACAGTCCGTGCCTTTTTCCGTTCCCAGAATTCTTTCCTTCCTCCAGGAAGGCGTGGATATGGAGTTGAGCCTCAGCCTGTAAACTTGACCTTTTTAACCCCTTAATGACATGGCCTATTTTGGCGTTGAGGACCAATCGATTTTGGGTATTTTTCCATCTCCATTTTGCAAAAGCCATAACTTTTATTTTTCCGTCGACGCGGCCTTATAAGGGCTTGCTTTTTGCGTAGCGAGCTGTAGTTTTTATCTGTGCCACTTTTGGGTACATAGACTATATCGTAAAACTTTTATTTTTTTTTATGAGGGAGAGAAAACGCATCAATTCTACCATAGATTTTTTTTTACAGCGTTAATCATGCAGCATACATGACACACTACATTTTTTCTGCGGGTCGGTACGGTTACAATGATACCAAAATTCTTATATTTTTTTTTTTAGGTTTTTACACTTTTTTGCAATAAAAACCCTTTTTTTTTGGAAATCTTTTTTTCTCTATAGCTGCATTCAAAGTCCTGTAACTTTTTTATTTTTCTATGTACGGAGCTCTTTAAGGGCTTATTGTTTGCGAGACGAGCTGTTTTTATTGGTACCATTTTGGGGAATGTACGTCTTTTTTGATCACTTTTATTGCATTTTTTGTGAGGCAAAATGCTAAAAATTAGCATTTTGCCTCTGTTTTTTAGCGGTTTTTTTTAATGCTTTTTGCCGTACAAAATAAAAAGCATGTTCAACTTTTTGTACACGTCGTTACGGATGCGTCAATACCCAATTAATTTTTTTTACCTTTTTTATGCTAATATTAGAAAAAGCACAAAAGAAGGGTTTTTTTTACATTTTTATTTCCTTTTTTTCCCCCCACAATTTGAGTCCCTCTGAGGGACTTGCAGCACTGTGCCTATGATCGCTGTGATAAGGCATGGCAGAGGTACTGCTCTGCCATGCCTTATCGCTTATACAGCGATCATAGGCAATACAGGACGCCAGTGTCTGGTGTCCTGTTGCCATGGTGACAGGCCGGGCTCTCGCAATAACATCGCGAGAGCCAGCCGGAGACAACTCTTTCCCTGCCGCGATCTACTTAGATCGCGGCAGGGAAGGGGTTAACAGCGGGGGGCGCATCTGGGATGCCCCCCCCGCTGTTGCAGCGGGACGCCGGCTGTGACTGACAGCCGGCTCCCGCTGCGGGATAGTGCGAGGTCAGTCATGATCTCGCGCTATCCCGATGACGGAACGGTACGTCATTTTGCACGAAGTACTCGCCTCCAATGGAGTACCGGTACGTCATAGAGCGGGAAGGGGTTAAGGAGCGATCTCTGGCTTGCAAATTTACAGTGCATTCCGTTCTTCAGGGAATGTCACATACGGACCCTCTTCTCATTCAAACATCACATGACGAAACAGATGTTGATACTTTTCCAAACATATCCCAGCCACTTTCAGACATTAACCTCTTGACTGCTGCAGCTGTGCAATACACATAATAAGAGACAAGACACTTTGCACAGTGCATCAACCTAAAAGAAATGACATGTATCATGTATGACATTTACGGAGGCGCCAGAAATAGGTGTTTTGGGCCACTACAGATCCGCGGCATGTCCACAGTGACAGCTGCGGGTGTGCTGCAGCAGGGACGGCTTCCATTGGCTTCAATGGAAGCCGTCCCTGTAGGACCCGCAGGAAAATGGAGCCTGCTGCGATTTCTTCCCGCGCATGTGGTCCGCATGCTGAGAAAGAAACCAACTCACATCCGCATGCCTTTAGCTGCTCTGCGGGCGCACATGTCTCCCTATAGGTGGCTTAATTTGCCGATTTCCCACACGGGCTCTGCAAATCAAATCTGCCTGTGGACATGAGGCCTAATTCCAAGGTTTGTCGCGGGTGACGCCACTGTTCCTTTCCTCTGATGAGATTCCTCAGTAGAATAAAATAGAGTCCACACAGAATAAATACTTTTCTGGGCACAGCAGGAACGGTCGGTGATGTCCGCTTTACTGAACGGAGAAATTGCAACACAAACAATGTAGCGGTGCGCGAGTGTAGCAGCGGCGGATGCACACAGGGTGCTCACACAAGGTCCACAGTCCCAGTTATCGGTGTCTAGTCTCTCCGCAACAGCTAGCCCCTACTGATTCTCAGCACTCGTGTGTTCGGGTGACTCTTTCTCTCTCTGTACTTGTCCCCTCAGGCAGAGCAGCCACTAATCTCTCGGCCTCTTCCACCTTCTCCACACACAGAGCGATGGTGTCTGTGTGCAGGTAAACTCTCCTCAGACCAACCAGCAAGTACCTAACATATACCTAGCAACCACATCTATAAAGCACGGTCACATGACCAACAAATAATACACACAAACTGTTACATTTCCCAGCCAATTAACCCTTGTGATGCTGCAGATATGCAATACACAGAACGTCTGATTCATGCCACAAGCAGAACGAGGACATTACAAAGACACGAGAGCGACCGTTCAAGCACACTCCGGAAACTTGTAGTAACTTCAGGCCAGCGAGAGCCCCTCTAGACACAGCAGTGCTTCCGTATCATCTGAGGGGCCACCATCTTCAGTACAGCAGCGCATGAGACCCCACGAGCGTCTACAGTCCCTGGCCCACGTTCAGGCGGTGGGGTCTCCCGGCTCTGCGGTTGTCGCTTCCTTGAGGCTCTGGAAGTCACAAGAGCGTGTACCGCCAAAACGCCACTTCCTGCATAATCCCGTATGCTACTGTTACTACCCGGAATATGCGCTCGTCCACTATGGCGCTATCCTGAATATCACACATATGCAAGCCACAAACACGGGGAAATGTGTAGAAACGCATTCATTTTAAGTGAACGTTTTTAAAATCGGACGCGGTATACGGTTTCATCCTTTACTACATAAGGAAAATCTGTACGCTTTTCACTGTAAAATTTATTTTTAATAGTTTATTTCAACCCTTTTTTTCTTGACCACAAGAAGCGTATTCGTAAAGGACATGGAAGCGAACAGCTGCACGGTTCTCGCTTACGGCAGCGTAAAAACAATCAAGTATAAACGTTTTCATCTTTTTTGTGGGACAGAAGAGCCCAGCAGGCTCTGCTTTATAATCCTGGAAAACAAATCTGCATGAAACCGTCGGCTGAAGGTCCGCAGAGCACGACGCCGTATAACCCGCTGTCCGGCGCAGTGTGACTCCATGTAACACGCGGTCTGCAGAGTGCGACTACATGTTACCCACAGTCCAGCTCAGTGCGACTACATGTAACCCACAGTCCAGCTCAGTGCGACTACATGTAACCCACAGTCCAGCTCAGTGCGACTACATGTAACCCAAGGTCCAACACAGTGCGACTACATGTAACCCAAGGTCCAACGCAGTGCGACTACATGTAACCCAAGGTCCAACGCAGTGCGACTACATGTAACCCAAGGTCCAACGCAGTGCGACTACATGTAACCCAAGGTCCAACGCAGTGCGACTACATGTAACCCAAGGTCCAACGCAGTGCGACTACATGTAACCCAAGGTCCAACGCAGTGCGACTACATGTAACCCAAGGTCCAACGCAGTGCGACTACATGTAACTCAAGGTCCAACGCAGTGCGACTACATGTAACTCAAGGTCCAACGCAGTGCGACTACATGTAACTCAAGGTCCAACGCAGTGCGACTACATGTAACTCAAGGTCCAACGCAGTGCGACTACATGTAACTCAAGGTCCAACGCAGTGCGACTACATGTAACTCAAGGTCCAACGCAGTGCGACTACATGTAACCCACGGTCCAGCTCAGTGTGACTACATGTAACCCAAGGTCCAACACAGTGCGACTACATGTAACTCAAGGTCCAACGCAGTGCGACTACATGTAACCCAAGGTCCAACGCAGTGCGACTACATAACCTGCGGTCTGGCACAGTGCGACTATCTGTAACCCACGATCCGGAACAGTCCGACATGTTACCCACGGTCCGGCACAGTGCGTCTACATGTAACCCGCGGTCCGGCGCAGTGCAACTACATGTAACCCGCGGTCCGGCGCAGTGCGACTACATGTAACTCAAGGTCCAACGCAGTGCGACTACATGTAACTCAAGGTCCAACGCAGTGCGACTACATGTAACCCACGGTCCAGCTCAGTGTGACTACATGTAACCCAAGGTCCAACACAGTGCGACTACATGTAACTCAAGGTCCAACGCAGTGCGACTACATGTAACCCAAGGTCCAACGCAGTGCGACTACATAACCTGCGGTCTGGCACAGTGCGACTATCTGTAACCCACGATCCGGAACAGTCCGACATGTTACCCACGGTCCGGCACAGTGCGACTACATGTAACCCGCGGTCCGGCGCAGTGCGACTACATGTAACCCGCGGTCCGGCGCAGTGCGACTACATGTAACCCGCGGTCCGGCGCAGTGCGACTACATGTAACCCACGGTCCAGCTCAGTGCGACTACATGTAACCCACGGTCCAGCTCAGTGCGACTACATGTAACCCACAGTCCAGCTCAGTGCGACTACATGTAACCCACAGTCCAGCTCAGTGCGACTACATGTAACCCAAGGTCCAACACAGTGCGACTACATGTAACCCAAGGTCCAACACAGTGCGACTACATGTAACCCACGGTCCAGCTCAGTGCGACTACATGTAACCCACAGTCCAGCTCAGTGCGACTACATGTAACCCACAGTCCATCTCAGTGCGACTACATGTAACCCAAGGTCCATCTCAGTGCGACTACATGTAACCCAAGGTCCAACACAGTGCGACTACATGTAACCCAAGGTCCAACACAGTGCGACTACATGTAACCCACGGTCCAGCTCAGTGCGACTACATGTAACCCACGGTCCAGCTCAGTGCGACTACATGTAACCCACGGTCCAGCTCAGTGCGACTACATGTAACCCACAGTCCAGCTCAGTGCGACTACATGTAACCCAAGGTCCAACACAGTGCGACTACATGTAACCCAAGGTCCAACACAGTGCGACTACATGTAACCCAAGGTCCAACACAGTGCGACTACATGTAACCCAAGGTCCAACGCAGTGCGACTACATGTAACTCAAGGTCCAACGCAGTGCGACTACATGTAACTCAAGGTCCAACGCAGTGCGACTACATGTAACTCAAGGTCCAACGCAGTGCGACTACATGTAACTCAAGGTCCAACGCAGTGCGACTACATGTAACTCAAGGTCCAACGCAGTGCGACTACATGTAACTCAAGGTCCAACGCAGTGCGACTACATGTAACTCAAGGTCCAACGCAGTGCGACTACATGTAACTCAAGGTCCAACGCAGTGCGACTACATGTAACTCAAGGTCCAACGCAGTGCGACTACATGTAACCCACGGTCCAGCTCAGTGTGACTACATGTAACCCAAGGTCCAACACAGTGCGACTACATGTAACTCAAGGTCCAACGCAGTGCGACTACATGTAACCCAAGGTCCAACGCAGTGCGACTACATAACCTGCGGTCTGGCACAGTGCGACTATCTGTAACCCACGATCCGGAACAGTCCGACATGTTACCCACGGTCCGGCACAGTGCGACTACATGTAACCCGCGGTCCGGCGCAGTGCGACTACATGTAACCCGCGGTCCGGCGCAGTGCGACTACATGTAACCCGCGGTCCGGCGCAGTGCGACTACATGTAACCCGCGGTCCGGCGCAGTGCGACTACATGTAACCCGCGGTCCGGCGCAGTGCGACTACATGTAACCCGCGGTCCGGCGCAGTGCGACTACGTGTAACCCGCGGTCCGGCGCAGTGCGACTACGTGTAACCCGCGGTCCGGCGCAGTGCGACTACGTGTAACCCGCGGTCCGGCGCAGTGCGACTACGTGTAACCCGCGGTCCGGCGCAGTGCGACTACGTGTAACCCGCGGTCCGGCGCAGTGCGACTACGTGTAACCCGCGGTCCGGCGCAGTGCGACTACGTGTAACCCGCGGTCCGGCGCAGTGCGACTACGTGTAACCCGCGGTCCGGCGCAGTGCGACTACATGTAACCCGCGGTCCGGCGCAGTGCGACTACGTGTAACCCGCGGTCCGGCGCAGTGCGACTACATGTAACCCGCGGTCCGGCGCAGTGCGACTACATGTAACCCGCGGTCCGGCGCAGTGCGACTACATGTAACCCGCGGTCCGGCGCAGTGCGACTACATGTAACCCGCGGTCCGGCGCAGTGCGACTACATGTAACCCGCGGTCCGGCGCAGTGCGACTACATGTAACCCGCGGTCCGGCGCAGTGCGACTACATGTAACCCGCGGTCCGGCGCAGTGCGACTACATGTAACCTGCGGTCCGGCGCAGTGCGGCTACATGTAACCCGTGGTCCGGCGCAGTGCGGCTACATGTAACCTGCGGTCCGGCGCAGTGCGGCTACATGTAACCCGCGATCTGGCTCAGTGCGACTACATGTAACCCGCGGTGCGGAGCAGTGCGACTACATGTAACCCGCGGTCAGGCGCAGTGCGACTACATGTACCCCCGGGGTCCGGCACAGTGCGGCTACATGTAATCCACAGCCCAGCACAGTGCGACTACATGTAACCCGTGGTCTGGTGCAGTGCGGCTACATGTAACCTACATTCCGGGGCAGTGCGACTACATGTAACCCGCGGTCTGGGGCAGTGCGACTACATGTAACCCGCGGTCCGACTCAGTGCGACTACATGTAACCCGTGGTCTGGTGCAGTGCGGCTACATGTAACCTACATTCCGGGGCAGTGCGACTACATGTAACCCGCGATCCGACTCAGTGCGACTACATGTAACCCACAATCCGACTCAGTGCGACTACATGTAACCCGCAATGCGGAGCAGTGCGATTACATGTAACCCGCAATCCGACTCAGTGCGACTACATGTAACCCGCAATGCGGAGCAGTGCGATTACATGTAACCCGCAATCCGACTCAGTGCGACTACATGTAACCCGCAATGCGGAGCAGTGCGATTACATGTAACCCGCAATCTGGGGCAGGGCGACTACATGTAACCCGCGATCCGACTCAGTGCGACTACATGTAACCCGCAATCCGACTCAGTGCGACTACATGTAACCCGCAATGCGGAGCAGTGCGATTACATGTAACCCGCAATCTGGGGCAGGGCGACTACATGTAACCCGCGATCCGTTGCAGTGCGGCTACATGTAACCTACATTCCGGGGCAGTGCGACTACATGTAACCCGCGATCCGACTCAGTGCGACTACATGTAACCCACAATCCGACTCAGTGCGACTACATGTAACCCGCAATGCGGAGCAGTGCGATTACATGTAACCCGCAATCCGACTCAGTGCGACTACATGTAACCCGCAATGCGGAGCAGTGCGATTACATGTAACCCGCAATCTGGGGCAGGGCGACTACATGTAACCCGCGATCCGTTGCAGTGCGGCTACATGTAACCTACATTCCGGGGCAGTGCGACTACATGTAACCCGTGGTCTGGGGCAGGGCCACTACATGTAACCTGCGGTCTGGGGCAGGGCCACTACATGTAACCCGCGGTCTGGGGCAGGGCCACTACATGTAACCCGCGGTCTGGGGCAGGGCCACTACATGTAACTCGCAATTCGCAGAGTGCAACTACATGTAACCCGCGGTTTGCAGAGTGCGACTATATTTAACCCCTTATAGCCTGCGGATCCGTGAAACCCGAGGGGCGTCAGATAGTCACAAATAGGGCTAGTTACATGACCGACTGGGTAAATGTCTGTGGGGGTCCCACAGCCTCATACTGGTCTGTGTGGGCCAGCAGAAGCCACGTGGGGCTGCGAGTATAATGCGCATGTTTCTCACGCATGCAGTCCAGCACGGTGTGACTGTCTTATAATTCCTGGAGTTGCGCAGGGATCGCCAGCCACACATGATGCGTTGCGGATGGATAGCGTTGCATACACTGCACGGTGAAATAGCGCACACCGCCATCCAGTGCTCCCACGTGTGTACACACTCATGTGCGCGGATCACTAACCACCCACGTACTTCTACTGACTACTCCTCGCAGACCAAACAGCCGTGCAAAGCGCATGTAATACGTGCCATATTCCCGGCCGTGTGAATGAGCCCGCAGAGACCTCACTAAGCTTCCGTTAGTCTGCAATCCTCTGTGCATCGGTTACTGGTCTCCCGCCACGTGGAGCACCGCACTTCAGGCCACCGCGCAGTTCTGCAGTTTTTGCAGTATATTGACCAGCGACGCAGCGCACAATCTTCTCGCCGCCATCTAACGGACCCGTACTGACATAAAGGAGCCGCGGCCTGCGCCGACACAGGGTAACAAACTATCAGGCCCGCAGCGAGGTGACGGAGCAGCATCGCCGCCGCGCAGACTTCACTGCAGACTGTTCCCATTCACTGACAGCAAGCAGGAATACTGGGAAGAACAAGTCAGCAGAGCGCTGGTTACACAGCCGCACTCACATCACATGGGGGCTGCTGGCCACCATTATTAATGTGAGGGCAGGAGGCGGAGAAGTCACACATCATTGCAGAAGGAGGAGCCGCATGCAAGCCGGGCCCTGATTGGCAACTGACAGCCTGCTGTCTCCATCTATAACACACTGGGTCCTCGGAGGAGCGGTTACAAAGCTATAGCCTGCTGGGACTTGTAGTCCACCCCGCCCACACACAACACAACGTGAAGGAAAGGAGGAGCCGCTCGGCATCTCCCTCTATGCGAGCTCTGCATCTATTGGTTATCTCCCTGCCATGTGACCTGCAGCATTGCCCTATTACTACCCCCCGCAGCACCGCCCCCTCCTGAGTGCTGTCCAATCATTACCACATATAGTGAAACTTTATGAGCGACAGGTTCGAAATATAACCCCGCCCCTTCTGTGTGATCCAATCAGTGAGCTGCAAATTGTTTTACCAGGATTAGCGGTAGTTTTGAGCTTGAGAACATGGCCGCCATAGCCCGCGCTCCTGCTGCCGCCTCCCGGCCGGGAGAGCAGACCTCATCCACCGGAGTCCCGGGGAAGAGGAGCAGCCAGGTCAGAGGGGGGCGCCCGCCTCATGTACTGTACGGGGGACGCCTGTTATTACTGCCTCATAGTACCTTCTATATTATGTCCTGTATGACGGGCGACTGCATGTAATACCTCATGTGTAATACCGCTGCTCTCTTACGAAGGCTAGCTAAGGGGAAATCTGTTATGGTTGCCCATAGCAACCGATCAAAGCGCCCCTAGTGTTTTACCTCAGCAGTATAAGAGATGAAAGCGGTGCTATGATTGGTTGCTATGGCAACCATAACGGATGTATTACCCCTGTCTGTCCAGGAATATACCTACTGCAGTACAATACTGCCCCCTGTCTGTATCGGAATATAACTACTACAGTACAATACTGCCCCCTATGTGCATGAATATAACTACTACAGTATAATACTGCCCCCTACGTACAGGAATATAACTACTACAGTACAATACTGTCCCCTATGGATAGGCTTAGGCTGGGTTCACACAGGGCAGATTTGTCGCGGTTTTGCCGCAGAAGAACTGCTTCTGCAGCAAAACCGCTTCAAAGGTTAATTTGGGCTTGCAGAATTTGCTGCAGATTTTTGTGCGGAAAAATCCGCACGCATTTTTTTCCGCAGCGGTTTTTTACTTTTTGTCGCGTATTTGGTGCGGTTTTGGCTGCGTCCATAGAGGTCTATGGACAAAAAAAGCGCTGCGGAAAAGACCAAAGAATGAACATGCTGCATCTTTTAGGCCTCCTTCCCACGAGCGTGACGGGCTCCGCCGCGTAATATTCCGCAGTGAAGCCCGTCACGGCGCCCCCCAGAGACCCCATACTTACCAGCGGAAGATCGCGTGAAGACGCTTCCCCGCCCACCGCCGTCGCGTCATGTGACACGCCCACCGCGTCACATGACGCGGCCGGCCGCGTCATATGACGCGCGGCGGTAGGCGGGGAAGCGTTTTTTCACGCTATCTTCCGCTGGTTGCAGCGGGAGATAGCGTGAACGGACGGCTTCCATTGACTGCAATGGAAGCCGTCAGCGCGTACAGCCCGTCCTCACCCGCATGCTGCGGGTGAGGACGGGAGAAATCGCGGTGCGTAATTCCGCGGTGGAATTACGCATCGTGAGCATTGTGCTATTAGGTTCAATAGAACCTAATAGCAGGGGGCCACGCAGCGGATTTTTGCCGCGAATTTACGCGGCGTAAATCCGTTCGTGGGAAGGAGGCCTTAAAACCGCGACGCAGTTGCATTTCCGCACTGCGGCTGTGCGGAAAAAATCCCTCCTGTGAGAACAGCTTTTTGGCAAATCTCATTTGTGCTGCATTGCACTGCAATCGCAGCGGTTTTGCCGCAGTGCGGATATGCAACGGCAATCCGCAGCAAATCTGCCCTGTGTGAACCCAGCCTTATAACTACTACAGTACAATACTGCCTCCTATGTGCAGGAATATAACTACTACAGTACAATACTGCCCGCTGTCTGTACCGGAATATAACTACTACAGTACAATACTGCCTCCTATGTGCAGGAATATAACTACTACAGTGCTATACTGCCCCCTATGTGCAGGAATATAACTACTACAGTACAATACTGCCCCCTATGTGCAGGAATATAACTACTACAGTACAATACTGCCCCCTATGTGCAGGAATATAACTACTACAGTGCTATACTGCCCCCTGAGTACTGAAATATAACTACTACAGTACAATACTGCCTCCTATGTGCAGGAATATAACTACTACAGTACAATACTGCCCCCTGAGTACTGAAATATAACTACTACAGTACAATACTGCCCCCTGAGTACTGAAATATAACTACTACAGTACAATACTGCACCCTATGTGCAGGAATATAACTACTACAGTACAATACTGCCCCCTATGTGCAGGAATATAACTACTACAGTGCTATACTGCCCCCTGAGTACTGAAATATAACTACTACAGTACAATACTGCCCCCTATGTGCAGGAATATAACTACTACAGTGCTATACTGCCCCCTGAGTACTGAAATATAACTACTACAGTACAATACTGCACCCTATGTGCAGGAATATAACTACTACAGTACAATACTGCCTCCTATGTGCAGGAATAATACTACTACAGTGCTATACTGCCCTCTGAGTACTGAAATATAACTACTACAGTACAATACTGCCCCCTATGTGCAGGAATATAACTACTACAGTGCAATACTGCCCCCTGAGTACTGAAATATAACGACTACAGTGCAATACTGCCCCATGAGTACGGAAATATTACTACTACAGTACAATACTGCACCCTATGTGCAGGAATATAACTACTACAGTACAATACTGCCCCCTATGTGCAGGAATATAACTACTACAGTGCAATACTGCCCCCTGAGTACTGAAATATAACTACTACAGTACAATACTGCCTCCTATGTGCAGGAATATAACTACTACAGCACAATACTGCCCCCTGGGTACTGAAATATAACTACTACAGTACAATACTGCCTCCTATGTACAGGAATATACCTACTACAGTACACTACTGCCCCCTATGTGCAGGAATATAACTACTACAGTACAATACTGCCCCTTATGTGCAGGAATATAACTACTACAGTACAATACTGCCCCCTGGGTACTGGAATATAACTACTACAGTACAATACTGCCTCCTATGTGCAGGAATATAACTACTACAGTACAATACTGCCCCCTATGTGCAGGAATATAACTACTACAGTACAATACTGCCCCCTGAGTACTGAAATATAACTACTACAGTACAATACTGCCTCCTATGTGCAGGAATATAACTACTACAGTACATACTGCCCCCTGAGTACTGAAATATAACTACTACAGTACAATACTGCCTCCTGAGTACTGAAATATAACTACTACAGTACAATACTGCCCCCTATGTGCAGGAATATAACTACTACAGTACATACTGCCCCCTGAGTACTGAAATATAACTACTACAGTACAATACTGCCTCCTGAGTACTGAAATATAACTACTACAGTACAATACTGCCCCCTATGTGCAGGAATATAACTACTACAGTACAATACTGCCCCCTATGTGCAGGAATATAACTACTACAGTACACTACTGCCCCCTATGTGCAGGAATATAACTACTACAGTACAATACTACCCCTTGTGTGCATGAATATAACTACTACAGTACACTACTGCCCCCTATGTACAGGAATATAACTACTACAGTACAATACTGCCTCCTATGTGCAGGAATATAACTACTACAGTACAATACTGCCCCCTATGTGCAGGAATATAACTACTACAGTACAATACTGCCCCCTGTGTACAGGAATATAACTACTACAGTACAATACTGCCCCCTATGTACAGAAATATAACTACTACAGTACAATACTGCCCCCTATGTAAAGGAATATAACTACTACAGTACAATACTGCCCCCTATGTGCAGGAATATAATTACTACAGTACAATACTGCCCCCTATGTGCAGGAATATAATTACTACAGTACAATACTGCACCCTGTGTACACGAATATAATTACTACAGTACAATACTGCCCCCTATGTGTAGGAATATAATTACTACAGTACAATACTGCCCCTCATGTACTGGAATATAACTACTACAGTACAATACTGCCCCTTATGTGCAGGAATATAACTACTACAGTATAATACTGCCCCCTACGTACAGGAATATAACTACTACAGTACAATACTGTCGCCTATGGATAGGCTTAGGCTGGGTTCACACAGGGCAGATTTGCCGCGGTTTTGCCGCAGAAGAACTGCTTCTGCGGCAAAACCGCTTCAAATGTTAATTTGGGCTTGCAGAATTTGCTGCGGATTTTTGTGCGGAAAAATCCGCACGCATTTTTTTCCGCAGCGGTTTTTTACTTTTTGTCGCGTATTTGGTGTGGTTTTGGCTGCGTCCATAGAGGTCTATGGACAAAAAAAGCGCTGCGGAAAAGACCAAAGAATGAACATGCTGCATCTTTTAAAACCGCGACGCAGTTGCATTTCCGCACTGCGGCTGTGCGGAAAAAATCCGTCCTGTGAGAACAGCTTTTTGGCAAATCTCATTTGTGCTGCATTGCACTGCAATCGCAGCGGTTTTGCCGTAGTGCGAATATGCAACGGCAATCCGCGGCAAAACCGCAGCAAATCTGCCCTTTGTGAACCCAGCCTTATAACTACTACAGTACAATACTGCCCGCTGTCTGTACCGGAATATAACTACCACAGTACAATACTGCCCCCTATGTGCAGGAATATAACTACTACAGTACAATACTGCCCCCTATGTGCAGGAATATAACTACTACAATACACTACTGCCCCCTATGTGCAGGAATATAACTACTACAGTACACTACTGCCCCCTATGTGAAGGAATATAACTACTACAGTACACTACTGCCTCCTATGTGCAGGAATATAACTACTACAGTACACTACTGCCTCCTATGTGCAGGAATATAACTACTACAGTACAATACTGCCCCCTGAGTACTGAAATATAACTACTACAGTACAATACTGCCCCCTGTGTGCATGAATATAACTACTACAGTACACTACTGCCCCCTATGTGCAGGAATATAACTACTACAGTACAATACTGCCCCCTCTGTGTAGGAATATAACTACTACAGTACAATACTGCCCCCTATGTGCAGGAAGATAACTACTACAGTACAATACTGCCCCCTCTGTGCAGGAAGATAACTACTACAGTACAATACTGCCCCCTGTCTGTATCGGAATATAACTACTACAGTACAATACAGCCCACTATGTACAGGAATATAACTACTACAGTATAATACTGCCCCTCATGTACCGGAATATAACTACTAGAGTACAATACTTCCACCTGTGTACAGGAATATAACTACTACAGTATAATACTGCCCCTCATGTACCGGAATATAACTACTACAATACAATACTGCCTCTCATGTAGCGGAATATAACTACTACAGTATAATACTGCCCCCTATGTGCAGGAATATAACTACTACAGTACAATACTGCCTCCTATGTGCAGGAATATAACTACTACAGTACAATACTGCCCCCTATGTGCAGGAATATAACTACTACAGTACAATACTGCCCCCTGAGTACTGAAATATAACTACTACAGTACAATACTGCCTCCTATGTGCAGGAATATACCTACTACAGTACAATACTGCCCCCTATGTGCAGGAATATAACTACTACAGTGCTATACTGCCCCCTGAGTACTGAAATATAACTACTACAGTACAATACTGCCTCCTATGTGCAGGAATAAAATCACAGAGGTGAGGAAAAAGAAAAAAAAACACATTCACTGAAAAAGCCAAAAATACAATACCTGAAGGTCTGCAAAGCAGACACGGTCGCCATAGGCACGATCGCCATAAGGCAGGCACAATCGCCGTAGGGCAGGCGCAATAGCCTTAAGCCCTGAAGATATGTAGTCAGCCAGACAATAATGTGTGGAGGAGCAGCTTGTTCCTGGCAGGCTAATATGCAGTCACCCACTGAACCCAGCCCAGATTGGGGAGGAGTGACTGCATATACTAATAGCCTGTACATGTGAACGATACCAAAGATGTCAGCCATAGATGGGTGGTGACCCACCATACAGGATATCAACCCTGGCTGATATGACAGCGGGTTGCCCTGTATCTCCAAGGTGGGCCACACTGGCTGACATCTTGGGCTCCCCCACCAACTAGCAAACTACATACAAAAATACTAATGCATACTAATAAAATGCGGGTGTTGGTACTGCATTTTGGCCAAAACGCATAGGCTGACGGACCGCATCGAGGTCACACCGCTTCCGCCAGTACCTACGCTAACTCACAATAAATTACATAAAATCACAGAGGTGAGGAAAAAGTGCAGGAATATAACTACTACAGTACAATACTGACCCCTATGTGCAGGAATATAACTACTACAGTGCAATACTGCCCCCTGAGTACTGAAATATAACTACTACAGTGCAATACTGCCCCCTGAATACTGAAATATAACTACTACAGTACAATACTGCCTCCTATGTGCAGGAATATAACTACTACAGTACAATACTGCCTCCTATGTGCAGGAATATAACTACTACAGTACAATACTGCCCCCTATGTGCAGGAATATAACTACTACAGTACAATACTGCCCCCTATGTGCAGGAATATAACTACTACAGTACAATACTGCCCCATGAGTACTGAAATATAACTACTACAGTACAATACTGCCCCCAATGTGCAGGAATATAACTACTACAGTACAATACTGCCCCCTATGTGCAGGAATATAACTAGTACAGTACAATACTGCCCCATGAGTACTGAAATATAACTACTACAGTACAATACTGCCCCCTGAGTACTGGAATATAACTACTACAGTACACTACTGCCCCCTATGTGCAGGAATATAACTACTACAGTACACTACTGCCCCCTATGTGCAGGAATATAACTACTACAGTACAATACTACCCCCTGTGTGCATGAATATAACTACTACAGTACACTACTGCCCCCTATGTACAGGAATATAACTACTACAGTACAATACTGCCTCCTATGTGCAGGAATATAACTACTACAGTACAATACTGCCCGCTGTCTGTACCGGAATATAACTACTACAGTACAATACTGCCCCCTGTGTACAGGAATATAACTACTACAGTACAATACTGCCCCCTATGTACAGAAATATAACTACTACAGTACAATACTGCCCCCTGTGTAAAGGAATATAACTACTACAGTACAATACTGCCCCCTATGTGCAGGAATATAATTACTACAGTACAATACTGCCCCCTATGTACAGGAATATAATTACTACAGTACAATACTGCCCCCTATGTGCAGGAATATAATTACTACAGTACAATACTGCCCCCTATGTGCAGGAATATAACTACTACAGTACAATACTGTCCCCTATGGATAGGCTTAGGCTGGGTTCACACAGGGCAGATTTGCCGCGGTTTTGCCGCAGAAGAACTGCTTCTGCGGCAAAACCGCTTCAAATGTTAATTTGGGCTTGCAGAATTTGCTGCGGATTTTTGTGCGGAAAAATCCGCACGCATTTTTTTCCGCAGCGGTTTTTTACTTTTTGTCGCGTATTTGGTGTGGTTTTGGCTGCGTCCATAGAGGTCTATGGACAAAAAAAGCGCTGCGGAAAAGACCAAAGAATGAACATGCTGCATCTTTTAAAACCGCGACGCAGTTGCATTTCCGCACTGCGGCTGTGCGGAAAAAATCCGTCCTGTGAGAACAGCTTTTTGGCAAATCTCTTTTGTGCTGCATTGCACTGCAATCGCAGCGGTTTTGCCGTAGTGCGAATATGCAACGGCAATCCGCGGCAAAACCGCAGCAAATCTGCCCTTTGTGAACCCAGCCTTATAACTACTACAGTACAATACTGCCCGCTGTCTGTACCGGAATATAACTACCACAGTACAATACTGCCCCCTATGTGCAGGAATATAACTACTACAGTACAATACTGCCCCCTATGTGCAGGAATATAACTACTACAATACACTACTGCCCCCTATGTGCAGGAATATAAATACTACAGTACACTACTGCCCCCTATGTGAAGGAATATAACTACTACAGTACACTACTGCCTCCTATGTGCAGGAATATAACTACTACAGTACAATACTGCCCCCTGAGTACTGAAATATAACTACTACAGTACAATACTGCCCCCTGTGTGCATGAATATAACTACTACAGTACACTACTGCCCCCTATGTGCAGGAATATAACTACTACAGTACAATACTGCCCCCTCTGTGTAGGAATATAACTACTACAGTACAATACTGCCCCCTCTGTGCAGGAATATAACTACTACAGTACAATACTGCCCCCTCTGTGCAGGAAGATAACTACTACAGTACAATACTGCCCCCTCTGTGCAGGAAGATAACTACTACAGTACAATACTGCCCCCTGTCTGTATCGGAATATAACTACTACAGTACAATACAGCCCACTATGTACAGGAATATAACTACTACAGTATAATACTGCCCCTCATGTACCGGAATATAACTACTAGAGTACAATACTTCCACCTGTGTACAGGAATATAACTACTACAGTATAATACTGCCCCTCATGTACCGGAATATAACTACTACAATACAATACTGCCCCTCATGTACCGGAATATAACTACTACAGTATAATACTGCCCCCTATGTGCAGGAATATAACTACTACAGTACAATACTGCCTCCTATGTGCAGGAATATAACTACTACAGTACAATACTGCCCCCTATGTGCAGGAATATAACTACTACAGTACAATACTGCCCCCTGAGTACTGAAATATAACTACTACAGTACAATACTGCCTCCTATGTGCAGGAATATACCTACTACAGTACAATACTGCCCCCTATGTGCAGGAATATAACTACTACAGTGCTATACTGCCCCCTGAGTACTGAAATATAACTACTACAGTACAATACTGCCTCCTATGTGCAGGAATAAAATCACAGAGGTGAGGAAAAAGAAAAAAAAACACATTCACTGAAAAAGCCAAAAATACAATACCTGAAGGTCTGCAAAGCAGACACGGTCGCCATAGGCACGATCGCCATAAGGCAGGCACAATCGCCGTAGGGCAGGCGCAATAGCCTTAAGCCCTGAAGATATGTAGTCAGCCAGACAATAATGTGTGGAGGAGCAGCTTGTTCCTGGCAGGCTAATATGCAGTCACCCACTGAACCCAGCCCAGATTGGGGAGGAGTGACTGCATATACTAATAGCCTGTACATGTGAACGATACCAAAGATGTCAGCCATAGATGGGTGGTGACCCACCATACAGGATATCAACCCTGGCTGATATGACAGCGGGTTGCCCTGTATCTCCAAGGTGGGCCACACTGGCTGACATCTTGGGCTCCCCCACCAACTAGCAAACTACATACAAAAATACTAATGCATACTAATAAAATGCGGGTGTTGGTACTGCATTTTGGCCAAAACGCATAGGCTGACGGACCGCATCGAGGTCACACCGCTTCCGCCAGTACCTACGCTAACTCACAATAAATTACATAAAATCACAGAGGTGAGGAAAAAGTGCAGGAATATAACTACTACAGTACAATACTGACCCCTATGTGCAGGAATATAACTACTACAGTGCAATACTGCCCCCTGAGTACTGAAATATAACTACTACAGTGCAATACTGCCCCCTGAATACTGAAATATAACTACTACAGTACAATACTGCCTCCTATGTGCAGGAATATAACTACTACAGTACAATACTGCCTCCTATGTGCAGGAATATAACTACTACAGTACAATACTGCCCCCTATGTGCAGGAATATAACTACTACAGTACAATACTGCCCCCTATGTGCAGGAATATAACTACTACAGTACAATACTGCCCCATGAGTACTGAAATATAACTACTACAGTACAATACTGCCCCCAATGTGCAGGAATATAACTACTACAGTACAATACTGCCCCCTATGTGCAGGAATATAACTAGTACAGTACAATACTGCCCCATGAGTACTGAAATATAACTACTACAGTACAATACTGCCCCCTGAGTACTGGAATATAACTACTACAGTACACTACTGCCCCCTATGTGCAGGAATATAACTACTACAGTACACTACTGCCCCCTATGTGCAGGAATATAACTACTACAGTACAATACTACCCCCTGTGTGCATGAATATAACTACTACAGTACACTACTGCCCCCTATGTACAGGAATATACCTACTACAGTACAATACTGCCTCCTATGTGCAGGAATATAACTACTACAGTACAATACTGCCCGCTGTCTGTACCGGAATATAACTACTACAGTACAATACTGCCCCCTGTGTACAGGAATATAACTACTACAGTACAATACTGCCCCCTATGTACAGAAATATAACTACTACAGTACAATACTGCCCCCTGTGTAAAGGAATATAACTACTACAGTACAATACTGCCCCCTATGTGCAGGAATATAATTACTACAGTACAATACTGCCCCCTATGTACAGGAATATAATTACTACAGTACAATACTGCCCCCTATGTGCAGGAATATAATTACTACAGTACAATACTGCCCCCTATGTGCAGGAATATAACTACTACAGTACAATACTGCCCCCTATGGATAGGCTTAGGCTGGGTTCACACAGGGCAGATTTGCTGCGGTTTTGCCGCAGAAGAACTGCTTCTGCGGCAAAACCACTTCAAATGTTAATTTGGGCTTGCAGAATTTGCTGCGGATTTTTGTGCGGAAAAATCCGCACGCATTTTTTTACTTTTTGTCACGTATTTGGTGCGGTTTTGGCTGCGTCCATAGAGGTCTATGGACAAAAAAAGCGCTGCGGAAAAGACCAAAGAATGAACATGCTGCATCTTTTAAAACCGCGACGCAGTTGCATTTCCGCACTGCAGCTGTGCGGAAAAAATCCGTCCTGTGAGAACAGCTTTTTGGCAAATCTCATTTGTGCTGCATTGCACTGCAATCGCAGCGGTTTTGCCGCAGTGCGAATATGCAACGGCAATCCGCGGCAAAACCGCAGCAAATCTGCCCTGTGTGAACCCAGCCTTATAACTACTACAGTACAATACTGCCCCCTATGTGCAGGAATATAACTACTACAGTACAATACTGCCCCCTGAGTACTGAAATATAACTACCACAGTACAATACTGCCTCCTATGTGCAGGAATATAACTACTACAGTACAATACTGCCCCCTATGTATAGGTATATAACTACTACAGTACACTACTGCCTCCTATGTGCAGGAATATAACTACTACAGTATATTACTGCCCCGTATGTGCAGGAATATAACTACTACAGTACACTACTGCCCCCTATGTGCAGGAATATAACTACTACAGTACAATACTGCCCCCTGAGTACTGAAATATAACTACTACAGTACAATACTGCCCCCTGAGTACTGAAATATAACTACTACAGTACAATACTGCCTCCTATGTGCAGGAATATAACTACTACAGTACACTACTGCCCCCTATGTGCAGGAATATAACTACAATAGTACAATACTGCCCCCTGAGTACTGAAATATAACTACTACAGTACAATACTGCCCCCTGTGTGCATGAATATAACTACTACAGTACAATACTGCCCCCTCTGTGCAGGAATATAACTACTACGGTACAATACTGCCCCCTGTGTGCAGGAATATAACTACTACAGTACAATACTGCCCCCTGTCTGTATCGGAATATAACTACTACAGTACAATACAGCCCCTTGTGTACAGGAATATAACTACTACAGCACAATACTGCCCCTCATGTACCAGAATTTAACGACTACAGTATAATACTGCCCCCTGTGTACAGGAATATAACTACTACAATACAATACTGCCCCCTGTGTACAGGAATATAACTACTACAATACAATACTGCCCCCTATGTACAGGAATATAACTACTACAGTATAATACTGCCCCCTATGTACAAAAATATAACTACTACAGTACAATACTGTCCCTCATGTACCGGAATATAACTACTACAGTATAATACTGCCCCCTATGTGCAGGAATATAACTACTACAGTATAATACTGCCCCCTATGTCCAAAAATATAACTACTACAGTACAATACTGCCCCTGATGTACCGGAATATAACTACTACAGTATAATACTGCCCCCTACGTGCAGGAATATAACTACTACAGTGCAATACTGCCCCCTCTGTGCAGGAATATAACTACTACAGTACAATACTGCCACCTACGTACAGAATAATAACTACTACAGTACAATACTGCCCCCTATGTACTGGAATATACTACAGTATAATACTGCCCCTCATGTACCGGAATATAACTACTACAGTATAATACTGCCCCCTATGTGCAGGAATATAACTACTACAGTATAATACTGCGCCCTTTGTGCAGGAATAGCACTACTACAGTGCAATACTGCCCCCTCTGTGCAGGAATATAACTACTACAGTACAATACTGCCCCTCATGTACCGGAATATAACTACTACAGTGCAATACAGCCCACTATGTACAGGAATATAACTACTACAGTATAATACTGCCCCTCATGTACCGGAATATAACTACTAGAGTACAATACTTCCACCTGTGTACAGGAATATAACTACTACAGTATAATACTGCCCCTCATGTACCGGAATATAACTACTACAATACAATACTGCCCCTCATGTACCGGAATATAACTACTACAGTATAATACTGCCCCCTATGTGCAGGAATAGAACTACTGCAGTATAATACTGTCCGCTGTGTACAGAAATATATCTACTACAGTATAATACAGCCCACAATGTACAGGAATAGAACTACATTACAATACTGCCCCTCATGTACCGGAATATAACTACTACAGTATAATACTGCCCCCTGTGTGCAGGAATATAACTACTACAGTATAATACTGCCTCCTATGTACAAGAATATAACCTCTACGGTATAATGCTGTACCTTATGTGCAGGAATATAACTACTACAGTATAATACTGCCCCCTATGTGCAGGAATATAACTACTACAGTACAATACTGCCCCCTGAGTACTGAAATATAACTACTACAGTACAATACTGCCTCCTATGTGCAGGAATATAACTACTACAGTACACTACTGCCCCCTATGTGCAGGAATATAACTACTATAGTACAATACTGCCCCCTGAGTACTGAAATATAACTACTACAGTACAATACTGCCCCCTGTGTGCATGAATATAACTACTACAGTACAATACTGCCCCCTCTGTGCAGGAATATAACTACAACGGTACAATACTGCCCCCTGTGTGCAGGAATATAACTACTACAGTACAATACTGCCCCCTGTCTGTATCGGAATATAACTACTACAGTACAATACAGCCCCTTGTGTACAGGAATATAACTACTACAGCACAATACTGCCCCTCATGTACCAGAATTTAACGACTACAGTATAATACTGCCCCCTGTGTACAGGAATTTAAGTACTACAGTACAATACTGCCCCCTGTGTACAGGAATATAACTACTACAATACAATACTGCCCCTCATGTACCGGAATATAACTACTAGAGTACAATACTGCCCCCTATGTACAGGAATATAACTACTACAGTATAATACTGCCCCCTATGTACAAAAATATAACTACTACAGTACAATACTGCCCCTCATGTACCGGAATATAACTACTACAGTATAATACTGCCCCCTACGTGCAGGAATATAACTACTACAGTGCAATACTGCCCCCTCTGTGCAGGAATATAACTACTACAGTACAATACTGCCACCTACGTACAGAATAATAACTACTACAGTACAATACTGCCCCCTATGTACTGGAATATACTACAGTACAATACTGCCCATCATGTAACGGAATATAACTACTACAGTATAATACTGCCCCCTATGTGCAGGAATATAACTACTACAGTATAAAACTGCGCCCTTTGTGCAGGAATAGCACTACTACAGTGCAATACTGCCCCCTCTGTGCAGGAATATAACTACTACAGTACAATACTGCCCCTCATGTATCGGAATATAACTACTACAGTGCAATACTGCCCCCTATGTGCAGGAATATAACTACTACAGTATAATACTGCCCCCTATGTGCAGGAATAGAACTACTGCAGTATAATACTGTCCGCTGTGTACAGAAATATAACTACTATAGTATAATACAGCCCACAATGTACAGGAATAGAACTACTACAGTACAATACTGCCCCTCATGTACCGGAATATAACTACTACAGTATAATACTGCCCCCTATGTGCAGGAATATAACTACTACAGTATAATACTGCCTCCTATGTACAGAAATATAACCTCTACGGTATAATGCTGTACCTTATGTGCAGAAATATAACTACTACAGTATAATACTGCCCCCTATGTGCAGGAATATAACTACTACAGTACAATACTGCCCACTATGTACAGGAATATAACTACTACAGTGTAATACTGCCCACTATGTACAGGAATAGGACTACTACGGTATAATGCTGCCCCCTCTGTGCAGGAATATAACTAATACAGTACAATACTACCCCCTGTGTGCAGGAAGATAACTACTACAGTACAATACTGCCTCTCATGTACCGGAATATAACTACTACAGCACAATACTGCCCCCTATGTGCAAGAATATAACTACTACAGTACAATACTGCCCCCTATGTACAGGAATATAACTACTACAGTATAATACTGCCCGCTCTCTGTACCGGAATATAACTACTACAGTACAATACTGCCCCCTCTGTGCAGGAATATAACTACTAGAGTACAGTACTGCCCCCTGTGTGCAGGAAGATAACTACTACAGTACAATACTGCCCCCTAAGTAGAGGAATATAACTAGTACAATACTGCCCCCTGTGTACAGGAATATAACTACTACAGTACAATACTGCCCGTCATGTATCGGAATATAACTACTACAGCATAATACTGCCCCCTACGTACAGGAATATAACTACTGCAGTATAATACTGCCCCCTACGCACAGGAATATAACTACTACAGTACAATACTGTCCCCTATGTGCAGGCATATAACTACTGTAGTATAATACTACCCCCATGGGCAGGAATATAACTACTACAGTAGAATACTGCCCCCTGTGTACAGGAATATAACTACTACAGTACAATACTACCCCTTATGTGCAGGAATATAACTACTACAGTACAATACTGCCCCCCTATGTACAGAAATATAATTACTACAGTACAATACTACACCCTATGTGCAGGAATTTAACTACTATGGTATAATGCTGCCCCCTATGTACAGGGATATACCTACTACAGCACAATACTGCCCCCTGTGTACACGCATATAGCTACTACAGTACAATACTGCCCCCTATGTGCAGGACTATAACTACTACAGTATAATACTGTCTCCTGTGAACAGGAATATAACTACTACAGTGTAATACTGCCCACAATGTACAGGAATATAACTACTATGGTATAATGCTGCCCCCTATGTACAGGAATATAACTACTACAGTACAATACTGCCCCTTATGTGCAGGAATATAACTACTACAGTATAATACTGCCCCCTATGTGCAGGAATATAACTACTACAGTACAATACTGCCCACTATGTACAGAAATATAACCACTACGGTATAATACTGCCCACTATGTACAGGAATATGACTACTACGGTATAATGCTGCCCCCTATGCACAGGAATATAACTACTACAGTACAATACTGCCCCCTGTGTGCAGGAAGATAACTACTACAGTACAATACTGCCCCTCATGTACCGGAATATAACTACTACAGCACAATACTGCCCCCTATGTGCAAGAATATAACTACTACAGTACAATACTGCCCCCTATGTACAGGAATATAACTATTACAGTATAATACTGCCCGCTGTCTGTACTGGAATATAACTACTACACTATAATACTGCCCACTATGTGCAGGAAGATAACTACTACACTACAATACTGCCCCCCTGTGTACCGGAATAAAACTACTACAGTACAATACTGCCCCCTATGTGCAAGAATATAACTACTACAGTATAATACTGCCCCTTACGTACAGGAATATAACTACTACAGTACAATACCGCCCCCTATGTACAGGAATATAACTACTACAGTACAATAGTGCCCCCTACGTACAGGAATATAACTACTACAGTACAATACTGCTCCCTGTGTACAGGCATATAACTACTACAGTACAATACTGCCCCCTATGTACAGGAATATAACTACTACAGTACAATACTGCCCCTCATTTACCGGAATATAGCTACTACAGCACAATACTGCCCCGTATGTGCAAGAATATAACTACTACAAAATAATAATGCCCCTTACGTACAGGAATATAACTACTACAGTACAATACCGCCCCTTATCTACAGGAATATAACTACTACAGTATAATACTGCCCCCTATGTACAGGAATATAACTACTACAATACAATACTGCCCCCTATGTACAGGAATATAACTACACTACAATACTGCTCCCTGTGTACAGGAATATAACTACTACAGTACAATACTGCCCCCTGTGTACGGGAATATAACTACTACAGTACAATACTGCTCCCTACGTACAAGAATATAACTATAGTACAATACTGCCCCCTCTGTGCAGGAATATAACCACTACAGTACAATACTGCCCCCTCTGTGCAGGAATATAACTACTACAGTACAATGCTGCCACTCATGTGCAGGAGTATAACTACTGCAGTATAATACTGCCCCCTATGTACAGGAATATAACTACTACAGTATAGTATTGTCCCCTATGTACAGGAATATAACTACTATAGTATAATACTGCTCTCTTTGTGCAGAAATATAACTACTACAGTACAATACTGTCCCCTCTGTGCAGGAATATAACTACTGCAGTACAATACTGCCACTCATGTGCAGGAGTATAACTACTGCAGTATAATACTGCCCCGTCTGTGCAGGAATACAACTACTACAGTATAATACCGCCCCCTATGTGCAGGAATATAACTACTGCCGTATAATACTGCCCCCTCTGTGCAGGAATATAACTACTACAGTACAATACTGCCCCCTCTGTGCAGGAATATAACCACTACAGTACAATACTGCCCCCTCTGTGCAGGAATATAACTACTACAGTACAATGCTGCCACTCATGTGCAGGAGTATAACTACTGCAGTATAATACTGCCCCCTCTGTGCAGGAATATAACTACTACAGTATAATACCGCCACCTATGTGCAGGAATATAACTACTGCAGTATTATTCTGCCCCCTCTGTGCAGGAATATAACTACTACAGTACAATACTGCCTCCTATGTGCAGGAATATACCTACTACAGTACAATACTGCCCCCTATGTGCAGGAATATACCTACTACAGTACAATACTGCTCCCTGTGTACAGAAATATAACAACTACAGTATAATACTGTCCCCTGTGTACAGGAATATAACTACTACAGTATAATACTGCCCCCTATGTGCAAGAATATAACTACTACAGTACAATACTGCCCCCTATGTACAGGAGTATAACTACTACGGTATAATGTTGCCCCCTATGTACAGGAAAATAACTACTACGGTAAAATACTGTTCTCTATGTGCAGGAATATAACTACTACAGTACAATACTGCCCCCTATGTACATTGATAAAGCTACTACAGCAAATCCTGCCCCCTGTGTACAGGAATATAACTACTACAATACAATACTGCCACTCATGTGCAGGAATATAACTACTACAGTAAAATACTGCCCCCTGTGTACAGGAATATAAATACTACAGTACAACACTGCCCCCTGTGTACAGGAATATAACTACTACAGTACAATGCTGCCCCCTATGTACAGGAATATAACTACTACAGTATAATACTGTCCGCTTTGTGCAGGAATATAACTACTACAGTACAATACAGGTACAGTGGATACATAGAGAGTAGCGCAGCACAACACAGGTACATGGGATACATAGAGAGTAGCGCAGTATAACACAGGAGCAGGGGATACATAGAGAGTAGCGCAGTACAACACAGGTACAGGAGATACATAGAGAGTAGCGCAGTACAACTCAGATACATTGACTATAATGGGGTCCACTTGGTTTCTGTGGAGCTGTTCGGTATTTTACCTGCATATATGAGCCGCTGCAGATTGTACAATTGTGGGTTGCAGAGGAATGTACGTGGCCCGTCTGCCAGTACAACTCAAGTACAAGGCATACATAGAGAGTAGCGCAGTACAACACAGGTACAAGGGATACATAGAGAGTAGCGCAGTACAACACAGGTACAGTAGATACATAGAGAGTAGCGCAGTACAACAGGTACAGGAGATACATAGAGAGTAGTGCAGTACAACACAGGTACAGGGGATACATAGAGAGTAGCGCAGTACAACACAGGTACAGGAGATACATAGAGAGTAGCGCAGTACAACACAGGTACAGGAGATACATAAAGGGAAGCGCAGTACAACACAGGTACAGGAGATGCATAGAAAGTAGTGCAGTACAACACAGGTACAGGAGATACATAGAGAGTAGCGCAGTACAACACAGGAGCAGGGGATACATAGAGAGTAGCGCAGCACAACACAGGTACAGGAGATGCATAGAGAGTAGCGCAGTACAACACAGGTACAGGGGATACATAGAGAGTAGCGCAGTACAACACAGGTACAGGAGATGCATAGAGAGTAGCACAGTACAACACAGGTACAGGAGATACATAGAGAGTAGCGCAGTACAACACAGGTACAGGAGATACATAGAGAGTAGCGCAGTGCAACACAGGTACATGAGATACATAGAGAGTAGCGCAGTGCAACACAGGTACATGAGATACATAGAGAGTAGCGCAGTACAACACAGGAGCAGGGAAACATAGAGAGTAGCGCAGTACAACACAGGAGCAGGGGATACATAGAGAGTAGCGCAGTACAACACAGGTACAGAAGATACATAGAGAGTAGCGCAGTACAACACAGGTACAGAAGATACATAGAGAGTAGTGCAGTACAACAGGTACAGGAGATACATAGAGAGTAGCTCAGTACAACACAGGTACAGGAGATACAGAGAGAGTAGCGCAGTACAACACAGGTACAGGAGATACATAGAGAGTAGCGCAGTACAACACAGGTACAGGAGATACATAGAGAGTAGCACAGTACAACACAGGTATAGGAGTTGCATAGGAAGTAGCACAGTACAACACGGGTACAGGAGATACATAGAGAGTAGCGCAGTACAACACAGGTACAGGAGATGCATAGAGAGTAGCGCAGTACAACACAAGTACAGGGGATACATAGAGAGTAGCGCAGTGCAACACAGGAACAGGAGATACATAGAGAGTAGCGCAGTACAACACAGGTACAGGAGATACATAGAGAGTAGCGCAGTACAACACAGGTACAGGAGATACATAGAGAGTAGCGCAGTACAACACAGGTACAGGAGATACATAGAAAGTAGCGCAGTACAACACAGGTACAGGAGATACATAGAGAGTAGCACAGTACAACACAGGTATAGGAGTTGCATAGGAAGTAGCACAGTACAACACGGGTACAGGAGATACATAGAGAGTAGCGCAGTACAACACAGGTACATGAGATACATAGAGAGTAGCGCAGTACAACACAGGAGCCGGGGTATACATAGAGAGAGTAGCGCAGTACAACACAGGTACAGAAGATACATAGAGAGTAGCGCAGTACAACACAGGTACAGAAGATAAATAGAGAGTAGCGCAGTACAACAGGTACAGGAGATACATAGAGAGTAGCGCAGTACAACAGGTACAGGAGATACATAGAGAGTAGCGCAGTACAACAGGTACAGGAGATACATAGAGAGTAGCGCAGTACAACAGGTACAGGAGATACATAGAGAGTAGCGCAGTACAACACAGGTACAGGAGATACATAGAGAGTAGCGCAGTACAACACAGGTACAGGAGATGCATAGAAAGTAGCGCAGTACAACACAGGTACAGGAGATACATAGAGAGTAGCGCAGTACAGCACAGGTACAGGGGAAACATAGAGAGTAGCGCAGTACAACACAGGTACAGGAGATACATAGAGAGTAGCGCAGTACAACACAGGTACTGAAGATACATAGAGAGTAGCGCAGTAAAACACAGGTACAGGAGATACATAGAGAGTAGCGCAGTACAACACAGGTACAGGAGATACGTAGAGAGTAGCGCAGTACAACAGGTACAGGAGATACATAGAGAGTAGCGCAGTACAACACAGGTACAGGAGATACATAGAGAGTAGCACAGTACAACACAGGTACAGTAGATACATAGAGAGTAGCACAGTACAACACAGGTATAGGAGTTGCATAGGAAGTAGCACAGTACAACACGGGTACAGGGGATACATAGAGAGTAGCACAGTACAACACAGGTACAGGAGATGCATAGAGAGTAGCACAGTACAACACAGGTACAGGGGATACATAGAGAGTAGCACAGTACAACATAGGTACAGGAGATACATAGAGAGTAGCGCAGTACAACACAGGTACAGGAGATACATAGAGAGTAGCGCAGTACAACACAGGTACAGAAGATACATAGAGAGTAGCGCAGTACAACACAGATACAGGAGATACATAGAGAGTAGCGCAGTACAACACGGGTACAGGAGATACATAGAAAGTAGCGCTGTACAACACAGGTACAGAAGATACATAGAGAGTAGTGCAGTACAACACAAGTACAGAAGATACATCGAGAGTAGTGCAGTACAACACAAGTACAGAAGATACATAGAGAGTAGCGCAGTACAACACAGGTACAGAAGATACATAGAGAGTAGCGCAGTACAACACAGGTACAGAAGTTACATAGAGAGTAGCGCAGTACAACAGGTACAGGAGATACATAGAGAGTAGTGCAGTACAACAGGTAAAGGAGATACATAGAGAGTAGCGCAGTACAACACAGGTACAGGAGATACATAGAGAGTAGCGCAGTACAACACAGGTACAGGAGATACATAGAGAGTAGCGCAGTACAACACAGGTACAGAAGATACATAGAGAGTAGCGCAGTACAACACAGGTACAAGAGATACAAAGAGAGTAGCGCAGTACAACACAGGTACAGGAGATGCATAGAAAGTAGCGCAGTACAACACAGGTACAGGAGATACATAGAGAGTAGCGCAGTACAGCACAGGTACAGGGGATACATAGAGAGTAGCGCAGTACAACACAGGTACAGAAGATACATAGAGAGTAGCGCAGTACAGCACAGGTACAGGGGATACATAGAGAGTAGCGCAGTACAACACAGGTACAGAAGATACATAGAGAGTAGCGCAGTACAACACAGGTACAGGGGATACATAGAGAGTAGCGCAGTACAGCACAGGTACAGGAGATACATAGAGAGTAGCGCAGTACAACACAGGTACAGGAGATACATAAAGAGTAGCGCAGTACAACACAGGTACAGGAGATACATAAAGAGTAGCGCAGTACAACACAGGTACAGGAGATACATAAAGAGTAGCGCAGTACAATACAGGTACAGGAGATACATAGAGAGTAGCGCAGTACAACACAGGTACAGGAGATACATAGAGAGTAGCGCAGTACAACACAGGTACAGGAGATACATAGAGAGTAGCGCAGTACAACACAGGTACAGGAGATACATAGAGAGTAGCGCAGTTAAACAGAGGTACAGGGGATACATAGAGAGTAGCGCAGTACAACACAGGAACAGGAGATACATAGAGAGTAGCGCAGTACAACACAGGTACAAGAGATACATAGAGAGTAGCGCAGTACAACACAGGTACAGGAGATACATAGAGAGTAGCGCAGTACAACACAGGTACAGGAGATACATAGAGAGTACCGCAGTACAACACAGTGTTGTACTGCACTACTTTCTATGCATCTCCTGTACCTGTGTTGTACTGCGCTTCCCTTTATGTATCTCCTGTACCTGTGTTGTACTGCGCTACTCTCTATGTATCTCCTGTACCTGTGTTGTACTGCGCTACTCTCTATGTATCCCCTGTACCTGTGTTGTACTGCACTACTCTCTATGTATCTCCTGTACCTGTTGTACTGCGCTACTCTCTATGTATCTACTGTACCTGTGTTGTACTGCGCTACTCTCTATGTATCCCTTGTACCTGTGTTGTACTGCGCTACTCTCTATGTATGCCTTGTACTTGAGTTGTACTGGCAGACGGGCCACGTACATTCCTCTGCAACCCACAATTGTACAATCTGCAGCGGCTCATATATGCAGGTAAAATACCGAACAGCTCCACAGAAACCAAGTGGACCCCATTATAGTCAATGTATCTGAGTTGTACTGCGCTACTCTCTATGTATCTCCTGTACCTGTGTTGTACTGCGCTACTCTCTATGTATCCCCTGCTCCTGTGTTATACTGCGCTACTCTCTATGTATCCCATGTACCTGTGTACAGCGCAGTACAACACAGGTACAGGAGTTGCATAGGAAGTAGCACAGTACAACACGGGTACAGGAGATACATAGAGAGTAGCGCAGTACAACACAGGTACAGGAGATGCATAGAGAGTAGCGCAGTACAACACAAGTACAGGGGATACATAGAGAGTAGCGCAGTGCAACACAGGAACAGGAGATACATAGAGAGTAGCGCAGTACAACACAGGTACAGGAGATACATAGAGAGTAGCGCAGTACAACACAGGTACAGGAGATACATAGAGAGTAGCGCAGTACAACACAGGTACAGGAGATACATAGAAAGTAGCGCAGTACAACACAGGTACAGGAGATACATAGAGAGTAGCACAGTACAACACAGGTATAGGAGTTGCATAGGAAGTAGCACAGTACAACACGGGTACAGGAGATACATAGAGAGTAGCGCAGTACAACACAGGTACATGAGATACATAGAGAGTAGCGCAGTACAACACAGGAGCCGGGGTATACATAGAGAGAGTAGCGCAGTACAACACAGGTACAGAAGATACATAGAGAGTAGCGCAGTACAACACAGGTACAGAAGATAAATAGAGAGTAGCGCAGTACAACAGGTACAGGAGATACATAGAGAGTAGCGCAGTACAACAGGTACAGGAGATACATAGAGAGTAGCGCAGTACAACAGGTACAGGAGATACATAGAGAGTAGCGCAGTACAACAGGTACAGGAGATACATAGAGAGTAGCGCAGTACAACACAGGTACAGGAGATACATAGAGAGTAGCGCAGTACAACACAGGTACAGGAGATGCATAGAAAGTAGCGCAGTACAACACAGGTACAGGAGATACATAGAGAGTAGCGCAGTACAGCACAGGTACAGGGGAAACATAGAGAGTAGCGCAGTACAACACAGGTACAGGAGATACATAGAGAGTAGCGCAGTACAACACAGGTACTGAAGATACATAGAGAGTAGCGCAGTAAAACACAGGTACAGGAGATACATAGAGAGTAGCGCAGTACAACACAGGTACAGGAGATACGTAGAGAGTAGCGCAGTACAACAGGTACAGGAGATACATAGAGAGTAGCGCAGTACAACACAGGTACAGGAGATACATAGAGAGTAGCACAGTACAACACAGGTACAGTAGATACATAGAGAGTAGCACAGTACAACACAGGTATAGGAGTTGCATAGGAAGTAGCACAGTACAACACGGGTACAGGGGATACATAGAGAGTAGCACAGTACAACACAGGTACAGGAGATGCATAGAGAGTAGCACAGTACAACACAGGTACAGGGGATACATAGAGAGTAGCACAGTACAACATAGGTACAGGAGATACATAGAGAGTAGCGCAGTACAACACAGGTACAGGAGATACATAGAGAGTAGCGCAGTACAACACAGGTACAGAAGATACATAGAGAGTAGCGCAGTACAACACAGATACAGGAGATACATAGAGAGTAGCGCAGTACAACACGGGTACAGGAGATACATAGAAAGTAGCGCTGTACAACACAGGTACAGAAGATACATAGAGAGTAGTGCAGTACAACACAAGTACAGAAGATACATAGAGAGTAGTGCAGTACAACACAAGTACAGAAGATACATAGAGAGTAGCGCAGTACAACACAGGTACAGAAGATACATAGAGAGTAGCGCAGTACAACACAGGTACAGAAGTTACATAGAGAGTAGCGCAGTACAACAGGTACAGGAGATACATAGAGAGTAGTGCAGTACAACAGGTAAAGGAGATACATAGAGAGTAGCGCAGTACAACACAGGTACAGGAGATACATAGAGAGTAGCGCAGTACAACACAGGTACAGGAGATACATAGAGAGTAGCGCAGTACAACACAGGTACAGAAGATACATAGAGAGTAGCGCAGTACAACACAGGTACAAGAGATACAAAGAGAGTAGCGCAGTACAACACAGGTACAGGAGATGCATAGAAAGTAGCGCAGTACAACACAGGTACAGGAGATACATAGAGAGTAGCGCAGTACAGCACAGGTACAGGGGATACATAGAGAGTAGCGCAGTACAACACAGGTACAGAAGATACATAGAGAGTAGCGCAGTACAGCACAGGTACAGGGGATACATAGAGAGTAGCGCAGTACAACACAGGTACAGAAGATACATAGAGAGTAGCGCAGTACAACACAGGTACAGGGGATACATAGAGAGTAGCGCAGTACAGCACAGGTACAGGAGATACATAGAGAGTAGCGCAGTACAACACAGGTACAGGAGATACATAAAGAGTAGCGCAGTACAACACAGGTACAGGAGATACATAAAGAGTAGCGCAGTACAACACAGGTACAGGAGATACATAAAGAGTAGCGCAGTACAATACAGGTACAGGAGATACATAGAGAGTAGCGCAGTACAACACAGGTACAGGAGATACATAGAGAGTAGCGCAGTACAACACAGGTACAGGAGATACATAGAGAGTAGCGCAGTACAACACAGGTACAGGAGATACATAGAGAGTAGCGCAGTTAAACAGAGGTACAGGGGATACATAGAGAGTAGCGCAGTACAACACAGGAACAGGAGATACATAGAGAGTAGCGCAGTACAACACAGGTACAGGAGATACATAGAGAGTAGCGCAGTACAACACAGGTACAGGAGATACATAGAGAGTAGCGCAGTACAACACAGGTACAGGAGATACATAGAGAGTACCGCAGTACAACACAGTGTTGTACTGCACTACTTTCTATGCATCTCCTGTACCTGTGTTGTACTGCGCTTCCCTTTATGTATCTCCTGTACCTGTGTTGTACTGCGCTACTCTCTATGTATCTCCTGTACCTGTGTTGTACTGCGCTACTCTCTATGTATCCCCTGTACCTGTGTTGTACTGCACTACTCTCTATGTATCTCCTGTACCTGTTGTACTGCGCTACTCTCTATGTATCTACTGTACCTGTGTTGTACTGCGCTACTCTCTATGTATCCCTTGTACCTGTGTTGTACTGCGCTACTCTCTATGTATGCCTTGTACTTGAGTTGTACTGGCAGACGGGCCACGTACATTCCTCTGCAACCCACAATTGTACAATCTGCAGCGGCTCATATATGCAGGTAAAATACCGAACAGCTCCACAGAAACCAAGTGGACCCCATTATAGTCAATGTATCTGAGTTGTACTGCGCTACTCTCTATGTATCTCCTGTACCTGTGTTGTACTGCGCTACTCTCTATGTATCCCCTGCTCCTGTGTTATACTGCGCTACTCTCTATGTATCCCATGTACCTGTGTACAGCGCAGTACAACACAGGTACAGGAGATACATAGAGAGTAGCGCAGTACAACACAGGTACAGGAGATACATAGAGAGTAGCGCAGTACAGCACAGGTACAGGGGATACATAGAGAGTAGCGCAGTACAACACAGGTACAGAAGATACATAGAGAGTAGCGCAGTACAACACAGGTACAGGGGATACATAGAGAGTAGCGCAGTACAGCACAGGTACAGGAGATACATAGAGAGTAGCGCAGTACAACACAGGTACAGGAGATACATAGAGAGTAGCGCAGTACAACACAGGTACAGGAGATACATAAAGAGTAGCGCAGTACAACACGGGTACAGGAGATACATAAAGAGTAGCGCAGTACAACACAGGTACAGGAGATACATAAAGAGTAGCGCAGTACAATACAGGTACAGGAGATACATAGAGAGTAGCGCAGTACAACACAGGTACAGGAGATACATAGAGAGTAGCGCAGTACAACACAGGTACAGGAGATACATAGAGAGTAGCGCAGTTAAACAGAGGTACAGGGGATACATAGAGAGTAGCGCAGTACAACATAGGTACAGGAGATGCATAGAGAGTAGCGCAATACAACACAGGTACAGGAGTTGCATAGGGAGTAGCGCAATACAACACAGGTACAGGAGTTGCATAGGGAGTAGCGGAGTACAACACAGGTACAGGAGATACATAGAGAGTAGCGCAGTACAACACAGGTACAGGAGATACGTAGAGAGTAGCGCAGTACAACACAGGTACAGGAGATACATAGAGAGTAGCACAGTACAACACAGGTACAGGAGATACATAGAGAGTAGCACAGTACAACACAGGTATAGGAGATACATAAAGAGTAGCGCAGTACAACACAGGTACAGGAGATACATAGAGAGTAGCGCAGTACAACACAGGTACAGGAGATACATAGAGAGTAGCACAGTACAACACAGGTATAGGAGTTGCATAGGAAGTAGCACAGTACAACACGGGTACAGGAGATACATAGAGAGTAGCGCAGTACAACACAGGTACATGAGATACATAGAGAGTAGCGCAGTACAACACAGGAGCCGGGGTATACATAGAGAGTAGCGCAGTACAACACAGGTACATTAGATACATAGAGAGTAGCGCAGTACAACAGGTACAGGAGATACATAGAGTGTAGCGCAGTACAACACAGGTACAGGAGATACATAGAGAGTAGCGCAGTACAACACAGGAACAGGAGATACATAGAGAGTAGCGCAGTACAACACAGGTACAGGAGATACATAGAGAGTAGCGCAGTACAACACAGGTACAGGAGATACATAGAGAGTAGCGCAGTACAACACAGGTATAGGAGTTGCATAGGAAGTAGCACAGTACAACACGGGTACAGGAGATACATAGAGAGTAGCGCAGTACAACACAGGTACATGAGATACATAGAGAGTAGCGCAGTACAACACAGGAGCCGGGGTATACATAGAGAGTAGCGCAGTACAACACAGGTACATTAGATACATAGAGAGTAGCGCAGTACAACAGGTACAGGAGATACATAGAGTGTAGCGCAGTACAACACAGGTACAGGAGATACATAGAGAGTAGCGCAGTACAACACAGGTACAGAAAATACATAGAGAGTAGTGCAGTACAACACAGGTACAGAAGATACATAGAGAGTAGCGCAGTACAACACAGGTACAGAAGATACATAGAGAGTAGCGCAGTACAACAGGTACAGGAGATACATAGAGAGTAGCGCAGTACAACAGGTACAGGAGATACATAGAGAGTAGCGCAGTACAACAGGTACAGGAGATACATAAAGAGTAGCGCAGTACAACACAGGTACAGAAGATACATAGAGAGTAGCGCAGTACAACACAGGTACAGGAGATGCATAGAAAGTAGCGCAGTACAACACAGGTACAGGAGATACATAGAGAGTAGCGCAGTACAGCACAGGTACAGGGGATACATAGAGAGTAGCGCAGTACAGCACAGGTACAGGGGATACATAGAGAGTAGCGCAGTACAACACAGGTACAGGAGATACATAGAGAGTAGCGCAGTACAACACAGGTACTGGAGATACATAGAGAGTAGCGCAGTAAAACACAGGTACAGGAGATACATAGAGAGTAGCGCAGTACAACACAGGTACAGGAGATGCATAGAAAGTAGCGCAGTACAACACAGGTACAGGAGATACATAGAGAGCAGCGCAGTACAGCACAGGTACAGGGGAAACATAGAGAGTAGCGCAGTACAACACAGGTACAGGAGATACATAGAGAGTAGCGCAGTACAACACAGGTACTGGAGATACATAGAGAGTAGCGCAGTAAAACACAGGTACAGGAGATACATAGAGAGTAGCGCAGTACAACACAGGTACAGGAGATGCATAGAAAGTAGCGCAGTACAACACAGGTACAGGAGATACATAGAGAGTAGCGCAGTACAACACAGGTACAGGAGATGCATAGAGAGTAGCACAGTACAACACAGGTACAGGAGATACATAGAGAGTAGCGCAGTACAACACAGGTACATGAGATACATAGAGAGTAGCGCAGTGCAACACAGGTACATGAGATACATAGAGAGTAGCGCAGTACAACACAGGAGCAGGGAAACATAGAGAGTAGCGCAGTACAACACAGGAGCAGGGGATACATAGAGAGTAGCGCAGTACAACACAGGTACAGAAGATACATAGAGAGTAGTGCAGTACAACAGGTACAGGAGATACATAGAGAGTAGCTCAGTACAACACAGGTACAGGAGATACAGAGAGAGTAGCGCAGTACAACACAGGTACAGGAGATACATAGAGAGTAGCGCAGTACAACACAGGTACAGGAGATACATAGAGAGTAGCACAGTACAACACAGGTATAGGAGTTGCATAGGAAGTAGCACAGTACAACACGGGTACAGGAGATACATAGAGAGTAGCGCAGTACAACACAGGTACAGGAGATGCATAGAGAGTAGCGCAGTACAACACAAGTACAGGGGATACATAGAGAGTAGCGCAGTGCAACACAGGAACAGGAGATACATAGAGAGTAGCGCAGTACAACACAGGTACAGGAGATACATAGAGAGTAGCGCAGTACAACACAGGTACAGGAGATACATAGAGAGTAGCGCAGTACAACACAGGTACAGGAGATACATAGAAAGTAGCGCAGTACAACACAGGTACAGGAGATACATAGAGAGTAGCACAGTACAACACAGGTATAGGAGTTGCATAGGAAGTAGCACAGTACAACACGGGTACAGGAGATACATAGAGAGTAGCGCAGTACAACACAGGTACAGGAGATACATAGAGAGCAGCGCAGTACAGCACAGGTACAGGGGAAACATAGAGAGTAGCGCAGTACAACACAGGTACAGGAGATATATAGAGAGTAGCGCAGTACAACACAGGTACTGGAGATACATAGAGAGTAGCGCAGTAAAACACAGGTACAGGAGATACATAGAGAGTAGCGCAGTACAACACAGGTACAGGAGATACGTAGAGAGTAGCGCAATACAACACAGGTACAGGAGATACGTAGAGAGTAGCGCAGTACAACAGGTACAGGAGATACATAGAGAGTAGCGCAGTACAACACAGGTACAGGAGATACATAGAGAGTAGCACAGTACAACACAGGTACAGTAGATACATAGAGAGTAGCACAGTACAACACAGGTATAGGAGTTGCATAGGAAGTAGCACAGTACAACACGGGTACAGGGGATACATAGAGAGTAGCACAGTACAACACAGGTACAGGAGATGCATAGAGAGTAGCACAGTACAACATAGGTACAGGAGATACATAGAGAGTAGCGCAGTACAACACAGGTACAGGAGATACATAGAGAGTAGCGCAGTACAACACAGGTACAGAAGATACATAGAGAGTAGCGCAGTACAACACAGGTACAGAAGATACATAGAGAGTAGCGCAGTACAACACAGATACAGGAGATACATAGAGAGTAGCGCAGTACAACACGGGTACAGGAGATACATAGAGAGTAGCGCAGTACAACACAGGTACAGAAGATACATAGAGAGTAGTGCAGTACAACACAAGTACAGAAGATACATAGAGAGTAGTGCAGTACAACACAAGTACAGAAGATACATAGAGAGTAGCGCAGTACAACACAGGTACAGAAGATACATAGAGAGTAGCGCAGTACAACACAGGTACAGAAGTTACATAGAGAGTAGCGCAGTACAACAGGTACAGGAGATACATAGAGAGTAGTGCAGTACAACAGGTAAAGGAGATACATAGAGAGTAGCGCAGTACAACACAGGTACAGGAGATACATAGAGAGTAGCGCAGTACAACAGGTACAGGAGATACATAGAGAGTAGCGCAGTACAACAGGTACAGGAGATACATAGAGAGTAGCGCAGTACAACACAGGTACAGGAGATACATAGAGAGTAGCGCAGTACAACACAGGTACAGAAGATACATAGAGAGTAGCGCAGTACAACACAGGTACAAGAGATACAAAGAGAGTAGCGCAGTACAACACAGGTACAGGAGATGCATAGAAAGTAGCGCAGTACAACACAGGTACAGGAGATACATAGAGAGTAGCGCAGTACAGCACAGGTACAGGGGATACATAGAGAGTAGCGCAGTACAACACAGGTACAGAAGATACATAGAGAGTAGCGCAGTACAGCACAGGTACAGGGGATACATAGAGAGTAGCGCAGTACAACACAGGTACAGAAGATACATAGAGAGTAGCGCAGTACAACACAGGTACAGGGGATACATAGAGAGTAGCGCAGTACAGCACAGGTACAGGAGATACATAGAGAGTAGCGCAGTACAACACAGGTACAGGAGATACATAAAGAGTAGCGCAGTACAACACAGGTACAGGAGATACATAAAGAGTAGCGCAGTACAACACAGGTACAGGAGATACATAAAGAGTAGCGCAGTACAATACAGGTACAGGAGATACATAGAGAGTAGCGCAGTACAACACAGGTACAGGAGATACATAGAGAGTAGCGCAGTACAACACAGGTACAGGAGATACATAGAGAGTAGCGCAGTTAAACAGAGGTACAGGGGATACATAGAGAGTAGCGCAGTACAACATAGGTACAGGAGATGCATAGAGAGTAGCGCAATACAACACAGGTACAGGAGTTGCATAGGGAGTAGCGCAATACAACACAGGTACAGGAGTTGCATAAAGAGTAGCGCAGTACAACACAGGTACAGGAGATACATAAAGAGTAGCGCAGTACAACACAGGTACAGGAGATACATAAAGAGTAGCGCAGTACAATACAGGTACCGGAGATACATAGAGAGTAGCGCAGTACAACACAGGTACAGGAGATACATAGAGAGTAGCGCAGTACAACACAGGTACAGGAGATACATAGAGAGTAGCGCAGTTAAACAGAGGTACAGGGGATACATAGAGAGTAGCGCAGTACAACATAGGTACAGGAGATGCATAGAGAGTAGCGCAATACAACACAGGTACAGGAGTTGCATAGGGAGTAGCGCAATACAACACAGGTACAGGAGTTGCATAGGGAGTAGCGGAGTACAACACAGGTACAGGAGATACATAGAGAGTAGCGCAGTACAACACAGGTACAGGAGATACGTAGAGAGTAGCGCAGTACAACACAAGTACAGGAGATACATAGAGAGTAGCACAGTACAACACAGGTACAGGAGATACATAGAGAGTAGCACAGTACAACACAGGTATAGGAGATACATAAAGAGTAGCGCAGTACAACACAGGTACAGGAGATACATAGAGAGTAGCGCAGTACAACACAGGTACAGGAGATACATAGAGAGTAGCGCAGTACAACACAGTTACAGGAGATACATAGAGAGTAGCGCAGTTAAACAGAGGTACAGGGGATACATAGAGAGTAGCGCAGTACAACATAGGTACAGGAGATGCATAGAGAGTAGCGCAATACAAAGCAGGTACAGGAGTTGCATAGGGAGTAGCGCAGTACAACACAGGTACAGGGGATACATAGAGAGTAGCACATACAACATAGGTACAGGAGATGCATAGAGAGTAGCGCAGTACAACGCAGGTACAGGGGATAAATAGAGCGTAGCGCAGTACAAGACAGGTACAGGGGATACATAGAGAGTAGCGCAGTACAACACAGATACAGGAGATATATAGAGAGTAGCGCAGTACAGCACAGGTACAGGGGATACAAAGAGAGTAGCGCAGTACAACACAGGTAGAGTAGATACATAGAAAGTAGTGCAGTACAACACAGGTACATTGAATATAATGTGGTCCACTTGGTTTCTGTGCAGCTGTTGAGTATTTTACCTTCATGTAGGAGCCACTACCGATTGTACAATTATAGGTTGCAGAGGAATGTGCGCGGATTATTTGCCGCATAACTATGCGGTAGAACTGAAAACCCCATAATTTCTCAGATTCACAGTGGAAACCTTTGCGCCATTACATGTCGCTGGGCTGCTCTTAGACGGCGTCTCCTAATATCTTGCTGTGACTGGCTGCAGATGCCTGCTGGCTGCTGTATGGCTAAGTGGGGATATTATGTACTAGAATGTGCGCCTTTTTTAGAGTTTTTTTTCTTCTGTTTTTGTCTTTTAAAGCTATGCTTTTTCACCTTGGAAGGGCGCCTGCACACGTGTGGATTTGCACTGCGAATACTGCCCATAAAATGCTATTGAAAAATGCTTTTTCCTTTACACGAGCGGAAATCAACTGCAATTTTGCACTTGCAGTCGAAAAATCACAGCATGTTCTATTTTTGCGCGGCTTCTATTGAAGCCAGTGGAAGCCATCTGATCCATAGCCCTTCCGCAATGACATGGAAAAGCAGAGAAAAGCGTGTGCCGAGTTGTGGTGGAGTGGCCCAGAGTTGAGGTTCCTCCAGCACTTGTGAGCGTGTTATCAGCCTGTTGCCAGTGTGTGCGGAGTGCTGGTGGAGTGGCCCAGAGTTGGGGGTCCGTCCAGCACTTGAGAAATGGTATGTTTCATGCTTGTCTCTTGTCACTGTGGAGAGGGATGTATGGGGTATAAGTGTATCTTGACGCCACCGGAAACTAGTGGTTTGACAGGAGGAACGCCCCTGTCACACTCCAAGCTCCCGATTGGGCCAAGGCAGGAAGGTCCTAGTGGTTTACTGTGCATAAATGCTGGCATGTAACCTTTGGAACATTAAAAATGTAATATTGTCTGCTTTACAAGTAATGTTAGGCTTCCGTAATGTCCCCCCTCACAGCTGGCGCCTTTGCAGCGTGGGTTCCGCCGGCGGAACTCTCATTTCCCTGTTGGCCGCTGGCGCTGTCAGCGCTTCTGCTCCTCCGGCGGGACTCTGACCTCCATTTAGGCCGCTCCCCCGCTGACATCTGGCGCCCCTAAGCGCTGCTTGTGTTTCGCCCCCCACAGTCACATCCCTGCCGCCCTGTCCTCGGCTGACAGCTTGCACCGTCAGCGTTTGTGCTCCGCCGCCGGGAAAGCTGGCTGAGGTGGGGGAAGAACGGTGTCGGCCCGTGCTCCAGCACTGTGCAGCCGCATTAAAGTATTTGTCCCTCCGACCCTGCAGGAGCGGCCGGTGCATAACAGTCCCTGTCCCTCCAGCCCTGCAGCGTAGCGAGCGGTATGTTTAACTGCAATCCGGTGGGGTCGGGGGTGCCTCCTGTGGTGCGCCGCCGGCGGTGGCGCAGGAATAGCAGCTTTATTACGCTTTCGGTTCCATTTAGGGCCCTTCCAGGACCTATTTACAAGGCTGCTCAACAGCCAATCAAGTACAGGGGGCATCACCCCCTGTCAATCTTGGCTTCACCAGGAGTTCCTGGTAGTCAAGATACACTAATACTGGTGTATGGTGTAGTGTTATCTGTGTTAAACAAAACAGGGCATGAAAGAGTTAATGTCTAGTGTCTGGAAAATGTATCAATCTAGTCTAGTTCTGTGTATTGCCTGTTTTAATGTCTGTATGCAGGTGCCTTGTAGTAGTCTGGGTTAGGGGGAGAGAATGGAGATGGAGGAGAGGACTGCTATCTTGCACCCTGCCGTCTCCCTGGCTGAGGGTCTGGGTCTCAAAGCTGCACTGGGCCTGTAGGATTGTGTCTGCCACCTCCTGCCCTGGGCTTGTAGACCAAAGGAATAGTGTAGTCGGCACCTTGGACAATGCAGGTATTTAACGTCTGCAGATTATTTGGCTTTTTTATTCTTTTGCTTCTCTTTTTCTGCTGCTCCAGAGTCCCAGCAAAGCAGCCGCTGGAGGCAAAGTGATGGACATTACATCGTGATCTGGGGGGAGCTGCTGGATTAGGTTTTGGATATTTGGCTGTGAATCACTGGATATTATGTATGCTGGGGTTGTGCTGAGAGACTCTTGTGATCTCCTCTTTCATCCATCATTCGGTCCCCTAGATTGCTGCAGATAATTTGGTAATGCTTCATCCTGATTTCCGGGCGCACAGCTGATGCCTCTGGCCTTTATACCCATCTGATTTGCAGGGTGGTTCTGCAATTAGCAGACAGACTATCGCTGGGGTTTCCATTTGACTTGCTTTTTTATTCTTAGCACTTTTTTACGTTGATGCATTAATTCATTCCCATTTCTCAGGATCTACAGCTGTATTGTTTAGTGATAATTCACGTTGCTTTCTTTCTCCCGTTAATCAGTATTTTATATTTTTCCTCCTTTTTAGAGAACCATGTTACCTACACTTGGATTGTAACCTGGCAGCACAGTGTTGGCTGACCCTTTGGATGTAGCCTCCACGGCCTTTGAGCTTTGCTGTGACTGCGGACAGCCTCGTGTGACATCTGAGAACCACATCTCCAACTTCCAGGACGGGGCGGGCGATGAGCTGGTCTGCCACATCTGTCTGCAGCCGTTGCTCCAACCGATGGACATGCTGTGTGGTCACACTTACTGCTCCAAGTGCCTGAAGAATCGTCTGCATGAGAAAGACTTCTGTCCCGTGGACCGCAAGAAACAGTATATTCAGGAATTGTCACCAATCCAGTCTTTCGGTGAGAAACTTGTGGGATAAATTGAGTGCCTGATGTCCCTTCCTGGTTGACTGCAAGCAGGTGATGCGAGCTGGAGCCCCACCTACACAAAAAGGTAAGTTGCTTAAGTGGTTGTCCGGTTATTAGAAAGCCCCTGTGTTTAAAATAATAGAAGTATACTTACCCCTTCGCAGCCGCTGGGATTCAGCGCTGCAGCCCACTGCGGTCCTGGTGATTACTGGGACAGATGATGTCACAGGATATCAGGTGATCGCTGAGAGGCTCGCTATATTCCCACATCCCTGAAACTCCAATCTGTTGAAATATTGCATTATTTATACCACAAGAAAAATATATAAAAATGACAAAATTGCACTACTTTGGTTTTCCGCATTTCTGAGAAAAAAAATTGAACAAAAAGTAATCAAAAAGGCGTAAGTATCCCAAAATGGTACCAATAGGAACTAGAACTCACCTTGCATAAAACAAGCTCACACAACCCCGTAGATGGAACACATTGTGGACCAAACACAATTACCAACATTAAAATAAAAATACTGTTGCTGTCATCGGACTGATCCACATAATGTTAACGTTGGTTTTTCCTCAGAATGATATTACCATAAAACAGCGCATTATCGGGTACATTACATGGGGCCCTCGGGAAAAACAAGCAATCATGTGGTTATGTAGCTGGAAAACACAAGCTATCATTTATTTTTAAAGGGATGAAAATCGGCCCAGTTGGGAAGGGGTTAATATCGTAATATAGATTTCAGCAACCTCTGATTGCAGCATTTAAGAAAAAAAAAAGACTTTAGTTGCAAAGAAAACGACTGAAAATGTGGGGAAGGCGATGTGCGACCGAGGTCTTCAAGGAGTGTAGGAATAGGATGTGGTAAAAGGAGAAACCTCTGCAGGCGCCCCGATAATCCAGCAATGCACAACGCACTTCATGTGGGACCTCTGGGTTCATGTCGGCAAGTATGGAGCATATTTGTCCATTCTGTAGTCCAGACTTTCTATGTCCGCAGGTGATAATCCTGCAGAGGCCCGTTGGGGTTTCCAGCTCCAGTAATCCTCCGTTCATCTTCTCCCCCCCACATGTGTACATTATTACATCCATTATGGCATCAGGTCCTCAACTACGATTCTTCGGGTCACGAAGTACAATTAGTTGTTCTTTTAATATATGCTGATCAATGTTTCTATCTATTACAGCATTTTATGTCATTTTATATCATTATACATGCGGTGTTTACATTAATATGGCCTTTTAGGTTTTTATTTACAATCCATTTTAAATACATTTTACAGTAAACTTCTTCACATAACCATACATGCATCACTGTACGTTCCCTTCCTTTCACTCACGTGTTCACAATCAGCTGCACGCTTTATTTTACTCTGCAGCTAGGGCTTACTTTAGGGCTTTGACAGTAGGATTTCCTGCTGTCAAAGTTGCATTGCACCACACGAAAACCACGTTTTCAGGTGTTGCAACACAGAGGAATCCTACATAGGGAACCGTGGGCTACAAAACCTCACAAGTGGCGGACATATCGCCGGACCTGCGAGGTTTTTGTCGGGTTGTTGCAATGTATATAACATCGCGTGTCTGAGAGAACACAAGGGAAAGTATGGGCTTCATATACATGCGATTTGTAGCATTGCAGCAACGCGACTTTGTCGCCCGTGTGAAACAGGCCTTCACGCATTAAGCTGCCTAATATTTGTTACTTACCTTTAGGCCTCCTTCACACGGGTGACATGGCATCACATACATATGGCCAAGTAACCCAATATACTGTCATGTATGCGCCATCACAAGAAACCAGGCGTTGCCTTTGTTTTTTTCTAAAGTGTCTCCTATGCAAAGATATTGCTCAATAACTTTCTCCCGCGCTGTATGCTAATGAGCCCCAGACTGTCTGTCCGACGGGCGGTCTGGCTCCCTTCCAGCCTTTTCAGCTAAAAACTGCTCCCTTTCTTCCTGAGATGTAATCTGTGGGTACTTTTATTTTTACATTTACAATGCATTGGAATGGGATTGCCAAGATTGGAATATCCCTTTAACCCCTTAGTGACTAAGCCTGTTTGCACCTTAACAACCAACTAATTTCCAGGTTTTTTTTCATTGTTGCACTCCCAGAGCCATAACTTTTTGAATTTTCTATCCACATAGCCATATGAGGGGTTTTTATGTGGGACAAATCGTACTTTTTTTTTTTTTATGGACACCCTTTTTGGGTACATATGATATATTGTATAACTTTTTATAACTTTTTTTTTAGGTACATAGTGGTAATGGCTGCTAAAGTGACTCGCCACAAATGTTATTGTATAATCAGATGTGCTGGCTTCAGAAAGTACAGGGGCGAAAGAGCGAAGTAGACGATCTTCGTCAAGGACTTAAATGAGGCCGATGTCTCCCAAGCAAGCGGCATCACCGGCGTTCTAGCAGAATCTTCACTGGCCGCTGTGGTAGCACTTAGTACACCTGAACCAGGCCTGGTCAATCCAGCGTTTGATGAATGCGATGATGGTGAGAATTCAGAGGAGTCTTGAAGGTGTACGCTGTGGCGGCACTATTTACCATGGATTCTCATAGTTTGTGTTTTTTTTTTTTCTGTTAAATTTTAAAGATCATTATCATAAGGCCAGTCTAATCGCGGAGACAAGAACAGTAGAGCTACATCGTGATGACCCCGAAGAGGGGCTGGGCATACGAATTGTGGGGGCAACATTGTCATACAGGAAGTGCTGAAAGATTCCTTAGTTTCAACAGACGGCAGACCTATGCCAGGAGACCACATTCCTGAGGTAGGTACCACCAAATGGTTGTCTTCATTGCAAGGATATGATAAATCCCTTTTTTACTGGGGTCTAACGTCACAGAGTGGTTATTGGTACCTGCCTTAATACAGCCTCAGAGATTGGTCAGTTGATGATATAACCGCCTCTGGTGGCCATTATGGTACCTCTTTATTACTCTTGATCATCTAGCTCCACACAAACTAAATGGCATAGGCTGCACTATACAGCACTGAGGGATAGAAGAACAGATGCTTTTCACATTACTTAAATTAGTAATTTTTGTCTTTTTTTTTTTTTACCCAATTCTCCTACATCCTTTGTTTTTAGTTATCCCACGGTTATTTGAAAGGACTTGTTCACATGTCTCTCTGACGTTCTCTCTGTTGTCCTATATAAAAATCAGAGAGAAACTTATGGCACAAATGGATCTGACTTCCTAGTAGCAACATTACATACTTGCATTCATGTCAGGCGGGCTAATAATTGTCCACTGGATGGGTACAATGGTCATCAGATAAGGGTGGTTTCACATTTGTGCTTGCGGTTTTGCTTTCCTATTCCTTCGGGGAGCAGAAAAGGGGAATCCGCATGGCTGAACAGCTCCATCTCTGGAAGGAATTGAACAGCGCCGGACGACCCTGTCGACTGTAATGGGGTTTGTCTGCTTTCTGCCCAGCTGCCCGGCTTTTGGATTTTAAGAAAATGCTGCATTCATCGCTTTTTCTCTCGGTATCTCGAGTCGGATCTGTGACTGAACCTCCAGCCGGAGTTTCTGATGCAGATGTGAAACCAGCCAAAATTGTACATATCCAACATTTGTAGACCTAGAGAGAAGTAATTCCCCTGCTTGATATACATGACTGTATACATGAAAATCACTGCATGTTACTTATATGTTGGTTTAGTGTTATTTAAGACAAGAAAAATCTGCACTGAAAATGGGATGAACACTACTTCATATCTCTGACAAAGTGCCATACTATGGGTCCTTCTAAACGGGACAACTCTCCAGCGGTAACCGCTCAGTGAATAAAGGTAGAGGGGTCTAGAGATTGCTCCGACCGCCTCCATTCACAGTAAATGGGCTGGCGTTAATACATGAGTGACGGTCTGTTTACACGGCTAACCGTCGTCACATTTTACACGGGCTAGCGCCATTTATACTGAGCGATTTATATCCTGCAATCCAGCTAGAATCTGAACCATTAGGCCACCCTCACACAGGCGTTTTCAGAAAGGCAGTATTTTACAACACTGCTTTTACTGCAGATTCCGCCTGGTTTCAGCAGCACAGGTATGCGTTAGGCCAGCATTTTGGCTGTGATTTCATCCAATCTGTGGGCCTTCTGTAATTGATATTATGGAAGGCAAAACAAAACATTTAAAAGAAAAACGTACAGCTTTTAGTGCAGAGCTACACGCTGTACAAAAATGCCTGTGTGAGGGAGGCCTTATCATTCCGTATAAAAGGGCCCTTACTGACAGAGGCAGGTTAACATGCCTTTTCCCAGTAGGGGATGCAAACAAGCCCGAATGTTTTATGGGGTGGTTGCATAGGTGTAAAATACTGATGAACGGCCACTTGCACTCCTGCCGTATTCATGAGGGGGTGGCTGCTTAGCATTATTATTGCACATAGATAAGGCTTCTGTAAGGTGCCAGTTGCACAGATACACAAAGTGCATCATATTGGTCAGGCCCATGCTTTTAAATGAGGAGGGCTCCCCAGCATAAAAGTACCCAACACGAAGTACTAACACCCCATTTCCCGCCAGCATCACAAGGACAGACAGCATCCTGCAGAAATAATGAAAGAAGTCATACTAGTTGTGGTGTTCAATCCGTGCACTGACCTAAGAGGTAGGTAGCTGATATTTTGGCCAAAATACACAAGCTTGACGTAGGTCGTGAGCTTATGTAGTTTGGCCAAACTTTCAACTTGTACCTCGTGTTTATTATATCCTGCAGGAATATGCTGTGCTTGGCATTCTAGCTAGAGAAAGGACATGTTTGTGTAATGTACTTAAGAGGTGCTTGGCTTGCCAATAAATTAACAATCGCACATGCAACGAAAACAAACAGTCTGCACTTCTAAAGGCCCATTTAGACATGATTATCTTTCAAAATTCGCTCAAAAGCCATCTTTTGAGTGATAATCGTTATGTCTAAATGTGCCCATCTTTCAGTTTTCTGCTGAATGACTGTTTTCAGTTCTGCTTGAAAACCATCGTTCGGCAGAACAGCTGATAAGCAGGACCGCAGGCTGTGTTCTGCTCGAGGAAAGCTGATTAAAGCTGATAACATTGTATCAGCTGTTCTCAGCTCTCAGCCCCACAGGCGGAACTCCTTTGTATGCAAATGAAGCTAATAAAGTACTAATAGCAATTAGTGCCTATTAGTACTTTATGCAAAATGATCGCTGATCTTTCACTCTTTTGAAAGATTATCTGTGTGTGTAAATGGGGCTTTACAAATAAAGTGTGAAGGTGCACATTCATGCTGTGGCTGCAACAATTACAGTAACAAACACCTGCTTCAGCACTCATGCATACTGAATATCTTCCTAAAAATGCACAACTATATATACTAACCACATAACAAATACAAGGTTCTTAGTGCATAATTTAATCCCACTATGTCGGCCCATCCGCCGCATCCAGGCGAACTCTTAATGAGTGGGTTCATAGCTGTATAGCCTCTACATGGATGGGAAAGCTGTATGCCTGGTTATATACTGTCACTGAACCACCACAATCACAGATGTTAAAATAATACCTGCTAATGATGGTTTTCTTGCTGTTTAGCAAATTATATGAATGGATAGTGACTACTTATTTATTAAACCTCTTCTCAACCCATGATATGTATTTAGAGCGCAAAATAAAGTATATTAACCCACCATAATTGCTCAGGAGCTGAGCCCACACCGTGGGCAGAGGGAGCCTGCTGTACAGCTGGGCTGCAGTGGCTGCTTCAATCCTATCCGTTTAACCCCTTAGATGCTATGGTCAATAGCGATGGTGGCATCTAAGGAATTTGACAGACAGAGGGTGCTGATGGGTTGCTATGGTAGCTAGAGGCCATAACAATAAATCTATAAGGCTCTGCTAAATGATCTAATGGCCTGCCTGTCAGTAGAACACCAACAGACAAACACTGCACTCTATAAGTAGTGCAGTGTATTCTAGTAGCCGATTGAACGATGACAGTTACAATATAATAAAAATTATTAAAAAAGAAAAAAAAAGTATTGCAAGTGTGTGTGTAAGCCTGTGGTTCACCATCAGAGTCACAGGCCCTATCTCTTTATTCTTACCTTTTATTTTGGTGCTCTCTCACCATAAGTTAGGGATATGCTTAGGTTGGAATTATTCCTTATGCAAATACTATAGAGAGAATAGGTTCTTTTCTGGCAGGTTTGGCTTCCAAATTTTGAATCCAACCTTTACTGCTATTATGCTGACACTATTCAAACCACTGCTCCACTGAGTTATATATAGCCCTTAGTTGCTTGCAGCCTAAGATTTGGTTCACTCATCATTAAAACCCTTGTCTTCAGTGTTATTTTGTTTGTCAAACCATGGCTGCAACATACAGTAAAAGCAGAAACCAAAAATGGCAACAGCACGCAAAATAAATTAACTATCAGAGGTATACACACCTATAATCTATACTCTAACCACATTAAATAATGCAAGGTTCTTAGTATATAATTTGGGATATATTTCCAATGGTTAGTGTTGCAGCCATGGTTTAACGTGCACCTATTCATTTCTATTGGGATATATTTGCAATGGTTAGTGCTGACCCCTTTTTCCTTTTCTGTACAAATATTGTGAAGTTTTGGCTGCCTTCACTGGGTCGTGCACACCTGCCGCCCATTTACCTCCTGTCCCTCCTATTGGAACATCTATATGGTATCCTACCGTCCCTGGTTTTATTTGTAGGCTTAGAGTCCCAAGAAAGGAGCATTTTGAGAGATAGGAAATCAGCTTTCCCAGGTTGAGGTAAACCACCTGGTATTAATGTTAGGACCCATCTGAGAGCCTGGTCACCTGGACGTTGGTAGATGGGCCAATGTAATTTGATCAAATTATGTACTAAGAACCTTGCATAATTTAATGTGGTTAGATTATAGGTATGTATACCTCTGATAGTAAATTTATTTTGCGTGCTGTTGCCATTTTTGGTTTCTGCTTCTATTATTTTGTTTGTCGGCCCATGTTGTTTTTTAAAGGATACTAATAAAGATATATTTTTTAGTCCATATCTGTGAAGGGCTGTTTTTAATATACTATATATAGACTTTCCTGTCCCTGTGAACAAGTGTGTGTGTGTGTGTAAAAACGCTGTGGGAGCCCCAGGGTTTTTTACTCTTATGGCCGTGTGAACCCGACCTAATGTGCATAGCCAGCTTTATTCAAAGTGTATGCAAATATAAACCCTGTAATCTGTGCAGGATAAAGAACTAAGCCACATCACTCGCATGTATCCCGCCGCTAGACTTCCTCAACAGCTTCTTCTACGCTTAAAGTCGAATTAGCTTCCCAAATGTGTGAATACACGTCCAGAACAACTTTCTTAGTTTGGCTGCTATTAGTCTGCCCTTTCCGATTTACTCTGAAAATAATCTTCTGAAGGAGACAGCATATGTGAAATGTTAGTCACCATTTTCAAAATCTTGTGCCTCGCTGATTGGCAAGATTCGGCAGCTTTCATTTCTTATGCTGTTGATGTAAAATGAAAGCTGTGCTGTGATTGGTTGCTGTAGGCATCAAAGACAGCCCACTCTGCATATTTGACATTCAATGAAGAAACTTTTTTTTTTTTATCTTCTGCATCTTTTGCTCTTGTAGTAATGCACCGTGTATATTAATGAACACACTTGTTTATGATAAACACGTCGGTAGTGTGTATCACTATGGATGGGTGCAACAACGAAAACTCCTTGAGGCATTTTTGAGGTGAGGTTTGAGATGTGTCACTTGAAGGCCTAATGCCCACGGACGGATTATCGCTGTGGAAATCGCAGCAATACCCATCCATAGACATGCTGTATTAAATGATTCTCCCCTGCCCACGAGTGGAAATGAACTGCGATTTCACAGCATGTTCTAAGCTATGCGGAAAAACGCACGGACAGCTTTCATTGTAGTCAACAGAAGACGCCCGTCCCGCGATACTTCCACTGTGAGCACAGCTAAAGAATCCCGGGAATCCACGTCACAGCCCAGCGCATCATGCGCTGCACTGTGCATGCTCGCTGGATGAGACACTGCGGATGCAGAGAGGTGAGTATAGGGTCTCGGGGGGGTGCCGTGTCTGGTTCTGCTGCGATATTTTCTCGCTCGTGTCATTGGGGTACACAGCAAAAACCGTGGGATATAGCTTCTGCCACTAGGAGGCGACACTAAGCACAAAAAAGTTAGCTTAGCCTTCTGGCTATATCCCTCCTGCCGACACCAGGCTAATTTGTTTTTAGCTTAGTGTCTCGTAGGAGGACAATCGCACCCGTTAGGGCTGAAGTAAGGGCCTGGGTTAGACGGGGAGGCAGGTCTCTCCCCATCACACCCGAAGGATAGAGGAGGGCGAACAACCCGAGTCTGTCCAGGTTGTTCCTGCCCGGCCCGCCTCAGAAGAAAAGGTGGCACATCCGGATCATATATATCTGCATGTGGCCCGCCAGCGAGAGCCTCCCGTTTGGTGCAAAGGTCCACATCCCCTACCCATTGAGCAGGCGATGTTATTAGGGGTAGGCTGCTGGAACTGGGGAGCCGCTATTTCCACCAGCGAGGGCGCAAGAGTTGAGTATGCGCTGGCGACTTTCCCTTCTCCCCTCCCTTGCTTCTCCCCGTATGTAGCTGTGTGTGTACTTTTTTAGCAGCGGTGCAGCGTGGCGTAGATGTAAGCACTGGCGCACCCTTATTAGGGTCAAACTCTCCCTCTGCTCCTCTTGAGCTTGCGGGCAGCGTGCGGGGGGGGGGGGGATCGCCTTTTTTCTGGTGGCATGGCTTACCTGGCGGTGTTATGGCGCTTGCATCCAGGGCACGAGCATGTGAAGTGGGCGTGGCTACAAGCGGTGGTGTCGCGGTGTGGCACCTCAGCAGCACAGCACAGCGACATGGTGCCGGGTAGGGCTCACCCCCTGGGTCTTCGGGCTCCCAGCAGGGGACACTCCTGCAGAGATGGGAGCTCAATAGAGGGGCTTAAGCGCAGCCTTTGGGCGCGGCAGCGGCGCTCCGAGCACCAGACCGGAAGGGGCGTGGCTCAAACTTGCGGTCGCGCCCCTGGTGATGCGTGGGGGTGTGGCTTCGCGGCGTCGGGCGTGGCAGGACGCTGTTGGGGGCGTGGCCTCATCAGTGATGCGCGCCGCCCCCTCCCTCAGGATGTGTGAGAAGGGATGACGTAATGGAAGCAGCCTGTCGATAGACAGCGCGCCAGAAACTTAAACCGCCTGCTCCTCCACTCCTTGCTGCTGTTCTGCTCAGGCTCGTATGCAGTACAGGTCAAAGCTCCAGGAGGCCTTTCAGCATCTGCAGGCTCTCGACCCAGTGGCTCCCCGGATCTCCCCGGACCTCGGCAAAGACCTAGGGTAAGCTCTGCCTAGCGGCTAGCTCCCCCCTCTTGCTGCTCATTTCTCCTGCCGGCGGTTGGCATAGCAGAGGATAGTTTGCAGTTTCTTTGCCCGGTTGAAATCCCAGCACCATGTCCGACCCCAGAGTTCTGGAGGCTGGACCAGGGGCAGCAAGAGTAACGCACTTTGCTTGCTCACTCTGTAACCTAAAGTTCGCATGCGGACAGGCTGAGCCCTTTTGTAGAGATTGTTCCCCGGTGAAGCAAGTGACAGTGCAAAGCATCCCCCCCCCCCCCCCCATTTATGGCCGAGCCGGAGTGGGCCCGCTCCTTGTCCCTTGCGGTGTCTGACCTCACTCGGGCGTCCCGTGCGATTTCGGAGAAACTGGCACAGGACGCTTCCGGTTCACGTGAGGGAAATAGAGATGGCTCGCAGCGTGGCCATCGACAGAAACGGGACAGGCCCTCGGACTCACGGCGGCCCTCCCAGTCACCATCCTCCTCCTCACTTTTGCGCTCCTCTGGTACAAGGTCGCGTCGATCGTCGGCAGAGGACTGTTCGGACGAGGAGTGGTCTGAATCCTCCTCGGACTCTGTCATGGAGGAGGATCAGGTCCCTAGATTTTCGACGATGGTGGAGAGCTTAGTGATAGCAGTGCGTGATACGTTTCAGCTCACTGAGCAAGAGCCACAGGCATCTGGGATATCGTTTTCTTTTAGGCAGCCCAGACGCTCCCTGAAAACCTTTTCTGCCCATGAGGACTTTGACAAGGTCCTGTCTAAGGAATGCAGGGCATCGGATAAGCGTTTTTCCAAGTTGGGTTACTTGGACGAGAAATACCCCTTCTCGCAAGAGTTAGAGGAGAAGTGGTTGATCTCACCGCTAGTTGATCCGTCTATCTCTCGCCTGGCTAAGCATACTGTGCTGCCTATGGTGGAGTCTTCCTCTCTCAGGGATTCTAAGGATCGAAAGATCAAGGCTTTGGCGAAGACCGTTTTCGAGGCGGCGGGGTCTGCTCTTAGGCTGTGTTTGCCTCTTCCTGGGTCAGTAAGGCTGTTACTGACTGGGCAAAATGGTTACGAGAGGGAATCCTTGAAGGGGCATCACCGGGGGGATTTGGCGGGCATAGCACAGCAGATTGAACAAGCAGGCATGTTTCTCTGTGAAGCCCCTATGGATGCAGCCAAACTGGTGGCTCTTGCCTCCGCCTTTTCGGCGCCAAGCTAGACGAGCTCCTTTCAGAGGCTACGGGTGGAAAGAGCTCGCTCTTGCCACAGAATTGTCCAAAGCGGTCATCTCCGCAGCAGAGACATTTTCGCTCCTATCGCCGGACGAGTCCTCGTAGGATGGAAAGGAAAGGTCCGCAGGAGCGGGAACAAAGGAAGGGGCCTTTCTTTAAGCCAAGGTCCTCTTGGCACGGTCCCCAGCCTACAAAAAGTTCCAAAAGCAAGCCCTCTGCATGAGGGACTGCCCCCACCTGTTTCAGACAAGGTGGGGGGTCGGCTTCTCCAATTCAGCCATGTCTGGTCGACTTAGGGCGCAGATACCTGGGTACAGGAGGCCGTGTCCAGGGGCTATGCGATAGAGTTCCTGACGCAACCACACGACCGCTTCTTTCGGTCCAGAACCGCGGGGGACCCAGGGAAGGCAGCAGCTTTTCTCAAGGCGGTCCACACCCTCTATTTGCAGGGGGTGGTGGTGCGAGTTCCCCCCAAGCAACACTTCGCGGGGTTCTACTCCAATCTTTTTGTGGTCCCCAAAAGGGATGGACCTGTCTGTCCGGTTCTGGACCTAAACAAGCTGAACAAGTTTGTGGCAGTTCGTCATTTCCGCATGGAGTCTGTACGAACGGTCATCGCATCCTTGGAGACAGGGGAGTTCCTTTCCTCGGTAGATATCCAGGATGCATATTTACATATCCCCATTCGTCAGGCGCACCAGCGCTTCCTCGATTCGTGGTACAGGGGGAGCATTTCCAGTTTGCGGCATTGGCATTCGGGCTGGCAACAGCTCCCAGGGTGTTTACAAGGGTCTTAGCGACAGTAATGGCAATCTTGCATTCCAGGGGGGTCGTTGCCATGCCGTATCTGAATGACATCCTGGTACAAGCCCCGACCCAGCGGGACAACCTGGAGAGCCTGCAGATCACCTTGGACACTCTTACCAGGTTCGGTTGGCTGATCAATTACAAGAAGTCGTCTCTTGTGCCAGCACAACGCATGGTGTACCTGGGGATGTGCTTCGACACGGTACGGGGTCGAGTGACTTTCCCGGAGGCAAAACGCCAGTTGCTTCAGAGCTGCCATGCAATGAAGGTCTTGGGACTAATGATCTCGTCTTTCGAGGCGATTCCATTTGCCCAGTTCCACTCCCGCCCCTTGCAGTAGACGATACTGTCAAGATGGGGCACGATCCCTCGATCGGAAGATAAGGATTCTGCCAGGGGTTCAACAGTCACTCCAGTGGTGGATGGACTCGCCCCGCATTCAGCAGGGCAGGTCGTTCCTGCCCCTGCAGTGGCAGGTGCTGGCTACAGACACCAGCATGACAGGCTGGGGGTGCACTCTGGGGGATCTAGTGGCACAGGGGACCTGGTCCAGGCAGGAATCCGGTCTCCAGATAAATGTTTTGGAGCTGCGAGCAGTATTCCGGGCCTTGCAGCATTTTGTGCATCGGCTGGAGGGAACTCCGGTGCGAACCCAGTCGGACAGTGCGACTGCGGTGGCATACATAAACCATCAGGGCGGGACCCGCAACAGGGGAGTCATGAGGGAAGTAGAAAGAATTCTGGCATGGGCCGAGGAACATCTTCCCGCGATATCGGCTGTCTTCATTCCCGGGGTCGAAAATTGGGCGTCCGACTTCCTCAGCAGGAAGGTCGACCCAGGGGAGCGGGGGTTACATCCCGAGGTTTTTCAGGAGGTGTGCCAAAGATGGGGTCGGCCAGACGTAGATCTGATGGCATCTCGCTTCAATCAGAAGCTTCCAGCCTATCTGGCCAGGTCAAGAGACCCCAGAGCACTAGCAGCAGATGCGTTAACGGCTCCATGGACGGGTTTTTGTTACTCCTATGTCTTCCCACCAATTCCTCTCGTTCCCCGGCTGCTCAGGAGAATCGGGAAGGAAGAGCTACCAGTGATTCTCGCAGCCCCAGATTGGCCGCAAAGAACGTGGTACGAGGAGCTCATGGACCTGGTAGCAGACGTGCCCTGGTGGTTACCCCTGCGAAAAGATCTTCTCTCTCAAGATCCCCTCTATCATCAGAATTTGGCTATGCTGTGTTTGACGGCGTGGCGGTTGAGACCGCGGTACTGAGAGCATGGGGTTTCTCAGACCCGGTTATTCAAACAATGATTAGGGCTAGGAAGCCGTCGTCATTGAGAATATATCACCAGGTGTGGAAAACATTCTTTCGCTGGTGCGAGCAGAAGGAGGCGCACCCGATGCATTTCTCGTTGGCCAGCCTCCTGTCTTTTCTCCAAGACGGGTTGGACTTGGGCCTGAGTCTCAGCTCCCTTAAGGGACAGGTTTTGGCTTTGTTAATTTTGTTTCAAGGTCGGCGGTGCGCACCTTTTTACAAGGAGTTGCTCATACGGCACCTCCTTTTCGGTCTCCGCTGCCACCCTGGGACCTAAACCTGGTTCTGGATGCCTTGCTGGCCCATCCGTTTGAACCATTAGTGGAAATACCGTGACGGTTGCTGTCCTGGAAGGTTGTCTTCCTGGTGGCGGTTACCTCCCTTCTTAGGCCTCATGTCCACGGGGAAAATCAGGCCTGCTACGGATTCTCCATGGAGAATCCGCAGCGGGTCCCTCCTGCCCCGCGGACATGAGGGCTGAAAATAGAATATACTCACCTGCTGCGAGCCGTGCGTGTCTTCCCTTCTTCCCGGCCGGATCTTCTTTCTTCGCCCCGGCGGATGTGCTCGGGCCTTCCGGGAAAAAGGGAAGACACGCACGGCTCGCAGCAGGTGAGTATATTCTGATTTTAGGTCTCCCGCGGATCCGGACAGCTTCTATAGGCTTCAATAGAAGCCTGCGGGAGCCGTCCGTGCGGGAGACCCGCACCAAATGGAGCATGGTCCGGATTTTTTCCTGCACGCGGATCCGCGTCTGCAGGGAAAAATGACATCCACAGGTATTTAACTACCTGCGGGTGTCTAATGCATCCCTATGGGGCGCGGATCCGTGTGCAGGAAAAACGCTCCGGATTTTAAATAATTTGCAAGTGGACATGAGGCCTTAGGCCTCATGTCCACGGGGAAAATCAGGCCCGCTCCGGATTCTCCATGGAGAATCCGGAGCGGGTCCCTTCTGCACCGCGGACATGAGGGCTGAAAAAAAGAATAAATCAGAATTAACTTACCTCTCGCCCGCTCCGGATCCTTCCTTCGCTGCGGCGCCATCTTCTCTCCATTGCGGCCGGATCTGCTTTCTTCGGCCCGGCGGATGCGCAGGATGACGTCGGTGATGTGCCCCGCGCATGCGCCGGCCCGAAGAAAAAAGATACGGCCGCGACGGAGAGAAGATGGCGCCGCAGCGAAGAGAAGAACCGGAGCGGGTGAGTAAAATCTGATTTTTGTCTCCCGCGGATCCGGACGGCTTCCATAGGCTTCAATAGAAGCCTGCGGGAGCCGTCCCCGCGGGAGACCTGCACGAAAATGGAGCATGGTCCAGATTTTTCCATTCTCCATTTTTTTAAAAATCACTTTTATTGACCATCCGCGGGTATTTATCTACCCGCGGGTGGTCAATGCATCCCTATGGGATGCGGATCCGCGGGCAGGAGAAGAGTTAAAATCCGCTGCGGATTTTAATTCTTCTTTTGCCCGTGGACATGAGGCCTTAGGGTTTCGGAGATTTCAGCGCTGTCGGCAAAACCACCCTTTATGGTTTTTCACCAGGATACTGTGGTGTTGTGACCGGTGCGGTCTTTTCTCCCAAAGGTGGTGTCGACCTTCCACATTAATGAGGACCTTGTACTGCCATCATTTTTTCCGAATGCGGTTCACCCTAGGGGACGGGCTCTGCATACCTTAGACCTAGTCCGCGCCCAGAGGACGTATTTGGACCAGACCGCGTCCTTACGGCGCTCCGATTCCCTATTTGTGATACCGGATGGTCCGAGACGTGGTCTTGCAGTATCAAAGGTGACAATTACTCGGTAATGATTAGGGCTAGGAAGCCGTCGTCATTGAGAATATATCACCAGGTGTGGAAAACATTCTTTCGCTGGTGCGAGCAGAAGGAGGCGCACCCGATGCATTTCTCGTTGGCCAGCCTCCTGTCTTTTCTCCAAGACGGGTTGGACTTGGGCCTGAGTCTCAGCTCCCTTAAGGGACAGGTTTTGGCTTTGTTAATTTTGTTTCAAGGTCGGCGGTGCGCACCTTTTTACAAGGAGTTGCTCATACGGCACCTCCTTTTCGGTCTCCGCTGCCACCCTGGGACCTAAACCTGGTTCTGGATGCCTTGCTGGCCCATCCGTTTGAACCATTAGTGGAAATACCGTGACGGTTGCTGTCCTGGAAGGTTGTCTTCCTGGTGGCGGTTACCTCCCTTCTTAGGCCTCATGTCCACGGGGAAAATCAGGCCTGCTACGGATTCTCCATGGAGAATCCGCAGCGGGTCCCTCCTGCCCCGCGGACATGAGGGCTGAAAATAGAATATACTCACCTGCTGCGAGCCGTGCGTGTCTTCCCTTCTTCCCGGCCGGATCTTCTTTCTTCGCCCCGGCGGATGTGCTCGGGCCTTCCGGGAAAAAGGGAAGACACGCACGGCTCGCAGCAGGTGAGTATATTCTGATTTTAGGTCTCCCGCGGATCCGGACAGCTTCTATAGGCTTCAATAGAAGCCTGCGGGAGCCGTCCGTGCGGGAGACCCGCACCAAATGGAGCATGGTCCGGATTTTTTCCTGCACGCGGATCCGCGTCTGCAGGGAAAAATGACATCCACAGGTATTTAACTACCTGCGGGTGTCTAATGCATCCCTATGGGGCGCGGATCCGTGTGCAGGAAAAACGCTCCGGATTTTAAATAATTTGCAAGTGGACATGAGGCCTTAGGCCTCATGTCCACGGGGAAAATCAGGCCCGCTCCGGATTCTCCATGGAGAATCCGGAGCGGGTCCCTTCTGCACCGCGGACATGAGGGCTGAAAAAAAGAATAAATCAGAATTAACTTACCTCTCGCCCGCTCCGGATCCTTCCTTCGCTGCGGCGCCATCTTCTCTCCATTGCGGCCGGATCTGCTTTCTTCGGCCCGGCGGATGCGCAGGATGACGTCGGTGATGTGCCCCGCGCATGCGCCGGCCCGAAGAAAAAAGATACGGCCGCGACGGAGAGAAGATGGCGCCGCAGCGAAGAGAAGAACCGGAGCGGGTGAGTAAAATCTGATTTTTGTCTCCCGCGGATCCGGACGGCTTCCATAGGCTTCAATAGAAGCCTGCGGGAGCCGTCCCCGCGGGAGACCTGCACGAAAATGGAGCATGGTCCAGATTTTTCCATTCTCCATTTTTTTAAAAATCACTTTTATTGACCATCCGCGGGTATTTATCTACCCGCGGGTGGTCAATGCATCCCTATGGGATGCGGATCCGCGGGCAGGAGAAGAGTTAAAATCCGCTGCGGATTTTAATTCTTCTTTTGCCCGTGGACATGAGGCCTTAGGGTTTCGGAGATTTCAGCGCTGTCGGCAAAACCACCCTTTATGGTTTTTCACCAGGATACTGTGGTGTTGTGACCGGTGCGGTCTTTTCTCCCAAAGGTGGTGTCGACCTTCCACATTAATGAGGACCTTGTACTGCCATCATTTTTTCCGAATGCGGTTCACCCTAGGGGACGGGCTCTGCATACCTTAGACCTAGTCCGCGCCCAGAGGACGTATTTGGACCAGACCGCGTCCTTACGGCGCTCCGATTCCCTATTTGTGATACCGGATGGTCCGAGACGTGGTCTTGCAGTATCAAAGGTGACAATTACTCGCTGGATACGTTCGGCAGTGGTGGAGGCCTACCAGGCTAAGAGTGGGACACCGCCGTTCCAGGTGACTGCACACTCCGCCAGGGCAGTGGGGGCTTCATGGGCGGTCAATCACGGTGCCTCAGTGTCACAAGTGTGTAAGGCGGCTACCTGGGCATCCCAGCACACCTTTTCTAAGTTTTATCAGATACATACGTTTGCGTCAGCTGACTATTCGCTGTGTCGAAAAGTTTTACAGACGGCTGTAAACTGACCGCATGCGTTTTTGATTTATTTGTACCCACTCTCGGGGACGACTGTGGAACGTCCCACGGTCTTTGCTGTGTACCCCAATGACACGAGCAAGAAAAGAGGATTTTTTACTCACCGTAAAATCTCTTTCTTGTCTCGTCATTGGGGGACACAGCACCCACCCCTCTTTCTTTATATGACACAGTGGTGGTCCTGGTTGGACTCCGGTTTCTGTAAGTTGCACATGGTGCTGTGCTTTTCATTACAGTTAAATTTTGTTGATGTGTCATATTACTAACTATTGTTGTCTCTCTGTTCCTGCATGGCTACTCCAACTGCTGGCATGACAAACTAATTAGCCTGGTGTCAGCAGGAGGGATATAGCCAGAGGGCGGAGCTAACTTTTTTGTGCTTAGTGTCGCCTCCTAGTGGCAGAAGCTATATCCCACGGTCTTTGCTGTGTCCCCCAATGTCGAGACGAGAAAGAGATTTTATGGTGAGTAAAAAATCCTCTTTTGCAGGCATAATGCAACCCGGCCGTGGGCATGAGGCCTAATAGTAATGTAAGGCTTGAGGGACAGGAGAGAAAGCCTCATGGAATCTGGAAGCATTAGGTACAAGATGGATGGATGATATGTCACCCTCTATGGAGGGTTTTTCTGGTTAGCCAAGATATGTTACAAAGGTCATTACTGGGTCAGATGAGATGGAGGAGAGTGAGTTCTGCCCAGTGATGGAGTGACTGGCAGCAGCAGCAGATTGGCTGAAGGAAAATGGCGGGAAAATGCCTGTGGTTGTCAGGCAGAATCAGGTTGCCTGACAGCGGCTGGTGATAGGCCCAGAGGAATTGGCTGGGAGGAGCAGCAGTGATAATTGGGGGTTGGAGGTGCAGAGATGTGGGCCCATCATTATCTGGAAAGGAAGCAGCATCCAAGTGACAGTTCCCTGTTCCTGTCACATCCTCAGACCCTCTGTGAAGATGAAGGACCTTCTGAGGCGGCTGATCGTCAGACAGGATGAAGCCGGCGGTGAGGAATAGCTTCACAGATGTCTGGAATCCTGTGCACTTCAGCTTTAGGACTTGTCAGAAGGAGGAGCGCTGAACAGGCAGAGGACACCGTTTGAACGCTGGTATCGGAGGAGGACTTGTATGGTAGAAAACCTCCAGCGAAGCAAATGCGGAAGGAGAGAGCCACCTTTTGCATTCATCTGATTGGAGGCAACTGAAACCTGGCTGCGGGAACGGTGCCCAGTAGATGCCAACACCAGCAGGAACAGTGCCCACCAGATGACAACACCAAGTCCTGTGTTGCTGCAGACGCAGTGTATAGGTGAAGCTCTACAAATGGCGACAGCACTTCTGCCAAGTCCTGTGTTTCTGCAGGCGCAGCGTACAGGTGAAGCTTTACAAGTTGGTGAGACCTCCGGTATACCTGGTTACTGGCACCTGTATATAGAAGGATTTAGCTTGTGTACCAGTTGGGGGCGATTTCACGCGGCGGTTTTTCTGTTCGTTTTTTTTGTGGACCACAAGCGGGAGTGGGTCCAAAATAGGGAAGACATGCAAATCTTTTCTGGCTTTGGCTCACGGAGGGCTGGACATGGGGGCTGTCGTGTGAGGGTTGCCCTAAAGTAGATTTGTCAGTTTTAAATGTGTTAGTGTTAACCCTTGCTAAGCTGTAAAGGAAGTGCTAGTTCAGGGGTGATGGGGAATTTATGTCTTGTTAACAATTGTGCTTTATTAATGGTATCATCTCTGAGCTGAGCTAACTGAGCACTGCATGGAGTCTGTCAGTTCTGAAGCGGCTACTGCATTCTGCGATTTGCCGACTGCAAGCGGAGAATCGCAATGATTCTCCACTCGTGGACCGGGGGGCTACGCTCTCCGTAGCAACGCTATGTAGAGCGTTCACTGGGTCCCCTGCAGCCGGGATTACCGCCGCAGGCAACGCAATTCAAACCTGTCCATGGACAGGCAGCGGGGTCAGTCGACTCCGAGGCGATTCCTGCGCGGGGTCGGTCGGCTCCGAGGCGATTCCTGCGCGGGGTCGGTCGGCTCCGAGGCGATTCCTGCGCGGAGTCGGTCGGCTCCGAGGCGATTCCTGCGCGGGGTCGGTCGGCTCCGAGGCAAGTCCTGCACGGGGTCGGTCGGCTCCGAGGCGAGTCCTGCGCGGGGTCGGTCGGCTCCGAGGCGAGTCCTGCGCGGGGTCGGTCGGCTCCGAGGCGAGTCCTGCGCGGGGTCGGTCGGCTCCGAGGCGAGTCCTGCGCGGGGTCCGTCGGCTCCGGCGGGACTCCTGCGCGGGGTCCGTCGGCTCCGGCGGGACTCCTGCGCGGGGTCTGTAGCAGCCGGTGGTTGAGAAGGCTGCTGCTGGTAATCAGATTTGGTTTATAGTTACTTATTGTTTTATAACTGTTACTTTCATATAAAGAATCAGAATGATAATGATGACCGGAGGAAACCGATCTTTTAATATTTATTATAGGGATGTTGGCGTTACCTCAGTGTAACTAGTTAAGTGGTTATTAGACACCCTTGGGGCATCTCAGTACCTGGGATGTGAAAAGGGGAGGGTTTTTACATTTAACGCCTTCCCACTCCAGGACGTACATTTACGTCCTGGAGCGTTGGGTTATGTATGCAAGAGAGGTCGCGGGCCGACCTCTCTGCATACAGCGCAGGCGTCAGCTGACACCCGCGGGCATTAGCTGCAATCGTCCGATCGTGGCTATTAACCCTTTAAAGCTGTCACTTCTGACAGAGGCATTTAAATCCCTGAAGCGATGTTCGGGGGGCCCGTACGCCCCCCCTCCCCCACGGTGAGATCGGGGGAGCGTGCAGGTGTCATGGCTGCCAGGGGCCTTCTGAAAGGCCCCAGGGCTGCATTGAGGGACTGCCTATCAAGCCATCCCCGTGGAGTTGCTTGATAGGCTGTCTGTCAGAATGCAGTATGACGTAATGCTATAGCATTATGTCATACTGCAGGAGCGATCAAAGCATCGCATATTGTAGTCCCCCAGGAAACTTAAAGGGGTTGTCCCGCGATAGCAAGTGGGGTTATACACTTCTGTATGGCCATATTAATGCACTTTGTAATATACATCGTGCATTAAATATTGGCCATACAGAAGTTATACACTTACCCCCTCCGGTGCTGGCGTCCCCATCTCCATGGTGACGGTCAAACTTATCCTCTGGTTGCCGCAACAGTCGCGCTTGCGCAGAGAGTAATCCTCTTCTGCAGGGTCCTGGCTCACGAGCTGCGTCCTGGCTCCTCCCCCTTCTCCGCGTCATCGCGTAGCTCCGCCGCGTCACATGGTGCCGATCAGCCAATGAGGTGGCTGTAATCGGCAGTGGAGCTCAGACTGGAGAAGAACATCCACGGTGCACCATGGGAGAAGACCCGCAGTGCACCATGGAAGAAGACCAGCGGTGCACCTTGGGAAATGACGGCAGCCATCTTGAAAGAAGAATTTTTATAACTTCATGAAACGATCTAACGGTGAGTAGAAACTCTCTTTAAAATCACTTTCCACGGGTAGATTATCATGTTTGCTTTAGGAGGGGGACTGGGCAGAAAAAAAATTACAATTTTGCCGCGGGACAACCCCTTTAAAAGTAAAGTTAAAAAATGATCACTAAAGTTTTTTTAATTGTAAAAAAAAAAGGTAATAAAAGTTTAAATCACCTCCCTTTTGCCATATCTGTAATTAAAAAATCTAAATCATAAAATAAAAATACATATTTGATATCGCCACGTCCGTAAAAGTCCAATCTATCAAAGTAGCAGGGCTAGGGAGAAGCAAGAAGATGGCGGACAGCGTGGAGGACGGGGGGTGAGTACTCTCAGCTCCCCTTACGGATCCAATCCGTAAGGGGAGCTGAAATCTTAACTATTTTTAACTTTTCTGTAACTTTAACGCGGCGATAGCGTGACTGGGGGTAGGGTCCCACAGCCCTGGTTGACAGCTCCATGCTGTCGGCTACCTCCGGTAACCGGCAGCATGGAGCTATCACACCCTGAGCCTGCAGGGCTTTCATTCCTAGAGGATGCATGTTTTTACGTCCTCTAGGAATTAAGCCCAGCAGGACAGGACGTAGAAACACTATGGGGCCGTCAGTAAGGGATTAAGATATGCATCATGTGACTCTGCGTTGGCTTTATTATTGCACTTTGGTCAGGTATTATTCGGATTGCTTCTTACTTGTTTTGGCTTTAATTCCTTGGGTTTCCAGTTTGAAGATTATTTTCGTTTTGACATGGCATTACCAATGGGGTTTTTATGCATCCTGTTTTATATTTTAAACTATACTCATTTTTAGAGTAGCGGTGAGGAAGGAATTTCCTGATGCAGGTGTAATAGACTACTTAGACAATTTTTTGTTTGTTTATGGGGCATCGGGGTAATGAGGGTGTGCACAAGTTTAGAGGGTATGTGGTCGGGATGGAGGATTTTAATGTGCCGCTACCGCACGGAAAAAACGATATGGCCATATTCTCAAAGTTTTTTAGGTATTCAAACTGATAGCATTGCAATGGTTTTTCTAATTGCCAATGTCAAAGGTGTATAGTTTAGCAAGTTTAATTAGTCAGACATTACGTAAAAAGGAAGATTACATTGAGGGAGTTGCAGCAGTAAGGGCTGCTGGGTAGTAGTGTATCTTGACGCCACCAGGAAGTCCTTGTGGAGCCAAGATTGACAGGGGTTGATGCCCCCTGTACCTGATTGGCTGCACAGCGGCCTGGGCTGCAGGTCCTGGCAGCCCACTAAGTAAAAGGTACAATTTCAAGGGCTTAAGGTCATATGCCCTTCCCCATCGGCGACATACAAGGTGGCCCTGCCAGCACCGAAGCCACAGCGCTGGGGGGAAAAGACAGCGTGACAGCCGGGCGGTGGCTGAGTTGTGTGAAGCAGCAGACCAGGAAGCAGACGGATCCGCGGGGGCACTCTGGTGTATCCAGCGGCAGTGAGCAGGTAGCGGGGATGCAAGTGACAGGCTGTGGATGGGATGGAGGGCTCATTCGGCGGTCGGCCATGACGCTTCTGGTCTGACGGTCAGCCGGCACTCAAGACAGTGGCTCTGAACGGGATGGACGGCTTATCCGGCGGTCTGGAGAGATGCATGCCTGAGAAGCACCGCGGGAACCAGTGGTGAGAGTCCATGCTGCAGCGTCAGTTTTGCTTGTTGCCGGCAATGCTGCCTTACCATCAGGCTTACTTTTCTTCTTAGCCGTGCTTTCTTCAGTGCAGAGATTGTAAGGCTAAGTGGATGACCTAAGCCAGCACGGCCACCAACAAACTATGCACATGCTACTAGGACCTTGAAGTCTTGACCTAATCGGGAGCTGGGGGTGTGAGAGGGGTGTTCCTCCTGACAAACCCCTAGCTCTCGGTGGCCTCAAGATACACTAATACCGGGCTGCTGTCCACGGGTGAATTTTCACTGCGTTCCCGAGGCGATAATCTAGCCATGGGGAATGCAGTGAACGCTTTCCATGGCATTGCTATGGAAAGTGCTGCCCCACCTGTCCACGAGCGGAGAATCATAGCGATTCTCTGCTCGCGGCCGGCAATTTGCAGCATGTTGCGAATTGCTGCGATTCTCCGCGGTGAGCCTATCAGATGGGCTCAACGTGGAGAACTGTCTGCTGGCTCCTGCTCCTGGGCGTCGGAGATCCGCCGCGGGATTTCGCAACGCCCATGGACAGGCAGCCTTAGCAGGTCAGTTAGTTTTTGCTTCATGGGTTATTATTGGTCGCAGTTAAACCCCACAGGTAATAGGTTAAAAACAGTTGAACTTCACTTATCCTTTCGGTTTGGGCCCCGTTGTGCAGCCAGACATAAGATTAGGGACACAATGGGTATATTTCTGAACACAGAACAAAAAGGGTGATTCATTTTGGGGCGCAGGTGTTCATTCGTATGTGTGCTGTACAAAAAAAAACTTTTTTTAAATGACATAATTGTAAAAAAATAAAAATCATCATATTTTTTCCTTCTGCTTTGCTTAGATTCATTGAAAAACTGTGAAGTTAAAATTTACAGTACAACCCTAGATGAATGCGTAAATGGGGTCTGGTATTCAAAATGGGGTCATTTGTGGGGTTCTCTATCGTTTTGATCGCTCAAGGGCTCTACAAGTGGGCAAAGGGGCCTAAAACACCTTCAAGCAAAATGTTAGTTCTGAAAGCCACCACCTGCTTTCGATTTTAGCCCTGTTGTGCATATGGACATAAGACTAGGGCCACAATGGGTGTTTCTGAACACGAGACAAACAGGGGTATCCATTTTGGAGTGTAAATCCTCATTTTCATGTGCACTATAGAAAAAAAGTATTTCTTTAAAATGACATATTTGCAAAAAATATGAAATGTTATTTTTTTCTCCTCTAAATTGCATTGATTCCTTTAAAAAAACTGTGGGGTCAAAATACTCATGACAGCAATAACTGAGACCCCCCTGTAGTCCCAGCAATAACGGAGGCCCCACAGTAGTCCCAATAATAACGGTGACCACCCCCCCACAGTAGCCCCAATAGTATTAGCACTCCCCTATACTTGCCCCAGCAATAATAGTGACCCCCCACAGTGACCCATTGTATTAGCGCTCCCCTATACCAGGTTAGCAATAGTGACCATCACAGTAGCCCGATAGTACTAGTGCCACCTATACCAGCCCAGTGACCCCCACAGTAACCCATATACTTGCCCTCTTTCTTGTCTTTACAGGGCAGACCATCCTCTCAGTGCTGCTCTTGCTGGACGGAAGTCTGTGTACCTGCAACAGCACTCCTCCCATCTGCTCTCCTCTGTTGTGGAACCAAAGTGGAGAGCTGAAGGGAGGAGGAACCTGGATACACACACTGCTGTCAGTGTGTGTATCTGGTCCGCGGAGCTGCACAATGATTACCGGGCAGGGAGCTGCTGCACCTCGCCCCGTAATCATTTTAATGGTGACCAGACGTCACCCGACAGCGGGACAAATTCCTGTCCCGGTGGAAAGTGGGACTGCTTAAGTCGGGACGTCTGGTCACCATATACGAGGGGCTGCTGATAAGTCTTTGGCTTTACCCAGAAAGAAACGAGATAGGAAGTTGAAACTTTGCATTTATTCCACATACTCTCCACTGATGTCAACACACTTCTTACATCAGTATTCCAAGTTCTGTAAGCCTTGTAAAAAGAAGGATTTCGGTTGTGCCTCAAACCAGTCATCTGTAGCAACTATGACATCAGAAAGGGGGACCCACTTTGCAGATAGCTTCTTAATGTTCAAATGTTCATGGATAATGACACAAACACGTTCACCAGAAATCCCCATGATGTCTGCTATTCCTTTCAGCATGATAGTACAGATTGTTATAATTCTGCATGATAGTACAGGTTGTTATAATTCTGCATGATAGTACAGGTTGTTATAATTCCATGGTACTAAATCTATAGGTGCATATTCAACTAAAGGATATGACATAATCATCAATAGTATATAAGATGCATAGCCTCTTTGGTTGAGCTGGTGATGTGACTAATTGTCGTTTAGACCTCATATGGGTGATTAAGTTAATCCGGTTTCCTGAATAACATGGTTGGTATTTACAGAAAGCACATGAAAGTAAGATTTTCATTGAGTCCTTGCGGGGAGAGACACTACATCCTGAAAATCCAACCTGTTTCTTTTTGCAGGGTTTTTCGTTCCAAGTTGCCTCTCCTGTTGTTACAGCGTATGGTCTCCATTCCTTGAAAGGTTACTAGTTCTTCATTGCCGCCATGACAAGCCCACATATGGTTTGCGAGGGGTGTTTTTTCTTTTCTTCGGATGTTGCCTATGTGGGATAATATGCGGCGTCGAAACTCTTGTGTCGTTTTCCCTACATAGTTTAGTGGGCATGGACATGTGGCTAGGTAGATAACATTTCTCGTTCGGCAATTGATGAAATCACGATTTGTGTAACTCTTATTCGTACTGGCACTTTAGAAGGAATTGCTTTTTTGGATGAATTTGCATGCGAGGCAATTGCTGCATGGAAAAGTGCCCAAAGGTTTCATGGTTCCCAGCCAAGTTCCATTGGTTTCTGTAGATGAAAAGTGACTCTTGACCACACGGTCCCGAATGTTCCTCCCGCGTCTATAAGTGATTGCTGGCGAATCTGATATGAAGGGTGCCAGATCCTTATCTTTCTTAAGTATATCCCAGTATCTTAAGAGGATTTCACGAACTTGTGTTGACCTGCAATCGTATGTTCCGATAATGCGTATCTTTGTCGAATTTTCCCTATTACGCGGAACTAGTAGGTCAGTTCTTCGTTGTTGTATGGCGAATTCTTGTGCCTCTCTTAACCCCTTAGTGACGAAGCCTGTTTGCGCCTTAGTGACGGAGCCAAATTTTGGAAATCTGACATGCGTCGTTCAACGTAGCATAACTCCGTAAAGGCTTTACATATCCAAGTGATTCTGACATTGTTTTTTAGCCACATGTTGTACTTCATTTAGGTTGTAAAAAGAGACCGATATCATTTGTGTATATTTATTAAAAGTACCAATATTGGAAACATTTTGAAAAAATTGTCATTTTTTCACATTTTCAACCGTAATATCTCAAATATGTCCAAACATACTGTACAAATTTTTGATAAGATGTATTTCCATCTGTTTACTTTATTCTGAATGCACACTTGAAAAACTTGTGTTTTTTTTTTTTGAACCATTTAGAGGACGTACAAATTTATTATTACTTTTCAGCATTTTGAGGAGCACTTTGTTTTCCTGCACCAAGCCAAGTTTGCAAAGGCTCATAAGTGTCAGAATAATAGATACCCCCACAAATGACCTCATTTTAAAAACTACACCCCTTAATGTATTCACTGAGGGGTGTCATGAGTATTTTGACCCCACCAGTTGTTTCAGGAATTAATTCAATTTAGAGGAGAAAAAATAAAATTTCATATTTTTGCAAATATGCCATTTTAAAGACATATTTTTTTTCCTATAGAGCCCATGAAAATGAGGATTTACACCCCAAAATGGATACCCCCGTTTCTCCCGTGTTCAGAAACATACCCATTGTGGCCCTAATCTTATGTCTGGATGCACAACGTGACCCAAAATGAAAGGAGCAGTCGGTGTCTTTCAGAACATAAATTTTGCTTGAAGGCGTTTTAGGCCCCATAGCACTTTTGTAGAGCTTTTGAGCGGCCAAAACCAAAGAGAACCCCCACAAGTGACCCATTTTGAAAACTAGACCCCTTAACGAATTTATCTAGGGGTGTACTGCCCATTTTGACCCCACAGTTTTTGAATGAATTGAAGCAAAGCAAAAGGAAAAAATTGTGATTTTCGTTTTTTTGGCAATTTCTGTCATTTTAAAAACTGTTTTTTTTGTACAGCACACACATAAATGAAGACTTGCACCCAAAAATGGATACCCCTGTTTCTCCCGTGTTCAGAGACATACCCATTGTAGCCCTAATCTTTTGTCTGGATGCACAACGGGGCCCAAAATGAAAGGAGTAGTCGGTAACTTTCAGAACAGAAATTTAGCATGAAGGTGATTTAGGCCCCATTGCCCACTTGTAGAGCCCTTGAACGGCCAAAACGACAGAGAACCCCCACAAATATTCCCTTTTTTGAAAATTAGACCCCCTAACGAATTTATCTAGGGGTGTACTGTGTATTTTTACACTACAATTTTTGAATAAATCTAAGCAGAGCAGTAGGAAAAAAATTACGATTTTCATTTTTTTGGCAGTTGTATCAATTTAAAAACTAGGTTTTTTGTACAGTGTACATATGAATGAAGACCTTCACCCCAAAATGGGTACCCCCGTTTGTGCCGTGTTCAAAAACATATCCATTGTGGCCCTTATCTACTTACAGGAAACATGGCTAGGCCTGTAATGGAAGGAGCACCCGTTGGATTGCAGGGTACAACGGAATAAATTCCAGGCCCCATTGCCCACTTATAGAGCCATTGAGCATCCAAAACGATAAAGAACCCCCACAAATTACCCCATTTTAAAAACTAGACCCCTTAATGAATTCATCTAGGGGTGTATTGTGTATTTTGACCCCACAGTATTTGAATAAATTTAAGCAAAGCAGAAGGAAAAAATTACGATTTTCATTTTTTTGGCAATTTTGTCAACTTAAAAACTGTTTTTTTTGTACAGTGTACATATAAATGCAGACGTTCACCCCAAAATGGATACCCCCATTTGTCCCGTGTTCAAAAACATTCCCATTGTGGCCCTAATCTACTTACAGGAAACATGGCAAGGCCTGTAATGGAGGGAACACCCGTTGGATTGCAGGGCACAACTGAATAAATTCCAGGCCCCATTGCTCATTTGTACGGAATAAAAATTGACTCCCTAAAAACATCACCCCCCTCCGCGCCCTTTTCGGCGTTCCCCAAATCTTAGATAAAAGTAATAATGTGAACTGTGTAGTATTTCCAAAGACAGGGGTAATTATGGAGGCTGGTTGGGATGGGTACATGGGGCAATAAAACCGTGTATCCCCCCTCCTCTCATGCTTTTTGATGGTATTTCGTGACCTCAGTGGTGGGTATGGGGTGTAAAAAGTAGCGTTTCGTGAGTCTTCATAAGCTTGATGAGGTGCGGCAGTCTCACACAGAAGACGCTCAACAAGCTGCTCCTGGAACTGCAGGAAGGTGAGCGTTCCCGGGGCTTCTTGTAAATTGCGTATTACAGGTAGCGGTCTGAATAACGCCGGGCTCACGCAGCCGTAGGTGGAATCCGCTTGCGGAGGCTCGCAGCGGATCCCAGCTGTGAGCCCGGCTGTGACCCTGCGTACGGCCGCGTAATGTACTGCGCATAACTGCCTATTCACACAGGCGGTCATTCGCAGTACACTTTTTTTTTTCCCTGTTGTTTGTATTTCCCGCACCGTCGCTTAGCGATGACGCGGGTACCCGCAGCCCGTATACAAGGTAGTTGCATATTGGCTGCGGGTATATTCGTGACCATGAAGCACAATGGGCTCTGTTGCGGATATCCGCGGTAAAATAGAACCTGCTGCGTTTTCTTTTCTGTGAGTGGATTATGCAATTCCAACCCGCTAATGTGAGCGGAATTGTGTAATCCAATGCGATTGATCTGCTCAATACCGCGGATCAGACGCATGCGGAATCCGTAATTCCTATCCGGTCATGTGAGACCGGCCAAAGGTAGATCGCTACCTTTTTTTCACGTGACCGGGGACCGCTCAACGAGGCCACTCGTCACTGCTCCAGGCTCTCGGCGACCGATGGTCGCTGAGAGCAAGGAGATTTTAAGTTTCCTGGGCTCCCCGACTCCTGCGCATGTGTCCGGTGTTTTGCCGGCGGTCGCATGCGCAGAATCCGGGAAAGTTCACGGAAGAAGATTGTGTCAGGGTGCAAATACGAAGCCTCCAGTAAAAAGTTTCATCTCCTCTCACCGATCGCATTGGTGAGGGGGGATGAACCTTCACCTTTTTTTTAACTTTTACGTGATCGCCATTATTCATTGGATAACGGCGAACACGTGACCAGGAACCGCTCACCGCGGTTCTCCGTGAAATCTCCAGGCTCTCGGCTACGTTTTGTAGCCAGGAGCAGGGAGATTTTAAATTACCACGGCTTTTGCGCATGCGCCTGCTATATTGGCGACGGGCGCGTGCACAGAAGCTGTGGTAAGGTCCGCGGATAAATCCGCTGGCCTTAGGTACGTCATTTCATCCTCCCTCACGGATATGATCCGTGGGGGGAGATGAAACGCAAGCTTTTTTAACTTTTTAAAACTTTTTTAAACGTTTTTTTTGACTTTTTGCACTTTTTTTTTTTACTTTTACTTTTTGCACTTTTTTTTTTAACTTTACATGATCACTGTCATCCATTGGATGACAGGGATCGTGTCCCCAGTGACATCCCTCTGCTCCTGGCTACACATGGCAGCCAGGAGCAGAGGAATTTTGAATTTCCCGGGGCTCGAGGCCCTCTGTGCATGCGCCCGATGTCAATCATCGGGCGCGCATGCGCAGACGGGGATTTCGGGTCCCGGGACATCGCAGAGGACCGGGGGTGAGTATTTTCACCTCTCCTCATGGATCCGATCCATGAGGGAAGGTGAAACTTTACTTTTCTTTTACTTTTTCTACTTTTTCGCGATCGCCGCTATCCAATGGATAGCGGCGATCGCAGGCCCGGGGACCTTCAGGAGGCGGGAGCCAGGAGATTTTAAATTTGCCGGGGACACGTCATCGTCTGGCGCGCATGCGCAGAAGGCCGCCGGCGGGTTCGGGGGACACCGCCGACAAGCCGGGTGAGTATTTTCAGCTGCCCTGATGAATATCTGTCATTTTACACAGTTTTGTTTACTTTTTTGCGTTCGGCGCTATCCATTGGATAACGCCGATCGCAATACCGGGGGGGACTGCCCGCATCCTGGGATGACAGCTCCATGCTGTCGGCTACCTGCGGGCACCGACAACATTGAGCTGTCACGTCCTCAGACAAGTGGGCATTAATCTTAAGACGATGCATAAAACTACGTCCTCTAGGATTAAAGCCCACTTTCTGAGGACGTAGTTTCCCGATGGGGCAGTCGTTAAGGGGTTAAGATATCTGGTGGGTACTTTCTTTCTTGAAATCTGACGGTCAGATTGGCGCATTCATTTCTGAAGCATGTCTCGTCTGAGCAATTCCTTCTAATGCGAAGGTATTGCCCCTTTGATATACCCCTCTTCCGCGCATAGGGAAGCCATGAAAGGACAAAACAGGAAGCAGGACCAGCACACTGGAAAACTTGCAAAGATTCTCTTCTTTATTCCCCAGTAAAATGCATAAAAACTGCGACGTTTCGACCTCACACAACAGGTCTTTGTCAAGCATGCAGTATATGGGCAATAAGCTCCTTTATATAGTATCGTAAAATAACACCCACAATGAACAAAGTATACACACCCACAAACATGTAGAGCATGATTGGTCCAGACATAAGTGGATATCAGCTGTGATAGATACATAATCAATTTGTAACATAGACATGTGTTTGACTCACCGACACTCTCCAATATGCATCACCATTACCGTCTATCCCCATTGAATACGCATGTGTGGACTGGCAGCCAATCAGATAACTGCCCATACCCTCACTAGGCCGGGAGTCGGCACTGCGCAAGCGCCAGCAATGACGTGAGGGAATACATCAACGCCACCATACGACAGCGTTCTCAGGCGCCCAATCAGGACGCCGCCCATACCCTTTCTGTACACTCTCTATGGGAACTGCGCACGCGCCGTTAGTGATGTGGAAAAAATGCTTTCGCTTAATGTCCGCAGGACCTGTAAAACAGCCAAGCAGAGCTGCGCCCATATTGTGCACTATCAACTAATGCGCATGTACCATGTCCAACATGGGATAACTATGTCCTCACATTGTATGCAAAACTCCTTTGGACCTAATAAATAAGTCCTCTCTGTCACCTCCAATCAATATATATATTTATATATATATATATATATATATATATATATATATATATATATATATAATGTGCGTACATGAGACGGCCAGAACAACCAATCTGAACAACGCCCATGTCCGTACCACATAATATATAATTTATAATTACAGCAGATGTAACTTGTCTAACGTGAGGTAACAATATACTCACATTGTATGCAAAAGTTGCCTGGAACTAGTGAATGAGTCCCCTATATTTACAATGATGAGTATGTATGTATATGCACAATACAACCCGCAGTAGTATACTGTATCACCTATATTCTTGGTGTAATCACTAAATGGAACAAATCAAGGAAAACTAAAACAACCCAATTCCAGGGAGCTTGAAACTCGGACAAAAATATTGCATATTACATCATACGCTGCAAAAATCTTGTCAAAGTTTATTAAGTCAGAGATAGACACTAAGGTGGAACAAGTTGATGTACTTTGTTCATTGTGGGTGTTATTTTATGATACTATATAAAGGGGCTTATTGCCCATATACTGCATGCTTGACAAAGACCTGTTGTGTGAGGTTGAAACGTCGCAGTTTTTATGCATTTTACTGGGGAATAAAGAAGAGAATCTTTGGAAGTTTTCCAGTGTGCTGGTCCTGCTTCCTGTTTTGTCTTTTCCTGGCTGTCCCATCTCAGCAGGCTGTTCGTGGCTGTTGATTTTCTGTAGAGGGTCGTTGAGAGCGTGCCATCGGTTTTCTTGCTGATTTTGACGTAAAAAAAAATGCCACCGATTCGCTACTAATCTTGTAGGTCAGCTTCAGGTTGAGATTGTTTGAGTTCAGATGGTTAATGAACTCAATGAAGCTGGCTCTGCTGCCTGACCAAAGTACCAGAATATCGTCAATAAATCGCAACGAAGTAAGTATCTGGTCCGGCCAAGATGCATTTTCGGAGGAAAAGACGTGTGTTTCCTCCCACCAGCTCAGGAACAGGTTTGCATACGAAGGGGCACATGACGTCCCCATCGCGGTGCCCCTGAGCTGGTGGAAGTACTGTTGGTCAAAAAGAAAGTAATTGCGGGTCAGAATAAATCGGGGTAGATGTTGTAAAAAGGTGTTATGGTTGTTGAACTAGGAACCCCTTTGGGACAGAAAATGTTGGACTGCTCTTATTCCAAGTTCATGCGGTATCGAGCTATAGAGAGCCTCTACGTCGATAGTGACTAGGAGTGTCTCAAGACTCACTGTTATATCATCAATATGCTTTAGTACGTCCCATCGTATCACGAATTTACGATGGTCTTGATATAACAAATGGGCATAGAATTTGATCTGTGTAGATGCTAATATTTTGTGTCAGACTCTCTACCCCAGAAACTATTGGTCTTCCACGTAGCGGGTTGGTGCCCTTATGCAATTTAGGGAGGGCATAGAATGTTGCAATAATGGGGGTGATAGGAACAATGTATTTAAATTCAGTCGCATTTATCAGATCTTGTTCTTTTGCTTGCATTAATAGTTATCTCGGTTCCGATAGGTATTTAGCTGTTGGATCGCTACTCAGTAACTGGTAGCACATTTGTTTGTAATTATCACGGTCCATGATCACAACATTTCCCCCTTTGTCTGATGGCTTGATGATAATCTTAGTGTTGTTTTCTAGAGCTCTGAGGGCTGTGAATTCATTGTGTGGGAGGTTGGAACCTTTCAATGGATTACGCTGAAGATTTTTAATATCAGTCAAGTCTAGAGCTTCAAATATATCCAATTCTGGACATTGTACTGGGGGGATGTTGGCAACACTAGGTGGTTTTAGATCCGTGAACGAGCCATGTCCCTGAGGTCTGAGGGTTTCCTCTTCCAAATCCATAAGGGTATGTAGCCTTGGTATATCCTCGGGTTCAAGGCCTAGTTCAGTGGCTTCTTTAGTGTCTCTCATTTTAAAGAATTTGCGCCATTAGAGCTTGCGGATGATGAGGGAGATGTCCTTCGTCCAGACGAACGGATCGTAGCTGGTCGTCGGGACGAAGGACAGACCCCTCTCCAAAACGCTAAGCTCTGAACTTTCGAGTCTGTGTCTAGATAGATTATTAACCTTGGGGCCACTAGGTGTATCCTTCGTGCTCTGTATGGGATCTTTACCCATATAGGGATGTGCTATTGATTTTAGGACTCGATTCCTGCGCCCCCTCAAAAAATATTGGGATATTGGCTGTCCCAAGATGCCTTCCGTGGAGGGTGCAGGTCTGCCACGACCCCTACTACGGTTCAATGAGCGAGCATGATTCCGTCGAGGGTGATAAATACGGTGTTCACCTCTACGGTTTTCACCTTCCGATGTTTTCACATCTGAAGAGCTGAGTTCTGATCCGATCTGTTGCTCCTATCGTTGTATGCCCTATTCTCTTTGAAATCTTTGAGATCTCTGATGAATTGGGGATGTTTTCTGTCTTTGATCAAGGATATTTATTGATCAATATTGAGCTGCAAAGATTTTTCTCTTTGTGCAAACTCTGGATCAGTTTGAAAGCTCTTAGCCCGTTCAACCGCGGCCTCCAAGGTTTTTTGAGTTTTCGTAAGCGTATTTTTTTCCTCCTCTAACAAAAAGCCAATTAATTTTAAGGATGATTCTGTGCATTCTTTATTCCATTTAGACATGAATTCTGGATTTTGACATCGTCGAGGTGGGAGTACAGGGTTGTGCAGACCACGTGGTACGATACCATTTTTTAATCGAATGAATAAATTTTTTTAATTTTAATCACGTTAAAGAATCTGCAGATGCATTTGAAAGAAAACCAAGTGCTTTGGACATAGTAGGAAAAGACTCCAAAATTTGTTCACTAGTTCCATTAATAAAATCTGAGACTCTAAGTGATCAAGCCACAATTTAAGGGATCGTGGCACTGAGGTGGCTGCCATACAGCGCTTTTAAAGAGGTTATAACTGCCTCTCGGTTCATTTTAAAGTAACCCAATGCCCGAATTCTTCAAATGGAAGGGCTGATTTATTTGAAATTTTTGCAATAGATGCTTCACTTTTGGGGTCCTCAGGGCCACTTATACACAAAGATTATCGCTCAAAATTCGCTCAAGCGATGATCATTATGTGTAAATACTACCATTGTTTGCCTTTTGGCCAAATATGTTTTAGTTCAGCATGAAATCCATAGTTTGGCCGGCCAGCTGATAGCAGGGACTTTCATGGCTTTAGAAACCTAGAACCTTCTATTGCGTTTTTTCCATTCTCTTTAAATTATAGATTTTATGTTTGCCTGAAGTGGAAAAACTTTAAAATGTTTTGGCCCAAGGCTATCAAGCATTTTTTCTTGAACGGAACGGGACTCTATAGGTTCTTCTATGGTGATAGTAGATGTAAGCGCTTTAAGCAGGAGATCTGTATTCTCTGATTGAAAGAGTTGCTGGCCGGTTGGGACCCCTTCTGAAAAGCCATGATCCTTATATCCCCTGCCCCCCCTTCTCCTATTGGTGCCTAATCAGACACCAATATAGCCGGAAACCTCTGTTCAGCTACTACACCAGAGCCATAGTTTCCCGAAAAAGAGAGAGAACAGGAAGCTGTAAGAAAGGCCACAGCTCCAGTACAGTGCTGGCTGACAAACCACAACAAGGATCCTCGCAGCCACCAGATTTCCCTGGCAACCCCTCCTAGTATCCCCCAAAGGGTGGAGGGGAACAACACCAGACTTCTCAGCAGCTCCATGTGGCGACAAGCTGTAGAGCAGTGTTTCTCAACTCCAGTCCTCAGAGACCCCCAACAGGTCATGTTTTCAAGATATCTCATAGTAAGAACACCTGTGGCAATGTCTGAGGCACTGACGTTGATTACATCACCTGTGCAATACTGAGGAAATCCTGAAAACTTGACCTGTTGGGGGTCCCTGAGGACCGGAGTTGAGAAACACTGCTGTAGAGGAAGGCTGTGTGTCGCCTGTAAGCGACCCGGGAAGCTGTTCTGTGGGAGCATCCAAGAGGATACTACCTGTCCCACGCACAGGAAACGAGAACTAAGAATGAGGAAGGTGTTCCTTCCTTTTAAAGCGATCTATGAGGTTCAGATGGCAGACGGTCTCTCACAGGTGCTGTCATGGGCGTAAGGGAAAAACGAGTTGACATGATGGAAAAATATACTCTTGACTCCTTAGCTGCCTGAGTAAATTTGGTGGGGAGATTAAAATTAGTTGATGACTACATATTAATTTCATGTCACAAGTGGGTAGGTATCCAAACAACTAAAGCACTCATTAGTACATGGATCCTCCCGCACATTGAGTCCAAAATTCATATTTTTGGATCCCACTTTCAATAGGGAGGGGAATAACTGATTAATTATTGCCCAAACTGAATGTTGATGTTTTGGGTGGAGGTACACTCTACTTGTATCTTCTATACACTAATTTAGAGTTTCCCTGTGTTTGTCCTTCACCCAGATAAAAATGGGTATGGATTGTAGTTTGGGGTGCAAAACGGTCCGTTAGTTATTACTGTTTACTTGTAGCACTGGGGTTCTGGATTCATGTATAGGACAGTCTACCAGGGGTTTCTATGTTCTCACTATGTTTTCTGTGGGTTCCCTCCTGGTACTCCATTTTCCTTTCACACTTCAAAATCAGATGGTAATTTGCTTCCTATACACCTTTGTGTTTGTAGAACTTAAAAATTGTTAGCTCCATAGGGGACAAGGACTGATATGATGTACAGGAATTTAGTGGTGCAACAACTGGAAAGAAATGCATATATGAGGCCGATGTCAGAAAAGCATATTCCGGCCACATTTACATTTCCGTTATATTGTCGAGAGTACTTGTATTGAATGCTGATTGAAGTTCGGTTTAGGAGACCTACGGTCAGGCTGGTACACTCGATCCTATTGCAGATGCATAAATGTCTCAATTAGTTGTTTTTTCACTGTTCTAACTCCACCACATGCATGAGCTGTTTGGGATTTCCTTCTGCGTACCTTGTCAATAATATTAGGAATAGATGGAAAGAAAAAGAACCCTCTTCTGATTTCTTTTGAAGCTGAAGAGTGAACAATGTTAACATATATAGGGGATGTTTTATTTGCATGTCTTAACTAAAAACTGCTAATATTTTTCAGGTTAATAGAATGAACATTAGTAATGTGTCCCACAACCAAGCATTTGCCTTGCTCTGGCAGCCTTCTACTAACTTACACCTCACTGTCCTGCAAGAGAAAGGTTTCTCACAAAGGTCTCCGCGAGCCAAGGGAACTACCACAGCTAGTGCCTGCAAAAACATGATCCAAGTTAGGGCTCCTTTCCACTGGCGATAGTGATAATCACTGCGAGAAAATCGAAAAGTTAAAATCGCATCGCATCGCTACAAAATCGCAAGTTTTTGCGTTGCGATGCGAGAATCTGTTTTGCCATTACACTGTATGTGCGAGAGAAAAACGCAAAACGCTGAAACAATCCCCCTGCTGCGATTTTTAATCCTCGCATCGCAGCTTGCCCTTAAACATCGCTAATGGAAAGGTTGTCATAGAACAACATGTGCAGGACTTTCCTGCGAGAGCTCGCACTCTCGCATCGCACTGAAAACGCACGATTATCTCGCCAGTGGAAAGGAGCCCTTACTCTACTGAAGTGGGATCGGTCAGAACCTCTAGGGTTCAAGCTGGTTGGGAAGACTGAAGAGCGTGGCGTTTTTATTCTAGATTTATTAGATGGTGGCCTGGCTGCAGAGGATGGAAGACTAAAGTGTAATGATAAGGTATTGTTCATTAACCCCTTGAGTGGCACGCCCGGAAATTTTCTGGGACAAGCTCCACTGCCCATAGCGATATAGCCCGGAAGAGTTCCGGGCCATGTATTACTATGGGATCTGCAGAGCACAATGCCACAAGCTGTGGCATTGTGCTCTGCCTGCACAGACGCACACAGAGTAGTTCAGATCTTTGAAATAAGAAGCAGGGAGATACTGCCGATCTGCCGGCAATCTCCCGCTTTTAATTTCAAACTCCTGCTTTGTATACAGGTTGCCATAGAGACCATCGGCCGGTGGTCTCTGTGGCAGGGAGAGTTGGTGCTTGGCTGTCAGAGGACAGCCAGGCACCAGCTCTTACAACAGAGATCAGAGAAAACCTCTGATCTCTGCTGTGTTAACCCTTTACATACTGCAGTCTATGTGACTGCAGCATGTAAAGGGCTGTCACCATTGGACCCCTAGAATGTGATCAGGGGGTCCTGATGGGTCTCTGTGGAAGTCCCCTAAAGGGAAGAAAAAAATAATTTTTTTTAAATTATTAAAAAAATAAAAAACAAAAACACTTGTCTCCCTTTACTTTGTAAAAAATTAAATTACGCATATGGTATCCCAGCGTCATAATGACCCAGAGGAGGAAGTTAGTACATTATTTAACCCCTTTGTGACATGGCCCCTTTTTTTCTTTTTTCCCCATTTTTTTTTTCCTCCCCCCTTTTTAAAAATCGTAACTCTTTTATTTATCCATCGACGTCACTGTATGAGGACTTGCTGTAGTACTTATATTTTTTTTCAAAGACATTTACCGTATATACCGGCGTATAAGACGACTTTTGAACCCCGAAAAATCTGCTCTGCAGTCGGGGGTCATCTTATACGCCGGTAGTGTAAAAAAAAAAAATTCATTACTCACCTGCCCCGGTGTTCTGTCGCGCTCCGGCAGGATGTCGCTCGCTCCGGCAGGCTGTCGCTCGCTCCTCGTCCCCGGCGCAGCATAGCTTTCTGAATGCGGGGCTTGAAATCCCCGCTTCCAGAAAGCTAATACACACGCCGGCAGCCATGACAGCATTGAATGGCTGTGATTGGCTGAAGGCGCACGTGTTAGCAATCACACCCATTCAATGATGTCATTGAATAGTGTGATTGGCTGAAGCCACGTGCGCTTTAGCCAATCACAGCCATTCAATGATGTCATGGCTGCCGGCGTGTGTATTAGCTTTCTGGAAGCGGGGATTTCAAGCCCCGCATTCAGAAAGCTATGCTGCGCCGGGGACGAGGAGCGAGCGACAGCCTGCCGGAGCGAGCGACATCCTGCCGGAGCGCGACAGAACACCGGGGCAGGTGAGTAATGAATTTTTTTTTTTCTCCACTGTATACTGGCGTATAAGGTGACAGTTGGGGGGTCGTCTTATACGCCCCGTCGCCTTATACGCCGGTATATACGGTATTTATTTTTTATTATTTTCTACTGCATCTTCGGTGTGCAATAACTTTTTTTATTTTTCTGTCGACGTAGTTGAGCAAGGGCTCATTTTTTTGCGGGATGTCCTGTAGTTTACACTAGTACTAATTCAGAATACATACGACTTTTTGATCGCATTTTATTGCATTTTTTCTGGGAGAGAGGGTGACTGAAAAAGTGCATTTGTGGTGTTCTTTATTTTATTTTTCACACTACGTTCACCGTACGAGGTAAATAATGCACTACTTTGATAGATCGGACATTTACGGACGCGGCGATACCAAATATGTATTTTTCTTTTATGATTTAGATTTTTATTACTTTTTTTTTTTAAGTGTGAAAAAGTCGTGAAAAAGAAAAAAAACTATTACAATTTGGTATTGGCGTAATCGTACCGGCCTGTAGAATTACTTTAATACATTATTTATACTGCTTAGAGAATGCAGTGAAAAATAAAAATAAAAAACAAGCCAGAATTACAGATTTTGTTAATCTTGCCACTAGAAAAAATGGAATAAAAAGAGATCAAAATTTTACATGTTCCTAAAAATTAGATAAATGAAGACTAGGAGTTCATCCCACAAAAACAAGGCCTTCTAGAGCTCCGGCAATAGAAAAATAATATGAGTACGGCTCTTGGAATGTGGCAACACAAAAGCAAACCATTAAGAAAAAAAAGGTTTTAAATGTACAAAAATAGCAAAACATAAAAACTGTATAAACTCGGTATTGCCAGAATTGTGCTGACTCGGAGAATAATGTTATCACACTATTTATTCTGCACGCTGAACGCCGTAAAAATGAAATCCAAAAAAACAAATGGCAGAATTTCTTTTTTTCCCCAATCTCCCTACAAATTTTTTTTACAAAAGTTATACAATACATTATATATACTCAAAAATGATGCCATCAAAAAGTACAACTTGTCCCGCAAAAAACAAGCCCTCATATGGCCGTGCCAATGGGAAAATGAAAAAGTTATGAGTCTTGGAACGCGACCTCAAAATTAGTTGAAATTAAATGATTGGCCCATTTAAAAAACCTGCCCTGGTGGGGACGACAGGGTGGTAAGAAACCCACCACTTAAGGGGTTCGTGGTCATGACCTCCGACATGGGATTCCTGAGACAGCAGAACAGATTATCCAGGTAATACATTATTAATAGACCCCTCCCTGGACTGCCCATATTAACACAAAGTGAAGTGCAAGGTGTGAGAATGGTTATGTCTTATGAGCTTATCCCATATATGAACCTAAAGCTGCGTATAAGTCACTGATGGCTCAAGTGATGAGAGACCGTGTCACTATGACACACCTATTACAATAAGGACATGTGTGTTACCCTTATTATACTGAGGGGTACAACTACACTCACTAAACAACCCCCACCCCTAAAGTGCTAAACAGGGAGCTGAAATAAATGCACTTCCTGGATATATGAAGTCACATGGTGAATCATATGATCCCTGTCAGCCAGTCAGCAGCTCTGCAGAGGGTCACATGATGCAGTCTGAGTGTTCCATATCTGAAACCTCTTGGATTGTATGTCACATGATGCTTTGCAGCGCTGTTGATTGGTTGAGAGTTAATTGCTCTTGCATTGTACTCCATAGCAGATACAAGTACATTGATCCCTCGTCTATAGCGGGAATTATGTTCCAGACACCCCCGCGATACGTGAAAATCTGTGAAGTAGCGGCGTTATATTTTCACAAATCAATCTATTGGGTGAACTGCCAAACAATCGCGAAAGTGAACGAATCATGTGCTTTTTAGCAACAGCATGCTACAATCAGTGAGCCAATTGGTGCCCAGGATACAGAACACATTCCGTCAGCCAATAGTGTGCCATGTACACTCTCGCATTGACAAACGCTAGTGGCGTATTATATTTCCTGTATGTCCCGCAAAATTCTGCGATATAGGGAAAACTCAGCGAAAACAGAGTTATATATGGTCTATCTAAAATCCGTGATGCACTGAAGCCGCAATCATTGAACCGCAATATAGCGAGGGATCACTGTATATTATAAACTAGCTTTTATTTTCACTGTTCTGTATAATTATGCAATGTTGCTTAAAAGTAAAAGCTATATAGTTAACTTTGTTTATTGAACTTCAGAATGTTTTGTCTGTCCTCTTTTAGATAAGTGAGGCATGGGTGAACTTTGTGGTCCTTAGGCAAAGCACTGTGCAGCCCATGAAAGTCAAGGAAGAAGAATCTTTGTCTGGAAGCAGTAGCAATGGTGAAAGTGCTGTCCATGCACGCAAGAGGCCAAGTCCACAGCCATTTAGAAGGAAGTCCACACAGAGGGTATGTTATCTCCAACATTTTGCCACAGTAGAACCAGTTGCATTTTACTGGCTTTAATGAAGTGATTAAAAACAAAATGCTACTTTTTGGACTTGTTCCCAAGAAACCAGCTAGATTGGACAATGAAAAACATTGTTTTAGACTATTTTTACACAGAAATATGTTGGCCAGTATTGTGCATCAGTATTTGTAAACTAAAGGTGGGAGTGGAACCTACACAGAGAAAGTTTAATGGGAAGATTTGTAACTCTTCTGTATTTGGGACCCGCTCCTGGTTTTAGTTTACAAATACTGAGGGGTGAATGTGGCCTTAGGCTGGGGGACATCTAGAATTCCTGCAGAATTCCTATAGAAAATTTAAACCTTAAGCAATTTTTTGGGGGTTTCTAAGCAATTTTCATTATACACTGAAGGAAAAGCATGGCTACCCAGCATGCAGTGCTTTTAGAATAAAAACCATTGCTAATTTCCAGGTAAATGACCTTTCTATAAGGTTACTTTCCAGAATAATGTAATTCTGCAATGATATTCATATTCTAGTGGGCAGTGTTGGTTTCTTTTAGAACGGGCATTACAAGATTAGCGCAATAACCTTTTTTCTATAACTCAGCATGGCTGATTTTTCCATCTGCACGTATCTTTTCACTTTCATTTTCATCTGTACTGCCGATAGTCTGCATGGCAAGCCGCCAGACATGCGCAGTACAGATTTTTATTTTTTTGTTAAAATTCCTGCTTTTCAATCAAAGTCATCCGTACGGTATCCGAGGAAAAATAGTGCATGCTGCTACTTTTCCTCCGCAAGTGGAAATCGCAGTTGGTTTCCGCTCGTGGGTAGGAAGCAGTGGATCTCCATAAGATGTAACAGGCGGTATTTGCTGCAGATTCGCAGTGCAGACGCCAACCACGGATTCCACAGCAAACGTTCGCTCGTGAGTAAGAGCCCTTACTTGGGGGTTATGCTGTCTGAAATTTAGTCAATTTCTCAGTCTGTGATGCTGCTACAAGGACCTTACCACAGAAACTGCCCCGAAAGGGATACAGGCACTCCTATCACAGTTACCGATGATGAGACAGCTCCTGTCCCATAGTTACAATACAGGAGATCACAGATTATGGAAGGTAATGATAATTAAACTGTTCACCCAACGGGTAGAAATGGTATAGCCTCTAGCTAATGCTGTGCTGATGTATCGTGGGATTGATGTGAAAATGAAACCAAAACATCTCACCAAAAAGATGGTGTCTGATAAGCATCAGACAGGACGATGCACTACATGGAAGTGGCTGCACTACACAAAGGAAATGTCTAGAGTGTTTAAAGGGGGGGCAGCGATGTAAAAGTGGCCCTTCAACGAAGCTGTTACCAACCCATGGAAACCTGATGCGTCGGGTGGAAAATTTTTGGAACATACTTTGCTTATCTGAAAGATATTTCTTCTCTTTTTAGATGAGGTGCTGCTCAGCATCAATGGGGTCGACCTGACAGGTTTGAGTTACTTGGATGCAGTATCAGCATTAAAGTCCAATGCTGCATCACACACGGTGGTCCTCGAAACCATGGAATTACTAACTGCAGAGAGACTCTCAAAGGAGGAGCTGAAGTCTCAAGAGACCCTAATAGTGGCATCTGGTCTCCTCTTTGGGTTCACTGCTTAACCCTTCCTAGGTACGTAGGAACCATTTAAATATCTTTTTTCTTCAGGTTCCAGAGTTTCACCTGTCTACGTTGAAAGTAAAGCGGCTACATCTGTTCAGGTATAGCCTGGAGGTTTGTGGAAGTGTTACAATGAAGGTTATTTTGTCCTGTGTGACCAGTTGGGGTCTGTTCACACAGCAGAATTGTTGCGGAATGCCCACCACAATGATGTACATTTCAAGGCAAGTGAGCGGGGTTTAACAAACAAAAACATTTGCAGCCAAAAATGGACATGTTGCAGATTTTCATCATGGGTTTCATTCATTACAATGACTGAATTCCTTACTGAAAATCCACGCCAAAGTCTGCATGTGGATTTTGGTGCATATTTATTCCGCGATGTGTAATCATACCCTTATTGTACAACATGTAATAGAGATAAGTAATCACTCTAGGACAAGTAAAATATAATTTGTGCCTTCTGCATGTTTTTTTAAACATGTTGGAAAACACTGATGTTCAATATCTCCCCCATTTCCTCAGTATCTCCTCCAAATTGTTGGCATGTTTCTACAACTTCTAGACATTTGCTATTACTTCCCAGCTCCCTCCCCTGGTGCAGGCACATTTCACTATGGAAGAGTACGCTTGAAAGCCAGCGGTTCAGCATTGTTGGAGGCTATGCAGAGAGTAAGGAGGATCAACCTTTCTTCATCAAAACTATAGTGCCTGCTACACCAGCTTTTTTTCAGTGGAAGGCTAAAGTAACGCGTGACCTGAAAAAGGGGAAAAAAAAGTGGCTTCACTTAAAGGGGTTGTCCCGAGGCAGCAAGTGGGTCTATACACTTCTGTATGGCCATAATAATGCACTTTGTAATATACATTGTGCATTAATTATGAGCCATACAGAAGTTATAAAAAGTTTTTTACTTACCTGCTCCGTTGTTAGCGTCCTCGTTCCCATGGAGCCCGACTAATTTTCGCCCTCCGATGGCCAAATTAGCCGCGCTTGCGCAGTCCGGGTCTTCTGTAGTCTTCTATGGAGCCGCTCGTGCCAGAGAGCGGCTCCGTGTAGCTCCGCCCCGTCACGTGCCGATTCCAGCCAATCAGGAGGCTGGAATCGGCAGTGGACCGCACAGAAGAGCTGCGGTCCACGGAGCAAGAGGTTCCCGGCGGCCATCTTCACAGGTAAGTATAGAAGTCACCGGAGCGCGGGGATCAAGGTAAGCGCTCCGGTAAGCTGTCTGTACGTCCCTGCATCGGGGTTGTCTCGCGCCGAACGGGGGGGGGGTTGAAAAAAAAAAAAACCCGTTTCGGCGCGGGACAACCCCTTTAAGGTTGATAGATATGAGACTGAGAACAGACACAAATGTTGAACTCAGAATTGATTTTGGTGGGGGGGGGGGGAGTGTACTTTCATTCTTTATTAAACTGTTCCAGGTTAATACTTCTACAACTTTTTCCTGTTTTGTTTACTGCTTACAAAAAATTCCAGGGATAATGCATGCTCCAAAGTAAAACGTCACTACACTTCAGGGAATCTTTAGAATCGGCCCCTGTGTGCGCACATGAGGAGGATCAGGCTGTTATAAGGCTTGTATCTGGAATTTTTTACTAGTTTTAACCTCTGCATGTTCTATGTCCAATTCTGTTTGTCCGAGCTAGTGGGTGTAGATTAACTGCTATGAGATCTCCTATAATTTGCACCTTATGGGGATCCTGCTTCTCTCTGTCTGCTCCTCTGTACCCTCAGTAGTTAGGAGCATGGAGGACATTATACAGCAGTACGAATCAGTGTAGATATGAATCTAACTCTGGATTTGAATTGCGGATTCCGTGCGGATGATCTGCGGTAAAACGCGGGCATTGAAAGGCATGCATTTTTGAATTTTCCTTCCCATTTGTGGGTAAAAATTGTGTATTCCACGAGCGGAAGAAAAATCGCAGCATGTTCTATCCTACCACGGAATCCACGTGGACGGTCACCATTGATGTTAATAGAGGTGTCTGACCCACAGCCCATATGTAATTAACATAGTGTATGGGCTGCGAGTACCCGTGTCATCGCTAAGCCACAATGCAGGTAATGCAAACAAAAAAAGTACTGCACACGACCGACGGCAAGTCTCTGTGGTTATGTGGAATACAGTTAACCAGGTTTACCGCCCAGGCTCTCAGCCGGAATCCACTGTGGGCCTACCACATGCGAAATCTGACCGGCTCATGTGAGCTCGGCCCAAGGGAGTAGAAAACTTGATGAAACCAACAGTATTGTCTGTCCCTGTCCCTTTTTGTAAAAGTACCCTAATCTTAAAATAATTTTTGCCCCAAAAGAGGAACAGTGTCTTATTTTCGGAGGTGGGGGTTATACTCACCTGGTTCGCAATGTCCCGATGCCTCGCACTGGTCTCAGGTGGCGCTGTAGCAGAGTGCAGTGTCCTCTGCGCTCACAAATCACTTTCTTTCTGGTGACGAGGCTTTGAATACCCTGCCTCCAGTAAAGCAAGTGCTGTGATTGGATTGAGTGCCAGACAATCAGAGCCGGCGCTCAATCATTCACAGCTGAATGGCTTTGATTGGTTCATTGAGCTCCGACTCTGATTGTCTGGTGCTCGATGCAATTACAGCGCTCGCTTCGCTGGAGGCTGGGTATTCAAAGCTCCGTCACCTGAAAGAAAGTGATATGTCAGCGTGGAGGATACTGCAGCCTGCCGCCGGAGGCCATCACGAGGCACCGGGACTTCGCGGACCAAGTGAGTATAACCCCCACCCTTGAAGATAACACACTGTGCCTCTTTTGGGGCAAAAATTAATATAAGACTGTCTTATTTTTGGGGAAACACGGTACTTGGTATCGCTGCATCAATAAAAAACTGATCTATCAAAGTAACGCATTATTTACCCCGCACGGTGAACACCGCCTGGAAAAAATAAATAAATGCACTTTTTTGATCACCCTGTCTGCCAGAAGGAATGCAGTATAAAGCTATCAAAAAGTCATATGTATTCCAAAATGCTACCAACGCAAACTGCAGGACGTTCTGCAAATAATGAGCCCTCTTACAACTATGTCGATGGAAAAATAAAAGTTATTGCGCGCAGAAGATGGAGACATAACATAATTTAAAAAATGAAAAGTCTTTGAAAAAAATAAAAGTAATAGAGCAAAAAAAAAAAACAATATAGTTTTGGTGTCGCAGTAATCGTATTGACCCATAGAATAAAGTTATCGTGTCGTTTTTGTTGCAGTCTTATGCGTCATAGAAACAAGACAAACTGAAAGATGGCAGAATGTTATTTATTTTTTTTTCATTCTACTCCACTTAGAATTTTTGGGAAAGTTTTTCAGTACATTATATGGTACATTAAATAGCACCATTGAAAAATACAACTCGTCCCACAAAAAACAAGCCTTCATACAGCGACGTCGATGGATACATAGAGCTAATAAATGAGTTATGCGTTTTTTAAAAGAGAGGAGGAAAGAATGAAAATGGGGGAAAAAAAGGGCCGCATCATTAATGGGTTAAATACCATTCAGTTAGTATGTGTACGACACTTTTTCAGCTTGTTCAAAAATGGCGTGGCTGAAATGCAACAATCTGTGCCAAAATTCTGGCACAAAAACTTACGTAAACAGTGGGTTAGTTATAAAGTTAAAGATGGGCCAGATTTATCAACCAGGAGTAGTCACTGTGATAAAGGTAGCTTGTTTTAAAGGGAACTTTGTCATGCCCTCTAATGTGCCTGAGCTGTGGCTATCACAGAATAGTGTTATGGTCCTTTTTACTCGGACGAACTGTCCTCTAAACGACTGTATGAGCACTGACGTCACCGCTGAGATCGATAGCGCTCGTGCAGTGCATTTAGACACAGGCTTGTCACTGGATCGTGGACTTTTCACTCAGCGCTTCACCTTCTGTGTTAGGGTGAATGCCCACGGACAGATTTCTACCGCGTTTCCCACTGCGGATATCCGCATATGAATTCCGCAGCTATTAGGTTCTGTTGAACCTAATGGCTTTCTGCCTGCCAATGCTCACATGTGGAATTCTACCGTGGGTAAATTGTGGCATGTTCTATTGATTTTAATCGCTGTACTCCTGCGGTGTAAATCCGCGGGCGTATCCCACAAAGCTTGTGGGCATGAGCCCTTAAGCGCTGAGCAGGGAGCATTTATATGTAACTAGAAGCCAGCAATAGTTTTTATGCTGACTGAAAATCATCAATAATGACAAGTGAAGGAATAGTGAGCGATTATTATTATTTTTTTTAATGTATTTACACTGCATTTGATTATTGCTCAAATCCGTTTGTTTGAACATATTTTGAGCAATAACGTTACGTATAAATGGCCTATAACACTGATTCCAGCGGTCTGTCTATTATGACAATCAGTTAAGTGGTTTTTGCAAATTCTACTTGTGAAACTTTGCAGGGCTGAACTGGAAAGGCAAAAACCACGTTTGCAAGTGCGACATCGGTCTGAGTCTGGATTGTTATCACATTAAAGGGGTTGTCCCGCGAAAGCAAGCGGTGTTAAGCACTTCTGTATGGCCATATAAATGCACTTTGTAATATACATCGTGCATTAAATATTGGCCATACAGAAGTTATACACTTACCCCCTCCGGTGTTGGCGTCCCCGTCTCCATGGCGCCGACCGAAGCCTTCTTCTGCCCGGATTAGACGCACTTGCGCTGTCTGCCCTCCTCTGTCCGCTCTGGCGTGCTCGCGCCGCAGAGGTCTTCTGCGCATGCGTAGAAGACCTGTGCGGCGCGAGCACGCCGGAGCGGCCCCTTCAGCGGGACAGAAGAAGCAGACAGCGCAAGTGTGTCTAATCCGGGCAGAAGAAGGCTTCGGTCGGCGCCATGGAGACGGGGACGCCAACACCGGAGAGGGTAAGTATATAACTTCTGTATGGCCAATATTTCATGCACGATGTATATTACAAAGTGCATTTATATGGCCATACAGAAGTGCTTAACCCCACTTGCTTTCGCGGGACAACCCCTTTAAGCTCCCTAAACTACACAGACCTGACTGCAAAATGAAACACTGGGGCAAATTAATAAAGCAAACAGAGTTCTGTCTCAAATTGTGCCAAACAAGTCGTTTATATGCTGCGCACTAGATTTGTGTTTTATGAACCGTTTTTGCTTTCTCTATGCTTCTTTTCTATAACCTATATGTTAAAGGTTGTGCGTCTGGGACCTGTGGTTCTACAGGTTTCCATGAGCACAGCTTCACAGGTGAGGGTTAATTGAGCTGGCTGGGTGTGATATCCTCTGCTAGCCAATCCCCTCTTGTCTTCTGCATATAAATACCTATATTATTCACACTTGCGATTGCGCTATCGCTGCGTTTGTTTAAAACTTGCAATTTTTGTGCAATGTGTTTTTAATATTAGAAAGTCCTACTGGCAGTAGCGTTAAAAAAAACCCCAACAATATCGTAAGTGTGAAGGCTCTCTATGTCGCCCTGCACCCGAGCGGAAATTTCACAGCCGGATTTCCCGCAGAATTTCCACCCATGCCTGCTGCCATAGGATTGTATTAGATTATGCAATACTATGCAGACAGCCTCGATTTGACCACGTGAAAACACACGCGGTAAACAAATCGCGGCCTATCCTATTCATGTGTGAGCCTTGCAGGGGCCCACACAGAAATGTCACTATTGACACGCTGGCTCCGCGTTGCGCATGCGCTGGCTGGGCGGCAGCCGGCGCACAGCAGAGCTGGAAGACGCCGGGAGCAGGTGAGCCGCAGTGGTCACTGCAGGGTCACCGGTCTGATCCCGCTGCGAGAATTCTCCTCTGTCTGCAGGAGGCCTAAGTAGTTGATGCTGGTGATTTTATGTATCACTGTTTATGTATCTCTAATTTTTATCGCACTCAGAGCTGGTGTTTGCATGCTTGTCTGTAGTGTTGCTCTCTCCTTCCCTGTAGACAGTCTGGACACCTGCAGTCCCTCCCCTCCTTGCGGTTTCTGGGGTGCATGCGCCAGCAGATTACTCCTTATCCCTTAGCAGGTGTGGCCTCCAGATGTCTGATGTCATGTGTGTGTCAGGTGGGTGATGCCTGACACTGTTCCCTGTTATGTCAGCACGGTGCCTGACTTTCTATACCCCTGTATTGAGTACATTTGGACTAGCTATGGTTTACCATCTTGATGCATGGAAGCTCTGGTTGGGGTTCCTGTTATATGTTGTATGCACAACCTGGTATGTTGGTGTGAACAGTGAAGTGTTTTGTATGTCTGTGCAAGTGGCCAGACATGTGCTCTGTGTGCAGTCCTGTTCTGTATTCAGTGTGTATGAACAGTGTTGTGTCCTATGTGTGTCTAGTGCATCTCTGCAGGTTCCTAATCAGGGATAGCCAGGTCACTAGATGAAGACAGTGGGGCTGTCCTTATCGGGACAATCACTCCGCTTTTAGGCAGGGGTGCCCCAGTTTCCCTGATTAGTAAGGGATAGGGCTCCTTCCATCTTCCCTGGAGTGTAGTCCTGTTCTGTGTTCAGTGTGTATGAACAGTGTTGTGTCCTATGTATGTCTAGTGCATCTCTGCAGGTTCCTAATCAGGGATAGCCAGGTCACTAGATGAAGACAGTGGGGCTGTCCTTATCGGGACAATCACTCCGCTTTTAGGCAGGGGTGCCCCAGTTTCCCTGATTAGTAAGGGATAGGGCTCCTTCCATCTTCCCTGGAGTGTAGTCCTGTTCTGTGTTCAGTGTGTATGAACAGTGTTGTGTCCTATGTATGTCTAGTGCATCTCTGCAGGTTCCTAATCAGGGATAGCCAGGTCACTAGATGAAGACAGTGGGGCTGTCCTTATCGGGACAATCACTCCGCTTTTAGGCAGGGGTGCCCCCACTTTCCCTGATTAGTAAGGGATAGAGCTCCTTCCATCTTGCCTGGAGAGGTGTAGTTTGTAAGTGCAAATACTAGATAAGGGTGTTTATAGGTTTTAAATGGACATGCTTGCACCCGTTCTGAAGATTGGCGCTTTAGTGCACCAAGCGGACATAACATAATGACCAGCCTTATCGTTTGCAGCAGACCCCTATGGTAGCTACCTGTGTTTTATTGTCTCTCTTGCTGGCGTCGGCACTAGGGCCATATGGATAAGTCCTGTGCACACTATGTCAGCAGGAGGGGTTGCCATCTTTTCTCCTCTGGGCTGTGCATTCTTTTTGCAGACTTCGGTGACTGAGGCCGGTTTTGTAACGCACAGAGCTTCTAGGTAAAGGTGCACAATTTGTTACTCCTTCCTATTTGCCATCTTTGCCTTGGTGTCAGGGCCTTTAATAGATAAATCCTGTACACGTGCGTGGTTTGGAGAAGTTACATGAATTTTTTTATTGCCCAAAGGGTCCAGAGGCCCCTTTTTCTTTTTAAAAAGGGGAGGTACTGTCAAGGTTGTGTATCTGGGACCTGTGGTTCTACATGTGCCCATGACTACAGCTTCACAGATGAGGGTTAATCGAGCTGGCTGGGTGTGGTATTCTCTGCCAGCCAACCCCCCCTTGTATGCTGCATATAAAAACCAGCATCTCTTAGTAGTTGATGCTGGTCATTTTATGTATCTCTGAGTTTATCCCACTCAGAGCTGGTGTTGGTATGCCTGTCTGTAGTGTTGCTCTCTCCTTCCCTGTAGACAGTCTGGACACATGCTGTCCCTCCCCTCCTTGCGGTTTCTGGGGTGCATGCGCCCGCAGATTACTCCTTATCTCTTAGCAGGTGTGGCCTCCAGATGTCTGATGTCATGTGTGTGTCAGGTGGGTGATGCCTGACACTGTTCCCTGTTATGTCAGCATGGTGCCTGACTTTCTATACCCCTGTAGTGAGTACATTTGGACTAGCTATGATTTTCTATCTTTATGCATGGGAGCTCTGGTTGGGGTTCCTGTTTTATGTTGTATGCACAACCTGGTATGTTGGTGTGAACAGTGACGTGTTTTGCATGTCTGTCCAAGTGGCCAGACGTGCTCTGTGTGCAGTCCTGTTCTGTGTTCAGTGTGTATGAACAGTGTTGTTTCCAATGTGTGTCTAGTGCATCTCTGCAGGTTCCTAATCAGGGATAGCCAGGTCACTAGATGAAGACAGTGGGGCTGTCCTTATCGGGACAATCACTCCGCTTTTAGGCAGGGGTGCCCCACTTTCCCTGATTAGTAAGGGATAGGGTTTTCTTCCTTCTTACCTTGAGAGGTGTAGTTTGTAAGTGCAAATAGTACATAAGGGTGTTTGCGGGTTTTAAATGGACACGCTTGCACCCGTTCTGAGGATTTGTGCTTTAGTGCGCCTAGCGGATGTAACTCTACTTACTATTAGTACGCTCTGAAGGTGCTACAATACTGGGTTCTCTCGGCTGTAGAGCGATAATCTACTAAAGTGATTATGCATGACCACTAACTTCATGATGAGCAATTTGCTCCGACAAAGAGACTCGTAGCATAAGAGGTAACTCTACAGCCTGTTGCCAAAGAAATGGCTGAGAACCCTATACATGCTGTCATGGTATTGGAAGGACTAGGAGAAAAGCTGGAAAAAAAGTTACATAAAACTGTGTGGTACAATTCTTGCTGTGGAATTCTAGGCCATGCCTTATACATATATAATATAACTACCTCTGCACAGTTATATATCGCAACAGTATCGTGAAAATGTTCACAAAACAGACAATTTGCTCCTGATCTTTACCATTTTCACCTGGCTCATGGCTTCAGCTGGATTCACACAGCCATATTTGCGCACGCATTAGCGCATGAAAATTTTGTGAACAAGACACAGAAAATAGAACCCATTGATTTCAGTGAATTTGTATACATGCACGTATTTCATCTGCGCACTTCGTTTGTGCAAAAAAATATGTAGCTTGCTCTAGGAGAACATGTTAAACTCATGAAACTAATTGGCCATTTCAATGGCTCAGGGCTCTGGTACATGTTTTTTTTTTAAATTAGTTGCATGCAATTGTGCACACATTGCAAAAAATACTGTAAAATACGCCATGTCAAGTATAATTATACTTTTGCAAGTTTAGGAGAATAGGAAAGTCAATTCTCCCATTGTGTTCTCTTGCAATGTTTGTGGGGAACTTAATAATTCTCCATTCTTTACTGCTGTAATTCTGCCATCTGTCCGTGCCTGTCATGTGCAGTCGTGATGCGTACTTACTCTAAACTTTGTCTTTGTTGGGATGCTTCCTTAGCTCTGTTATAAACTGCACATAATTGCTGGTAGGAGAAGCACCAGACAGGGCAGTATCTGCGGGTCCTATAGGTTAATCCTCACTTCTGCATTGTAACATGTAGCTGGCTCTTCTGTCTGACCAGTTGGCTTTTTATCGATTTGCAAGTTATACAAAGCGTATATTGGGAAGTTTTGAAAAATACACATTTTTACCCAATTGCTTAACAACAACTTTAATATTGTTTGTCTAAAATGTGCAGAACAGGCAATTCTAAGCGTTTTGCAATATGGTTTAGCAGACCATGATGTATATTTTTCATAGAAAGCCACCTATTCCACTATGCAGCTTGGAGAAGATGTTGCTGAGGAATCTGTCTTCAGCTAGCTAACTGCATAGCTGAACAGGAAGCTTCTGCCTGCGCTGTGCCTGCACTGTTATCTCTAGTGCAGGCACAGCCACTTATATAGAACACTATATTAATAAAATGTATGGAAATATGCACAGCTATGCTAGTTTTGCAAAAATGTTCTTGAGAAAGTCCATAGAGGGCGAAACGCGTTGCACAGTGGAACTTGTTTTATAATAAAGGAACGCTATTCTTGGAATATCATTTTTCCCGGGAGCATTTCTTCCTAGAGCGCTGAAGGTATTTTTTGTATGCAACTCCTTTGCAAAACTAGCATAGCTGTGCACATTTCCATACATTTTTACTCAGTGGGTCCCACCTGCTAGTGAGACCCAGACCAATGGCTGGCTCTCCGGATATAGCCCGTCTGGATCAGTGGAAGCAAGGGAACAACAAGTGTTATATTTATTTACAGGCCTACTTGGACGTGGAGGTGATAGTGGAGCCCCCCCCCCCCCCCCCCCCCCAGACTTCACTATTCACCGGGTAAGTCCATCTTCAATCTTGTTCTTTTATTTCTTATTTTATATTTTCTTTTTTGTTTACCCCCTATCTTTAGTCACTCTGCTCTCATTGGAGCGACATCCTAATCTTATATTGTCTTTTATATTAATAAAATGTCTGCCTTTTAGCTTTATTAAATATATTTCCCCAAAGTGTCCTCTCGTGCTGTGAAGAGAAGCCGTCCTGTGTTACTGACAGCTTCTCCTACTTAGAGCATGTCCGCTACCCATGGGACCCCATGCACTGACAGGGTTTCAGTTCATCGAGTTGTGACATACATTATGTTACAGTATGTCACAACCCAATGCACTGAGACACTGTCAGTACATGGGGTCCAGCGGGGAACGGGCATGCTGTGAGGAGGAGAAGCTGTCTGTAACACAGGATGGCAGCTTCTCTTCAAAGCACCAGGGAACGGCGGCAGGAGTGGTCTCCATAACAGATGTCAGGGGAGGGCACTTTGGGAAAATGTAAATATATAAATGTAATAAAACTAAATATGGACATTTTATTAATGTACTTACTGCTCTATATAAGCGTCTGTGTCTGCACTAGAGATAACCATGCAGGTGGGAGCTCTCTGTTCAGTTGTGCAGTTAGCAATGTCTTCTCCGAGCTGCATAGCTGAATGGGGGTTTTCTACAAAAACTGTACAGAATAGGCTGATAAAACATATTGTAAAAATGCTTATAATCACCTATTCTGTACATTTTAGAAAAAAATTAAAGTGTAGTTACTCTTTAAAGATTTAAAGGGTTTCTGACTATTTTGGCTAGAATCCACTACATTGACAGTATCGTCTCTTCCACTTTTATTTCCTATATACTGCATCCACATGAAAGGTCTCCTGTATAAGGTAATCCCTCCAATTGATCACTTATTAGTTACTCTCTCTGCAGATATACATATCCCTTTAAAACTTTCCATTTCTCATAACAGTGACCACCCCATAGAATTTTTGCATCCTGCTTTGCTAAGCTTTAATCCCCACGGCCATAAAAACACGCTTCCCCTGGGGATTAAAGCCCTGCAGGCTGTGGACATGACAGCTCCCTGCTGTCGGTTACCGGAAGTAGCCAATAACCTGGAGCTGTTATGGGGGACCACCGGTCACGTGATCGCCAGTATCGACCGGATGCCACCGATCACAGTAAAGTTAATAAAAAGTTAAGGGTTTCAGCTCCCTTTACACCTCGTGGCAGTAAGGGGAGGTGAGGATACTCGCCCCCATCCTCCACGATGTCCCGCTGCGTTGTGGTCTTCCAGGACCTGACGCCGGTCTTCTGCGCATGCTTCCCAGACGCCATTACATCATGCACAGAAGCCAGGGAGGCCCGGGAAATTTTTAAACTCCCTGTTCCCGGCTAGTATGAGTAGCCGAGAGCAGGGAGCTGTGACCGGGAGCCGCTGTATACGGTTCCCAGTCAGATGATTGCTGTTATCTAATTGATAACAGCGATCATGTAAAAGTGAAAAAAAAATTGTTTCATCTCCCCTCACAGATTATATCTGTGAGGGAAGATGAAATTATGTACCTAAGACCCTGGATTTATCCGCGGACCTTACCCCGGCTTCTGCGCACTCACCCGTGGCCAGAATGGTGGATGCATTTGCAAAAGCCATGGATTGCTGGCATAATTTAAAATCTCCCCGCTCCTGGTTACCAAATGTAGCTGAGAGTCTGGAGATCTCACGGGGGCCGTGGTGAGTTGTCTCCGGTCACGTGATCGCCGTTATCCAATGGACAACTGTGATCACGTAAAAGTAAAAAAATGTTAGTTTTATCTCCTGTCATGGATCCGATCCATGAGGGGAGGTGAAATTACTTACCTGAGACCTCCTGCGATGTCCCCCGACTGCATCTTTATTCTTTGGCAGAATCACTTTGATATGCAAAACCTTTACAGAGTTATTCTATGTTAAATGTGACACATGTCAGATTCCCAAAATTTGGCCTGATCATTAAGGCGAAAACAGGGTTGGTCATTAAGGGGTTAATGACACCTGCTACAAGTGACATTAAGGTTAATCCTCTAGTGACTGGCCTATTTTGTTACTTAAGGACCAAGCAATTTTTATCATCACATTGCAAGAGCCAAAACTCATTGACAGCTGTATGAGGGCTTATTTATTGTGGGATGAGTTGTATTTTTTAACCGCACCACACTTGGGTGCATTTAATGTTTTGTATAACCCTTATGAAATGGTTTTGAGAGGGGCATGGGAAAAAATTTGCAGAAATCCCACTATTGGTTTTTGAGCTTTGTTTTTAGGGCGTTCACTATTTGGTAAAAATAACATCATTTTCTTATTTGGGTCAGCATAATTACTGCAATGCAAAGATTATAAAGATTTTTAAAAAACCTTTTTTTTACTACTTTAGCGCACAAAGAACACATTTTGAAAGAAATGCAATTGTCTTAACATCGCCACTTTCTAAGGGCTAATCAACACGGTCATAGGCGTTTTTACATTCACCTGCCGACGCCGTAAAAACGCGGGAGCAGGCGCACAAATCGAACATTTTCTAACGCATATACTCCAAGGCCACAATGCCGTTGGGCGTGGGGAGACAGATTAGCTCTTTATTTATTATTAGGGATGAGCGAGTATACTCGCTAAGGCACTACTCGCTCGAGTAGTGAACGGAGGGAAAAATGCAATTCTTATTTTTACGGTGTTCACAATGTGAGATAAATAACATATTTTCATTGTTGAGGTCGTTGAAAACACTGCAGTACATATTTTGTGTTGCTTTTTGAAATTTTGGAGGAGTATTTTGAAAATGTATATACTTTTTTTTAAATAAACTTTTCTTGAACTTTTTTGCCACTATTTATTTTTTTGTTCTTTGGGGGACTTGAACATGCAGTAATTTGATTGCTAGGATGGTACACTGCATTACTTAAGTAGTGCATACTACTACGCCAGCTTATTAGAGAGGAAAATCCACTGCAGAAATTTGAAGCTTAGAAATGAATTGCTGCCAGCTGTGGTATTACAGGCAGAATCCCCAAAAATCCAAGGCGGACTCCACTGTGTGAACATACCCTAACCAGTTTAGAGTAGGGGAGGGGCATAGTTAAATGCTGTAGTTTGCAAAAATATGATTTAGCTTTTTTTTCCTGCCAGTTGATTTTCAGCATAGTCATGACAAAACACCTATAAAATATTTAAAAGAGTATTCTCAGAATTAACCTATCCACAAAATAGCGGGGCGGGGAGGAGGAGCTAGAATGGAGTATTGGTATCCACAGACTTGTGGGCAGGGAGCAGGAGCTGGAATGGAGTAGTTGTATCCACAGAGTAGTGAGGCGGTGAGCAGGAGCTGGAAGGGAGTAGTGGTATCCACAGAGTAGTGGGGCGGGGAGGAGGAGCTGGAATAGAGTAGTGGGGCGGGGAGCAGGAGCTGGAATGGAGTAGTGGTGAAGCATGCACACTGCCACTCTATGCAGCTCCTATGGGACTGCCTAGGAGAAGCCAAGTGCAGCACAGGTGAATGGAGTGGCAGCATGTATACTTTGCTATCATTTCATTGAAGCTGCACCTCATGGCAGAAGGTCAATCAAAAGGAAAAGGGATTTATAAGTATTCCTTAGTTAGCACAGCTAAATCTACTTAGTAATATCCCAGTGGGTTGAGGTGGAGAGATCAGTGTAGATTGTGTGTTCCAGAAAGATAATACTGTGATTGGCTAACACACGCCGTCAGCCAATCACAGCCATTCAATGACATCATTGAATGGCTGTGATTGGCTGAAGGCGGACATGTGTTAGCCAATCACAGCCATTCTATGATGTAATTGAATGGCTGTGATTGGCTGAAGGCACGTGTGTTTTAGCCAATCACAGCCATTCAATGATGTCATTGAATGGCTGTGATTGGCTGACAGCACGTGGGTTAGCCAATCACAGCATTAGCTTTCTGGAGGCGGGGATTTCAAGACCCGCATCTAGAAAGCAATGCTCTGTCGGGGACCAGGAGGGAACGACAGCCTGCAGTAGCGCCGCAGAACGCCGGGGAAGTGAGTACTGATTTTTTTTCCTACACTTTATTCCCGGCGTATAAGGTGACAGTTGGGGGGTCGTCTTATACGCCCCGTCGCCTTATACGCCGGAATATACGGTATATGTTCTTTATTGATAAGAAAGCATACAGCTCAAAGATCTGCGCTGACCTGTGAGCTGTATGCTTTCTTATCAATTAAGAATGTATTTTTTTAACGGTAGCAGCTCCTCTCCACTTCTACTTTTCGCATCAAAAAGAACAATGCAGTTTAGGAATAGTGATGGGGGGACCAATTGCCTCCTACAAAGGTGGTAAACCACTTGCTATGGACTTCATGACTCGGTAATCGCTGAGTGGCTATTGATGGATTGCAAGTCAAGTATACAAGAGTGACTTTTGGGGAATTATGTTTATTGGTTGTTTTTTTGAAAAAATGACAAAATACTTATTAAAAAAATTATTTAATGAAGAAAAGGAATATCACTGATCCCCGGGATGTTATTTCTTAGTAATATCCCTTTAAGCATTTTAGATCATGTTCTCCAATGTCTGGTGGTTATGCCTAACTCTGATGTATTGTTTCTCTGTATGTATGCAGCCCATTATACTTCCACAATGGGTTTATTTATTATGTTCTTTGTCTCCTTTCTTTCAGGCATTTGTAAAGGATGTGCATGAGGATTCCATAAGGGCTCCTGCACACTGGCGATGGCAATACCGGGCTGTGATTCACAGCAGTAGCCGGGAGCCATGAGGTTACACATTTGCAGGGCCACCTGGCCCTCTGCGAATGTGGCTGACGTAATGATGTCTGGTGCACATGCGCAGAAGACCGGCATCCGGTCCTGAAGGACCAAATCGCCGCGGGACATCGCAGAGGACGTGGGTGAGTATTTTCAGCTGCTCTCATGGATCTGATCCATGAGGGAAGCTAAATCTTTAACTTTTTTAAACTTTTTATTTATTTTCATGCGATTGCCACTATCCATTGGAAAGCCCAGCAAAGCAGGACTAAAAAAGTCTATTGGGTGGGCACTGAGGGGTTAAGATGAAAATCTGAAATTATTCATCTTCAAAGGTGTGTAGATATTCTATATCCTGTGTGTGTATGTGCGTGTGTATGTATGTGTGTGTGTAATATAAATAAATAAATATATATATATATATATATATATATATATATATATATACACACATACATACATACACACACACACACGTACATAATGCGGTTCAAAAGTCCTAAACCATATTTAAGTTAGGGGAATCCAAGTTTAGCAGCAATATTATATGACATTGTAAGGAGACTAATGTAGTATTTTGGGCCAGTCATTCTGTATTTGATTCAATTGTGATGGTCAACTGGTCATTGAAAAGTACTTTTTCCCATTGTTGGGGAGACCAGTGGTGTCTTTTTGCCTAGGCCAACCTTCTTTTTCTTTGAGCCTTCGGCAGCAGTTGTTTCTTTTTGGCTTTACAGCTGCGCAATTCAGCTGTTCACATTCTGTGGCATACTGTAACTGCGGAGCACATGATTCTGCAGGATTTGCTATACTCATGGAGCAGTTCAGCTGATATCCACTTTTAGTTTCTGAGAGTAAGCCCTTTTCAAAACCATTTCATCTCTTGCTGATGAGCGCCTTTGGCGACTGGACTGTGGTTGATCAGCAAAGCTTCCCATAGTCCTATGTCTCTGGATGCTTCTAATAACTATAAATGGATTGCATCCTATGATAACCCTCCAAGATGGAATGATACGATGCTGTACTTTGCTCAGCCAAAAGAAACTTTTATTTCATTTGCAGCATGTTACAAACTAGATAAAGTCCTCAGGTGCAAGCACCGAGTCATGACTGACCCCTAGGGGAACGTCACATCTTGGCAGACTGTTTTTGCGGGGTGGTTTGCCATTGCCTTCCCCAGTCATCTTTTACCCTTCAGCAAGCTGGGTAGCCATTTTACTGACCTCGGAAGAATTGAACAGCCTTGAGCCGGCTACCTGAACCACACGGATTGAACCCGCAACCTTCAGGTCATGAGCGAGAGCTTAGGACTGCATTTCTGCTGCCTTAACACTCTGCCACACGAGGCCCTTGTGTTATCATGTTTCCTCAATAAGACCTACCCCAATTTCTTGTCTGTATGATTGGGGAACATAGCCAAGACATTGGTTATAGCTACTGCTACTAGGAGGCGACACTAAGCAGAAAGTGTTAACTCCTACTAGCTATACCCCTCCTGTAGATACCACACTAATGATTTTTTTTAGCTTAGTGTCTGCAGGAGGCAGATATGTTTAGTGTAGGTCTTCTGGAAAAGACAAAAATTGTGGGAATACGGGGAGGCAGGGCTTTTCCCTTGTCTCCCTGTCCTTTCATGGGAAGGGCGGACAGTACGGCGTGTTCACTGTGCTGTTTTTATGCCTGACCCAAAGAAGAAAAAGGTGGCTTGATTATGCTCTTGCGTAAGCATCATTGCCCGCCAGCCATAGTCTTCCCCACCCTGGAGCAACTCCCATCTTCCATGATGGCGAGTGTGGTGGGGAACACTGCTGGAAATGGACTGCCATGCTGGATATCGGGAAAGAGAGGACCATCCAAGGAGGATCTGTACTGGTTGGGGGAGAGATGAGTATAAGTTAGGTGAGTAGAACCCCTATCCTCCACCTCTCCTTCCACCCCCCTCCCTCCACTCTAGCCCCCAGCTTTTCAGGCCTACCTGGGCCCTCTGACAGCGGTCCGGAGCGCAGCTATAGCGGGCCCCCTGCAGTAGGGGGTTTTCCATTCATGTGTGGCGTTAGCGGCGCAGCCCGGAGGTATACTGCTGCCGTGGCCTCTTACCTGAGGCCCCGGCTTTGCAGCTTACCTGAGGTTGCTCTCTCGCTCTGGGCCCTGGCTTCTACCAGCACCCCCCGCGTTGTTCTAAGGCCCCCGCTGGGTAGTGGCGACTGCATCACTGGCCGCACAGCGAACGGCGGTCCGACCAGGCAGTAAAAAATTGAGGTCAAGGCCTTGGGGTCTACTCCCGTCTTGGGTGCTGCAGCTGGAGTGGATGTGGGGGCATTCCCACGGTCAGCACAGGTCTGCAGACCTGGCGGTGCAATCGGGAGGCCGTTTTTTCGACTCTCTTCATGAGTAGCAGACTTGGTGGGCAGATTAATCAAGGCTCCAGCTCTGGACCCGGCATTTAGGCTACACCCCCACACTGTGAGCGCGGGAATCTTAGAAGGAGAGAGGCCCCTCACCCCTCCCTCCTTCTCTTGCTGTTGCTCTTGCCTGCATCGCTGCCAGCACAGACATGTGTGCACAAGCCTGCTGTGTCTGCGTTGGAGAAGCACTGTTTTCTACAACCCAGAAGCTCCAGCTGGGATCAGGTCATTGGATTGGGTAAGCTCTGCCCGAGGCAACTTCACCTGCGCTGTACCCCTCCTGCAGCTACCACTCGCAGCAATTCTGCCCAGTAACTCTGTGTGCAGTATTGTAACAACGTCCGACCCCCAGACTGGAAAGTCCTGGACAGGCTACAGGTAGAGCCAAGTTTTATGTTTCTGCTCACTGTAATGCAAAGTTCTCCTGCGGTCAGTCTGAGCCCCGCTGTGCGAAATGCCTCCAGTCTCTGCAGGCTCTAGTGCCGGCAGCTTCTGTTCCCCCCACCACCCTGGTCGATCAGGCGGCTGAACCTGAATGGGCGCACTCCCCTGCCGCCGCAGTCTCCTGCTTAGTACTTCAGCTGCTATTTTATGCACACTTCAACCGGACAGAGATGATTCTCCTCAAGAGCAGTTGTGTGATAGATCACGTAAAAGAAGTACATCCCCCTCGCTACAGGGAGTCCTCTTGTAGCAACCCCCATAGGAGAGCTACATCTTCTCAGTCCTGCCATTCATTTGCATTCCAGCCCTCTACATCTGACTCAGCAGCGCTCTATCCCAGCGTCTAAGGATAGTAGCCTTTCGGAAGGGGAATGCTCTCGCTCTACATCCCCCTCGGACAAAGACGATGAGCAAGCTTTTAAGCTTGTCGCGTTGGACAGTTTGGTTGTGGCGGTTAAGGAAACCCTTCATGTGTCAGAGGAACCATTGGAGGTTCAGACCGCGCCAGTTTTTTTTTTTTAGGTGGCATAAGCTCCGACACTAGCTATTCCTTCCCCATAAGGACCTTGAGGAGGTTCTGGAGAAAGAGTGGGAAGTCCCTGACAGGCGTTACAAGGGACCTGGCAAGGCCTAGGATATTATGTATTACTTGCTGGAGGACCTCATTAAGAAGTGGTCTATCTTTCCCATCGTAGATCCACCAGTGTCTTGCTTGTCCAAACACACCACTCTTTCCACGGGCAACGCGACATCGTTATCTGATCCGCAAGATAGGAAGTTAGACTTCTTGGCAAAATCTGTCTTTGATGCCGTAGGTACCACTTTACGCCCCATTTTTGCATTTTCATTGGTCAGTAAGGCCTCCGTTGCATGGGCAAAGCAATAATGCCGGGACATTCCATCGGGAGCCCCAACCAACAAGTTGGTGGATGCAGCGGACAACATTATTCAGGCCAAAAAAATTTTATGTGCGCAACCTTAGATTCCGCAAAATTCATAGCCTGGACGTCGGCAGCCTCAGTAGCGCTCCGCCGCAGGTTCTGGCTGAAGAATTGGGATGCGGATGCGACTTCCAAAAAGACGCTGATAAAGCCTGCTTTTGTTGGCAACAGACTCTTCAGAGCTAAGCTGGACAAACTAATCAAAGACGCTATGGGCGGAAAAAGCACGTTCCTACCTTAGAACAGGGCTAGAAGAGGAAAGGCTACGCTAAGAAGAAATCCTTTTTCCGATCCTTTCGCTACTCCAGCCAATGTACTTCGCAAGGCAAGAATAATCTGCAGGAGTAGAAAAGGGGACCATCCTTCAAAACAAGAAAGTCCTGGCGACCTCGCCCCATATGTCCAAATTGGCGGGTGTGAAATTTCCTGCATGATAGTCAGACCCCACCCGATCCCGGCAGGGTGGTGGTCTGCCTCTCCCTGTTCAGTGGCTTGCTTACGTGTCTGATTCTTGGGTACAGGAAATCGTCTCCTTTGGCTACCTTATAGAGTTTGCAACACTTCCGCCAGAACGTTTCTTCGATAAAGACTACCAAGGGCTTCTTAAAAGGCGTCTCAACTTATCATCGCAGTCAACCATCTACTCGCTTGGGGTAGTCGTACAAGTTCCACCTTCTCAACACAAGCAGGGTTTCTATTCAAACTGTGTCTACCTTCAAGCTGACAGAGCAGTTTTTCCTGGAAGTGAATTGAATACCCCGCCTCCATCAAGCTAATGCTATGATCGGGTAATCCAGCGCTGGCGATTGGTTAATCGGTGCTCTAATTGTAAAACATAATGACGTCATCCTGTCCCCCGCACTGGGTTCGTGCGGCTGTGCGATTTTTATTTTTTTGCATAGCTAGCTATTCATATAGACAATAAGACAAATAATATGAAAATCAATATATACATTAGAATTCCTCTTTTAAGTAAGTATACCCAAAAAGAGAGTATATCAAAGTCCATATACACAGTGTGCACATATCTACTTATATATAAATAATTCATTTTACATGAAACTAGCTTACCCGTCGCGCGTTGCTGCAACATCAGAAGAAAGGAAAATCAAGGAAACTCGTTCTTATAACATTGAATTTACATTGTGTCTTATGTTGTTTTAATTCTCTGTATTTAATCAAGTGCTTGTGGATACACAATATTTTTTGTTTTTCCGTCTGGTGCGTACACGAATAAATCCGAAGGTTTTCCGACGCGTGAGCTGGCCACATACAGTTGTCCATGTGAGAAGCACGGATTCTCCAAATCTAGCCCACACACTTGCAGCGATTGTCCTTGTGCTCTGTTGATGGTCATTGCAAAAGCGAGTCGCACCGGAAACTGTAAATGTTTGAATTCAAATGGCATATCTGTTGGGATAATTGGAATACGTGGCAACAGAACATCTTCCCCTTTGAATTTCCCATTCAAAATTGTAGCTACGATGACATTGTTCATCATCTTTTTCACTGAAAGTCTTGTACCGTTGCAAAGTCGTGGTGGATGGATGTTTCGGAGAAGAATGATAGGCACGCCTATTTTCAATGTTAAACTGTGCGGTGGCATACCTGGAAAATCGAGTGAATTCAAGAAGTAATTGACAGCTTCATCTTGATTCATCACAGTATCGATGGACTTATACGTTGTCGCTTCGCCTGGTATTCCGTTTTGAATGCTGAAATTGATGGCATTGACATCGTTGTTGGTAGCTGCTAATATAGCCCGTGCGCTGAGCCACTGATGATTTTTGTAATTCCGCGCGATATTTGGGAACACCTTTTGGATCAATTCGTCTTTGGTTGATGTCATCTTTCCAAAGTTTGTTGGCAATGTGATACATTGTGTAGATCTGTCGATAGGCATTTTTCCATTTCCAATATCCAGCAATTGTTTTGCGAAACGTTCGGCGGATGCATCATTTTGTAGTTGAACACGCATATTGGTTTTCAAAGTCAATTTCTTAACATGTTGCCATAGAACTGATGATTTGAGACATGCATTAAGACATAATCAATGCTCGTGCCAAATGTCAAGTTTCTATGACATTGGTAAGCGAGAAAATTAGATTCCGTACGTAAAATTTGGACGCTAATTCTTTGGCGCTTACAATTGAATAATCGAGTTGGGACCCATTAACTTTTCCTATTTATGACATAATCAATGCTCGTGCCAAATTTCAAGTTTCTATGACATTGGGAAGCGAGAAAATTAGATTCCGTACGTAAAATTTGGACGCTAATTCTTTGGCGCACAGAATTGAATAATCGAGTTGGGACCCATTAGCTTTTCCTATTTATGACATAATCAATGCTCCTGCCAAATTTCATGTTTCTACAACATCGGGAAGTGAGAGAATTAGTGGCAATGATGGAAATCGAACGATCTACATGAGGGGGTCGTAACTGTCGACGACGCACGCATGCGCGCCATTTATCGTAGCATAAATGTACTATGCCTATAATCTTCCCTGGAGTGTACTCAACAACTTCCCAAAGTTTCATGGCGATCGGATGAATGGCGTAGTAGCGCATAAAGGACAAACAGACACGCACGCATACAGACATACATTCAATTTTATATATATAGATATACACAGTCTCTCTCCCTCTCCCTCTCTCCCACCCACCCCCTCCATCCACCCCCCTCCCTCCCTCTCCAGTTTTTACTCAACCTATTAAGCCAAATATTATTTTTTTTTCATTTTAGTGCGTGGGACCCGTAGACAGAAATTTTTCTTAATTTGGACAAACTAAGCTGAAATTCATATTTTGGAAAGATCACAGGTAGGAATATGAGAAAAGATGATGCGTATATTTAGATAATTATAACACAATGATGATTTGTATTCCTGCATATAATGAACGAAAAGTGAACTATTTAGCGTTTGATTGTTGGCTGCGTTTACAATGAACGTTTATTGTTCGTTTTCGCTCATTTAAATGATTTTTAAATGCTAATCATGCCTTGTAAAAAGACCTGAAGAGGGGTGAGGCACGTTGAATCTCAACACGAGATCCTTTTGTTCTTTCTACAGTTAAAAGTATTCCAGCGATGGGGTAATTTTTTTCTTTTTTAGTTTTCACCCATCCCTTTGATGTAGTGCAGTGGCAAATGGGCGGCCAGACAGACATGCCTTTTGGTGTCTTTTTTTTTTTTTTTTGTGCACGTGGGTAGACGGTTGTTGAAAAATTCCACCACAAAAATTTATAACAAACTAGCGTACCCGTCGCGCGTTGCTGCGAAAACAGACATACATACATACACTCGTTTTTATATATCTAGATAACAACCAATCACAGCGCAGCTTTCAAGTTACCTCAGCGGTATAATATATAACAACCAATCACAGCACAGCAGCTTTCATGTTACCTCAGCAGTATAAGAAATAGCAACCAATCACAGTGCAGCTTTTATTTTACCTCAGGGGTATAGGAAATAACAACCAATCACAGCACAGCTTTTATGTTACCTCAGCAGTATAAGAAATAGCAACCAAGCAAGAATTTTAGCGCAGCTATCCAATCCAGTTATTTACACTTTGCTTGTCTGCCTGCGTGCCGTGGATTATTCTAGGGGTTTTCCCCAGCTTGCAACATTGTATCCAATAAGCGAGTTCTCCACTAAACATTGTTCTCCATGAAAGAACTGAGCGTACCTTTTTTAAAAAATGACGGCAGCAGCGACCACTGAGGTTTTGTAGGCCGCTGCTTCCCCCTTGCAGGCTGAATAAAATAGCCGTTGTGTGGAACATCCAATTTATCCGGCTGCTGTGGCTTCTTGGGAAGATACTTTGGGTGGAACATACAATTTATCCAGCTGCTGTGGCTTCTTAGGAAGATATCCTAGTACTCGTTTACCCACTTCCAACTCCAATGGTAATTGGCTGGCGTGCTCTAGTGGTTCCAAGCTGTACGTGTCATAATAGAGCCTTAATGACATCACAATGCAGCTTTATAGAACATGTTGGGGCATGTTCAAGGGCGTCCGATGTTGATGTCATAATTCTTTGGCGCATAGAATTGAATAATCGAGTTGGGACCCATTAGCATTTCCTATTTATGACATATTCAATGCCCGTGCCAAATTTCAAGTTTCTATGTGAGAAAATTAGATTCCGTACGTAAAATTTGGACGCTAATTTTTTGGCGCAGCACAGCTTTCATTTTACCTCAGCATTCTCAATATCCAGCAATTGTCTTGCGAAACGTTCGGCGGATGCATCATTTTGTAGTTGAACACGCATCCCGTTGCTCGTAATGCCTTTTGCTTTTGTGCTTGAGATGGAAATCAAACGATCTTTGTCTGCGGGGCATAACTGTCGACGATGCTCGTACGCGCGCCACCTATCGTAGGATAGTTGTACTATGCCTATAATCTTCCCAGGAGTGTACTCAGCGGTCGTCTGTGTAATATATTAGTATATGAGGAGGAGGTCGTCTGTTTAATATATTAGTATATGAGGAGGCGGTCGTCTGTGTAATATATTAGTATATGAGCAGGAGGTCTCACAATGCAGCTTTATAGAACATGTTGGGGCATGTTCAAGGGCGTCCGATGTTGATGACATCAGTGATGACATCACAATAGCAGGTGGCTTACTTATTCGATCTACGTGGGGGGGGGTCGTAACTTTCGACGACGCGCGCGCGCGCCATTTATCGTAGGATAGTTGTACTATGCCTATAATCTTCCCAGGAGTGTACTCAACAACTTCCCAAAGTTTCATGGCGATCGGATGAATGGTGTAGTAGCGCATAAAGGACAAACACACACGCAGACACGCACGCACGCAGACAGACATACATTCAATTTTATATATATAGATATACCATATATGTAGATGGCCGTATATAACTGATGCACGTTAAAATAATGTTTTATGGAGCTGAAATTTTCTAAAATGATTTTTTTTGATAGAGTTCGTCCTATAAGTAGCATAAAATAGCACCTTATAATAAGGTTATTGTTAACCATGTTGTGTTTTGTGGACTACAGGACACACCCAGATTTAGATAACAGAAAAATGAAGAAAATATTGTATAAGAATGTCCTGGTGGTCTAGGGAAGTGTATGGGTTTAATGCCATGACCTTGGGTGATCTAGGTACCCCCATTGGTTCCAGACCCTTTTTTTCCTCAGGAAGATGGAAGGATAGAGAAGAAGGATGGACGTTGGCCTCGAGCTTCACATATAGTGGACGTCTTTAAAATGTTTTGCGGAAGTGTGGCATATCATCATCAACGTGACTGGCACCTCAGTCTAAAAATCACCCTGCCCACTACAGTGCCCCTTTCCTCCAGTCCCCCTTTATCTGAGCATCTGGCATCGCATTGCAGTTTCATATTTACCATAAAGATTTGCAGCAGGGTAAATGGAGCTCTTCTTAATAGAGAAAATTATAGTCTTTGAAACTCGATCAACTCAACCCACCTAAACTATATAACTGCTGTAAGATCCATATTTGCATGGAGACATCTTATTTAACCCCTTAGTGACTGCCAATATGCCTTTTTATGGCGGCCACTGATGGGCTTTAAACCTAATCCTACATCTTTGGGTGGGGGCTTGGCTGACTACTAACAGCCAGGCTCCTGCTGTAACTTCTAGAAATGGAGAATTCTTAGATCCTGACAGTTAAACCCTTTATATGCCACAATGAATAACAACTGAAGCATGCAAGTAGATGACAGGAAGAGGGGCTCCTTTTGTCACCCATCAGAACTTCACAATGTGAATGCAAGGTACCATTGTGCTCCCTTGGCAGCCAGAATCTTAGCAAAGGCCTCCACGTGTGCAACGTAATTCAGCTTATTAGACCCTGCCTATGGCAGAGTCTTATAGGCTGATGTCGTAGGCATTATTGAATGGGTATTAGTGTATCTTGACGCCACCAGGAGCTAGTGGTTTGACAGGGAGAATGCCCCTATCACACCCCCAGCTCCCGATAGGCTCAAGACACGAAGGTTTCCCGGCGCTGTGCTGTGGAGAAGTGGACTGGCATGTCAGTCAGGCGCAAGTGTCCAGCACCGTACTGTCAGTGTCTCTGTGGCCCCTTGCGCTATGGTTTCCCTGCTGTCGGACGCTAGCTAATAGTGACATCGGAGGGAGGGTGGGCGGCTTGTGGTCTGCTGCCGGGAGGGGCTGTCCGCCGCAGCTGCTGCCTTGAGAAGCCCAGCTCCCTGTGTCTTACCCAGCGCTGTGCTCCTGCGCCTACACAGCGGAGTGTCCTGCGCCGCACTGGGATTCCTCCAGTCCTCCTGCACTCTGCTGCCGCTGGCTGTCACATGCTCTCTGCCCCAGGCGCTGTTGACTCCCTACTGCCGGCCGCGAGCTTACAGTTACATCGGGAGGAGGCTGGCTAGCTTGTGGTGTGCTGCTGGGAGAGGCTGCGTGTCAGCAGGCCGGCCTTCTGCATTAATTTCTAATAGTTTAGTGGGCTACCAGGACCTGGCTCCTAACTAGCAGTACAGCCAATCTGCTTTAGGGGGCGTCACCCCCTGTCAATCTTGACTCCACCAGTACTTGCTGGTGGCGTCAAGATACACTAATACCTATGGAAAGCACTATATAGGTAATTTAGTGTACTATCCTAGCAATCAAATCACATCTTGAAATCTTCTTGAGGGACTAAAAAGCGATGATCAAAAAGTTCAATAAAGCTAATTTTTTTTTAATCCAGTAAAAAAAAAATAAATACACATTTTCCTGCTGACAAAGTTCTGAGCGCGTCTGGTGAGAGCGCAGACATAGTTTTCCAATAACTGTTTATATAGATTAAAACACAAGAATTAATCAGTTTGAGTTTTAAAAAGGAAATGTATCATTCTGCTATAAAACATATGTTAAATGTAAAACCATTCCTCATTGTATCTTATAGTTCTTTATAAAATACTTTTGAACCATAAAAAATACGCATTTTTTACGCAAACATCCTTTTTTAATTGGTTAATAACAAAACATTTTCTTTTAAAAAAACAACACATAAGAGATATTATCGCATTCATAATGACCCAAACAATGAAAATATTTTGTTATTTGTCTCACATGGTAAACACTAAAAATTTTAAAAAGTTATGCCACAATTGTTATTTTTCTTTTGTTCACCTCCCAAAAAATGCAATGAAAAGCAATCCAAAAATCAAATATTCCCCAAAATGGTACAAATGGAAATTACAACTTTTCCACGAGGTCAAGACCTCACATACCAGAAAAATAAAAAAAAATGAGCGGACAGTGCCTATTAGGTTATGTGTGTGTTTTTTTTGTTTTTTTAATATAGCGAGGGCTTCTCCTTAGGGTAAGTCTTCTATATATATAAAATTGAATGTATGCGTGTCTGTCTGTCTGTCCTTTATGCGCTACTACACCATTCATCCGATCGCCATGAAACTTTGGGAAGTTGTTGAGTACACTCCTGGGAAGATTACTGGCATAGTACATCTATCCTATGATAAATGGCGCGCGTGCGAGTGTCGTCGACAGTTACCCCCCCACGTAGATCATTTGATTTCCATCATTGCCACTAATTCTCTGACTTCCCAATGTTGTAGAAACACGAAATTTGGCACGAGCATTGATTGTCATAAATAGGAAAAGCTAATGGTTCCCAACTCGATTATTCAATTCAACGCGCAAAAGAATTAGCGTCGAAATTTTACGTACGGAATCTAATTCTCTCACTTCCTGATGTCATCTATATATATAAAAATGAATGTCTGTCTGTCTGTCCTTTATGCATTACTACACCATTCATCCAATCGCCATGAAACTTTGGGAAGTTGTTAAGTACACTCCTGGGAAGATTACTGGCATAGTACATCTATCCTACGATAGGTGGCGCACGTGCAAGCATAGTCGACAGTTATCCCCCCCAGACAAAGATCGTTTGATTTCCATCTCAAGCACGAAAGCAAAAGGCATTACGAGCAAGCGGGTTCAACTACAAAATGATGCATCCTCCGAACGTTTCGCAAGACAATTGCTGGATATTGAGAATGCTGAGGTAAAATGAAAGCTGTGCTGTGATTGGTTGCTATTTCTTATACTGCTGAGGTAACATGAAAGCTGTGCAGTGATTGGTTGCTATATATTATACTGCTGAGGCAACATGAAAACTGTGCTGTGATTGGTTGTTATATATTATACTGCTGAGGTAACATGAAAGCTGTGCTGTGATTGGTTGTTATCTAGATATATAAAAACGAATGTATGTATGTCTGTCTGTCTATCTTCGCAGCAACGCGCGCCGGGTAAGCTAGTTTATAATAATAATCTTTGTCAGGGGCGTGGCCAGCGACCAACATGGAGAGTCGCATATGAGAGGAGCTTACCAGGGGAAGTCTAAATCCTGCTAAAAATCCTGGCCGTATGGTGACCTAACTACTCAAAACGGACTTTTAAATCCTGCTGAAAGAGACCGAAACAAGACTGGGGTGAAACTAACCCCCGGAGCACACTGCAAAGGGCTGCGGGCCGAATCGAGGGTGAGACCGCGCCAACACCCTGTCCCCTTCCCGCCACTGCCAACATCCAGGCGACTGCTTCAGGAAGCTACCCCGTCGGCAATCGAGACTGAGTGACAGAGACAACTCTCTCCCCTGTCCTTTGGAGTGGTACGCTCGGCACAAGAACTCGCCGAAGATTACAGCCTGCTTGCCCGTGCCGCCGCCCAGCTACTTGGAGCTCTCCCCCCCCCCATCCCTGCCGAGGAACAACTCCTTACCGGTTTGGCTGGACACCGGGTGTGGGAGGCTTCGGGATCGGGCAGCCCCCGCATCTGGAGTGCCTGCTCCTGTGCTCTGGACGCGCACCACACTTCTCTCGGCTGCTTCGCCGAGCCTCTCTGCCACGTGGAAGAGACACTGCTGGATAGCCCGATCGCAACCATCGGGAGAAGAGTGAGCTGCCCATCCTCCCCCGGCACGGACCACCTGCTGCGGACGCCGCCAACGGCCGCAGCTCTACTGTTTGCTCAATATCCCTGCTGCCTCAGCCCTCCTTGCTGCCGCGGGATCACAGCCGTTGACATCGGGCTAGACCCCGCTCTCCTGCCCTCCACCAGCCTTCCCGATACCCTCCCCCTGCTGCCGAGGAGCGACAACACACCGATCCGGACTGGTTGCTGGGAGCCAGGTGCATCGGATTCGGGGTTGACCCCCTGCCTGAAGGTACCCACTCCTGCATTTTGGCCACACCATACTTGGTCCCTCCTGGTCGCTCCGCCAGAGCCGCGGCACTACAACCTCCTGTCACCGCTGTGGGACGACACCGCCGGACGTCCAGGCCTCGTCCACGAAGAAGGATCGGGCCGCCTCTCCCTCCCTGGTGCGGACTGCCTCCTGCGGAGGCCGCCAGCGGCCGCGGCCTGACTGACAGCCCCATCACTTCACCCTCCTTACCGCCGTGGGACCGCGGCCATTGCGCCTGGCTGGGCGCCGAGCACGGAACGACCCGCCAACCGAGAACCGGCCCAGCGGAGCCGGCACCAAAAAACTGTAAGTGGGGTTGGAGGCCGGGGGACAACACCTGGGAGTGACAAGCTACCGCGCTAGTGACTGTGTGCCCAGAGGGGAGAAATATCTACGGGGAATCCCCTTTCTCCTCAAATACCGGCACTGCTGCGCAACAACCCCCTAACAAGCAGGCCGGGAACCAAACGACCGGAACTGACTTCTGAGCTGGTCCAAAACCGGAATTGGCGCACAGCCACAAAGGGACCCTACCACAATACGATCTCCCCCCCCCCCCCCCCCCCTACAAGCCTGTTCTAAACCCTGCTTGCTGCAGGGGGACTTGCCGCGACTTGGCGGATTTCCGATCGGGCCACCCGAACTGATTCGGGCCCCAATTGATATTTTTTTGTATCCGCCACACGGAACTCTGACACATTATACTCCTGACGATCATCGCAGCCCCGCGACACTAAGCCCTCTGAGACCTCAACAACGCAAATCCTTACCGAGAGCTCTACAAGTTAGTAAAACGGCTAATCTTTCCTACTGACAAGGAAATTACTTTGGTAATACCCATACGCTCCTGCTACCAAGCTAATCATCTACGTCCTTAGATAAACAAGCCAATCCAATACCCACTAACATGAGCACACGTGCAAAAAGCGGCTCTGCGGCAGAAAAATTAAAAGAATTCTCACGTATCGAAACTCTAGACCATGCTCCTCGAGCGACAAGACCCACCCAGACAAAGGAAACTGAAGAAGATGATTTAGGGCAATCATCGGAACCAACTATGCAACAACTTCTGGAAGCTATTAACACCTGCAAGTCCACCCTAACAGTCAAGATAGGAGAATCATGTCTGATTTAATTTCTTCTAAGACAAGACCTACAAAACATGCGAGGCAGGAAATGGAGAATCGCATCTCGAACGTAGAGGACTCTCTGCAACCAATCCCTGCGGCGGTGCAGAAAGCTATAAGATCAGCGGAATACTGCCAAGCCAAAACAGACGACTTAGAGAATCGCTCACGCCGCAACAATTTACACATAATCGGCCTCCCCGAAAAAACAGAAGGCTCACAACCAGAAGTGTTTGCTGAAAACTGGCTGAAATCTCTGCTGGGCGACGACACCTTCTCTGCCCAATTCACCGTGGAAAGAGCCCATCGGGTCCTGGCAAAACCACCACTACTGGGCACACCTCTGCGTCTGTTTCTAGCGAGAATCCTAAATTGCAGGGATCAAGATGCCGCCTTACGACAAGCCAGAATAAAAGGTCCACTTAAACACAGCAACTCAGTGATATCCATATTTCCAGACTTTTTGGCGGACCTACAAAAACAAAGAGCCACCTTCATGGAAGTCAAAAAGAAATTTAAAGACAGGAATATTCCCTACTCCATGGCATACCCGGCTCGCTTACGCATTGTCGCAGAGGGAAAGGCGATCTTCCTACACTCCCCCTCGGAAGCCCTGGAGTGGCTCAGAATGCATCCTGTGTCACCAAGAGATGCTAGCCCATAATATACACAGATACGAGCAATAACCTAAGCCGCAACTGAAGCGACCTTTCATCCCCTGACCCACAAATGACGAGCCGGTCGTCCATGGTTCGGACCCGCTGTCTTGGATCCTCCAGGTCCCACTGCTACCCCAAGCTAACATTTAAAGTCTGACTGACCAAACCGGCCACCTATAGGCCATTGGGACTTCCCCCCTCCAATAACACCAGCTACCTACCTGATAGTTTGTAGCTTAAAAAATTTTCTTTGTCTCCTGTCGCACGATTCACTGGAACTCTAAATTTTGGATCTCCACGTTTATACTTAGACAGGATGTCAATAGTTAAAGGTTTAAACTGTTTCAAGACAACCTATGTTAGTTGTTTTAAGAAGTCTATGCCGATGACACTTATTGCCCTACGCACGCAAAGCCCCCCTCCCCCCTTTCCCATATGCACAGATACACTGATTAAATTCCATGCCCATATCGATACTAATGTCTTTAACGTATCTTAGTTGGAATGTATGAGGTTTGGGCACCGCCCTCAAATGCAGAGAAGTCTTCTCCCACATTAAACAACTCAACCCCCACATTGTGTGTCTGCAGGAGACCCACTTTACCGCAGATAAGGCTGATACTCTTAAAAAAACGTGGATCCAGTGGGCGTCCCACTCCTTCCACACCTCCTCCTTTAGAGGCGTCTCTCTGCTTATCCACAATTCTTTGAGATGGAATCCCATTAATATCCGAAAAGACCCTGAAGGTAGCTCACTTTTCGCATACGCCAAAGTAGACTCTAAACCCTATGTTATTCTATGTATCTATAACCCGCCGCATAATAATCTCTCCCTCCTTCAAGCCGCCATAACCTTTGCACATCAATACCCCTCGGCTGGAGTGATCTGTATGGGAGACTTTAATCAGGTGATGGACCCGACTAGAGACAGATTCCATACGCCCGCTAACGCTGCCACTAACACCAGCTCCACTTTGCGGCAGGTGACCGAGAGCGTCGGTTGGGTTGATCTATGGCTGTTACACCACACTGAAGCTTTAGAATTCACCTGTCACTCACTTGGACATAGCGCTCTGTCAAGAATTGACTATATATTCAGCTTCACAGAAATGGCGATCTACCTCTCAGATATAATACACTGCCCGCGCGGAATATCAGACCACAGCCCGATCCTCCTAACACTGAAATTTCCCCAGCTTAGGGTGATTCCCACTTGGAAACTACATCCGTTTTGGCTTAAGCTTATCGGCCCAGACGATCAAACCCCATTCCACATATCCCTTATCTTAGATGCCCGCAGTGACAATACCCACCCGGCCCTGAGATGGGACACCCTTAAGGCATACCTTCGGGGATGCCTTAAATCAGCTATCTCATACATCAAACACACAACATCCCAAGCGGATAGAGACTTAGAAACAAAGACATCAGAGGCAGAAAAGGCATACATCGACAACCCCACAGACTCCAACAAAGAAACATGGCTCAGCCTCTCCCGCCTTTATAGACATCAAATTCACACTAAGGCCAAACGTAAATTTTTTGCAAAACAATGCTACTTTGAGCTGGGAAACCAATCCAGTCAGTTGCTAGCCAATCTGATTAGGCGTGAGAACCACTCTAACACGATCCTTAGGATAAAAAACCAACACGGCGAGGAACTGACCGACGCCCCGGCCATCACAAACTGCTTCAAAGAATTTTACGCTAACCTCTATAATTCAACTATAAAATCCACTAAATCAGACATCCTAAACTACTTGAGCGACTTGACCTTCCCAACACTAACCACAGAACAGGCGGAATTCCTGGACGCCCCAATTACCCTAGACGAAATTCAGCAAACAATCCAAGATATGGCACTTAAAGCCCCAGGCCCAGATGGCATTACTCGAGACGCTACAACAGGCCCAATTGGAAAAAGCCCTCCCACCCTCGTTCTACGGAGCATCCATCAGTCATCTTGAAACCGAATAAAACCCCTACAGACTGTAGTTCATATCGCCCCATTTTCCTGGTAAATGCTGATTATAAAATCCTAACAAAAATCCTGGCAACCAGATTAAATCAAGTAATCCTATCCATCATACACCCTGACCAAACTGGTTTCATGCCAGGGAAATCCACGATGATCAACTTGCGAAGAGTCCAAACAGCGATTCAATTGGGCAAACAATTCAACATGCCCTGGGCACTGGTCTCATTGGATATGATGAAGGCCTTTGACTCGCTGGAGTGGGTTTTCCTGAAGGCCTGTCTGGAGCGATTTGGGTTTGGCCCTCAATTCTTACAATGGGTCCAAACTATATATAAATCGCCGAGCGCTAACGTAATAGTAAATGGCATCCCATCTACTGAGTTCTGTCTCGCAAGGGGCACCCGCCATGGCTGCCCGCTATCCCCGGCTTTATTCGCCATAGCCATTGAAGCCATCGCGATTCGACTGAGAAATTCCCCCGACGTAACTGGCATTAAATGGGCGGGGCCTATATGCGGACGATACAATTCTTTTCCTGTCAAACCCTACGACCTCCTTTTCTTACGCTATGTCCCATATAGATACATTTTCCCACTTATCTGGACTACACGTCAACTGGTCTAAGTTCACAATTCTATATACAAACCTCAACCCGACAAACGATCTCTGCGTAGCTAGATACGGCCTAGCTGTGGTTTCCACATTTAAATACTTGGGGATGTATATGTCCCGAGATCAAAATAACGCCAGAGAAGATAATATTGACCCACTAATAAAAAATGTAAAAGATAAATTTAAGAGATGGTCTAAGCGACCGCTCTTGGTGGCCGGCCGTATAAACCTTGTCAAGATGGCCATCCAGCCCAAATGTCTGTATATATTACAGCATATGCCAATATATGTTCCCAAGCGTATTTTTCAATCCCTTAACTCCCTCATCACATCTTTCATCTGGAATTCCACCCGCTCAAAGCTCGGCCTTTTGACCCTACAAAGACCCAAAGAGCGAGCCGGAATGGCACTTCCGGACCTACGCTTATATTACCTAGCCGGACAATTACGTAATATTCATAGTTGGGTTCTGGAACGAGAAATGCCCATAGCAGATCAATTTCTCGCAAAACAAGTGAAAGGGAACAACCTTCTAAGCTACCTAGAACTCCCTGAGAACACCAACCCCTCTGACACACTACCACTTCACAAACTTGCCCTACGGGTGTGGAGGGAGACCAAGGCTATCCAACAATACGAAGGAGTAATACCTGAACTTCCCCTATGGAACAATCCCGGCCTCACTGCACTGCAGTCGGTTCCGGACCCCCAATATTGGATCTCCCTGGGAGTGGCGTCAATAGGGGACGTATACACAGATGGGATTTTCCCTACATATGATCAACTACGCGAAAAATTACAATCCCCTCAGCTCCAATTATTCAGATTTTTTCAGCTAAGGCACGCTCTAAACTCCCAATTCCCATCTACCTCTGCACGCATATCCAAATTCCCCACAATCGGCATCCTCAGATCCCAAGGGCCTAATCTCGGCACTCTATACACATCTCCTCTCAGCTAAAAATCGACCACAACCCGCTCCCAGCCTACGATAAATGGAAAGCTTCCATCCCATCTTTAACACCCGAGGACTGGGAGGATATCTCCGAATTCCATCTTTTAGTCTCGCCTGCGATCAACAACAAGCTGATCTAGTTATATATAATACACCAAGCATACCTCACTCCTAGCCGACTATATAAAATTGGCAAATCTCCCTCAAACTCATGCCATAGATGCCGCCAGCCAGAAGCTAATTTCTGGCACTTGATCTGAGACTGCCCCCTGGTAAACAGATTCTGGTCTGCGATTGTTTCCTTCATAAACTCACTGTAACCCCCCCCCCCCCCCCCTTTAATATCGAGATGGACCCCAAGACAATTCTGTTCAGTTTACTGGAGGAGGAGGTGTGGCCATACCACACCCGCATCTTTCTCCAAAAAATATTCTTGGCACGCAAAGAGATTGGATGGCTGTGGGAGTCCCGACAATTCCACACTGGATTCGGACAGTGAACGTGGTAATCTCCTACGAGAAAATCATCTACCAAAATAGAGGGTGCCCAAATAAATTTCAAGAGATATGGGGCGCTTGGCTGGATACCAACTCCACTCTATCCTCAGACTAGGTCCTTAGACACAAGACCTCCTCTCTTTCTCCCCCTCCCCTCTCTATCCCCTTCCCCTCTCTCCTATTTACATTCCTGTCTCCCCCTCTCTTAATAAATAAACACGGAGCCCCACAACGCAATAATTTAAATAAGTGGCATAGGCAGTTCATGTTTAACTGTTAAAAGTTTGTCATATACATGGATAAATCATATAGAGAAAAAAAAAATAATGTTACTATAATTACCAAGCAAGTTTAAGCACAACATGATATATGAAATATTGAAATTGCATTTGACGAAAAAATGCTTATGTACTGTGCAAATTTTCCTCTAATAAAGAAAACAAAGTTAAAAAAATCTTTATTTGTATAGCGTCGACATATTTCACAGCGTTTACATTTTAAGCCCCCCTGAAAATCCCAGTGAAAGAGCACTACAAAGTCACGTGATTTTGTAGCTCCAGAAAAATCGCGATATCGCTGCAAGAAAACCACGATATCGCACAGAACTGTGATATCTCTGCGATTTTTTTTTTTCACAGCTATATCACTGTCGCCTGTGTAAAAGAGCCTTTTAAAACCAGAATTTTTTTAAAACTTTGTTTTATTCAAAGATATAGTAAAAATTGGTACAAGGAACCTAATTATGCATGTTTTACATAATGTTTTCTTTCTTGTATATAAAGAAGCAATTTAAAAGTAAACCAATAACATAAAATAAGGATTTTCTCCTTTTTTCCCTTCTTTTCCTTCCTTTTGGTAACAGGAAATATACAGTTTGCTAACCTATAATTGTAGTAAACAATATTGGCTTTTATGCGTTTTATCTCTTGAATCTATAGTACACATCTAATCAGTCTATAATGTTTGGTGTGAGTTAAGCCACGGTTCACATATTTTCCAAAATTTGTTAGGGCATCCCCTGTGTTGATATATTATTTTTTCTAATGGGATTATTACATCTACCAACCTCCTCCAGCACACGACAGAGGGCGACTCCACAACCATCCACCTCATAGCTAATGCCTTCCTGGCCAAAAACAAGACTTCTCTAAGGAAGGGTTCGGGACTGGTGTGACCATATTTCCCCATCTATTAAACCAAGCGCCGTTATCTTTGAGCCTAAAGTAACGGGAAAGGGAAGAAGTGGGGACAAAAAGGTACAGTTATATGTCCAAAATTCTATAATGCCAGAATCCTGTGTTTAGCTGGTGACATCTATGACATGCCGATGTGGGAATCCTGCCTATTTTATGAGGTCTAACAGGGATTAAATAGGACTGTTGAACAATATATAGCTTTATCAGCTTATTGTTATTCGCTGAAGATACAGTTAAATGAAAATCCATCACATCCTGCCAATCTTTTGATGACAATGTGGGGATGTGGGTTTTCCATTTGTCATGTAGAGCTAAAGGGTTGTAACTAATTTGGGCTGATAGTAAGTGTGTGTATAATGTGTAGATTAAGCCCTTAAATCCTTGAGTTGGGGAGTTTGTATTTTTTGGAACAATTGATTGAATGACATGAACACATTGTTTTAATATGTCTCCCAGTGTATTTATGGCTAGCGCGGTCCAGTACCTGCAGTCCGGCATGGATTGTAAAGAAGGTATTACAGGATTGTACCATAGTTGAAGATCTGATACTAGATCAGTAAAATATATGTCCTTAGTAATGCACCAAATGGACAGGGCTAGCTTGTGCAGTGATAATAAAGCGGATGACCTGGTCAATTCCGGGTGTTCTCAGAAATTGAGCAAGTCCTTCCCTGCTACTCTGTTTTGCCAACTGGCAAACAACAAGTTCGGATATGGCTTTAAAGAAGGACAAGTGGGTTGATACAACAAAATTTATTAATACAAATGAATAAATGATTATGATAAAACAAATTTACATAAAACTAGGAGGTATTGCGTAAATGTTTACAATGATACTCTACAGGTAAAATACATACAGCATGTGATAAAACATAAACACACTTTACAATACAAAAGACTTACAAGACAGACTTACAACATACAAACTGCATCCGTTAATAAGTAGGAGCTTTCCTTAAACACTTCTGCCTGGAGTTCATCTTTCACTGGAGAAGCCACAGTGAGAAGCAGACGGGTTTTATGGACCAACACTGTAGGAGATCATCTCCCTACAGGTACAAGATGCTTCTGATCTATTACAATTTGTGTCCTATTTTAAATGCTAAAACTTGCTTAGTCATAGGCCATATGCTCCAAGTTTTGCATCAATGATGTTAGCAAATTCTAGAATTGACCTGTTTCTATAGAGTAATAAGTTCTAGTCAGACAAGGTCTACCTCCTAGACAATAGATATGTATATGGCAGGCTCCTACAAAGACAGACGGATTGGTGTTATAACAAACATCAAAGCCATTCTCTTACTTACACATGATAAACATGTAGAACAGGTCTGGGGTTATTTTCTTAGAATGTGGGGCCTAGTTGATATATTAAAGCCTGTTCAGATATGTATATACATATAGAGTCAAGGATTAATGGCTACAAAATAGCCATAAAAATATTTCCATTACAATCCACCCTTGGCTATTTTATAGCCATTATAACTAAAAGATATCACACAACTATTTCATAATGTGATCAAATTTTCAAAGAGAAAAAGGTTTCCTACTGTGGATCTTCTTGTTTGGAACAAAATAAACTGTCGTGGCAGTTTTTTTTAGTAATAATAAATTTATTAAGAGAAATTCTTGCTGCGGTAATTGTACAACGCGTTTCGGCGTTCTTAGACGCCTTTCTCAAGTATAAGAATAGATTGAAAATACATCTTTTAAATAGTGTGTCCTACCTTATGGAGGTGGGAGTTACAGGTGCTCGGCGCGCGCCTTCGTATCGTGTCGCTCTGACGCGATATCTAGGCGTCATAGCTCTGTATCGGAGAGGGTGTTCCAGCGCAAATGTGCGCTGATCCCGAACGTAAACTCCGTAGTGTGGCGCGATATATGGGTGTCATAAACTCCGTAGTGTGAAGGGGAGGAACGCTAAATGCGTAGCTCCCAATATAGCGCTTTATTGAGAATAACTCCGATCTCCAGAGGAATCCATACAATATTGTTTCTTCTAATTATTTATACAAAATAACAATCTCAATCAATGAATTGAGATTATGAACTATACTATTAAAAAAAAAAAAAAAATTTGCGCTGGTACACCCTCTGACGCCTAGATATTGCGCCAGAGCGACACGATACGAAGGCGCGCGCCGAGCACGCGTAACTCCCACCTCCATAAGGTAGGACACAACTATTTAAAAGATGTATTTTCAATCTATTGTTATACTTGCGAAAGGCGTCTAAGAATGCTGAAACGCGTTGTACAATTACCGCAGCAAGAATTTCTCTTGCATGCATTCTTTTTCATTTGTTTTTGGAATAAATTTATTATTACTAAAAAAAACTGTCTGCCACGACAGTTTATTTCGTTCCAAACAAGAAGATCCACAGTAGGAGCATGGAAAGAAACATTTTACTCTTTGAAAATTTGTTCATTTAACCCATTGAAGGAAGTTTCTCTGGGATTTTTCATTCCGGCGGCTCTCCTTCTCCATTGAAGGATATCTGGAGTTTCTTCACATACTACAGGCATACTTGGACCACAGGTGCAGGCGGGGTGTCCCTAACGCTTCACCGGAACCCTGCTGTGCACCAGGTGAGTTATTTCCATTATTTGTTACATGGTGGCGTGGATCGTTACTTTAACCTCATAATGTGATCAAGAAACATAAAATAAACATACAATTTAAGGCTGGAATATGCATTTTGACATATCATGGTTTGATCTTCAAGTTCTATTAATGAACAATTAGCAGTTTCCAAATGTTTCCTTCAAATGTTCCATATTTTTTCATAACAATAATACATTCACTTTTATTACACTGTTCCCTATCTTTTCATTTGCTAGCAACATAAAACCAATCTTGTCAAATCTGGGCTCGAGAAAATAACGAAAAACAAAAAAAATTCAAAAACCGTTAGATGCTGAACACAAATGTCTCTTCCTGTAAAATTGTTTCTTCTTCTCTTGATCTTCTTTGGACCCTAAACCTATAGGATCTTCGATGCAGGGAAGCAGGGGGGGGATTATTATGCCCTCACTGCTTTTCCTGGTTAGCCAAAGAACAGACCCAAAGTAGGGATCTGTCCCCGCCTATTACATTGGTATCAAACAATCTTCTCCATTCTCCATATCCAGAAGTATCCACAGCTGACTATAGAGCCCCTTTATTCCAATGTTGCTGATGCCCTCTCTACACTACTTTGTTGCCCAAGGGCTTCAGGGAGGAGCTGTAAGGCTTAGCCCTCCTTTGACATCATCAGCTGGTGGTCAGCATTCTGCAGAACATCTGAGGTTCACTCCGATGACAGTTTAGCAGTAGTCGGGCACACTTGTCAGTTCCTCAGGCTCAGTTGGATAGTCACAGTGTATGGACAGATGCATCATGCACTTAGAGAAGATGAAATTTCAAACCACAATTGCAAAAGTCCAAATGTCCTGGTGGAAATAACTCAGTTCATAAATGTTATCAGTTCTAAATAAACTTGATCCAGAATAAATCACTCCATGTCAAATCAAACAAAACGAAAACAAAATCACAATCTGGGGTCTTGTGTGCTTTTCTTCACCCCTTCATAAAAATAGATGAAACAAATCTGTAGGTCAAATTTATCCATCCAACAAACTCTGCCCAGAGTGACCTGAGTAATTTTCTGTTGTAGAAAATGAATATTTTTAATATTCCTAAACTATCTTCATTACAGCACAAATAACGTCTATATACAATAGACATATAGCTCAAGAATTCTTAGTCATTTAAACAAATAACATAATATCAAATATTGCAAGTCAAATCAATCAAGTAACAATACAATAACCTTAGATTTATCTGCAGCAGCAACACAGTTATTAGATTATCATATATGTTATTAAATACTGCAAACCAAATTAATCAAATTTTATAACACAATATTCCTAGATTTGTTATGATCCTCTTCATTAGTAGTTACGTATTTACCACATCCCATTCCTAGATTTGTCACAACAGTTTCACAAGTACATTATTATGCAATATATTCACAATTTTAATAGTTTCCGACAAAACAAAACCTAAATAGATATTGTATTAGTCCAACTCATGTAAATGAATTTGTACATAGTAATATCCCAGCACACAGGCATTGATCATGTGTATCTCACACTTACTTTCCCTGTCTTCACCAATCCATCCATTCAATATGCAGTAAAGTTTCTGATCTACACAAATAACCATATATTTCAGAAACCCCACATTTATATTGCGTTCTGCATGGTCTCAGACATTACCAGGATCCATAAACGTTTAACATATACAAACAATTAACATGTAGACAGACCACAGACAAACATTAGACATTGAACAAGGGTTTTCCTGCAGCTAATGTGCACAATAAAGACAATCTGTTTTTTCAATACACATGAGTTCTTCTGAACTCCATATGCAGTGGAGCTCCAAAAACAATTAAAATCTAAAAACCTTGTCTAAATTTAGGTAGTTGTGTGGTTGGTTTTACAATGGATAGTGAAGCAAAGCTAAAACTATCTATGGTGATATCATGTGTCAATGAAGGACCAAAGTTCTGTTCTTGTATTCCTACAAACAAACAAAAGTTATTAGCATCCCCTCCTCCAAACAAACAGTCTTGACCTCTGATCTGTAAAATAAAACCTATAATTAGAAAAGGTACTTCAGCATTTTTCAAAACCAAGGATCTCAGCCGGCTCATCATCATCCTAGTATTCCTTGCCGGAATATTTTTCCTGTTACTTTAAAGGGGTTGTCCCGCGGCAGCAAGTGGGGTTATACACTTCTGTATGGCCATATTAACGCACTTTGTAATATACATCGTGCATTAAATATGAGCCATACAGAAGTTATTCACTTACCTGCTCCGTTGCTGGCGTCCCCGTCGCCATGGTGCCGTCTAACTTCAGTGTCTAATCGCCCGATTAGACGCGCTTGCGCAGATGGGTTTTTTCCCTTCAGCTCGCTCTGGCAACAGTGGTGTTCTGGCTCCGCCCCCTTGTACGCATCATCACGTAGCTCCGCCCCCGTCACATGTGCCGATTCCAGCCTCCTGATTGGCTGGAATCGGCACATGTGACGGGGCGGAGCTACGCGATGACGCTTACAAGGGGGCGGAGCCAGAACGGCGCTGCTGCCGGAGCGAGCCGAAGGGAAAAGACCCATCTGCGCAAGCGCGTCTAATCGGGCGATTAGACGCTGAAGTTAGACGGCACCATGGCGACGGGGACGCCAGCAACAGAGCAGGTAAGTGAATAACTTCTGTATGGCTCATATTTAATGCACGATGTATATTACAAAGTGCATTAATATGGCCATGCAGAAGTGCATAACCCCACTTGTTATCACGGGACAACCCCTTTAAAAGGGGAAAAGGAAAGACAAACACACAGTGAGACATATAGCACATTAAACAGAAGATTATTCCAATCATTATAGTCTTTCCACATTGGAGCATTTGGAATTCTATCAGGTAATTTTTCCCTGAATTCTTCCCCTGGGTCATATAATCCCATTTTCTTATACTTTCTCCACATGTCATCTGCATGGATCCCATCTATTTTATTACATGGGACCCCATCTTTTAATAAAACTGGAAACATCTTTCCTGCTCACTTCATCTTCAGTCACCTGAGTTCTATTAGGATTGGGATTATGATCTTGCTGTGACTCCGCCTCCTTTCCCCCCCTGTTTTAATACTTTCACCATTGATCTTACCTCTGAATATAAATCCTCTAACCTCGGCGTAGTGGGTTGTTCCGGCGACATGGAAGGAAGGACGTCTCTCTTGCCATGATTAAGCCCCCTTTCCTGGTACATCCTCCACATGTGTCTTGTACTTACACCATCTATTGTATCTCTGATGACACAATCTTTCAATAATGCAACAAACATTTCTTTTCTGGAAACCCAATTCTTAACATTATAAGGCCGGCTGCACACGGCCGTGACGGGCTCTGCCGCGGAATATTCCGCAGCGAAGCCCGTCACGGCGCCCCCCAGGGACCCCATACTTACCAGCGGATCCAGCGGCCTCGCTCCCGCATGACGCTTCCCCGCCCACCGCCGCCGCATCATGTGACACGCTGGCCGCGTCACATGATGCGGCTGGTCGCGTCATGTGACGCGGCGGCAAGCGGGGAAGCGTTTTCACGCTATCTTCCGCTGTGCTACAGCGGAAGGTAGCTTGAACGGACAGCTTCCATTGACTGCAATGGAAGCCGGCCGCGCATACACCCGCGGCAAATAGAGCATGCTGCGGGTGAGGACGGGAGATTTCACGGTGTGGAATTCCGCGGTGGAAATACCCCCAAAAAGCATGAGAGGAGGGGGGATACCCGGTTTTATTGCCCCATGTACCCATCCAATGAGCCTCCGTAGTTACCCCTGTCTTCGGAAATACTACACAGTTCACATTATTACTTTTAGCTAAGATTTGGGGAACGCCGAAAAGGGCGCTGAGGAGGGAGGGGGGGATATTTTTAGGGAGTCAATTTTTATTCCGTGCAAGTGGGCAATGTGTCCTGGAATTTATTCAGTTGTGCCCAGAAATCCAACGGGTGTTCCCTGCATTACAGGCCTTGCCATGTATAAGTAGATTAGGGCCACAACGGGAATGTTTTTGAACACGGGACAAATGGGGAAGGATCCATTTTGGGGTGAACGTCTTCATTCCTATGTACACTGTACAAAAAAAACTGTTTTTAAATTGACAAAATTGCCAAAAAAATGAAAATTGTAATTTTTTCCTTCTGCTTTGCTTAGATTCATTCAAATACTGTGGGGTCAAAATACGCAGTACACCCCTAGATGAATTTATTAAGGGGTCTAGTTTTTAAAATGGGGTCATTTGTGGGGGTTCTTTATAGTTTTAGACGCTCTATGGCTCTACAAGTGGGCAATGGGACCTTGAATTTATTCCGTTGTACCCTGAAATCCAACGGGTGCTCCTTCCATTATAAGCCTAGCCATGTGTCCTTTAAGTAGATTAGGGCCACAAGGGGTATGGTTCTGAACACGGGACAAACAGGGGTATCCATTTTGGGGTGAAAGTCTTCATTCTTATGTGTGCTGTACAAAAAAAACCCAGTTTTTAAATTGATACAACGGCCAAAAAAATGAAAATTGTAATTTTCTTTCTACTGCTTTGCTTAGATTTATTCAAAAATTGTAGGGTAAAAATACACAGTACACCCCTAGATGAAGGGATCTAGTTTTCAAAATGTTCACTGAAAGAGCCAAAAATACAATACCTGAAGGTCTGCAAAGCAGACACGGTCGCCATAGGCACGATCGCCATAAGGCAGGCACAATCGCCGTAGGGCAGGCGCAATGGCCTTAAGCCCTGAAGATATGTAGTCAGCCAGACAATAAAGTGGAGGAGCAGCTTGTTCCTGGCAGGCTAATATGCAGTCACCCACTCAACCCAGCCCAGATTGGGGAGGAGTGACTGCATATACTAATAGCCTGCACATGTGAACGATACCAAAGATGTCAGCCATAGATGGGTGGTGACCCACCATACAGGATATCAACCCTGGCTGATATAACAGCGGGTTGCCCTGAATCTCTAAAGTGGGCCACACTGGCTGACATCTTGGGCTCCCCCACCAACTAGCAAACTGCATACAAAATTACTAATGCATACTAATAAAATGCGGGTGTTGGTACTGCATTTTGGCCAAAACGCATAGGCTGACGGACCGCGTCGAGGTCACACCGCTTCCGTCAGTACCTACGCTAACTCACGATAAATTACATAAAATCACAGAGGTGAGGAAAAAGAAAAAAACAAACACATTATAAACTGAAAGAGCCAAAAATACAATACCTGAAGGTCTGCAAAGCAGTTGCTAGTTGGTGGGGGAGCCCAAGATGTCAGCCAGTGTGGCCCACTTTGGAGATACAGGGCAACCCGCTGTCATATCAGCCAGGGTTGATATCCTGTATGGTGGGTCACCACCCATCTATGGCTGACATCTTTGGTATCGTTCACATGTGCAGGCTATTAGTATATGCAGTCACTCCTCCCCAATCTGGGCTGGGTTGAGTGGGTGCCTGCATATTAGCCTGCCAGGAACAAGCTGCTCCTCCACTTTATTGTCTGGCTGACTGCATATCTTCAGGGCTTAAGGCCATTGCGCCTGCCCTACGGTGATTGTGCCAGTGGCGATCGTGCCTATGGCGACCGTGTCTGCTTTGCAGACCTTCAGGTAATGTATTTTTGGCTCTTTCAGTGAATAATGTGTTTGTTTTTTTCTTTTTCCTCACCTCTGTGATTTTAGTTTTCAAAATGGGGTCATTTGTGGGGGTTCTCTATGGTTTTGGCCACTCAAGAGCTCTACAAAAGTGCTATGGGGCCTAAAACGCCTTCACGCAAAATTTCAGTTCTGAAAGACACCGACTACTCCTTCCATTTTAGGCCCCGTTGTACATCCAGACATAAGATTAGGGCCGCAATGGGTATGTTTCTGAACACGGGAGAAACGGGGGTATCCATTTTGGGGTGTAAATCCTCATTTTCATGGGCACTATAGGAAAAAAATGTCTTTAAAATGACATATTTGCAAAAATTTGAAATTTTATTTTTTCTCCTCTAAATTTAATTCCTGAAAAAAAACGGTGGGGTCAAAATACTCATGACACCCCTCAGTGGATACATTAAGGGGTGTAATTTTTAAAATGGGGTCATTTGGGGGGGGGTATCTATTATTCTGACACTAATGAGCCTTTGCAAACTTCTTGGTGCAGGAAAACAAAGTGTTCCTCAAAATGCTGAAAAGTAATGTTAAATTTGTACATCATCTAAATGGTTAAAAAAAAAAAAAAAGTTTTTCAAATGTGCATTCAGAATAAAGTAAACAGATGGAAATATATATCTTGTGAAAAATGTGTACAGTACGTTTGGACATATTTGAGATATTACAGTTGAAAATGTGAAAAAAATGACAATTTTTTCAAAATTTTCCCAATTTTGGCGCTTTTAATAAATATACACAAATTGTGCAGTCACTGGCACAGGGCAGAGGCGTCCGTCCGTGTAGTGGCTGGACAGGAAGATAAGCCTGGCAGCCGCATTCAGGATGGATTGAAGAGGGAAGAGTCTGGCACGAGGGAGGCCAATCAGCAGCGAGTTGCAAAAATTGAGCCGAGAGTGAATGAGGGCGACAGTGAGCGTTTTTAGCGTGTCCACGGTAAGAAAAGAGCGGATTCTGTTAGGCGTCGAAATCATTCTGCAGGAATATTTGCCTATTAGACAGCATAGCTTCTTATAGTTGACACAAATATGTTGGAGGTACTGACATCCTCTGAATAGCTGATAAGATGGGTAAAGAATCGTAGAATGGTAGAGTTGGAAGGGGCCTCTACGGTCTCGGGTCCAACCCCCTGCTCAATGCAGGATTCACTAAATCATCCCAGACAGATGTCTGTGCAACCTCTGCTTAAAGACTTCAGCATAGTTCCTCTATGATGGACACTACCACACCAGCTCTTAAAGGGGACATAGAAACTTCTATCACACTTACTACTGATGATTAGGGGCTCCTGTCACACAGGAACCATCATCCCCTTCATAGTTGTATATTTATGGTCTGCAGCTTATTTAGGTGAATGTATAGAGTAATGATAATCACAAAGTCCTCACAGCAGGCAAAGATGGTACAGGCTCTAGCTGGTCATGTGATATTGCATCTTATTAGCACAGAATAGTGAAAGAGAAAGCAGGGTGAAATCTCAGCAGCAAAATAATGATGGCTGAGTATCAGACAGGAGGCTACACTGCATGGAAGTGACTGCAACATGCATAGGAGACATCCAGAGTGTGATAGGTAATCGGGTGAGGTGTATATATGTGTATCTGGGGGAAGGTGGGGGTGAAAAATTCACCAAAGTGGCCCTTTAATAAAAGTTATATTCTAAATCAGTCAAAATCCAGTGATGACTAGATAATTGCAGTCCAGATACAGTTTACCTCAAAGCAGTTGGTGTCACTCCATTGCACACTATAGCTTGTCTTTTCATCATGTTTGCAGACGTTTTGTAGCACAACTGATTCCTTTTAGCTGTTGTGCTATGGCTGCAGTCCTAAGACATCTGCTGAAACTGGACTGCAGCTGGCTGTCCGTTGTTAGCCAATCACGCTGTAAAAGGCCACGCTACCACCTAGCCTATTGTTGTGGGACTCCTAAGCCGTTATCCTAGTAGATGACATTTTACTGCTGTATTTGGTCATTAACATGTCATGCGTTATTTTTTTTTTTTACAAGAAAAGTCATCGGTAAAAGTGGAAACTCAATTAAAGAGATCGAAAAAAAAATCAGGGATTCACAGGATAAGAATCGAACCAAAAAATGATAAGCTTTCCCAAGAGGAGGTACACATTTCTTTTTTATTTGATCTTTTGCTTTTAGTTCTCTTCATTCATTTGGTATTTGATCCCCATATTCCGATTATTTGTGAGGACAGAACCCAGTAGACGAGATTACACACACACACACATATATATATAGAGAGAGAGAGAGAGAGAGAGAGAGAGAGAGAGATAGATATAGATATATATATAGAGAGAGAGAGAACCCAGTAGACGAGATTGCATATAGATATACATATATAGAGAGAGAGAGAGAGAACCCAGTAGACGAGATTGCATATAGATAGACATCTCTCTCTCTCTCTCTATATATATATAAGTGTAGGCAGGTACTTGGGAATTGTGAGGCAGGATGATTCCATGAACATTTGAAAGAAGAAAAGAAGAGCTGATGCAGTTTAGTGATGGCCTTCAGTTACAGGCGTTTGCATCTAAACTAGGTGGCAGGAACCCTACTTCCCACTGAAGTAAATAGTGTTTGTTCATCACTTGTCTTAGCTGTAATAGCAAATGGTAAATTATTGTTAAATTCCTATTTTAAAGGAGATTTTTGGTCAAATGCAACTAATGACCTATCTTCAGAATAGGTCATCAATAGTTGATTGGCTGGGATCTGCCGTTCATGACCCTGGCCTATCAGCTGATCGGTGCCCGCTGTCAATGCCCCAACACAGGGAAGCAGTTGGCTTCAACCTCTTGTAATTGCAAGCGCAGCTCTCATTACCAGAGTCAACCACTATACAGGGGTCGGTGCTTTCTGCTTCTGCTCTATACCACTATATGTTGTGATCCCAGCTGATCAACCATTAATGAACTATTCTGAGGATAGATCATCTGTGTATACATCGGCTGTGTCAGGCTTTGCAGCTTCACTTCCATTTTTGAAACTGCAGCATGGTTATGGACTCCATTGATTTCATTTCTGCCGCCGACACAGATGTTTAGAGGGATTTTCCCACTAAAGACATTTCTATGATAAATGTATGATCACTGGGAGTCGAGCTGTTGGGGCCACGAGAACAGCACCCCCCCTGAGTCCCCCTGGGGAATGAATTGGCAGTGAGCACTGCCGTCTTCCTTACTCCCATAGACATGAATAGAGCGGTGATCACGCATGCACACCACCACTATATCCACTAGGGGCACTCTAGGTGTTATTATCCCTGGGGGACCTGGTAGACGGACTACCAGTAATAATACATTTATCACATACTCTGTAAAAAGCTGTTAAAAGAGGTTTCCCATTAAAGGGATTTAAGTCCCGTTGGCAAGCTGCATCAGTGGCCATATTAATGACATCAGGCACAGGATTACTGAATTTCTTGTAGACGACATGATTTTTTTAAAATTCGTTTTATTTATTATGAGCAGTTTGTAAGACACACAGTAAAAAAAAAAAGGTTTGTACGATACATTTTGTGTGGATAGTAACATATTCATGCATTGAGTTAACATCGATTTTGTTATTGCATCTTCCAAACTATCTGTCTGTATCTTTATTAACAATAAACATTTTTAAACTTATATAAACCATAACTTGAGTTTTGCTCTTCCTTATTTTGGGTCTTGGGGGTTGGGAGTTATAGTTCTTCCAGGCGCTTGTCAATGGGGGGGGGGGGTTTGGCGTGGGTTGGGTTAAATTTCAGTTGGTGGTCAGAGTAGAGTAAGAGTTTAGCCAGGCTCCCCATACTTTCTGGAATTTGGTCGGGCACCCCCTGTTCTGGTATATGATTTTTTCATATGAGGTTGTGGTATTTACGTTTTCGACCCATTGTAGAGTCGAGGGGGGCTCTGTTGCCATCCATTTCATGGCTATTTCTTTGCGGGCCAGGAATAGTGTCTTTTCTAGGAAAACACGAGTGTGGTATGGCCACACCTCCTCCTCCAGTAAACCAAACAGTGCCACCTTAGGGTCTAGTTCGATGGATAATGGGGGTCGCAGAAGCGAGTTTACGAGGTTTGTTACTTCTGACCAGAAGTCCCTAACGTACCGGCATTCCCAAATCAAGTGCCAGAAATCTGCCCCTGGTTGGCGGCATCTCTGGCATGAATCCGAGGTTGTGTTGCGCATTTTATGTAGACGGTTGGGAGTGAGGTAGGCTTGGTCTATAATGTATAGTTGAATTAACTTGTTATTTACAGCTGGTGATACTGCCAGGTGGGATTCAGAAATATCTTGCCATTCCTCCGGTGTGAGGGAAGTGATGACAAGTTTCCATTTCTCGTATGCTTGGGGGGGGGGGGGTTGGGATCTATTTTAGCTGAGAGGAGGTGTGTGTATAAGGCTGATATTAGGCCTTTGGGTCCTTGGGATTTGAGGATGCCTATTGTGGGGAACTTGGATATACGGGCCGAGGGGAGGGGGGGGGGGGGGATTGGGAGTTTAGTGCATGCCTTAGTTGAAAATATCGAAACAATTGGAGATGTGGGGCCTGTAGCTTATCTCGTAGTTGTGCAAATGTAGGGAGTGTTCAGTCTGTATATATGTCTTTTATTGTTTGTACCCCTTGGGCGACCCAGTATTGTGGGTCTGGGACGGTCTGCAGTGCGGTGAGACCAGGGTTGTTCCAGAGTGGGAGTTCTGGTATTACGCCCTGGTAGCTCTGCAGTGTCTGTACTTCTTTCCATACGCTGAGGGCCAGTTTGTGAAGTGGGGTTAGCTCAGTGGTTTTGGTGCATTCTGGAAATTCTAGGAAGTTCAGGAGATTTTGTCCTGTTATAGAGGACATGATTTAGTAGGAAGTGCTTTACTTTGCACAAACTGCAAATGGACAGATATTTTTTCCTGTGAAACTTGAAAATCCCTTAAAGGGATTGTCCAAGGTTTTGGTTGTTTATGTGAAAACCTCGTTCCCCATGCAGTAACAAGGAACATACTCTCCTTTCCCAGCTCCTTGCTGTGTCCTGTGCCGCCACTTTGGATCTCCCTTCTGACGTCATGTTTCAGACTGCAGTCCTGCCTGTTCGTGGGATGTCACAGGCTGCTGCAACCAATGACAGAGCTTAGCAATTGTCATTGGCTATAGTTGCCTGTAACATCCATAAGCAGCTGGCACTGCAGCTTGTAGACAAACAGTAGAAGTGGAGGACTGAGCAGCGGCGCAGGACACGGCAGGAAACGGGAGAGGTGAGTAAATGGCGTTCAGTTGTGTTACTGTATGGGGGACGGTGTTTAACATGAAATAACTCTGACAACCCCTTTAACATAATTTATCACAACCTGCAATATGTCCAATGCATGGAAGTATTGAAATTGTCCTATTTTATGTCTAGGGAATGGTTCTTTTTATACTTGTGGGCAGGAAGGACTGCATCGCCACCGCGACTGAGCTGCTGGAGAACCTCATTGACCATTTAAAGGTACCTCCCCCCCCCCCCCCCCCCCCCCATTTAGTGTTTAACCCTTTTGAACTATAATGTACATTTAATGACTTAAAACTTGTTTGTGGTTGTAGTCATTTTTTTGTTGTCTCCAATTTCCGCTTTCCACTCGGTTTTTACTAATCACACTTCTAAAATGTTCCTGAATCTGCCTTTGGGCAAATCCCATGCCGTGTACTCCGAGAAGATTTTAGATAGTTGTGTTCAGTGATGACTCTGTGATGAACTCACTTTCCACATGAGCGCGTGTTTAGGCCAGTAAATCAGCAAAATACTCCTTTTTTAGTATTTGAGATGGAAAGAAATAATCCCACACCGAGGTGAACAATTCAGTTCCTTCGGGTTTCTGGGAGGTATCAAAATAAGACCATCACATGTCATTTCCCCTGTGGTCCTCTGCTGGCATCCCACCCTTTTTTGGCACATCTGTGATGCCACATTGGCTTTGATTACAGCCCACACAGGCAGAGCGAACCCCCCAAATCACTACTCAAGGGAATTTGCATAAAAGTACCCCATCACATTAAACAGGTGGGCCTAGAAAGCTGTTGGCACTCCAGTTAGAACACATTTAGCTTCTGCTAAAGGGTTAGACATGATACTACTTATACACAGTAGTTATGTGCAAGAGACCTAGATTACATGCATATTGAAATGACATATATGACTTCTAAAAGTTGCATAGAGATCTACTAGTAACACAGAAAGAGCGGAATAAATTCTTTCCCTCCCATAATCCAAGAGATATTGCAGACCCTCCAGCAACAAACCCTGGTCCGCTCACTTGCCTTCAGTGTGGCACACTTTCATGCCCACCCTCCACTCTGCCACGTGGTGAGTGTGAGCTGTGATTGGAGGAGAGTAGGTCTCCGCCCTCCATCGACGCCATGCGGTGAGTGGGAGCTGTGATTGGAGGAGAGCAAGTCCCCAACCTCTGGCGATGCCATGCAGTGAGTGGGAGATGTGATTGGAGGAGAGTGTAAGGAGAATTTATGTGTTTATCAAAGAGAAGACGATCCCAGATCCCGTGCAGAAGTCTGGACCCAGGAGAAATACAAATTACCAGCCTGTGCTGTATCAAGTGATTTCTAATTTATTCTAAGGTGGTCAAAGATTATATACTATAAATGACATCACAGCAAAAGTATATACCTCCAAGGTGAATAAGGATACATAATAGGCTAAAATGGAAGTGATTAACATAAGTTACACCTCTTTAAGTGTATCTATTACATACAATAAGACCGTCATAAATTCAGGAGAAAGGAAGGCCTGGGAAGGCGCCATACAGTCTATTCTGCTTCTTCCTGTATATGTTATTCTATAAACATACATGAGTGATTTAGTAGACTGTCTTATCTTCTAATCTTTCTTCCTCAGAAGACATGCAGGCCTATAGAAGAGTTTCATTTAACCCCTTCACTGCTATATATTCCTAGTCTACAATGCAATATAGAATAATTAACTGATACATTGATCTACAATTTTCTTAACATTCCCCACTTTAGATCAATACATCAACACAGTATAATAGTAAATACACATATAAAATAACTCTACCACAGATCCCCTGGCTTCATCAGGCCCAAAACTTTATTGCCAGAAGATCCGGGTTCACACTTCAAAACTAAGTATGTAATTATTTCATATAAAAGTATTACATTGATGTGTGTGTATATATATATATATATATAAAGTCATTCCACCAATTGTACCCAAAATTAGGCCCGCCCCCCCAAGAGAAGCTTGGCCTTGATTTATTATCCAATTGATGCTTCTTTCTTCATATATAAATGATTGTCCATCATGATATAAAATCTTACTTATCAAAGTGTCCATCAGTTATTTAGAGCAATCCTCCGGTACAATCAGGACACACTGGAATCAAAATGTCACACTTCAAAATCATCAAAGTAAAATGGCGCTTCCTTCGTAGAACTTTTAACCATCACTTGTCATACAGAGGTGATCACCTGACCCAGTAAGGCATCTTGTTCTTCGTCATCTTGTATATTTTAAAACATAGTTTTGGTGATGGAAGTGTTAATAAGGTTTTGTAACAGTCCTCGGATACATGGAATACAGCAGCAACCGCAGAGTACTAGAATGGAGGCAAATACTGACATAGAGACTAATGTGGAGTATATGACTTGTGACCAGTGTCCGAACAAGTTTTCCAACCAGTCTGTGAATGGATCGTCTATGCCAGAGTTATCAGCTAGTTCATTTTATTATGCATTTAACCCTTCCAGTGCTCGAGTATCATCTGGTGCCGTGTTATTAGGAATGATAGTACAACAATGTCCTCCAATCATTTTACAAACTCTGCTAGTAGCATATAACAAGAGCCATTCTATTTTGCCATGCAATAAGTGTAAGGTGTGTCCTAGTTGTTCCTCTAGGCCCTTGATTGCATCTCTTGTATAATTAACAAATCTCTGTTGGTTATAGTATGTGTAATTAATCCGGTCTACATCTTTATTCACTGTTACCCACCATACGAGAAGAGACTCAAACCCCCTGCAGCCATCCGATTTCTCGTCCCATACTCGTCCGGTACCCCCCTTGGGACCCCGATGGGTCAGAGGAACCTTTGGGAGAGGTGTTCCTAGTTCTCCAGACACGGCCCTTGCTGTTGCCCTCGGAGGTCTTTAGGTACACAGGCATTATCAGTTGTACCAAGCACAATCCCGTTAGGGGCTGTACCTGGCACCTGTTCTAGGCCCGGTCACCACACAACCATCACACGTCTGTGCGTGCTCTCTGTAGCTCAGGCCATATCCCAGAGACAGCGTGCCCTTACGATTCTCCTCTCCGCACAGCATCCCTCAGGCAGTCTCCCGTAGTCTGCCTCAGTCCCATTACCAGGTAGCGCGAAACAAGTATAACCCCAGGATCAGAGGCAACAGCAGGTATTTGGTCTCTGCTCACAGGTGGAAACAGCAAACTCAATGTATAACATGGATCACTTATCTGTGGGGTGTAGGTACAGTTAAGAAGCTTAATCACACATTTTACGTTCATCACAGCTTGAAGACTTGTCATTAACTTTTATCTATCGTGGGATCAAGTCTTTCTACCTCATATAATTATTAATAACATATTCTCTATACACAATATTTACTGCATAACATAAAGATTCACACAACTACTACTACTCCAATCATCTGCAGTCGCTTGATCCTCCAACGTTAACACCCCCCCCCCTCAGGAATTTCTCTTATCAGGGAGAGGTGATGGAGTAAGATAAACAGAGCTTTAGCTGTGTCTGGACTACTACAGATAACTGCAGCATCCTTGTGCTATCCTTCCCGTAATAGGGACACTCAGCTCTCACATTATCAACAACTTCATTATTATTTTTCTCTTAATGACATTATCACATTGAAAACACCATTTAACAATCAAAATCACTGCAAACCAATCACAGAACGGACATGTACACAAATAACAGCAAGAATGGACGTTCCCTATTCACACAGGTTTATACTAAACTTCATTCCTGATCATCTTCATTACAGGTCTATTCATATCAAGCAAGCAGAGCATGGCTAGTCAGTCACACTCCCCCCTCCCTTTTTCTCACTGAACTCTAAAGCTGAAAGGTGGGGGTGAGGGTGAAAGAAGCATTCCCATGTAACAGATGATTTAACCATTTGTGAGCTGACCCCAGCACACAGAGCAGCACTCAGGCCGTTGTCATCTTCATCTAATACTACTGTAAACCTTCATTCCTTCACTGTGTGATCCCAGGACTGTCTGCATCATGTAATCATCCCTTCTGTCCTGCTGCCTACTATCCCTGGTCCTTGTCAGCAACACCGTCACCCATAGAAACCTGTCACCTCACTACCGTCACCCATAGCAACCTGTCCCCTCACTACCTGACACTTATCTGAAGGAGACCTTACATATTCCTCTGCTACGACTAAATATCCCGCAGTATCATACTGACCCCATCTTATAGCACACACCTCAGGTAGACAACATATCATCAACACACAGAGGACAGTGATGGAGGCTGCTGACTATTCCTATGCAGTTCAGAGAAGGCACTAATCACTGGTGTTGTGTACTACAAGTACAAGCATTGGGATGCCAGGTAGAAGGTACAGCTATGGGATGTAAGGAGCCAAGATGGCACCTGGGCGGCGGCTGAAGGTATTACAGCAGGTACTAAAATGGCTGCAGGCCATGACTAGCACTAAGATGGCCACCAGGGACGTGGCCTGACTAGGAGTACGATCAAGCCAGGCAAGCATCTAGCCACGCCTTACCCCTTTGTGTGCAATGCCAACAAGTCCCTCATCTGACACACATCTATAATAATCTTTGTATATAGCGCCAACATATCCCGCAGCGCTTACATAGACAGGGGGAATACAGAAAGACAATACAAACATTACAGAACCGCGGTTACATAGTAATCAGTTGATGTAAACAATAGGGGTGAGGGTCCTGCTCCAACGAGCTTACATACTACAAGTAATGGGGGGTACAGGAGGTAAAGGGCTGGAGATGTGCACAGTATGGCAGGGTGGAGATGTGCGCGGTATGGCGGGGTGGAGATGTGCACGGTATGGCGAAGTAGAGAGTGAGAGATGCTATACACATAGACATGCAGGAGCGGTTTATGACGGCTAGCAGCGATTGCAGTCAGTAGGTCAGGAAGCAGATCTACCAGTATGGCACTCGTCACTCCTTCTATAGAAGTTACACTCAGAGCTCTCCCAGCATCCCCCATGTGTAGGACGGCGCCCCCTCCTGGTCTTATACTCCCTTCTGCATTGTTTAGCACAAATAATACAAGACAAAAAAAAACCCTAGGCTGTGAACACTGTCCATATGAGTGCTACCATCCCCCCTGTTGAGACATGACACAGGCCATGGCTCAAAACTGCTGCACATCTGAAGAACAATTTAGGTAAGATAGTTTTTTTTTTTTGTTTTTTTTTATACGGAGATGTACAGTCCATCTACAAAGAGTGTATTCAGCATCTACAAGAGATACATCCTGCAGATCTGGTCTGAGTAACACCTCATGTGCCATCTCTCCTAAACAGTTGTATGGAGGACCGTCTGAAGAAATAGGCAGTAAGGTAGATGGATGGAGCGTAGTACATCCCTAGGTTGTCAGGTGTGGCTGTGAGCAGCAGTGTCCTGCAGGGGGATGTCTAGAAGGACTAAGATATGAGTATAACTAACTGCGTGCGGTACTCAGTGTGTGGGGGGACAGCACTATAGTGGCAGAAGGTCTGACTACCGCTTGTACACAGGCTGGGAGCGCTCGGCCACTGGATCTAGTCTGCTTCCCACCATGTTCCTGAGTTAACACAGAGGTGATATATCCTTCTCCTGAGTCAACAGTTAGCACAAAGGGCATGCTCTAGTTCAGCAGCCCCCCAGACTGATGTGCCCACCAGAGTCTGTTTTAACCTGACAAAGGCTTCCTCAGAGGCCCATCTCACTGGATCCGGTCAACTGCAGCCAGAAGTTCATCACAGATGAGTCTGGTAAGAAGCGCTGTCAGAGATGCAGAATTTGAGATCCAGGAGCTGTAGAAGTTTGTCTGTTACGATCGTGTGGGCAGGCAAAGCACGGAACCCACATGATCATGACCAAAGGGGACGCACATGGGTATCACCAGGGTCACACGGGACTCACACCGGTTTCAGGCAACTGACCCTGTGCTACAAGGGAGGATGACAGTGGCCCTACCTAAGCGGGGACATTGCCCTAATAAGGGCAGCCCAGCGGTCTTCGGATCTGGGCCCTAGCTGATCCTAGGAGCCACGCACCAGAACAGGACGCATTCACATGCCACATGACAGACCCAGAATATACCACATACAACATACAACCACTAGTAACAGATAGGAAGCTGAATATAAATACCAGGTATTAGTTGACATGTTGTACAATATGTTGAAACTAGCAGGCCACTTCACGGCTCCTGGTTATACTGCTAGTCCCTACACTAACCAGGAGTCCAGCAGAACCGGACACCGTTCACACTGCACGCTGCAACAGGACATTACACAGATTGCCGGACACACAGCAAACTAACACGAAACTGACAGAATATAAACGTACAAACGGACATGAACCTGATCACACTGCAACCCTCACCAGACAAGCATTCATGACTGCTCGCCTGAGGGGCCATATAGACTGACCAGGGGATTGGCTAGCAGACAGTACCACACCCAGCCAGCTCAATCATTAACCCTGAGAGTGCTGTGCTGCTGGAAACACAATAGAACAACAAATCCCAGCAGCACACGTAACATTGTCATTCCCAAAGAGGACATCATTTGCTCATAGTTTTGGGACCTCCAGAATTGCTTGCCTACCTTCATCTGACAGGTTATACCCCAAATATTTAACCGTTTGCTGACCGTATTGGAGTTTCTACCGGTTTACTTTATGGCCTTGCTCATAAATAAACCTCAAGAGTACGACTGTGTCCCCCCACAATTCTCTCCACTGTCTGCTGTTAGCTACCAACATACAGTAGTCGCTGACTACCTCTAAGAGGCTGGAACTGCGCTAAGTGTACTGACATAGCCTGGGAGAAAATTGTTGGAGATTCACAGCAGCCCTGAGGTACTCTGGTGAAGGTATACCTAATTTTATCATAATATCTCATCACAACACATTTACTGGACATATTCGGGACTATATAATCTGACATTTCACAGGCTTATTTGTCTCTAGGTCTGTTATAACGGGTTCAGAGAGGGATTCCCTGTGGGTCCGGCCATTAACCCCTCTTACCAGGATATGACTATTACTACATTTAACATTGGCTACATATTGGGATGCATTAATGTCCTGGTCGCTCCTGAGTCCACCAGGAAAGTAATCATCCGCCCATTCACCTGGAGATCTATCTCAGGCAGAGTAGAAATTGCCAAGAGATCCTCCAAGTGTTGTACATCCACCTCTTCTAGTCATTTTTCCCAAGGTGTCCGAGAGTATTCGTTCTCTGGACATCCTCGGGCAATATGACCAGATTTCCCACAATTCCAACACACAATTGAGTCCCTGAACGGCGCCCGACCTCTGCTTCTCCCTCTACCTCTACCTCCACGTCCTCTCGCTGTCCAATGACCTCTCTGACTTTCCTGAACCATCGTATCACATTCTTCTCCCTGTATAAAAACTCTCACTCTCTCACCCTTCTTTCCCTTTTCTTTGTAAAATTTTTCCGCATGTTTTGCATACTCCAAAACATCCTGCAATGATCCTGTTCTAAGGGTAACCATATGTTTCGTTATATAACCTCCTATTTCTTTCTTCACTCCACTTACAAACGCATTCTTTAACTGCTGATTATATGCAGCATTCGGATCATCTCTCTCTTCCTGATTTCCCTCTGGTGCCTCTAGTCCACTATAGATGTCAAATATTTCCTTCAGTCTGTGATAATACTGATCTACATCCTCATCATCTCTCTGAGTACATCTATTTATTTCCACCCAATTTGTCCTTCTAGCCCACCTGTTCCTACATCTTTGAATTAAATTGTTTGTTCTCTCTGTTAAATCCTGATTATCATGTGGAAGGGGTCTACCATCTCCTCCCCTCCCATTCCAATTGCCTTCTACAGAACTCCAATCTGGCCCTAGAATTCTTCTATCTGCTCTCTCTATTTTTCATTCAATTGGAACTCCTCATTAACCCTTTGAATTGTTCATCAAACTGTCGGGGGTCTATTTTTATATGGGCGTGACAGTTTGGGGCTTCTTTTAACCAGACTTCAGCAGTGGATAATCCGTATTTCTGCTGATCTTTTAGCTGATTTTGTCCGTATTTTATCACATAATTCTTTACAACTAGGAACTCTTTATTTATTTATTCCACTCATCTCAATCACTCACACATTCGCTTCATGCAATATAAGACAGCAATACAAATAGTACATTATGTTAGTAGGCGGCCGCCCTCTTCATATTCTTAGTTACTCTATAACACAATATCAAAGAGAAAGTAATAGAAAGATAAGAAGTAAAGTTCCTGGACACCCCTGTGTCCCATGACGTCATCTAACCACTTTTTACGTGTCGCACGGAGTTAATTCTTTCCTGTAGCCTTCTCACAATGGCTATGGTCTCACATAGACTACTGCTATTGCCCCTTTGGCAACCCATTCGTCTATACTTCTCATTTACCTTACACATTTCACATAGACTACTGCTATTGTCCCTTTGTCTATACTTGCCTCTCATTTACAATACACATTGTAAATTCTACTAACACTAAAGTATACAGAAGAAGAAGAGAGAAGAGAAGTTTAACCATTGTTATACTTACTACACGTTATCTGGGAGGCTTCCAAATTCTCTGGCTAGTTCGGAAAAACGTCACTGTTTCAGACAGGATGCCCGACTGGCCTCTAATGACGTCTAAGCAAGACGGAGGTCTTTTAATGATCGGAGAGTACTTCAGACCCACCTTTTCACAGCCAGGCTGTCCTCTCCCTCTGCAGTGAGTGATTCCGGCTCGAAGGACCAAAAATGTAAGGAGAATGTATGTGTTTATCAAAGAGAAGACGATCCCAGATCCCGTGCAGAAGTCTGGACCCAGGAGAAATACAAATTACCAGCCTGTGCGGTATCAAGTGATTTCTAATTTATTCTAAGGTGGTCAAAGATTATATACTATAAATGACATCACAGCAAAAGTATATACCTCCAAGGTGAATAAGGATACATAATAGGCTAAAATGGAAGTGATTAACATAAGTTACACCTCTTTAAGTGTATCTATTACATACAATAAGACCGTCATAAATTCAGGAGAAAGGAAGGCCTGGGAAGGCGCCATACAGTCTATTCTGCTTCTTCCTGTATATGTTATTCTATAAACATACATGAGTGATTTAGTAGACTGTCTTATCTTCTAATCTTTCTTCCTCAGAAGACATGCAGGCCTATAGAAGAGTTTCATTTAACCCCTTCACTGCTATATATTCCTAGTCTACAATGCAATATAGAATAATTAACTGATACATTGATCTACAATTTTCTTAACAGAGAGCAGGTCCCCAACCTCCAGCAATGCCATGCGGTGAGTGTGAGCTGTGATTGGAGGACAGCAGGTCCTTGCAGGGTCACATTGAAGTAGGTCTATGAGACTTCGCTACCTGGTAATCAAGTACTGCATGTTAGTTGCACGTGTTACTCTTAAATATACTCCGTGGTCAGGTTTATGCTGTCCTATCCGAGAGCGGCATAAACTAGGGACGGGAAATCAGATTCCAGCAGCAGATCACTGTATTTGTGGTGGTACTTTACATAAAACCTCTTTTTAGCAGTTGCAGGGCAGAACCCTCTCCCTCTGCCAAGTCACTTAAGGGCACTTACATGTAAGAGGGTTAACGGCTAGGATCATGTTCTTTTCGATCCTGGCTTTTGTAGCTTGGACTTCAGCTGTCCTCGACTGCCGTCACTTTCTGCATACGAAGCGGGCTCGCTCCATATGAGCCCCATGCTCCACCGCATGTTAAGACTGTTTATGCATTTGTGAAACAAAGCCAGTCAGCGGGTCTTATGGCCCATTTACACCTAACGATTGTCGCATATTGGTTCTAACTAACGAAAATGCACGATAATCGTTATGTTTAAACGCGAAGCTATCTCGCACTTTTCATTTGTCGCTCAGTTTCAGCCTGCAGACAAATCATCGCTGGTTCGCTCACTTCTCGCTCCGTCTAATAAACGCTACCTGCTCAGTGTTTGACTAGAACGGGAAGTGCTGAGTGAGAAGTTAGCGATTCTCAGTAATGATATGCCTGTCTAAACGTTCTGCACGAACGCCAGCACCAATGGCGATCTCACTCGCTCGTGTGCTAGTTTAAGAGAGACGTCCCAAATAAATGGGGTGTAAGACACATATTTTTGTTAATTTATGTTTATTTTATCTCTTTACAGGCTGTCAGTGAAGTTACAAGGACAAACAGGATTTTAAGTTCTGCTTCTGGAGTAAGAGGATCAAGGAGAGGAGAGGCCGAGGATAGGGGGAAATCGAAAGCATCCAGCCTTGCTGAGACAACACAATTTTCAATTTCACTACTATGGCTGGGGGGAGGGGGGTTAACATTACTACTGGGGCTGGGGGAAGGGGGCTTAACATTACTACTGGGGCTGGGTGGGAAGGGGGTTAACATTACTACTGGGGCTGGGGGGGGAGTGGGGTTAATATTACTACTGGGGCTATAGATAGACAGGGAGACAGATATTCGATAGACAGGGAGATAAATAGATAGGGACCGGGTTGCCACTGCGACCCCTGACGGTAGGCCTATGGGAGGGGGGGGGGGAAATCACTATTACTACTGAAGCCACTGTGGTTTAATTTAAAATGAACTACAGTAAGACCTCTGCTAGCATTGACATCTACTAAGGCTAGCAGAGGTTTCAGAACGGGAAGTGCTGAGTGAGAAGTTAGCGATTCTCAGTAATGATATGCCTGTCTAAACGTTCTGCACGAACGCCAGCACCAATGGCGATCTCACTCGCTCGTGTGCTAGTTTAAATGAGAGACGTCCCAAATAAATGGGGTTTAAGACACATATTTTTGTTAATTTATGTTTATTTTATCTCTTTACAGGCTGTCAGTGAAGTTACAAGGACAAACAGGATTTTAAGTTCTGCTTCCGGAGTAAGAGGATCAAGGAGAGGAGAGGCCGAGGATAGGGGAAATCGAAAGCATCCAGCCTTGCTGAGACAACACAATTTTCAATTTCACTACTAGGGCTGGGGGGAGGGGGGTTAACATTACTACTGGGGCTGGGGGGGAGGGGGGTTAACATTACTACTGGGGCTATAGATAGACAGGGAGACAGATATTCGATAGACAGGGAGATAAATAGATAGGGACCGGGTTGCCACTGCGACCCCTGACGGTAGGCCTATGGGGGGGGGGGAAATCACTATTACTACTGAAGCCACTGTGGTTTAATTTAAAATGAACTACAGTAAGACCTCTGCTAGCATTGACATCTACTAAGGCTAGCAGAGGTTTCAGAACGGGAAGTGCTGAGTGAGAAGTTAGCGATTCTCAGTAATGATATGCCTGTCTAAACGTTCTGCACGAACGCCAGCACCAATGACGATCTCACTCGCTCGTGTGCTAGTTTAAATGAGAGACGTCCCAAATAAATGGGGTTTAAGACACATATTTTTGTTAATTTATGTTTATTTTATCTCCTTACAGGCTGTCAGTGAAGTTACAAGGACAAACAGGATTTTAAGTTCTGCTTCCGGAGTAAGAGGATCAAGGAGAGGAGAGGCCGAGGATAGGGGGAATCGAAAGCATCCAGCCTTGCTGAGACAACACAATTTTCAATTTCACTACTAGGGCTGGGGGGAGGGGGGTTAACATTACTACTGGGGCTGGGGGAAGGGGGCTTAACATTACTACTGGGGCTGGGTGGGAGGGGGGTTAACATTACTACTGGGGCTGGGGGGGGAGTGGGGTTAATATTACTACTGGGGCTATAGATAGACAGGGAGACAGATATTCGATAGACAGGGAGATAAATAGATAGGGACCGGGTTGCCACTGCGACCCCTGACGGTAGGCCTATGGGGGGGGGAAATCACTATTACTACTGAAGCCACTGTGGTTTAATTTAAAATGAACTACAGTAAGACCTCTGCTAGCATTGACATCTACTAAGGCTAGCAGAGGTTTCAGAACGGGAAGTGCTGAGTGAGAAGTTAGCGATTCTCAGTAATGATATGCCTGTCTAAACGTTCTGCACGAACGCCAGCACCAATGGCGATCTCACTCGCTCGTGTGCTAGTTTAAATGAGAGACGTCCCAAATAAATGGGGTTTAAGACACATATTTTTGTTAATTTATGTTTATTTTATCTCTTTACAGGCTGTCAGTGAAGTTACAAGGACAAACAGGATTTTAAGTTCTGCTTCCGGAGTAAGAGGATCAAGGAGAGGAGAGGCCGAGGATAGGGGGAATCGAAAGCATCCAGCCTTGCTGAGACAACACAATTTTCAATTTCACTACTAGGGCTGGGGGGAGGGGGGTTAACATTACTACTGGGGCTGGGGGGGGAGGGGGGTTAACATTACTACTGGGGCTGGGGGGGAATGGGTTAATATTACTACTGTGGCTATAGATAGACAGGGAGACAGATATTCGATAGACAGGGAGATAAATAGATAGGGACCGGGTTGCCACTGCGACCCCTGACGGTAGGCCTATGGGAGGGGGGGGGGGAGAAATCACTATTACTACTGAAGCCACTGTGGTTTAATTTAAAATGAACTACAGTAAGACCTCTGCTAGCATTGACATCTACTAAGGCTAGCAGAGGTTTCAGAACGGGAAGTGCTGAGTGAGAAGTTAGCGATTCTCAGTAATGATATGCCTGTCTAAACGTTCTGCACGAACGCCAGCACCAATGGCGATCTCACTCGCTCGTGTGCTAGTTTAAATGAGAGACGTCCCAAATAAATGGGGTTTAAGACACATATTTTTGTTAATTTATGTTTATTTTATCTCTTTACAGGCTGTCAGTGAAGTTACAAGGACAAACAGGATTTTAAGTTCTGCTTCCGGAGTAAGAGGATCAAGGAGAGGAGAGGCCGAGGATAGGGGGAATCGAAAGCATCCAGCCTTGCTGAGACAACACAATTTTCAATTTCACTACTAGGGCTGGGGGGAGGGGGGTTAACATTACTACTGGGGCTGGGGGGGAGGGGGGTTAACATTACTACTGGGGCTGGGGGGGAATGGGTTAATATTACTACTGTGGCTATAGATAGACAGGGAGACAGATATTCGATAGACAGGGAGATAAATAGATAGGGACCGGGTTGCCACTGCCACCCCTGACGGTAGGCCTATGGGAGAGGGGGGGGGGGGGGGAATCACTATTACTACTGAAGCCACTGTGGTTTAATTTAAAATGAACTACAGTAAGACCTCTGCTAGCATTGACATCTACTAAGGCTAGCAGAGGTTTCAGAACGGGAAGTGCTGAGTGAGAAGTTAGCGATTCTCAGTAATGATATGCCTGTCTAAACGTTCTGCACGAACGCCAGCACCAATGGCGATCTCACTCGCTCGTGTGCTAGTTTAAATGAGAGACGTCCCAAATAAATGGGGTTTAAGACCCATATTTTTGTTAATTTATGTTTATTTTATCTCTTTACAGGCTGTCAGTGAAGTTACAAGGACAAACAGGATTTTAAGTTCTGCTTCCGGAGTAAGAGGATCAAGGAGAGGAGAGGCCGAGGATAGGGGGAATCGAAAGCATCCAGCCTTGCTGAGACAACACAATTTTCAATTTCACTACTAGGGCTGGGGGGAGGGGGGTTAACATTACTACTGGGGCTGGGGGAAGGGGGCTTAACATTACTACTGGGGCTGGGTGGGAGGGGGGTTAACATTACTACTGGGGCTGGGGGGGAGTGGGGTTAATATTACTACTGGGGCTATAGATAGACAGGGAGACAGATATTCGATAGACAGGGAGATAAATAGATAGGGACCGGGTTGCCACTGCGACCCCTGACGGTAGGCCTATGGGGGGGGGAAATCACTATTACTACTGAAGCCACTGTGGTTTAATTTAAAATGAACTACAGTAAGACCTCTGCTAGCATTGACATCTACTAAGGCTAGCAGAGGTTTCAGAACGGGAAGTGCTGAGTGAGAAGTTAGCGATTCTCAGTAATGATATGCCTGTCTAAACGTTCTGCACGAACGCCAGCACCAATGGCGATCTCACTCGCTCGTGTGCTAGTTTAAATGAGAGACGTCCCAAATAAATGGGGTTTAAGACACATATTTTTGTTAATTTATGTTTATTTTATCTTTTTACAGGCTGTCAGTGAAGTTACAAGGACAAACAGGATTTTAAGTTCTGCTTCCGGAGTAAGAGGATCAAGGAGAGGAGAGGCCGAGGATAGGGGGAATCGAAAGCATCCAGCCTTGCTGAGACAACACAATTTTCAATTTCACTACTAGGGCTGGGGGGACGGGGGTTAACATTACTACTGGGGCTGGGTGGGAGGGGGGTTAACATTACTGCTGGGGCTGGGGGGGAGGGGGGTTAACATTACTACTGGGGCTATCGATAGACAGGGAGACAGATAGTCGATAGATAGGGACCGGGTTGCCACTGCGACCCCTGACGGTAGGCCTATGGGGGGGGGGGGGGAATCACTATTACTACTGAAGCCACTGTGGTTTAATTTAAAATGAACTACAGTAAGACCTCTGCTAGCATTGACATCTACTAAGGCTGATTTCGAGTAAGGCTGTTATTTTTTAGCCAAAACGTTTTTTCTAGTAACATTGGTTGCCTCTAAAAACACTGGCGTGTGCCAGCCCACATGACCTTGCTGCTGAACCCACGTGATCTCCTGCTTGGCATCTCCCCCTCCTCCTGCAAACCACCCTTCTCTCTCATCGGCGATGGATAATACACCATTACAGTACAGTACTGTAGAAATCCACTCCAAAATAACAGCACAGAGAACATACTGATAACACTGAGGACAGATAATGATATCACCTGCAGTCCTATATAACAGCACAGAGAACACAGTGATAACGCTGAAGACAGATAATGATGTCACCTGCAGTCCAATGTAACAGCACAGAAAACAAGGTGATAACCCTGAGGATAGATAATAATGTCACTTAGGCCTCAGTCACACGGGCGTAAATACGCGCGTAAAAAAAACGCGTGACCATGTTCATTGCCACCAATATGTTCTATCTTTTGTAGGTGCGTTTTTAAAACGCCCGTGGGTTTTTAAGCGCGTATATACATGCGTATTTACGCTCGTGTGACTAAGGCCTTACAGTCCAATGTTACGGCACAGAGAACACAGTGATAACGCTGAGGACAGATAATGATATGGCCTGCAGTTCTATGTAACACCACAGAGAACACAAAGTGACATGTTCAATAACATGTAAAATATTCACTTATTCTTTACAGTAGTCTTTTATATTCATTTATTATTGTTTTTGGTATTAAAGACCATATTTATTCTCTATTAAATGTGGTTTGGTGTGTTTTTTTAGGATGTCTAGAATGAATTAATTGGATTTATATTGATCCCTATGGAAATAATTTGCTCAAGTAGCAACGGTTTCAGGTAAAGCCGATTGCTTTCGGACGGATTATGAACGTTAGTAGAGGTTTTACTGTACTATATAAATAACTACTTCTTAACAGTTAAAGCCTGGTTTAGACACAACGATTATCTCTGAAAAAAAATCTTTTGTGCGATTTTTGAGCGATAATCGTTGTGTGCCTTTTTAAAGCGCAAGGTGATTGCTCAAACGTTGAGCGATCACCTTGTGCTCCGAGCGGGGCCACTTGTCCTCTCCATCCAACTGTTCCCTGCCTGGAGCGCCCGACTGTTATACAGCCGAGCGCTCCGAGTGGGGGATGAAGAACACAGCTGGACAGCTGTGTTCTTCATACCCCACCTGTCTTCAGCAAGCGGGATACAGCTGAAACAATAGTATCAGCTGTATCCTGCTGATCGCTGATCTTTTAGCTTGCTGAAAGATCAGTGATCAGCGACGGCTTAACGAAAACTGCACAATGTCAGTGCAGTTAGACACAACGAGTTTCGCTCAAAACATGGCTTTGAGCAATTTTTGAGTGAAAATCGTTGCGTCTAAAAGGGCCTTAAGCCAACTGATAAGAAGTAGTTGTATTTCTACAGTTTTACAATTACAATCGGCCCCTTGAAGACAACCATTAGGCAGATGCGGCCCTCCATTGAAAGGAGTTTGACACCCCTGTCGTACAATGAAAACCGCAAGCCTCCCCGCCCGGGGAGGAATAGAACGAGACTAGAGATGAGTGAGCATGTTGGTTAAGGCAGTTACTCAAGCGAGCATCGTTCTTCGAGAGTAACTGCATACCTGTCCGAGCAGATTCGGGGGGGCGGTGGGGAGAGAGAGATCTCTCTCCCTCTCCCCTCCGCCGCTCCCTGGAATCTGCTCGGACAAGTATGCAGTTACTCGAGAAGAGTGATGCTCGCTCGAGTAACTGCCTTAACCAAGCGTGCTCGCTCATCTCTAAACAAGACCTTTTAAGGTCCAGTCAGAACACAGGACTGGTTGCTGCCTCCCGCATCCCCAGAGAGGTGCAGGCCACCCGTCCATCCAGCAGCAGAGAGGTGCAGGCCACCCGTCCATCCAGCAGCAGAGAGGTGCAGGCCACCCGTCCATCCAGCAGCAGACAGGTGCAGGCCACCCGTCCATCCAGCAGCAGAGAGGTGCAGGCCACCCGTCCATCCAGCAGCAGAGAGGTGCAGGCCACCCGTCCATCCAGCAGCAGAGAGGTGCAGGCCACCCATCCATCAGAGAGGAGGTAGCTCATCTATCCCTCTAAGACGTCAGGTGTGGTCTAAAAACGCACCTCTTCAGGGAGGCATACCATATCTCCAGAACCAAACCCCTCTGTACTTCGCCTGATAACATAAGTGATTAGAAAAAAACATATGTACCCCAAAATGGTACCAATAAAAAGTACAGCTGGTCGTACAAAAAAATAAGCCCTCATAGAGCTCAGTACATGAAAAAATAAAAAAGTTATAGGACTTTGAATGCAGTGATTTTAGAAAAAAATAATAATTTCCAAAAAAAAAGGGTTTTTATTGTTGACAGTGGAAAAACCTAAAAAAAATATAAAAATTTTGGTATGGTTGTAACCGTACCGGCCCGCAGAAAAAAATGTAGTGTGTCATTTATGCTGCATAATTAACCCTTTAAAAATGAACAAAAAATCTATGTCAGAATTGATGCGTTTTCTCTCCCTACAATCATAAAAAAAAAAATAATAAAAGTTTTTCAATATAGTCTATGTACCCAAAAATGCTACCAATAAAAACTAAAGTTCGCCACGCAAAAAAGGCCCTTATACGGCCGCGTCAACAAAAAAATAAAAAAGTTAAGGCTTTTGAAAAATGGAGATGAAAAAATACCAAAAATCGGTCCTCAACGCCAAAATAGGCCATGTCCTTAAGGGGTTAAAGCCCCAACAAGTAAGAAGCCATTCGAATAATACCTGATCGCTCGAGGGCGACTGATGCGCGTGGGCTGTCAGCTTGGAGGTGACTGCTGCGCGGGGGCTGTAGCAGCTGGTGGTTGAGAAGGCTGCTGCTGTTAATCAGATTTATTTTTTAGTTACTTGTTGTTTTATAAGCTGACAAGCTGTAGAAACTGTTGTTGAGGAAGTCTAGCGGCGGGATACATGCGAGTGATGCAGCTTAGTTCTTTATCCTGCACAGATTACATGGTTAATATTCGCATACACTTTGAATAAACTTGCTATGCACATTAGGCCGGGTTCACACGGCCATAAGCGTAAAACACTGTGGAGCTCCCACAGCGTTTTTACACACACACTTGCAATACTTTATTTTTCTTTTTTACTAATTTTTATTATATTGTAACTGTAATTGTTCAATCGGCTACTAGCGGTTGTTCAAGCGGTTAAGCGGATAGGATTGAAGCAGCCGCTGCAGCCCAGCTGTACAGCAGGCTCCCTCTGCCCACGATGTGGGCTCAGCTCCTGAGCAATTATGGTGGGTTAATATACTTTAGTTTGCGCTCTAAATACATATCATGGGTTGAGAAGAGGTTTAATAAATAAGTACCGTATATACCGGCGTATAAGGCGACGGGGCGTATAAGACGACCCCCCAACTTTCACCTTATACACCGGTATACAGTGGAGAAAAAAAAAAATTCATTACTCACCTCCCCCAGTGTTCTGTCGCGCTCCGGCAGGATGTCGCTCGCTCCTCGTCCCCGGCGCAGCATTGCTTTCTGAATGCGGGGCTTGAAATCCCCGCTTCCAGAAAGCTAATACACGCGCCGGCAGCCATGACATCATTGAATGGCTGTGATTGGCTAAAACACACGTGGCTTCAGCCAATCACACTATTCAATGACATCATTGAATGGGTGTGATTGCTAACACGTGCGCCTTCAGCCAATCACAGCCATTCAATGCTGTCATGGCTGCCGGCGTGTGTATTAGCTTTCTGGAAGCGGGGATTTCAAGCCCCGCATTCAGAAAGCAATGCTGCGCCGGGGACGAGGAGCGAGCGACATCCTGCCGGAGCGCGACAGAACGCCGGGGGAGGTGAGTAATGAATTTTTTTTTTTTTACACTTTTTTTTTTTGTATTACCGGCGCATAAGACGACCCCCGACTTCAGAGCAGATTTTTCGGGGTTCAAAAGTCGTCTTATACGCCAGTATATACGGTAGTCACTATCTATTTATATAATTTGCTAAAGAGCAAGAAAATCATCATTAGCAGGTATTATTTTAACATCTGTGATTGTGGTGGTTCAGTGACAGTATATAGCCAGGCATACAGCTTTCCCATCCATGTAGAGGCTATACAGCTATGAACCCATCCATTAAGAGTTTGCCTGGATGCAGCAGAAGGGCCGACATAGTGGGATCAAATTATGCACTAAGAACCTTGTATTTGTTATGTGGTTAGTATAAACAGTTGTGCATTTTTAGGAAGATATTAAGTGTGCATGAGTGCTGAAGCAGGTGTTTGTTACTGTAATTGTTGCAGCCACAGCATGAATGTGCACCTTCACACTTTATTTGTAAAGGCCTATTTACACACACAGATAATATTTCAAAATACTGAAAGATCAGCGATCATTTTGCATAAAGTACTAATAGGCACTAATTGTTATTAGAATTTTATTAGCTTCATTTGCATACAAATGATGCAGAACTCAGGAGGTCTGAGCTCTGTAATTAGCTCCACCGTTCAGCCACGGGCTACCCATGGGGAATTCAGTACCATGGACAGCAGGCACAGCGTGCAGTCCTGCTTATCAGCTGGTCTGCCTGTGGGGCTGAGAGCTGAGAACAAGTGATACAATGTTATCAGCTGTAATCAGCTCTCCTCCAGCAGAACACAGCCTGCGGTCCTGCTTATCAGCTGTTCTGCCGAATGATGGTTTTCAAGCAGAACTGAAAACGGTCATTCAGTAAAAAACTGAAAGATGGGCACATTTAGACACAACGATTATCACTCAAAAGATGGCTTTTGAGCGCATTTTAAGAGATAATCGTTGTGTCTAAATGAGCCTTTAGAAGTGCAGACTCCTTGTTTTCCTTGCATGTGTGATTGTTAATTGATTGGCAAGCCCAGCACCTCTTAAGTACATTACACAAAGATGTCCTTTCTCTAGTTAGAATGCTAAGCACAGCATATATCCTGCAGAAATAATAAACACGAGGTACAAGTTGAAATTTTGGCCAAAATACATAAGCTCACGACCTACGTCAAGCTTGTGTATTCTGGCCAAAATATCAGTTACCTACTTCTTATGTCAGTGCAAGGATTGACCAGCACAACTAGTACAACTTCTTTCATTATTTCTGCAGGATGCTGTCTGGCCTTGTGATGCTAGGGGAAATGGGGTGTCAGTACTTCGTGTTGGGTACTTTTATGCTGGGGACTGGCACCTTATAGAAGCCTTATCTATGTGCAATAATAATGCTAAGCAGCTACCCCCTCATGAATACGACAAGAGTGCAAGTGGCTGTTCATCAGTATTTTACACCTATGCAACCACCCCATAAGACATTTGGGCTTGTCTGCATCCCGACTGGGAAAAGGCATGTTAACCTGCCTCTGTCAGTAGGGCCCTTTTATACTGAATAATAAGGCTTCCCTCACACAGGCATTTTTGTACAGCGTGTAGCGCTGCACTAAACGCTGTACGTTTTTGTTTTTTTTTAAACGTTTTGTTTTGCCTTCCGTAATATCAATTACAGAAGGCCCACAGAACGCATGGCTCCCGTTGATTTCAATGGAAGCTTTCTGCCTGGAGTCCGGGCTAAAATAGAGCATGCTGCGATTTTATTTTTGCCATACTGCATCCACAAATAAAATCTGCAGCATTTCTTGAGTCAAAGGTATTGTGCTTTTGTCAGCGCTAAATGCCCTAGATACTCTGTCTGAGTTTTAAAAAAAAAGAAAATCAATACTCACCTGGCAGGTGATGTCGCTGTCCCCGGCAGCACTCTTGGGATTTGTGATGCTTCACAGGAACTTTTTCTGCTAACAGAGATTCTAAATCCCCGCCTCTGGTGAGAGATTGCTCCAATAGTCGGCTGAGTGACAGCCGGCTGAGCCAATGAGAGACAGCACTGGATGCGTCCAATCACAGATATTCATCCATTGAATGGCTGTGATTGGACGCATCCAGCACTGGCTCTGATTAGCTCAGCCAGCTGTCATTCAGCTGATTCAGCCAATCACAGCAATCTGCCGGCTTCACAAAGTCCCGACAGCAGCGCTGGGGACAGTGGCTTCACCTGCTACCGTAGGTGAGTACTAAATTTTTTTTCAGCCAAGATGCTGGCCTAACGCATATCAGTACTGCTGAAACCAGGCGGAATCTGCAGTAAAAGCAGCGTTGAAAAACGCTGCCTTTCTGCAAACGGCTGTGTGAGGGTGGCCTAATGGTTCAGATTCTCGCTGGATTGCAGGATATAAGCGTTCAGTATAAATGGGGGCAGCCTATGTAAAATTTGACGGCGGTCAGCCGTGTAAACAGGCCGTCATTCATGTATTAACGCCAGCCCATTTACTGTGAATGGAGGCGGTCGGAGCAATCTCCAGACCCCTCTACCTTCATTCACTGAGCGGTTACCGCTGGAGAGTTGTCCCGTTTAGAAGGACCCCTAGTATGGCACTTTGTCAGAGATATGAAGTAGTGTTCATCCCATTTTCAGGGCAGATTTGTCTAGTCTCAGATAACACTAAACCAACATATAAGTAACATGCAGTGATTTTCATGTATAGAGTCATGTATATCAAGCAGGGTAATTACTTCCCTCTAGGTCTACAAATGTTGGATATGTACAATTTTGGCTGGTTTCACATGTGCATCAGAAATTCCGGCTGGAGGTTCAGTCACAGATCCGACTCGAGATACTGGGAGAAAAAGCGATGAATGCAGCATTTTCTTTCATCCAAAAGCCGGGCAGCTGAGCGGAAAGCAGACAAACCCCATTACAGTCAACAGGGTCCGTCCGGTGCTGTTCAAGTCCTTCTAGAGATGGAGCTGTTCAGCCATGCGGATTCCCCTTTCCTGCTTCCCGAAAAAAAACAGGAAAGCGAAACCGCGAGCACAAATGTGAAACCACCCTTATCTGATGACCATTGTACCCATCCAGTGAGTGATTATTAGCCCGCCTGACATGAATGCAAGTATGTAATGTTCCTACTAGGAAGTCAGATCCATTTGTGCCATAAGTTTCTCTCCGATTTTTATATAGGACGACAGAGAAAACGGAGGTCGGTAACCTTATACATGTGAACAAGTCCTTTCAAATAACCATGGGATAACTAAAAACAAAGCACGTAGAATAGGGTAAAAAAAGACAAAAATTGCTAATTTAAGTAATGTGAAAAGCATTCGTTCTTTTATCCCTCAGTGCTGTATAGTGCAGCCTATGCCATTTAGTTTGTGTTGAGCTAGATGATCAAGAATAATAAAGAGGAACCATAATGGCCACCAGAGGCGGTTATATCATCAACTGACCAATCTCTGAGGCTGTATTAAGGCAGGTACCAATAACCATTCTGTGGCGTTAGACCCCAGTAAAAAGGAATTCATCATACCCTTGCAATGAAGACCATTTGGTGGTACCTACCTCAGGAATGTGGTCTCCTGGTATAAGTCTGCCGTTCGTTGCAACTAAGGAATCTTTCAGCACTTCCTGTATGACAATGTTGCCCACATAATTCGTATGCCCAGCTCCTCTTAGGGGTCATCAGGATGTAGCTCTACTGTACTTGTCTCCACGAGTAGACTTGTCTTATAAGGATGATCTTTAAAATTTACCAGAAAAAAACACGAATAATTAGAATCGATGGTAAACGTGCTGCCATACCGTACACCTTCAAGGCTACTCTGAACGCTCACCGTCATCGTGTTCATCAAACGCTGGATTGACCAGGCCTGGTTCAGGTGTACTAAGTGCTACCACAGCGGCCAGTGAAGATTCTGTTAGAACACCGGTGATGCCACTTGCTTGGGAGACATCGGCCTCACTTGAGTCCTTGACGGAGATAGTCTTCTTCTCTCTTTCGCCCCTGTACTTTCTGAAGCCGGCACATCTGATATACAATAACATTTGTAATAGGGGAATAGTCCTAATGCTCACCCCCAACAGAGCCCAACAAGAATCCTTCAGCCCTTTGTGTCCCACATATGACTATATACGTACTAAGTGCACAGACCCTGTGCAGTGAGTAGGTATATAGTCGCCCATGGCCTACGCTGTGTAAGGGGCAGGCTGGGGAGATGAACCCGCTCCATTCACGACGGGTATCGGCTGTCTATGACAGCTGACCCCCACTGGAAACAGCGGCGATCAGAGACAACTGTTAACTAGAGATGAGCGAACATACTCGGTAAGGCCGATTTCGCAATCGAGCACCGCGATTTTCGAGTACTTCACTACTCGGGTGAAAAGATTCGGGGGGCGCCGTGGGTGAGCGGGGGGTTGCAGAGGGGGGTGGGGGGAGAGGGAGAGAGAGAGAGCTCCCACCTGTTCCGCTCTGCTACCCCTTTAAATGCCGGTGAGTTTTGACAGTCGCATTTAAAAATGTCCTAATCAGGATTTGAATGGGAAAATAAAAATGTAACGGCTATTGGAACGGGACACCCCAAAAGCAAATCTTAAAATTTTATATATAAATTTTTAAGTGTACAAAAATAGCAAAACAAACTGTATAAACTTGGTGTCGCGGGATCGTGCAGGGCCAGAAAATGTTATCACAGTATTTATTTTGCATGCTGAACGCTGTAGAAATGAAATCCAAAAAAACTAATTGTGGAATTCTTTTTTTCCCCAGTGCACCTAAAAAAATGTAATAAAAAGTTATACAATATATCATATGTACCCAAAAAGGGTGTAAAAAAAAATACGATTTGTCCCACAAAAAAACCCCAAATATGGCTATGTCGATATAAAATATAAAAAGTTATGGCTCTGGGAGTGCTACGATGAAAAAAACCAAACTGGAAATTAGTTGTTCGTTGAGGTGCAAACAGGCTTGCTTAGTCCCTAAGGGGTTAAAGGGATATTACGATCTTGGCAATCCCATTCCGATCAATTGCAATGTGAAAATAAAAGTACCCACAGATTACATTCCCCGTTCTCCCACAAAGCTTTGGGCTCCTTTTAAATGAAAGCACAGCTTTCACTTACCCTAAACAGTATAACACCGATCACCACGCAGCTTTCATTTACCTCACAGTATAACACCAATCACCGCGCAGCTTTCATTTACCTCACAGTATAACACCAATCGCAGCGCAGCTTTCATTTACCTCACAGTATAAACACCAATCACAGCGCAGCTTTCATTTACCTCACAGTATAAACACCAATCACAGCGCAGCTTTCATTTACCTCACAGTATAAACACCAATCACAGCGCAGCTTTCATTTACCTCACAGTATAACAATCAATCACAGCCCAGCTTTCATTTACCTCACAGTATAACAACCAATCACAGCCCAACTTTCATTTACCTCACAGTATAACACCAATCACAGCACAGCTTTCATTTACCTCACAGGATAACAACTAATAACAGAGCAGCTTTCATTTTCCTCACAGTATAACACCAATCACAGCGCACCTTTCATTTACCTCAACAGTATAACACCAATCACATCGCAGCTTTCATTTACCTCACAGTATAACACTAATCACAGCGCAGCTTTTATTTACCTCACAGTATAACACCAATCACAGCGCAGATTTCATTTACCTCACAGTATAACACCAATCACAGCGCAGCTTTCATTTACCTCACAGTAGAACACCAATCATAGCGCAGCTTTCATTTACCTCAACAGTATAACAACCAATCACAGCGCAGCTTTCATTTACCTCACAGTAGAACACCAATCACAGCGCAGCTTTCATTTACCTCAACAGTGTACTGGATTATATTTTTCTCCAGCAGGTTTCAGGGTATTCTGTAGCTTCCTAATTGTATGGAGTGCCCACCATCGACCAGACGCAAGCTCTTTTGTCTCAGGTCTAATATGGTTCTGAGTATACAATGCCCAGAGTCTTAATTTATTGAAACACATAATACATGCCCTTTATGGGCGCTTAACAGATTACATCAGTAACGTATACATATTCTTATTTGCTGGGTCATATAGAATTCCCCATCCCGCTCCCCACCTTCTCTCAAGTCCAGTGTACGTGTGGACTTTGTCCTCTCAGCATGCGGTCAAGCAAAAGGAATTCCTTTGTTTAAGAAGTCTCAGTGTGGGGGGGGGGGAGAAAGGCAGGGAAGGCACCCAAAATGGATATAAGTAAAACACACAGTATACGAATGTGACTAACTCTTACAGGCTGCAGAAGAGCTGTACATTAGGCTAAAGTTATAAAACACACATCTTTCACCATGCCATTGTCCAGCAATTACCATAATGAAATTATGCAGCCATTAGCCTCTCCAGAGTTAAAGGGGTTGTCCCGCGCCGAAACGGGTTTTTTTTTCAACAGCCCCCCCCGTTCGGCGCGAGACAAACCCGATGCAGGGACCTAAAAAAAAATCCGCACAGCGCTTACCTGAATCCCCGCACTCCGGTGACTTCTTACTTACCGGTTGAAGATGGCCGCCGGATCTTCTCCCTCGGTGGACCGCAGCTCTTCTGTGCGGTCCATTGCCGATTCCAGCCTCCTGATTGGCTGGAATCGGCACGTGACGGGGCGGAGCTACACGGAGCCACTCTCCGGCACGAGCGGCCCCATTGAGAAAAGCAGAAGACCGGACTGCGCAAGCGCGTCTAATCTCGCGATTAGACGCTGAAAATTAGACGGCACCATGGAGGACGCCAGCAACGGAGCGGGTAAGTGAATAACTTCTGTTTGGCTCATATTTAATGCACAATGTACATTACAAAGTGCATTAATATGGCCATACAGAAGTGTATAGACCCACTTGCTTTCGCGGGACAACCCCTTTAAATCACTACAGCTGCGTAATACATCTAGTTTATTACAAATCAATAGACATTTTACGCTACCTAATCTTCATACCTACTACAACAGTATAACACCAATCACAGCGCAGCTTTCATTTACCTCACAGTATAACACCAATCACAGCGCAGCTTTCATTTCCCTAACAGTATAACACCAATCACAGCGCAGCTTTCATTTACCTCACAGTATAACACCAATCACAGCGCAGCTTTCATTTACCTCACAGTATAACACCAATCACAGCGCAGCTTTCATTTACCTCACAGTATAACACCAATCACAGCGCAGCTTTCATTTACCTCACAGTATAACAACCAATCACAGCGCAGCTTTCATTTACCTCAACAGTATAACACCAATCACAGCGCAGCTTTCATTTACCTCACAGGATAACAACTAATCACAGCGCAGCTTTCATTTACCTCACAGTATAACACCAATCACAGAGCAGCTTTCATTTACCTCACAGTATAATAACCAATCACAGAGCAGCTTTCATTTACCTCACAGTATAATAACCAATCACAGCGCAGCTTTCATTTACCTCACAGTATAACACTAATCACAGCGCAGCTTTCATTTACCTCACAGTATAACACTAATCACAGCGCAGCTTTCATTTACCTCAACAGTATAACACCAATCACAGAGCAGCTTTCATTTACCTCACAGTATAACACCAATCACACCACAGCTTTCATTTACCTCACAGTATAACAACCAATCACAGCGCAGCTTTCATTTACCTCACAGTATAACACCAATCACACCGCAGCTTTCATTTACCTCACAGTATAACACCAATCACCGCGCAGCTTTCATTTACCTCACAGTATAAAACCAATCACAGCGCAGCTTTCATTTTCCTCACAGTATAACACCAATCACAGCGCAGCTTTCATTTACCTCACAGTATAATACCAATCACAGCGCAGCTTTCATTTACCTCACAGTATAATAACCAAATGACAGCGCAGCTTTCATTTACCTCAACAGTGTAACACCAATCACAGCGCAGCTTTCATTTACCTCAACAGTATAACACCAATCACAGCGCAGCTTTCATTTTCCTCAACAGTATAACACTAATCACAACGCAGCTTTCATTTACCTCAACAGTATAACACCAATCACAGCGCAGCTTTCATTTTCCTCGCAGTATAATACCAATCACAGCGCAGCTTTCATTTTCCTCACAGTATAACAACCAATCACAGCGCAGCTTTCATTTTCCTCACAGTATAACACCAATCACAGTCCAGATTTCATTTAGCTTACAGTATAACACCAATCGCAGCACAGCTTTCATTTACCTCTACAGTATAACACCAATCACAGCGCAGCTTTCATTTTCCTCAACAGTATAACACTAATCACAACGCAGCTTTCATTTACCTCAACAGTATAACACTAATCACAGCGCAGCTTTCATTTTCCTCACAGTATAATACCAATCACAGCGCAGCTTTCATTTTCCTCACAGTATAACAACCAATCACAGCGCAGCTTTCATTTTCCTCACACTATAACACCAATCACAGTCCAGATTTCATTTAGCTTACAGTATAACACCAATCACAGCGCAGCTTTCATTTACCTCACAGTATAACAACCAATCACAGCGCAGCTTTTATTTACCTCAACAGTATAACACCAATCACAGCGCAGCTTTCATTTTCCTCACAGTATAACACCAATCACAGCGCAGCTTTCATTTTCCTCACAGTATAACACCAATCACAGTCCAGATTTCATTTAGCTTACAGTATAACACCAATCACAGCGCAGCTTTCATTTACCTCACAGTATAACAACCAATCACAGCGCAGCTTTTATTTACCTCAACAGTATAACACTAATCACAGCGCAGCTTTCATTTACCTCACAGTATAACACCAATCACAGGGCAGCTTTCATTTACCTCACAGTATAATAACCAATCACAGCACAGCTTTCATTTACCTCACAATATAATAACCAATCACAGCGCAACTTTCATTTACCTCACAGTATAACACTAATCACAGCGCAGCTTTCATTTACCTCACAGGATAACAACTAATCACAGAGCAGCTTTCATTTACCTCAACAGTATAACACCAATCACAGAGCAGCTTTCATTTACCTCACAGTATAATAACCAATCACAGCGCAGCTTTCATTTACCTCAACAGTATAACACTAATCACAGCGCAGCTTTCATTTACCTCACAGGATAACAACTAATCACAGCGCAGCTTTCATTTACCTCAACAGTATAACACCAATCACAGCGCAGCTTTCATTTACCTCAAAGTATAATAACCAATCACAGCGCAGCTTTCATTTACCTCACAGTATAACAACCAATCACAGCGCAGCTTTCATTTACCTCAACGGTATAATACCAATCACACCGCAGCTTTCATTTACCTCACAGTATAACACCAATCACCGCGCAGCTTTCATTTACCTCACAGTATAACACCAATCACAGCGCAGTTTTCATTTTCCTCAACAGTATAACACCAATCACAGTGCAGCTTTCATTTACCTCACAGTATAACACCAATCACAGCGCAGCTTTCATTTACCTCACAGTATAATAACCAAATGACAGCGCAGCTTTCATTTACCTCAACAGTATAACACCAATCACAGCGCAGCTTTCATTTACCTCAACAGTATAACACCAATCACAGCGCAGCTTTCATTTTCCTCAACAGTATAACACTAATCACAACGCAGCTTTCATTTACCTCAACAGTATAACACCAATCACAGCGCAGCTTTCATTTTCCTCGCAGTATAATACCAATCACAGCGCAGCTTTCATTTTCCTCACAGTATAACAACGAATCACAGCGCAGCTTTCATTTTCCTCACAGTATAACACCAATCACAGTCCAGATTTCATTTAGCTTACAGTATAACACCAATCGCAGCACAGCTTTCATTTACCTCTACAGTATAACACCAATCACAGCGCAGCTTTCATTTTCCTCAACAGTATAACACTAATCACAACACAGCTTTCATTTACCTCAACAGTATAACACCAATCACAGCGCAGCTTTCATTTTCCTCACAGTATAATACCAATCACAGCGCAGCTTTCATTTTCCTCACAGTATAACAACCAATCACAGCGCAGCTTTCATTTTCCTCACACTATAACACCAATCACAGTCCAGATTTCATTTAGCTTACAGTATAACACCAATCACAGCGCAGCTTTCATTTACCTCACAGTATAATAACCAATCACAGCGCAGCTTTCATTTACCTCACAGTATAACAACCAATCACAGCGCAGCTTTCATTTACCTCAACAGTATAACACCAATCACAGCACAGCTTTCATTTACCTCAACAGTGTAACACCAATCACAGAGCAGCTTTCATTTTCCTCACAGTATAATACCAATCACAGCGCAGCTTTCATTTACCTCACAGTATAACAACCAATCACAGCGCAGCTTTTATTTACCTCAACAGTATAACACCAATCACAGCGCAGCTTTCATTTACCTCAGAGTATAACACCAATCACAGAGCAGCTTTCATTTACCTCACAGTATAATAACCAATCACAGCACAGCTTTCATTTACCTCACAGTATAATAACCAATCACAGCGCAGCTTTCATTTACCTCACAGTATAACACTAATCACAGCGCAGCTTTCATTTACCTCACAGGATAACAACTAATCACAGAGCAGCTTTCATTTACCTCAACAGTATAACACCAATCACAGAGCAGCTTTCATTTACCTCACAGTATAATAACCAATCACAGCGCAGCTTTCATTTACCTCAACAGTATAACACTAATCACAGCGCAGCTTTCATTTACCTCACAGGATAACAACTAATCACAGCGCAGCTTTCATTTACCTCACAGGATAACAACTAATCACAGCGCAGCTTTCATTTACCTCACAGGATAACAACAATCACAGCGCAGCTTTCATTTACCTCACAGTATAATAACCAATCACAGCGCAGCTTTCATTTACCTCACAGTATAACAACCAATCACAGCGCAGCTTTCATTTACCTCAACGGTATAATACCAATCACACCGCAGCTTTCATTTACTTCACAGTATAACACCAATCACCGCGCAGCTTTCATTTACCTCACAGTATAACACCAATCACAGCGCAGCTTTCATTTTTCTCAACAGTATAACACCAATCACAGTGCAGCTTTCATTTACCTCACAGTATAACAGCAATCACAGCACAGCTTTCATTCACCTCAACAGTATAACACCAATCTCAGCGCAGCTTTCATTTTCCTCACAGTATAACACCAATTACAGCGCAGCTTTCATTTACCTCAACAGTATAACACCAATCACAGCGCAGCTTTCATTTAGCTTACAGTATAACACCAATCACAGCGCAGCTTTCATTTTCCTCACAGTATAATACCAATCACAGCGCAGCTTTCATTTTCCTCACAATATAACAACCAATCACAGCGCAGCTTTCATTTTACTCACAGTATAACACCAATCACAGTCCAGATTTCATTTAGCTTACAGTATAACACCAATCACAGCGCAGCTTTCATTTACCTCACAGTATAATAACCAATCACAGCGCAGCTTTCATTTACCTCACAGTATAACAACCAATCACAGCGCAGCTTTCATTTACCTCAACTGTATAACACCAATCACAGCGCAGCTTTCATTTACCTCACAGGATAACAACTAATTACAGCGCAGCTGTCATTTACCTCACAGTATAACACCAATCAGAGCGCAGCTTTCATTTACCTCAACAGTATAACACCAATCACAGAGCAGCTTTCATTTTCCTCACAGTATAATACCAATCACAGCGCAGCTTTCATTTACCTCACAGGATAACAACTAATCACAGCGCAGCTGTCATTTACCTCACAGTATAACACCAATCACAGCGCAGCTTTCATTTACCTCAACAGTATAACACCAATCACAGCGCAGCTTTCATTTTCCTCACAGTATAACACCAATCACAGTCCAGATTTCATTTAGCTTACAGTATAACACCAATCACAACGCAGCTTTCATTTACCTCACAGTATAACAACCAATCACAGCGCAGCATTTATTTACCTCAACAGTATAACACCAATCACAGCGCAGCTTTCATTTACCTCACAGGATAACAACTAATCACAGCGCAGCTTTCATTTACCTCACAGTATAACACCAATCACAGAGCAGCTTTCATTTACCTCACAGTATAATAACCAATCACAGCACAGCTTTCATTTACCTCACAGTATAATAACCAATCACAGCGCAGCTTTCATTTACCTCACAGTATAACACTAATCACAGCGCAGCTTTCATTTACCTCACAGGATAACAACTAATCACAGCGCAGCTTTCATTTACCTCAACAGTATAACACCAATCACAGAGCAGCTTTCATTTACCTCACAGTATACTAACCAATCACAGCGCAGCTTTCATTTACCTCAACAGTATAACACTAATCACAGCGCAGCTTTCATTTACCTCACAGGATAACAACTAATCACAGCGCAGCTTTCATTTACCTCAACAGTATAACACCAATCACAGCGCAGCTTTCGTTTACCTCACAGTATAATAACCAATCACAGCGCAGCTTTCATTTACCTCACAGTATAACAACCAATCACAGCGCAGCTTTCATTTACCTCAACAGTATAATACCAATCACAACGCAGCTTTCATTTACCTCACAGTATAACACCAATCACACCGCAGCTTTCATTTACCTCACAGTATAACACCAATCACAGCGCAGCTTTCATTTACCTCAACAGTATAACACCAATCACAGCGCAGCTTTCATTTACCTCAACAGTATAATAACACCAATCACAGCGCAGCTTTCATTTTCCTCACAGTATAATACCAATCACAGCGCAGCTTTCATTTTCCTCACAGTATAACAACCAATCACAGCGCAGCTTTCATTTTCCTCACAGTATAACACCAATCACAGTCCAGATTTCATTTAGCTTACAGTATAACACCAATCACAGCGCAGCTTTCATTTACCTCACAGTATAATAACCAATCACAGCGCAGCTTTCATTTACCTCACAGGATAACAGCTAATCACAGCGCAGCTTTCATTTACCTCACAGTATAACACCAATCACAGAGCAGCTTTCATTTACCTCACAGTATGATAACCAATCACAGCGCAGCTTTCATTTACTTCACAGTATAATAACCAAATCACAGCGCAGCTTTCATTTACCTCACAGTATAACACCAATCACAGCGCAGCTTTCATTTACCTCACAATATAACAACAAATCACAGCGCAGCTTTCATTTACCTCACAGTATAACAACCAATCACAGCGCAGCTTTCATTTACCTCACAGTATAATAACCAAATCACAGCGCAGCTTTCATTTACCTCACAGTATAACACCAATCACAGCACAGCTTTCATTTACCTCAACAGTATAACACGAATCACAGCGCAGCTTTCACTTTCCTCACTGTATAACACCAATCACAGCGCAGCTTTCATTTTCCTCACAGTTTAACAACCAATCACAGCGCAGCTTTCATTTTCCTCACAGTATAACACCAATCACAGTCCAGATTTCATTTAGCTTACAGTATAGTAATTATCATTAGGAAATTATAATATCAATGTTTCTGGTGGCACAATGCACCATACAGCTGTGCTACATGGTGCATCCATTATGATCCCCACACATCACACACAAAGCTAGTCTACTACATGCAGCCTGATTCCCAAAGATCACACACAGCTTGGCTCCTCCCACAGCAGTGACATCACTGCAGGTCCTTTGGCTCACCGGATCTCTGTGGTGGCGGTAGGGCAGTGTCTTCTGTTAGGATTGCTGAGTTGTGTCTGACATAATAGCAGCTTAGTTGTATTCTCAGTTGTTATTTTTGTCCTCCCCTTTTCAAGAGCCTTAACTGTGTTGTTTTTCTGTCGGTCAGGCTCTGTGTTTTATATGTGTTGTAGGACCTTCGATGATGTCACCAGGGGGGCGGAGCATGAGAAGCACTCACATACTCACTGACAAGTCATCGTAGTTTTTGAGTGGGACAGAATATACATTTGATACATCAATGATAGCTACAATATATTAGCAGCCGCATGGGAAAAATATTTTTGTAGCCCCCCAAACCTCATGGATAACAAGGGACAGGAAAGTCTTCATCTTTGAAGAACAAACGTTGTGGACTTTGTATGTAGGACTCCCGACCTGATAATTGCCACAAATCTTACCAAGCAGAACACATAATACATTTTGTTATTTCTTTTACCAGTTGAGTCTCCCGGGAGGTGTTTGAGTAGTCGGAGGGGTCGGGTTCTCCACATAACTCATACTGGATGCCCCGAGTATTTCTGGTTATACAGACACAAGTCCGTGTAGAAGTTATCAGGCTTTACACATCAACTCTATGGTTTCCAAGTGAATGAGAAGCATCATAATGAGAGCATTGTGACTGTGAAGCCAAGTAATATTTACTGAGCCGTCTCCAGGCCCAGACTGTGTAATCACTAACCAAGCGCTTGGGTTATGCCGTGTGCCATTCATCGTCATATACATACTGCGGGTCAGCTAGCCTGAAGAAGGTCTGTCACCTAAATTTGGCCTATTAACAGTATATTGGGTTACGTTTATGTTGTCACAAAGAACCGGGCATTACCTCTAACGAGTCAAAATCGGGAAAAACATTCTCCTGCACTGTATGCTAATGAGCTCCAGATCGTCCAATGCCTCTGCCAGCGGTCCGTCTCTCTTCCAGACCTTTCAACTAAAAACACCCTTTTTCTTGCTGAGTGGCACCCGCAGCTCTTCCCGCTAGAAAAGTCATGTACTCCACCTCGCATGTGCTTGTGCCGCACTGTGCCATCGGGCGCATGGCATCCATATGGCGGGTAACAAGTCCCAGCGCATGCGACTAATCATAGCGAGGCGCAGGCGAGGTGGAAAGCACTATGTGTCTAGCGGGAAGAGCTAGAGGCGTCTCTCAGGAAGAAAGGGGACAGAATTTAGCTGAAAAGGCTGGAAAGGAGCCGGACCGCCCATCGGAAGGTCTGGGGCTCATTAGCATACAGCGCAGAAAAAAAGATATTGAGCAATATCCTTGTATAGGGGACACTTTAGAAAAAAAATAAAGGCAACGCCTGGTTTCTTGTGACGGCGCATACATGACAGTATATTGGGTTACTTGGCCATATCTCTGTGATGCCATGTCACCCGTGTGAAGGAGGCCTAAAGGTAAGTAAAAAATATTAGGCAACTTAATGTGCTATGGCCCGTTTCACACGGGCGACAAAGTCGCGTTGCTATAACTCACATGTATGTGAAGCCCATGCTTTCCCTTGTGTTCTTTCAGACACGCAATGTTATATACATTGCAACAACCCGACACAAAAACCTCGCAGGTCCGGCGATATGCCCGCAACTCGTGAGGTTTTGTAGCCCATGGTTCCCTATGTAGGCTTTCTCTGTGTTTTTCATGCGGTGTGATGCAACTTCGACAGCAGGAAATTCTACTGTCAAGCCCTAAAGTAAGCCCTAGCTGCAGAGAACAAAAAAAACCCACACATACATCACCTAGAAATGCTTTCCGGGGCCTCCGCTACATCTTCTATCCGGTCACTGGCAGTTGTGTTCAGCATCTCCTCTGGCTAGGGATTAGAAAATCCCCGCCTCCGGGAACCACTGCCTCTGATTGGCTAAGGGCAGCGCTTCTTGGAGACAGGGATTTTCCTGAAAAGATGCTGAAGACCAGTGCTGGGGACCAGGGAGAAAATACAGCGGAACCGGACAGCGCTTCTAGGTAATGTAGTGTATTTTTTCTGCAGTTAGGGCTTATTTTGGGGGTTTGGCTTATATTTCAAGGCTTCCCCCAAAAATCCACGCATGCGGTGCTACATAGTCGTGCAATTTTGTAGCACCATAAAATCGCGATATTGTTCTGAGAAAACGCAGCGATGTCGCACGGACCATGTTGCCCGTATGAAAGAAGGCCTTAAGGTTGCACTAACTTGGCCACAAAAATGGGACTCTTGCATGCTACCTCCACGCTAGGGAACGGTTTGCTCCGCAATTTCCTAATGCAGATTATGTTCAACATAGTGCAAACTGAGCAAAGCAGTTCACCCACACAACTACAGCTGGTAACACTAATTACCCGGAACGCAGTTCAAAGAGGTGTTTAAAAGAGGTTTTCCAGGCAGCAACAGGATCTGAGTGGAAGCTGCTGACCCCTGTGTAGTGGCTGGCGTTTGTTATTTTTAGGGGCAGCTCTCATTGATTTCAATAAAAGCTACGCCCACAATTACGAAAAGCAGCCACTACATAGGGGCCAGTGCATCTGCTTCTACTCCAATCCAGCTGTATCCCGGCGCTGCCAGGAAAACCCCTTTAAGACCAGATAAAGACCAGCTGCCACGAACTTCCCCCTGATGCGTCATGGTTAGAGACCGCTTCACGGACTACTTCATAAGTCCCGAAGCTGCAGGCCTATTCGCTTGGCTCTGATCCACACCTAAAACTGGTGTGGTTGTTGGCAGTGGATCTTCCCCCAAGAGTTCAACCCACATCATTGATCCGGCAAAATTTTTGCAAAACCATAGCAGCTGTAACTAGCGAGCACGCGGTTTCGGGTTCCATCTGAATGGTGCCCAGGAAAACCCGCCATTTACTGTTGAGAATTCTAAAAGCACATCTGATGAAACACCGAGTTTGTGTGAGTCAGTAGTTAAAGGCTCTCTCTCTGGTGTCCAACACTCTGAGTGGAAATGGCCGCAGAACATAGGTTGACAGGCCAAAAGCCTCATCCACGACAATTACGAATGGTGCCGATGGACATGAAGAACCAGGAAGCAACCGTGGCTCTCGCAGGGCCAGCTGGTTGGAAATAAGCCCCTGGTCCATTCTGGAAGACCTGAAGACGCGAGCGTCCGCAGAGCTTCCATGGGCCCCAATATCAAGCAAGACAAATCAGTAGCCGCTGTCGGCTACTGCCAACAGGACAACCGAAATGTATTGCAATTAAAAAAATCAGGACCTTCTTTACACGGATGTGGTTACCATCCAGGGCCCCGATGCAGTTTGGGAACTGCGCCACCTCTTCAAATTATACAGCTATGCCAAGCCAATCTTGCGTGGAGGGAGGCAACATCACTGCCCGTCTCAGTCTCACCCAAATAATGCTGCAGGTCAACCTGACAATTTGACTGATGGTACCATGCCCCAACCGAAACTGAAATTGCAGGGATGCAAAAGAGTTTCCTGTGGCAAGGAATCTGAAACAACAAAATAGGAAAACGTATTTTGAGAACACACAAGGTTACGGAAAAGAGGATCACAATACATGATTAAAGGAAGATAAACGGATAGAGGATCATAATACTTGTTGAATGGAAGATAAAAACGGATAAGAGGGTCAGGTACATGCTGCAAAAAATATTTTGAGAGCAAAGAGAGGAGCAAGGATAAAAATGCTACAATAAATAGACATGCAGAGAGAAGAAAGGAAAAGTAAAGATATAGAAAATAGGAACACCACACAATAAATACAAAAAACCCCCACAAATTCCTTGAAAGGCATTTGGAGGAAGGATCACACAGACATACTAATGTAATAAGACACTTAAAATAAAAAGGAAAAAAACAAATTTCACTTACCGCAGGGTGACCAGCAGACGCTCCTCGGGAGGAACACCCCGTCTTATATTAGTATTACTGTACATAAGTCCGGGCCGCAATTCCTCCAGCAATTTGTCAAACATACCCACTGCCATGCAGATAAAGGCATGGAACTTGTTCGGGTGACAACGTAAATCCTGATAGAGCCTTCCAAAGTGTCCTTTTTGTTGCCGTTGGGACAGTATAGGGTGCACCCAATAACAAAGCCTTTTTCTGGGGCGGCTCTTCCACCTCCACTGCATTTGGGAGAACCTTGAGTAATAACTGGTATGGAGAGGTCAGGCCCACAACGCTGCTATGTAGCCAAACATACTGCAGAGACTAAGCAGCTTCCAGTACCTCTTAGGATGTTGCTGACGTTTTCCTATTTGCATTTTTCAGTAAAAGCCGCGGTCTGTAAAGTGCTCACAACACATCAAAGAGATCTAATTGTTGGAAGGTATCAAGAAAAGGGGCCAAAACATCTCCAAGGCATTACATGTACCATGGAGCACAGTGAAGGCGACAGCAAGAAGGGGCCAAAACATCTTCAAGGCATTACATGTACCATGGAGCACAGTGAAGACGGCAGCAAGATGGCGGCCAAAACATCTCCAAGGCATTACATGTACCATGAAGCACAGTGAAGACGACAGCAAGATGGGGGCCAAAACATCTCCAAGGCATTACATGTACCATGGAGGACAGTGAAGACGTCAGGAAGAAGGAGGCTAAACTGTGACATTACCAAAAACTTGACGTCCCGAAAAAATTGATAAAAAGACCAAAAGAAAATTGGCCCGGGAGGCGGCCAAGAGGCCGACAGCAACATTAGTCATAGTTATGTGACTACCGTCTCTGTGTTCTTCATATCTTTGGGATATGGGGAGAGGAGCAAGACCGAAGCCTCTTCTAACAAAGAAGAACACCCTACCCACAGTGAAGAAGGTGGAGACAGCATTATGCTTTGGGGCTGTTTTTCTGCTGCTGAAACTTTGGCTTTACTCAAGGGGGAGGGAATTTGAACAGTTCCAAATATCTGTCCGTTTTGGTACAAAACCTTCAGGCCTCGGCTGAAAAGCTGAAGATGAAGAGGAATTTCACCATTCAGCACGCTAACATAGTATATTAGATTCAGCCTGTTCACCCCCCCCCCCCCCACATTGTTTGTCCAAAGGAAGGCAAAAAAAAACCCAAGCAGCCATTTAGCTCATTTAGAGGAAACAAATTCCTTTCTTACTCCATAATGGCAGCCAGAGTAGTCCCTGGATCAACATTTGAGATCATCAATCTCACTGGTCACCTAATGTCTATATCCTGTAATATCAGTGTTCTAGAAAGGCATCTAGTCCCCTCTTAAACCCCTCTGTGGATTTTGCCATTACCACATCCTCAGACAGAGAGGTCCACAGTCTTACTGTTCTTACAGTAAAGAACCCCCTTCTGTGTTGGGGAGAAAACTTGCTTTTTTCTAGACGTAGAGGATGCCATGTTTTTTCATGCAGCTCTGGTTTATTTTCGAGGTAGGTATTATTAGACTACTTTTTCATGAGGACAAAAGAAGTGCAAACAAGATTACAGCAGAAGCAATGATGGTGGAATATACCAGAGGGAGGAGTCCGTATCGTCTGTTATAGTCGTCACTACGTGCAGCACCAAGCACTTGGCGTCACCGCGCCATTAGGACACCACTGTGTCCAATTATCCCAGCTCAGCTGCAACATCTATAGGGTTCTTTGGTAGCTAAAAACCCTTCTGCTCCAACCTTCTTCTGTGCTTTACACTGCAGCTCTGCTTCATCAGCTTGTCCACCACATACAGGCATGAGGTTCCCACGTGGTCTGCAAATCTTCAGGCTTTTCCCTAATGGGGGTTAATTTATTCATTACATACACATTGATTTTCTGACAAGCTTGTAAATACACAAAGCAGGCAACAAGAGAAAAGCAGAGATGCAGTGTAAAGCATGGAGCGACAGAGCATAAGCCTGAGCCAGTGAGGAGACCAGAAATGAATTATAGACTAAAAGCCCAATTACAGGGTCTAAAAATCGTCCCGATGTAACAAGCGCTGACTAACGAAACACACCGATCGCGCTTACATGCTGCCATTCACACACAGCAGCCGATCCGCTTCACGGAGACTATAGATTGGTAATTGCTCCCGTAGGGCCGGCATTGGTTGGCCGCACGTCTCGCCGTTCCTAAGGGTAGATGAACAGCCAACCTGCGAGCAGTTTTTACACTGACATAGATGAGCAGATCAGAAGATGGACAAGCTGATGTTTTGCACCTTTACACGGACCGACTAAGAGGGAACGACCGTTTGTGCCCAATAATGTAAAATGCACCTTAACCCCTTAATGACCAGACAATTTTTCGGATCCCCCCACCACCCCAACTGTTGCATTCCTAGAGCCATTGTGGTGTAATTTCTGCAGGGACATCGCCAGATGAGGGATGGTTTGGGGGAACAAGTTATATTTTCTAACGGCAGCACTTTGGGGTGCATACAATGTGTGGTATAGCTCTACATTTACAGGGTGATTTCCTCCAGTAAGTTCCATCTGCAATATGGGCAGAACTTGCAATAGAAAATAAGTGATTTTCTATTTGTTTATACACCTGGGCAATTTTTCAGAGATTCAACCCCTTAACGCCACAGGATGTAAGTGTACGTCTCTGCTGCGGGGTACTTAACGCAATATGTACACTTACGTCCTGTGGATAGCGTGAGATCAGAAGAGATCCCGTGCTATCCGACAGCGGGAGTCGGCTGTCAGCGATAGCCAGCCTCCGACTGCAACAGTGAGGGTGTATCGGGACAGCGATCCCCGCTGTTAACCCCTTAGACGCCGTGATCTATGTACAGGTACTTACACATAAACGCTTACTGACTTAATGTAGATTGTGACATGTAAAGGGCTCACAGAGGGAGCGCACTGCCTCTGTGATGTCATCGGACTCCAGCGGAGGGCCGATGGGTTGCCATGGCAACAGGATGCCAGATACAGGTGTCGTGCTTTGCCACTGCCTATGATCGCTATTACAAATTAAAATCCAACATATTTGGTATCTTCCTATCTGTATTGTTTCGTACAACAAATTAAACACACTTTTTATTCTGCACACCAAAAAACGTTTTAAAAAAAGGGAAGAAAAGTGCTTATTGCTTTTAATTTTTGCCTCCTATAAAAAGCAATAAAAGTGATCAAAATAGCCGTATATACCCTAAAATGCTACCCATAAAAACTACAGCTCATCACGCAAAAAAACAAGCCATCACAGAGCTCCGTCCATGAAAAATTAAAGTTATAGGGCGTTGTATGCAGCGATTTAGAAAAACAAATAATTTTTTTAAAAGGTATTTATCGCGGAAAAGTGAAAAAGCCGGGAAAAAAAAAATAAAATAAGAATTTTGGTATCATTGTAATCATACTGAGCTGCAGAAAAAATGTGTTGTGTCATTTATGCTGCATAATTAATGCTGAAAAAAAAAAAGAATACAAATATTGGCAGAATTTATGCGTTTTCTCGCCCTGCTATCATAAATAAATGAATTAAAGTTTTACAATATAGTTTATGTACCCGAAAATGGCACCAATAAAACTACAACTCGTCACGCAAAAAAAAACCAAACCCTTATGTCAGTCCCGTGTAGAGATGAGTGAGCACCAAAATGCTCGGGTGCTCATTGCTCGGGTCGAACTTTTCGTAATGCTTGAGAGCTCGTTTCGAGTAACGAACCCTATTGAAGTCAATGGTCGACTCGAGCATTTTTGTATGGGACCGATGCTCCGCATAGGTCATGACTTGTCGAACACCAAAAAACATCAGAAAGTCATGGAAACACCACAGAAACGGATAGGGAAGGGCAGGGGCAGCATGCATGGCTGCATCTGAGGCTTTCAGGTCCCACTATTAAGCGAAAATGGGGGCGAGAGTCTGGTGTCACCCCCCAAACAATTTACTTCGGACAAACCCTCATTAGCAAGGCATAAAGATGGTATTAAACAGGAAGAAATCAGAGCGTCCAAACATGGCAGAGTTTCACCCCGTCAAGGACCTCAGCCCACATTTCTACCCTAGTCAGTCAGTGTATTTGTGCCAGATAGGTGAAACACCGCTAAGGGAAGTCTTTGTTCACTCACAGCATAGGCGAGCCCAAGGAACTCAAGCCTGGTATTACACATGAGGAAACCAGAGTGCCCAAACATGGCAGAGTTTCACCCTGCTAAGGGACTTGACCTCGGACCACATTTCTGCCCTAGTCAGTCAGTGTATTTGTGCCAGACAGGTAAAACACCGCTATGGGAAGTCTTTGTGCACTTACATCATAGTCGTGCCCAAGGAGTATAGGCGGACCCCAGTAACATTTCTGTAGCAAGAGTATAGGCAAACCCCTCAAACTATTCAGTAGAAAAGGTGTAGGCAGACCCCAGAAACATTTTTGTAGCAAGAGTGTAGGCGAACCACTGAAACATTGATGTACCAAGAGTATAGGCGGACCCCAGTAACATTTCTGTAGTTAAAGTATAGGCGGACCCCGGTAACATTTCTGTAGCAAAAGTATAGGCGGAGCCCGGTAACATTTCTGTAGCAAAAGTATAGGCGGAGCCCGGTAACTTTTCTGTAGCAAAAGTATAGGCAGGCCCCTGTAACATTTCTGTAGCAAGAGTATAGGCGGACCCCATTAACATTTCTGTAATAAAAGTATAGGCGAACCCCTGTAACATTTCTGTAGTTAAAGTATAGGCGGACCCCGGTAACATTTCTGTAGCAAAAGTATAGGCGGAGCCCGGTAACATTTCTGTAGCAAAAGTATAGGCGGAGCCCGGTAACTTTTCTGTAGCAAAAGTATAGGCAGGCCCCTGTAACATTTCTGTAGCAAGAGTATAGGCGGACCCCATTAACATTTCTGTAGTAAAAGTATAGGCGAACCCCTGTAACATTTCTGTACCAAGAGTAGTGGCGGACCCCAGCAACATTTCTGCAGCAGAAGTATAGGCAGACACTAGTAACATATCTGTAGCAAGAGTGTAGGTGAACCCCTGAAACATTAGTGTACCAAGAGTATAGGTGAACCCCTGTAACATTTCTGTAGCAAGAGTATAGGCGGACCCCAGTAACATTTCTGTAGTAAAAGTATAGGCGGACCCCAGTAACATTTCTGTAGCAAGAGTATAGGCGAACCCCTTAAACCATTCAGTAGAAAAGGTGTAGGCAGACCCCAATAACAGTTCTATAGCAGGAGTATAGGCGGACCCCAGTAACATTTCTGTAGCAAAAGTATAGGCGGACCCCTGTAACATTTCTGTAGCGAGAGTATAGGCGGACCCCAGTAACATTTCTGTAGTAAAAGTATAGGCGGACCACAAGAACATTTCTGTAGCAGAAGTATAGGCGGACCCCTGTAACATTTCTGTAGCAAGAGTATAGGCAGACCCCAGTAACCTTTCTGTAGCAAGAGTATAGGTGAACCCCCCCAAACCATTCAGTAGAAAAGGTGTAGGCAGACCCCAATAACAGTTCTATAGCAGGAGTATTGGCGGACCCCAGTAACATATCTGTAGCAAAAGTATAGGCGGACCCCTGTAACATTTCTGTAGCGAGAGTATAGGCGGACCCCAGTAACATTTCTATAGTAAAAGTATAGGCGGACCGCAAGAACATTTCTGTAGCAGAAGTATAGGCGGACCCCTGTAACATTTCTGTAGCAAGAGTATAGGCGAACCCCTTAAACCATTCAGTAGAAAAGGTGTAGGCAGACCCCAGTAACATTTCTGTAGCAAGAGTGTAGGTGAACCCCTGAAACATTGGTGTACCAAGAGTATAGGCGGACCTTAGTAACATCTCTGTAGTAAAAGTATAGGCGAACCGCAGTAACATTTCTGTAGCAGAAGTATAGGCAGAACCCAGTAACCTTTCTGTAGCAAGAGTATAGGTGAACCCCCCAAACCATTCAGTAGAAAAGGTGTAGGCAGACCCCAGTAACAGTTCTATAGCAAAAGTATAGGTGGACCCCAGTAACATTTCTGTAGCAAAAGTATAGGCTGACCCCTGTAACATTTCTGTAGTAAAATTTTAGGCGGACCTCAGTAACATTTCTGTAGTAAAATTATAGGCGGACCCCAGTAACATTTCTGTAGCAGAAGTATAGGTGAACCCCTCAATCCATTCAGTAGAAACTGCATAGGTGGACCCCAGTAACATTTCTGTAGCAAAAGTATAGGCAGACCCCAGTAACATTTTTGTAGCAAGAGTGTAGGCCAACCCCTGGAACATTGGTGTACCAAGAGTGTAGGCGAAGGCCGGAAAAATTAGGTAGATAACAGTATAGGCGAGGGCCAGAAAAATTGGTGTACCAAGAGTAGCATCACTTTTTCCACCAGGGCCCTGTGGTATTGCATCACTCTCGTACCCCTTTCCTCTTCGGGATTGAGAGTGGAAAGGTTCTCCTTATACCGTGGGTCGAGAAGGGTGTACACCCAATAAGCCGTGTTGGCCAGAATGCGTCTAACGCAAGGGTCATGGGAAAGGCAGCCTAACATGAAGTCAGGCAGGGTCCCAGTATGCAACACATCGCTGTCCTCACTAGGAAGATGACTTTCAGGATCCTCCTCCTCTACAGCCCATACACGCTGAACAGATGAGAGGGAAGCAGCATGGGTACCCTCTGCAGTGTGCCCAGCTGTCTCTTCCCCCTCCTCCTCCCCTCCCCCTCCTCCAAAACGCGCTGAGATATAGACATGAGGGTAGTCTGGCTATCAAGCGACATACTCTCATCCACCGTCTCCTGTTCCAACCGCAAAGCGTCGGCCTTTATGCTTTGCAGTGAACTTCTCAGCAGGAAAAGCAGCAGGATGGTAACGCTAATGATTGCCGCATTGCCGCTCACCATCTGGGTAGACTCCTCAAAGTTTCCGAGGACCTGGCAGATATCTGCCATCCTTGCCCACTCCTCAGTAAAAAATTGCGGAGGCTGACTACCACTCCGCCGCCCATGTTGCAGCTGGTATTCCACTATTGCTCTACGCTACTCGTACAGCCTGGCCAACATGTGCAGTGTAGAATTCCAGCGTCTGGGCACGTTGCACAGCAGTCGGTGCTCTGGCAGCTGAAACCGACGTTGCAGGGTCCTCAGGGTGGCAGCGTCCGTGGTGAACTTGCGGAAATGTGCGCAGACGCGGCGCACCTTGCCGAGCAGATCAGACAAGTGGGGGTAGTTTTTCAGAAACCGCTGAACCACCAGATTGAAGACATGGGCCAGGCATGGCACGTGTGTGAGGCTGCCGAGCTGCAGAGCCATCACCAGGTTACGGCCGTTGTCACACACGACCATGCCCGGTTGGAGGCTCAGCAGCGAAAGCCAGAGGCCGGTCTGCTTTGTCAGACCCTGTAACAGCTTGGGGGCCGTGTGCCTCTTCTCACCTAAGCTGATTAGTTTCAGCACGGCTTGCTGACGCTTGCCCACCACTGTGCTGCCGCGCTGTGCACTACCGACTGTTGGTGACGTGCTCACACTTCTTAATTGAGAGGTAGAGGTGGCGGAGGAGGGGGAGGGTTTGGAGGAGGTGGCATAAAACGCTGCAGATACCAGTACCGAGCTCGGACCCGCTATTCTGGGTGTGGGTAGGGCGTGAGCGGTCCCAAGCTCTGACTCAGTCCCAGCCTCCACCAAGTTCACCCAATGTGCCGTCAGGGAGATATAGTGGTCCTGCCCACCAGTACTTGTCCATGTGTCCGTACTTAAGTGGGCCTTCCCAGTAACCGCGTTGATAAGGGCACGATTTATGTTGCGGGAGACGTGCTGGTGTAGGGCTGGGACGGCACACCGGGAAAAATAGTGGCGACTGGGGACTGAGTAGCGCTGGACCGCCGCCACCATCATGTTTTTGAAAGCCTCCGTTTCCACAAGCCTGTACGGCAGCATTTCCAGGCTGATTAATTTGGCAATGTGAACGTTTAAAGCTTGTGTGTGCGGGTGGGTGGCGGCGTATTTGCGCTTTCGCTCCAACGCTTGTCTTAGCGACAGCTGAACGCTGCACTGAGAGACATTGCTGGATGGAGTGGAGGACGGTGGAGGTGAGGGTGTGGGTGCAGGCCGGGAGGCGCTCGTGCCTGTGTCCTGGGAGGTGGATTGAATCTGTGTGGCAGGTTGGGGCACAGGGGTAGAGGCAGTGGTGTGACCCGGAGGCGGTGAATGGCTTTCGTCTCACCTTGTGGGGTGCTTGGCCATCATATGCCTGCGCATGCTGGTGGTGGTGAGGCTGGTAGTGGTGGCTCCCCGGCTGATCTTGGTATGACACAGGTTGCACACCACTGTTCGTCGGTCGTCAGCGCTCTCACTAAAAAACATCCACACCTTTGAACACCAAGCCCTCTGCATGGAGGATTGCTGCGATGGGGTGCTTTGGGAAACAGTTGGGGGATTTTTTGCTCTGGCCTTGCCATTACCGCTGGCCACTCCACTGCCTCTTCCAATCTGTCCTACTGCTGCACTTGCCTCCCCCTCTGAAGCCCTGTCCTCAGTAGGCTTAGCAAACCAGGTGGGGTCAGTCACCAAATCGTCCAGCTGCTCTTCCTCCGAATCCTCTGTGCGCTCCTTCCTCGGACTTACTGCCCTTACTACTACCTCACTGACAGACAACTGTGTCTCATCATCCTCATCCACAAAAAGCTCTTGAGACAGTTTCCGGAAGTCCCCAACCTCATCACCCGGACTTCGGGAACTTTCCAAAGGTTGGGCATCGGTCACAACAAACTCCTCAGGTGAGAGAGGAACCGTTTTTTCCCACTCAGGGCAGGGACCCGGGAACAGTTCCTGGGAGTCTGCCTGCTCATAATATGTCATTTTCATGCAGTGAGGAGGCTGGGAGGAAGGAGGAGCAGCAGCCAGAGGATTCATAGTTGAAGTCCCTAGACCGGGAGTAGTGGACTGCATAGAAGACTGAGTGGTCGATACATTGCTGGACGCGTTTTCTGCCATCCACGACAGGACCTGCTCACACTGCTCTGTTTGTAATAAAGGTCTACCACGCGGACCCGTAAATTGTGATATGAAGCTGGGGAGCCCAGAAACTTGCCTCTCTCCTAATCCTGCAGCAGCCAGCTGTGATTCATCACGCCCAGGAACTCAGCCTGTGCCCACACCCTCACTTGGACATCCGTATCCTCGACCCTTACCCCTACTCCTGATCATGGCGGATTAAGAATAGAGCAGGGCCCAAATAAATTACCCCACTGTACAGCACTGACAACTGTGGCTTAATTCTCCGCACACAGAGACTTGTAGATAGTGGAGGCTCTATGATGTGATTTGAAAAGCTGTCTTGCGCTGATATCTTGGGGTAATTTACTGCTCCCAGAGACTTGTAGATAAGAGAGGCTGTGTGGAGTGGGAGAAGACTCGAAACCCAGTGGATAGTGCTGGTAACTGCAGCTATCTCAACCCCACCAAGAAAGGGTATTGTGAGACGCTCTGCACAGCGGCAGAGCTGAAATAGTTTGCAGTAGCCCAGGAAATATTACAGTACTGTTTAGCAGTGAGACCTCTGTCTAATGCACTACAGACACAGACAGTATAACTGAAGTCATTTGCAGTAGGCTAGGAAATATTAGAGAGCAATTTCACGGTGAGAGCTGGTTGTACGGCACTGCAGGCTGAGAACGCAATTACTGAAAGGCTGGGGAGAGTACCAAGGGGACAGTATTATAGTAGTTATATTATTGGACATTGGGAACAGTATTATAGTAGTTAAATTCTTGGACATAGGAGGCAGTATTTTAGTAGCTATATTCTTGTACATAGTGGGCAGTATTATAGTAGGTATATTCTTGTACATAGAGAACAGTATTATAGTAGTTATATTGTTGTACATAGGGGACAGTATTATAGAAGTTATATTATTGTACATAGGGGGCAGTGTTGTACTGTAGTAGTTATATTCTTGGACATAGGAGACAGGATTATAGTAGTTATATTCTTGGACATAGGAGGCAGTATTATAGTAGTTATATTATTCTACATAGGGGGCAGTATTATAGTAGTTATATTCTTGGACATAGGAGGCAGTATTATAGTAGTTATATTATTCTACATAGGGGGCAGTATTATAGTAGTTATATTCTTGTACATAGGGGACAGTATTATAGAAGCTATATTCTTGTACATAGGAGCAGTATTATAGTAGTTATATTCTTGTAAATGGGAACAGTATTATAGTAGTTATATTCTTATACATAGGAGGCAGTATTATAGTAGTTAAATTCTTGGACATAGGAGGCAGTATTTTAGTAGCTATATTCTTGTACATAGGGGGCAGTATTATAGTAGTTAAATTCTTGGACATAGGAGACAGTATTTTAATAGCTATATTCTTGTACATAGGGGGCAGTATTATAGTAGTTATATTCTTGTACATAGGAGCAGTAGTATAGTAGTTATATTCTTTTACATAGGGGACAGTATTATAGAAGTTATATTCTTGTACATAGGGGCAGTGTTGTACTGTAGTAGTTATATTCTTGGACATAGGAGACAGGATTATAGTAGTTATATTCTTGGACATAGGAGGCAGTATTATAGTAGTTATATTCTTCTACATAGGGGGCAGTATTATAGTAGTTATATTCTTGTACATAGGGGACAGTATTATAGAAGTTATATTCTTGGACATAGGAGACAGGATTATAGTAGTTATATTCTTGGACATAGGAGGCAGTATTATAGTAGTTATATTCTTCTACATAGGGGGCAGTATTATAGTAGTTATATTCTTGTACATAGGGGACAGTGTTATAGAAGTTATATTCTTGTACATAGGGGCAGTATTATAGTAGTTATATTCTTGTACCAAGAGGACAGTCTTATAGTAGTTAAATTCTTGGACATAGGAGGCAGTATTTTAATAGCTATATTCTTGTACATAGGGGGGAGTATTATAGTAGTTATATTCTTGTACATAGGAGCAGTAGTATAGTAGTTATATTCTTTTACATAGGGGACAGTATTATAGAAGTTATATTCCTGTACATAGGGGGCAGTGTTGTACTGTAGTAGTTATATTCTTGGACATAGGAGACAGGATTATAGTAGTTATATTCTTGGACATAGGAGGCAGTATTATAGTAGTTAAATTCTTCTACATAGGGGGCAGTATTATAGTAGTTATATTCTTGTACATAGGGGACAGTATTATAGAAGTTATATTCCTGTACATAGGGGGCAATGTTGTACTGTAGTAGTTATATTCTTGGACATAGCGGGCAGTATTATAGTAGTTATATTCTTGTACATAGGAGCAGTATTATAGTTGTTCTATTCTTGGACATAGGGAACAGTATTATAGTAGTTATATTCTTGGACATAGGAGGCAGTATTATAGTAGTTATATTCTTGTACCAAGGGGACATTGTTATAGTAGTTATATTCTTTTACATAGGGGACAGTATTATAGAAGTTATATTCCTGTACATAGGGGGCAGTGTTGTACTGTAGTAGTTATATTCTTGGACATAGGAGACAGGATTATAGTAGTTATATTCTTGGACATAGGAGGCAGTATTATAGTAGTTAAATTCTTCTACATAGGGGGCAGTATTATAGTAGTTATATTCTTGTACATAGGGGACAGTATTATAGAAGTTATATTCCTGTACATAGGGGGCAATGTTGTACTGTAGTAGTTATATTCTTGGACATAGCGGGCAGTATTATAGTAGTTATATTCTTGTACATAGGAGCAGTATTATAGTTGTTCTATTCTTGGACATTGGGAACAGTATTATAGTAGTTAAATGCTTGGACATAGGAGGCAGTATTTTAATAGCTACAGTATATTCTTGTACATAGGGGGCAGTATTATAGTAGTTATATTCTTGTACATAGGAGACAGTATTATAGTAGTTATATTCCTGTACATAGGGGGCAATATTTTAGAAGTTATATTCTTGTACTTAAGGGGCAGTATTATAGTAGTTATATTCTTGTACATAGGAGGCAGTAGTATAGTAGTTATATTCCTGTATATAGTGGGCAGTATTATAGTAGTTATATTCCTGTACATAGCGGGGCAGTATTGTTACATAGTAGTTCTATTCTTGTACATAGGGGGCAGTATTACAGTGGTTCTTTTCTTGAACATAGGGGGCAGTATTGTACTGTAGTAGTTATATTCCTGGACAGACTGCGTGCAGTATTGTACTGTAGTAGTTATATTCCAGTACACAGGGAGCAGTATTGTACTGTAGTAGTTATATTCTTGTACATAGGGTGCAGTATTATAGTAGTTATATTCCCATACATAGGGGGCAGTGTTATAGTAGTTATATTCCTGTAAATAGGGGGCAGTATTGTACTGTAGTAGTTATATTCTTGTACACAGGGGGCAGTATTTCAGTAGTTATATTCTTGTACATAGGGGTAAGTATTATACTGTAGTAGTTATATTACTGCACAGAAAGGGCAGTATTGTACTGTAGTAGTTATATTCCTGTACATAGGGGGCAGTATTGCACTGTAGTAGTTATTTTCCTGAACATAGGGGGCAGTATTGTACTGTAGTAAGTATATTCCTATACATAGGGGGCAGTATTATACTGTAGTAGTCATATTTCTATACATAGGGGGCAGTATTATACTGTAGTAGTTCTATTCTTGTACATAGGAGGCAGTATTGTACTGTAGCAGTTATATTCCTGTTCAGACAGGGGGCAGTATTGTACTGTAGTAGTTATATTCCTGTACATAGGGGGCAGAGTTCTACAGTTGTAGTTATATTCCTGTATTTAGGGGGCAGTATTATAGTAGTTATATTCCTGTAAATAGGGGGCAGTATTGTACTGTAGTAGTTATATTCCTGTACATAGGGGTAAGCATTATACTGTAGTAGTTATATTCCTGCACACAGGGGGCAGTATTGTACTGTAGTAGTTATATTCCTGTACATAGGGGTAAGCATTATACTGTACTAGTTATATTCCTGTACATAGGGTACAGTATTTTACTGTAGTAATTTTATTCATATATATAGGGGGCAGTATTATACTGTAGTAGTTCTATTCTTGTACATAGGGGGCAGTATTACAGTAGATCTTTTCTTGTACATAGGGGGCAGTATTGTAGTGTAGTGCTTATATTGCTGTACATAGGGGCCAGTATTATACTGTAGTAGTTATATTCCTGTACAGGCAGGGGGCAGTATTGTACTGTGGTAGTTCTATTCTTGTACATAGGGGAAACTATTACAGTAGATCTTTTCTTGTACATAGGGGGCAGTATTATGGTAGTTATATTCCTGTACATAGGGGGCAGTATTGTACTGTAGTAGTTTTATACCTATACATAGGGGGCAGTATTATACTGTAGTAGTTATATTCTTGTACATAGGGGGCAGTATTGTACTGTAGTAGTTATATTCCTGTACATAGGGGGCAGTATTGTACTGTAGTAGTAATATTTCTGTACATAGGGGCCAGTATTATATTGTAGTAGTTATATTCCTGTAAATAGGGGGCAGTATTGTACTGTAGTAGTTATATTCCTGTACATAGGGGGCAGTATTGTACTGTAGTAGTTATATTCCTATACATAGGGGGCTGTATTATACTGTAGTATAATACGACCCGTGGGAACCCAGCCTTAAAGTTATTTGCTTACAATAACAAATTTCTTATTATCATTCATGGCTGACCGCTGCCTCTGATTGGTTACAGCCCTCAGCCAATCAGAGGCATCGTTTTCAGGAGGCGGGATCTTTCAATCCCCGGCCAGAAGAGAAGCTGAAGAAGAATGCCGGGGACCTGCTAGCAAACGCATCGGAGATGACAGTAGTTTTAAGGTGTTTTTTTTTTTTTTTTTTTTTACAGTTATAGATTATTTTTGGGGTAGGGCTTATATTACAAGACACCCCTTCCCCTCTGAAAATCCTCACTGCGGGGAGTCACAGCAGTGGCGAGGAGTGCGGTAATCTCCCATTGATTTCAATGGGGCCGCGCTGTTGCTGCTGGCCCTATTGCAAACAATGGGCAAGATTGCAAAAAGAATGGACATGCTGCAATGGTTTTAACGCTGCATCGCAAGTGTTAAAACATCGCACATGTGCATGGAGCCATTTGAAGCCACTGGCTACATCATTTTGCAATTTCTCACAGCTTCGCAGCGCTGGGAAATCGTGCGTTCTCCTTGCCAGTGTGAACACTCTCTCAGCCAGACCTCATCTGGAATACTATGTTCAGTTCTGGGCACCCCACTTTACAAAAGACATAACTGGAGCAAGTCCCGAGAAGAGTTACCAAGATGGTGAGCGGTTTGCAAATCATGTCCTATGAGGAAAGGTTAAAGGATTAGCTTGCAAAAAAGAAGGCTGAGAGGAGACTTGATAGCTGTCTACAAATATCTGAAGGGTTGTCACAGTGCAGAGGGATCAGCCCTAACCACGGACACGCTAAAGACGCTCGTGGTTGCCCTCATCCACTCCCGGCTTGACTACTGCAACTCGCTACTCATTGGCCTCCCCCGCACTAGACTCGCTCCACTCCAATCCATACTAATGTGATAGACATGATGATTATTTGGTATAAAATGTCTATCGATTTGTATAACGTAAATGTATTTTGCTGTTGTAATGACTTTTAGCTCAGGAGTTTAAAGGACACACACACAATCTAATCATGGTATTTGCTAGACAATGGATGTATGATGTTAATGTTAGCTAAGTACATAGAAGTTACACAAGAAGCCTCTAAGAGTTAAGGGCCATAGTGTTGTGTAGATCTGTGTTCAATACTGAGTGTTTACCTAGCCCCCTTCCACTCCCATCCTGAAGCTAGTTAAACAATGATTCATCACTACACGGAGCTGACTTCAGCTAAAGAAGACAAAGTCCATACTATGGCGGACGTGAGGGAGGGTGGGCAGAGAGGTGGGAGATTCTATATGATCCGACAAATGAGAATCTTATATGTTACTGATGTAATCTGTTGCACGCCCATAAAGGGCGGTTGTCATGTGTTATAATAAAAGGCTTGAGCCTCTACACATTGTAGAGACTCTCCCAGTTTTAGACCAGCATTTGTGTCTGATCTGGTTCGATGATGTGTGCACACGATATAATTCGGAAGCGGCAAAATACCCCAAAGCCTGCTGGAGAAACCATAATCCAGAACAGTGGCGTCCCTGGGTGGGCGAGTGGATCTGTGAGGTCACAGCCTGGAACGTACAGAGATCGGCAGATGGCACGCAGAACTCAGGGGCCCGAAAATCTACAGAACACGGTAAGATTGCTTTATGTAAATCTACCGATGTGATCTGGGTTCTGACTGCTAAATCTGCCTGTATCTGATCCAGACTGGACCTTCACTGAAAGACAGGTCTGTCCACTCGAAAAATCACCATGTTACCTGTCTAGGGGTATTTTGTATGCTGTTGTGTCTGAGACGGTTAAAAATTGTGTATGCAAGACCAAGAGACAAATTCTGTGAGGGTTAATGTGTCGGGAGGGCGGACTCGGCTGTTTACGTCTGAGGGAACACGCCAGTGACACTTACTCCTAGGTAAACTAGTGAGGTTAGGAAGATTTATGATACGTATACTTACCTTTATGATTGAGCGTGTTATGTTCTCATATGTGAAAAGGTATATACGCGGGAATATAGCCATGGTGTGACGGCAGATTTCTCCAGAATATTGTTGAGGTTTTGGTCATTGAAAATAATCGTCAGTCTCTGTGTATAGCTAAATGTCCTGTCTAGATCGTGTACAAGGAGTGCTCTTGGGGATTACTAGTATACAGTGGGCTGTTATAAAGGTAGATGAGATATATACCTTGAGCTGTTGTGGGTATTCTCCAGTAATCCCGTCTGTTTGGTATTATAGAAAGAATGTGCAGTTTTTGATTATTGGGGGAGGGCTGCTGATAAGAGTGAACTGAAAGCTTTTTCCAATTAACCCTTTCTGTTTACTTTGTCTTTCCCTGTGTCTTGTAGAATTAATGTGCATTGTAATCTGAGTGGGAAAGAGAGGTTATATTGGAAGGATTTGAAGAAAGCAGATTTTACAAGAGAAACACTACTGTGTCTTCGAATAGAATGAATAGAAACTTCGAATAGAATAGAGTTGAGCAAAGTGAGCAAGGACAAAGGTCATAGAGCTTGTGATCTGGTTGCTGAAGGGAAGGGAGCAGAGTTTACTGAACAATGGGAAAGGACCAGGAAAAGTTGCAGAAAGAAATGTTAGGTCATGGACAGATAAGCAGAAATGAATATGGATAGGTAAGATAGATTATAGAAAGTTTTTAGAAGATGAGCAGGAAGCCTAGCAGAAAGAAAGGTGTTTTTAGATTGCTAGGAGGAGGTATAACGTAGTTAAGAGATTGAAGAGGGGAAAGCATGTAGGGGGGGGTATGTGTATTGCTTATGAACAATGTAATGCCTTTGTGTTGACTACACCCCCTCCCTGTAATGGCGGCCGTGCTTGCAATGTTTACAATCCAACATAGTTTGACTCTGCAGTAAATGTAGTGAGGCCTGCCCCCACCCTGAAGTTACTTCCCCCCATGTGCTCACTTTCAGGGTGTGTGATGTTACTTCCGGTCCCTCCCCATCCGGGACAGGACCTGGCCCCGCCCCTTCCTCCTCCAGCGGCCATCTTGCCTCACCTGGAAGTGCTGCTACTCCTGGGCCCGCCCATTCCTCCAGCGGCCATTTTGCCTCACCTGGGAGATCTGTAGCCCTGCCCCTTTCTGCCTCTGGCGGCCATTTTGCTGCATTTGGGAGGCCTATATTCCCCAATGCCACTGTATCCAGTGCTAACATCATGATTGTCTGAAGTAAGGTTTTGTTTGACCAGACTTTGTTACACTCCAAGATGTGGCCACTTTGGATGTGTGATAAGTTCAGGGAAACAAACCTTTGTGAAGATGCAGCTTGGGACATAGTAGATGACTAAGCTGGTTTATAGTGCATGGAAGATTGGAGTTGATGCATGGGGGGCAGAGACCGGGAATACATGACAGGGGACGCTCTCTCATGTTCCCAGGGGCTCTGTTTTCCACTGCCCGCTTCTCCAATGGATACTCAGACAGATGATGTTATGGAAGGCTCCTACAGATGAAATAATTTCCCTATAGTCACCCAGCAAACTTTTTCATGCAATTTGGTGAAGTAATTTTACTTTTTATGTGAAGAAAGAGGGATTGAATTGCCCAGAGTAGGATGTTAATTCATCCGTATTCTTTAGTTTTTCTTTAAGTCTTTTGTATATTCTAGTGTCAGTCTACACTGAAGCTATAATTATATTCCGACAGGAGAGTAAAAGCTAAACGCTGGCCATACCCTGAAATACTATTACACTGGGTGACGTAAAATTTGACTTGTGTTGCGCCCCCTTGTGTTAAAAAATGCTAACTGCGACCTGAAAGGAAAAACCTTTTTTTTGTAAGGAGAATTTTGCTCAGACTTCGCTGCATACAATGTCACCTTGACCTCTTGGTTTACTAGTTTGAACGCAATTACTCTTTTTTTCCATTGAGTATTCCGGTTCAAAAGGGGGGAGGCAGAGGTGATCTGGGCCATAGATGATCTAGGTGTTGTAGATCAGCTATTGGGTTTGAAAAAAAATAAATAAATGGAATAAGATAACAAGATTCCGAGCCATGTGAAATAGAACATCAGCACGATTATTTAGTACTAATTCAGTAAGAAACTGCAGGTATGCAAACAGTTACCAGAACCCCTGTTGATAATGCATATGTTGAGCTTTTTGCAGATGGTACCAGGGTGAGGATTGATGACTCCACATCGGATATGCAGTGGTCACACAACAAGATGTCCTAGAAGCAGAAGCTCTGTCTCCGCATGTCACAGTACAAGAAGCGGAATTAAAGGCCCTCACTGAGGCGAGTAGAGTGGCGAGAGGTAAGACGGCAACCCTTTACACTGACTCCTGGTATGCATTTGGCATAGCTCATGATTACGGCCCAATATGGAAGGCCAGACAGTTTTTACCTTAGCAGGACAACCAATTGAGAATGGTGCAGCGGTACAGAGTCGCATGGAGGCCCTACTTCTACCTGACAAAGTTGAGAATTCGCACCGATTCCTACACTGGAGAGGTGAGAGACGACACCCTCGCAGACAGCATAGCAAAGGCAGCGGCCCTCAAGCCGTGTAAGAAAGAAGAAAAGATACTGACAGCATGAGTCAGTGGTAAAAAACTTTGGACATTGACAAAAAATTTGGACTTTGATATGCTAAAGACTTTTACAGTTACAAGCCAGCAAGGAAGAAAAGAATAAATGGACTAATATGGGAGCAGCAGAAACAGGACAGCGTGTGGTGAACAGTCAACAGCACTTGCCCACCACAGTTCCTGTATCCCATGATGGCCCAGCTGATGGACGGAAAGACCCACCTAGTAAAGCAGTAATGATGATGACTCTTGAAAGAGGATGGGCGACTTCTAGGTTCTCTGTAGCTGCTGCATCATTTGTCCAGTTTAGCATGATCTATGCCATAGGTGAGTCAGGGCAGAAGTAAATTTGCCACATCACACTTGCCTAGACCACTCTACCCATTTCAGGGATTGCAAATTGACTACGTTCAGCTCCCACTTGTTGGGAAGTATGAATACGTGCTTGTTGTTGTTGATGTCTTTGCAGGTTGGAGGCTGACCCTGTTACCAAGGCAAACAAGTAGGTAACCGCAAAGAAGCTCATGAACGAGGTAAACTGTGAATATGGGGGTACCAGAAGTGATTCAGAGTCAGACAGAGGTATAAACTTCGCAGGTGAATGTAACATGTCATGTCTGCTCTGGGTGTATCCCAGGCCTTTTACATACTCTACCATCTTTAGAGTAGTGGAAAGGTGGAGAGACGTAGTGGCACGCTAAAAAGTAAGATACTTAAAAATGACGCCACTTTGGAAAGACTGTCATCCAATAGCCTTATACAGTGTTAGATATGAACCCAGGGGGGGGGGGGGGTTATACATTATCTCCCTACGAGATTGTTTGGGCTAGCCCCAAGGCTAGGTCGTTACTATCCTCAGTAGTTACAATTACAATCTGATGTGTTGACTAAGTATGTGATTTCCGTTGTTAAAGAACTAACCAAAGCCTATGCACAGGTGTTCTCTTCCAGACTTAGAGGCAGACACTGGGACACATATCTTGCAGCCTGGGGATTGAGTGTGCGTCAAGAAGTTCCCCAGGAAGCACCCTCCTGAGCCCCGATTTGATGGCCCCTACCAGGTGCTTCTGACTACTGCCACAGCTGCGAAACTAGCCGAAAGATTTACATGGATCCATGCTTCATACTGTAAGAAAGCTTCAGATCCGGGAGACCAGTCTTAGTTGTGCCAAAGACATTACTCTGGTTAGGGCTAGTGAGAGAGGAGGGTGGCAACTGGAATCCTTAGTCGGAAGAATATGAGGGTATGGTTACCTTCTGGTATAACTCGTTCAATGCTCAAGTAGCCGCATATTCCTTCGACTATTGTACTGTGGTCCCGTGTCTAGGCGCAAGATCCCACCGCAGGCCAGATTTAGCTCAGTCCAGCTGGTTATATGACTTATATACCCGGGGAATACAATATGTTTGCGCCACTGATAACGTCTGGGGAGAAGACTGCCGTTATTGGGGATTAGTGGGATGTAACGCAGGAACAGACTGGTCCTATAAACCACGAAGTTCCTTAAATAAGAAAGATAAGAGCGGGAAATCCCTAAATTAGTCGTATAACCCTCCTTGAGAATAATAAGGACAGCAGGTGTTGGAAGGCTGAACTTAGTATGCTGCTTGGTTTTAATGCGGTTGTTACACTAACCATGGGAGATCCAAGCCCGGGGGACGGGGGGACTTATAGTCTGGGGACATACCAGTACGGGAGGACAGATCCCTTAGGGAAGTTTAAAATAAGGGATATGGTAGATGCAGCCGAATGGAAGCCTTCACTTAGTCCTGTGCCCATAATTAACCCCCTCCGCCGTAAGATAAAGACCTTGACGAACATGATGATCATAGCCGACCCTACCTTTTGAGGACACCTTGACAGTAGCGACTGGCTACTCTGACCAGAATCTCTGGTTGGAGTTGATGAGGTACAATGCTAACAGGAGCAACAAGTCTAACTGTTGCGTGTGCGGTAGTGCCCGACTACACTCGGGGATGGTCCCCCTAAATCTCCCTGTAGATGCTGAAGAGTGGTTTATTAGTCTCTTCACGAACATTTCCGCTAATTACACTGCTTGTGAGAAGTGGAAGAAGGAATACTCTATAACTACTTAAGTGTTTGCACCGGAGAGAGTATTACTGACTACCCTGGAAACTACACCTGCCGGGCAAATAGGCAGGGTGGAGGGAGATTTTTGGGGAACTCACCAACGGGTATTGCTCCTCCTACGGTACGATAGGAGGGGAATGGACACAGAATCAGGTTCAGTCCTTAGGAGACGTTTACTGGCTTTGTGGAGACATGAGGTAGAGGACCCGCCTGGAGGGTAATTGGACAGGGGAGTGTGCCTTAGTAAAGCCCTTATGCTCCTCCACATCCTGTCAGACAGTATTGAGGATAATGAGGTTACCCCCAATAGTTAATTTATCTCGATCCAACTCAGTCTGTGTTTTGTGGTTATCCTGTCATGTTGGTCTATCCTTGTTTTCCGCATAGGTACGGCGGTTCCTTCCAGTCTTGTCACTAGGTAGTGTAGGGTCAGGGTGAGGCGACCTGGACGTGTTCACCATTAGGACTATCTCCAGGAGGGACATTGGTGTGGGTGAAGATTAGGGAGTCCCACGCCGTGCGTACCTGTGCACGCTACTAGTATTGTAACATTATACTAGAGCGAGAAGAGAGACCCCTGGTGGTAGTTTTGATCTACACGTATACATTGACATCATAGGATAGCCAAGGGGGGTACCTGACAAGTTTTAAAAATTAGAGACCAAGTTAAAACTAGATTCGAGTCCATTTTCCTGATCATTAGGGTAAATAAATGTTGACTTGATTAATTATGTTTATTATAATTAGCAGCAGTTTATAAATTATACTAGAGACGCCTTATAGGGACGAGTCGACCAATAGGACCTACCTCGACTATGACTTTTTTAAAATAGAATGACCTTAGATATGACTTTAGCTAAATAGGGGAGTGTCTGTAAGATGATAGGGGAGACTTGTTGTACCTACATCCTAGACGACACGTGACCCGCGGGTAAAGACGCAGTTGCCATTAAGAAGCTGACCGCGCTAACTAAAAAGAGCTAACTTTTGGGACCAGCACTCACCATGGATGAGCGGGTGGTAAAGGATCTTGGCACAGACGGGCGTCGCTGTTGTATGTGAACTGATGATTACATTTTCTGTTCTAGTCTGCTGTGTTATCCCCTCTGTCAGAGAGACCTGTGAAACTGATGCTGGAAAAGCCGCTCCCACCATGAGTTTGCTGGATGCATCCCCAGAAGGAGTGGACAAGTCCTACACCCCCTTGAAGACCCTAAAACGAACCTTCAACGCGCTCCAGTTATAGGCTCATGCGCAGAGAACTGTGAAAATTAGATAGAGAATTAGAGGATAGACATTTTAAGGGGGGATTGTGATAGACATGATGATTATTTGGTATAAAATGTCTATCAATTTGTATAACGTAAATGTATTTTGCTGTTGTAATGACTTTTAGCTCAGAAGTTTAAAGGACACACACACAATCTAATCATGGTATTTGCTAGACAATGGATGTATGATGTTAATGTTAGCTAAGTACATAGAAGTTACACAAGAAGCCTCTAAGAGTTAAGGGCCATAGTGTTGTGTAGATCTGTGTTCAATACTGAGTGTTTACCTAGCCCCCTTCCACTCCCATCCTGAAGCTAGTTAAACAATGATTCATCACTACACGGAGCTGACTTCAGCTAAAGAAGACAAAGTCCATACTATGGCGGACGTGAGGGAGGGTGGGCAGAGAGGTGGGAGATTCTATATGATCCGACAAATGAGAATCTTATATGTTACTGATGTAATCTGTTGCACGCCCATAAAGGGCGGTTGTCATGTGTTATAATAAAAGGCTTGAGCCTCTACACATTGTAGAGACTCTCCCAGTTTTAGACCAGCATTTGTGTCTGATCTGGTTCGATGATGTGTGCACACGATATAATTCGGAAGCGGCAAAATACCCCAAAGCCTGCTGGAGAAACCATAATCCAGAACACTAAATGCAGCAGCTAGACTCATTTTTCTATCCAGTCGCTATTCAGACGCCTCTGCATTATGCCAGTCGCTGCATTGGCTGCCCATCCACTGCAGAACTAAATTTAAACTCCTCTACCTCACTCACAAAGCTCTGCATGGCGCTGCGCCAGCATACATCGCCTCCCTCCTGTCAGTACACCACCCAGCGCGCTCACTCCGATCGGCTAACACTCTCAGACTAAACACCCCTGTAATACAAACTTCACATGCTCGCCTACAGGACTTCACCAGAGCAGCACCCATCCTCTGGAATGCTCTACCCCAAGGCATCCGGACAATTCCCGATGCACGAAATTTCAGACGTGCCTTAAAAACGCACCTCTTCAGGGAAGCATACCAAATCTCCTGACCTAGTCCCTCGCCCCTCCCTATGGTGCCCCACCCTGTGTCTAACCCAATGTATCTCACATTGTAATTGTTGCAATTGTTGTATTGTTTTTGCATTTATCCATGCCTGAAAGCGCTGCGGAATAAGTTGGGGCTATACAAATAAAGATTATTATTATTTGCACAAGGAAAGACCAGAAGCAATGGGATGAAACTGAAAGGGAGGAGACAAAAATTAGATATTAGACAGTGAGGGGATCAATGAGGGGAACAGGTTACCACCGGAGAGGGTGAGTTCTCCCTCAATGGAAGTCTTCAAACAAAGGCTGGACAAATATCTGTGTGGGATGATTTAGTGATCCTGCATTGAGCAGGGGGTTGAACCTGTTAGGGAATTCATTGTTCCGTCAATATGCTGTGGGGCTCCAAATCAGAGGTGGTTATGGCGGCCACCATGAGAAAGCAATAGACACAGGCATCACGGTCGTGTCTTAGAGCAATCTGAGTTTATTGTGTACATTGCCTTATTCTTATACAGAAAATAGTAGGCGTATCAGTAGGCTAGTGTTACAGAGGTTGACCTGTTTTACTGGTAAATCTCTATAAACAATGCTTTATTTGTTTGTATGTAGACATCGTGTCTGGTACCCTGATTATCATCACACTCTACATTTTAATCACATGCCCTACCTAGACAGCAGTCAAAAACAAAGCATTCCATACAACCTTTTGATCAGTGTAACGAGATAAACAAGCTCTTGGAGACATTATGGACATTTAAGATTACACCTCTACTTAATGTAATTAAGTACTAACCTAAATGTACAAGCATTTAGCAGAGCTTTTCATAGGACACAGAATAGAGTGTACAATTTAGGCCTACAGCCTCCGGAAACGTATATCAAAGATACATACATATATAAATTAATATGTTCATAACCCTCACAATCCCCCATTTTGAAACAGGATACTCAATTGGAAGAAGAGTAGCCGGGTTCACCATTGAAAAGAAATATTAAGGGGGGGCATGAGCAAAGCACATTGCAACCTTATCTGATGAGCTAGAGACAGATGTTTAGGTTGTACTTGAGTGAGTATACTCTGGATGTCATGAGGGGTGAGAACCACTAGGGGGTAGTCCAGGACCAACTCAGAAGATTTGTCAACCATTGCTTGTACTGCTGCTACCGCACGGACACAGGAGGGGGCTCCTCGGGCTACCGGATCCAATCTCATGGAGTAATACCCAAGTGACCGTGGACGTCCTCCATGTTTTTGCGTCAATACTGCTGTCGCATGAAAGGCCAGGGACGGCAGTATGAGACAAGTCCCAAAAAGGTGCGAAGCTTTGGCAGCAGAAGAAGATACAGAAATGGCTTGAACTGCAGCCCTGCGTCGTTCTGTGAGATGTCTGCCTTCTTGAGCTAGACAACAACCTTTTGTTTACAAAGCTGTAATTTTTCCTTTTTAAGCCTTGCAGCCATTTTCTGCTAAAAAATGTTTTCAGATCCTCAGCACAAAGCAGAAGGTCATCAACATATTGCAACAGCACAGTTCCCTCAGGCGGAGTCCAAGCCTGCAGGACAGACTGGAATGCCTGGTTGTACATATTTGGAGAATTCTGCATTCCTTGTAGCAGGACTGTCCAAGCATTTTTTTTTTTCTTTTAGCTTTACCATAATGCCCTTTTGTCTGAAAAAAAAAAAGGGCCGGAGATTCAGACTGTCTCCACTCTGGTTTATTATCTATGACCTTAGGGATTCCAATAGACCTTCTACAAAGGCCATACTAAGTACATGTTTGCCCATCTTTTCTATGCCCCTATACCCCAGATCTGACAAACGTTGTTGAAGGGGGGGCATAGAATTGTTTTACACTTTCTTCCTTCTCTTCGTGTGATATTAGAAAGAGACAAGGAGGATTCTCTCAATTTTTTTTTGTTTTTCTTTTTCCCAATGTTCCAGACAAATTAAAAATATTTTACCACTTCTCAATTCTCTATGTTTAATTTTATCCCAATCTGTGCCACAATAGTCTTTCACATAATTTTAGATTATAGTTCCCGCTGCCTTCCCTGTTTTACATATACTCCTGCATCTCCTCCTTTTCCTCCTTCTCATGCTTCCACTCACTAGCCTAGGATCTAGTGAGCATAGGCATAACCGGTTTGCACCGAGGAGCTCCGCAAGCAGGGCAGCTCTCTCTCCAATCCGGGTTCTGTTGTCCACAATGCCAGCAGGTCCATCCCTCCAGTCCAATGTTTGACCTTGGAGTGGATGACTTGGCATAGGGTGGGGGAGGAGACGGTTGGAATTGAGATGAAGGGGGTGGAGGTGAAAGAGGGAACTGACCCGACAATGGGAGAACATTATATACCTGTGCTTTGCTATTGAACAGTATATATATATATACTTCATATAATACAACATACGGGCCTTTTTCCTGTACAGCCAAATATAACCAATTCTCAATTCACATTTCTTTGCAAAGACAAGTAGGCCCTCTAGTCTACAGAGAAACTTCTCCAGACAGATAGCAAAAGCTGTATAACAGGTTCCACTGCCTGTAAGCATCTTCTATTGTGCAAATAACCTGGGCTGTCTATTTAAGATTAACCCAGAATGTAATACACTTGCCCCCACCTTACAAAACTGCAAATTCACACTCACTAAGGGGGTTTTTATTCATTCCTATACGGACTGATAATATGTGAAGTAGAAATTGGGATCGTATTTACTGTACACCAGACTTCCAATAATGAGCGAATTATGTATAGATAAGAAAAACTCTTAGTACCGCGGTTTTTACACAATTTGCTCAGAATAGGCTACCCAATGACAAACACAATACAACTTATGCCCATTTCTACTCACATACTGATATTCACCACACTGCGACCACTCAGCGGCCAATATATTATAGGGGGCTTTATTCCACCCTGGCATAATTAACAATTCATCGGACACTTCTTTGTTCTTAGCTACCGACATTTTCGTACTATTGCGGATTTTCTTAAACAGCGACATTTTCACACTAAGCCCGATTATCACAAGAAATTCTTCAACTATCAGTTTATCAAAATTTTCCTTTAAAACAAACTAGTGTATTACTCTCTGCGTAATCCTGTTCACAGCGCCATTAATATATATTGCTGCAAGGAGCAAGACTTAGTTCAAATTACGCTTTATAGAGAGTAAGACACTATAAAAGGATCATACTGTAGTGGCTAAGGAGGAGTTGACTGGGACCCCAATAAGTGGGATGGGGACCAATATTCATTTACCAATTTCTTTAGCTATCTTTCACACCTTATCCTCTTTACCAGCAGTATGGACAATGGCTGGCGGTTTATGTACACCAAGAGGCTTATTATTTTTATTCTTTCACACACATAAAACAATTGTTTGTTTCACTATTTTCTGTGCAGTCTTCCGCACCTTATCCTCTTTACCAGCAGTATGGACAATGGCTGGCGGTTTATGTACACCAAGAGGCTTATTATTTTTATTATTATTTTCTTTATACACTCTTCAAATAAAATACTGTTGTTAATTGGAAATGAATTACACTTTAAATATTAATTTGACTAAAGTACTTATCAGGCGTTTCAAGTACACAATTATCTCATATTAATATCTTAATTCAATAATATTCAAATTAACACAACTCAATATTTTTGAATTCCACATATTCCACGAATCTGTATATTCATATATACACTGTGGTAATCCTGGGCTATTTTCTCACACAACTAGTCTCAGGAATAAAATTAGATGCCCCTCCTTTGGTCACTCCATTTGTTCAAGTGAGAGACTTAACATGGAGTCTAAGAGTGACCTTCACTCTATACATTACCACAATATACATATATATACACCAACATCCACTTAAAATGGAGACACACTTCTCACCTAGGCTGGACTGTGTGTAGGGTGGAGCAAGACCTGTTCCTATTGTTCTTCCCTCCCATCTCCTTACATCACCTAGCTCCACCCCCTGTGGTCTGGCTCAGCATTTGGTCATTTTTGCTTCATTTCGTTTCTGGTTACCGGACAGTATACACCATATAACACAGTCTAACTCTCATACAGGTCCTTCCATTTATACACACACATAAAGACAAAAACATTTGCATGTCAGTTACTACTTTTTAAGTGTCAGTACTTCCTCACTTGTCTAAAAGTGTCGGTACTTCCCAACCCTGCTTATTTCCCCCCGTCTCAACTACTTCTCTTATACCTATAAGAGGCTCCCATCAGGGATTTTATCCCCTGAAAATTTTAGGCTTCCCTGGTACAATTTATACCATGCCTTCCTGAGATCGGCAAGAGGGTTTAATATTCTGTACTTCCTCACCCTGCATATTTTACCTCGTCTCTACTACTTCTCTTATGTTTATAAGAGGATCCCATCAGGGGTTTTATCCCCTGAATACTTTAGGCTTCCCTGGTATAACCTATACCATGCCTTCCAGAGATTGGCAATAGGGTGTACTTCCTCACCCTGCATATTTTACCTCGTCTCTACTACTTCTCTTATGTTTATAAGAGGATCCCATCAGGGGTTTTATCCCCTGAATACTTTAGGCTTCCCTGGTATAACCTATACCATGCCTTCCAGAGATTGGCAATAGGGTGTACTTCCTCACCCTGCATATTTTACCTCGTCTCTACTACTTCTCTTATGTTTATAAGAGGATCCCATCAGGGGTTTTATCCCCTGAAAATTTTAGGCTTCCCTGGTATAACTTATACCATGCCTTCCAGAGATTGGCAATAGGGTACCATATTCTGTACACTGACCATGCAAAGTAACAAATAAAGACAATAACAGTTAAACACCCGCACAGCATATTCAGCCCACCATATGAATTCTTAAAAAGCTTGAAGATTTATAAGAGGCATGCACTTCTTACCCCTCGGACAGGAAAGGAGCAGCCAGGAAGCACGGATAGATTGTGGCAAGATAAAACCTTACCTTACTGCGCAGTTTTTGTCAATCCGTGGTTCCGAGTGGCTCCTTATCCCATCTGGGTCCGGGGGGGTTCGAGGTGTAGGTGGTCCTCTTGTTCCATCAAGCCCCACGTTGGGCGCCAATTTCTGTTAGGGAATTCATTGTTCCGTCAATATGCTGTGGGGCTCCAAATCAGAGGTGGTTATGGCGGCCACCATGAGAAAGCAATAGACACAGGCATCACGGTCGCGTCTTAGAGCAATCTGAGTTTATTGTGTACATTGCCTTATTCTTATACAGAAAATATTAGGCGTATCAGTAGGCTAGTGTTACAGAGGTTGACCTGTTTTACTGGTAAATCTCTATAAACAATGCTTTATTTGTTTGTATGTAGACATCGTGTCTGGTACCCTGATTATCATCACACTCTACATTTTAATCACATGCCCTACCTAGACAGCAGTCAAAAACAAAGCATTCCATACAACCTTTTGATCAGTGTAACGAGATAAACAAGCTCTTGGAGACATGATGGACATTTAAGATTACACCTCTACTTAATGTAATTAAGTACTAACCTAAATGTACAAGCATTTAGCAGAGCTTTTCATAGGACACAGAATAGAGTGTACAATTTAGGCCTACAGCCTCCGGAAACGTATATCAAAGATACATACATATATAAATTAATATGTTCATAACCCTCACAAACCCGATGACCCTGGAGGTCCCTTCCAACTCTACCAGTCTAAGACCCTTCAGATTATATATTAGTGCCCTGGAGCCTCAGTGTGTAGTGTGAGATGATGGGGCTCTGATTATGTATTGGGGTCTCGGGGCCTCTGTGTATAGTGGGACACATTAGGGTCCTGGTACAGATGACATGCCCCATTATAGGCCTGTTCAACAGTAATGGTTTTCCATAGCAACCAATCATATTGCAGCTTTCATTTTTTCAGAGCAGCTTCAGAAATGAAAGCTGTGTTCTGATTGGTTGCTATGGGCAACAAGAACAGTTTTACTATTTGAGAAATGAAACCCATGTTACAGATTATGTATTATAGCCCTGGAGCCACCGTGTATGATGGGACACGTTGGGACTAGGGCTGCCACGTGGCCGGTATTTTTCCCGCTAGGCCGGTATTTTTTTTTACCGGCCATATTACAGGCCGGTAATTTGGTCAGGCCCCACCTGTGTCATATACCTACAAAACTGTACCGTGAGATTTGGCGGTTGGGACCGCGCCACTCCTGAGATTAAAGAAGAGGGGGAGCAAGTCCCTAAAGTGGAACGTTCCGTGTAAGGCGAGAAGTTCCACCCTTGGGTGGATACCTGCATGACTGGGCCCAACCCCCCTGCTGAGAAGAAGCAGTTGCTCACAAGAGTTCATGGGGAACAGCACCTGGAGACTCTTGAAAAACAGTTCTGACAAAACTCTGAGAGGAAGACCAGCTGGATATCCCCCCATCGGGCCCAGTGGTTCTTTGGGGACGAACAAGAGAACTAGAAGTAACTGATGGAGGAAGATGGACCTGCCGAAGTTGTGAATACCCCTATTACAACAGAAGAAGAAGGGTCTGCGCCATCATGCTGCTCTACTGGAGGTTCAGGGGTGAGGAAGGGCACCAAGGGAGGCACTATTACCACTGGCGTTGGAAAATAAATGAAGGAAAAAAGGCTCTGGCGCTCCAGTGGAAAAAACCAACAGGAAATCTCAAGATCAGCTTGTGATCTTTAATATGAAAAAGCTTTGTACGACGCGTTTCGTCGCGATAACCGCAACTTTTTCAAATACATTAAGTTTAAAATACATCACTCTATATATAAGAAAAGTACAGAACTTACATTTTTAGATCACCAATGAATGATGGTCAGGAGAACTCACAAATGGGTGAGGATCATTTCTGGAGAAGCGTGCTATACCAGGTGGCGTGGACGCACTCTCACCTCGTGTGTGCGGACAACTTCCGGGTATCGTTGTAAGAGTGTGATGTCAACGCGTTCGTCCGAGATGCACGCTGTGTGACGTGTCCACGTTTGTGTGGTGTATGTGAGAAGCCGCTTCCGGGTGTCATGCGCGACGTATGACGTAGACACGCACACCTGGAACACTCGCCGCTCGGTTATGGAACGCAAGCATCAGGATCTCTAAGAATCATATCAGAATTACTGTTTGGGCTGTGAATAACAACCGTCCAAGCTGAATATATCTTTCTCCTAATATTGGGCATTGGTATATCTCTTGTTCAATAAATACATCATATTAATATCAATGAATAGAGATGAGCGAGCGTACTCGGAAAAGCACTACTCGCTCGAGTAATTTGCTTTATCCGAGTATCGCTGTGCTCGTCCCTGAAGATTCGGGTGCCGGCACGGAGCGGGGAGCTGCAGGGGAGAGCGGGGAGGAACGGAGGGGAGATCTTTCTCTCCCTCTCTCCCGCCCGCTCTCCCCTGCGACTCACCTGTCAGCCGCAGCGGGACCCGAATCTTCAGGGACGAGCACAGCGATACTCGGATAAAGCAAATTACTCGAGCGAGTAGTGCTTTTCCGAGTACGCTCGCTCATCTCTATCAATGAAATTAAAAACATCAATAAATACCTACCTAACATTTTATATGTAAAAAGTGTTTTTTCTCTAATCATTTATATGGGTATAATAGCTAAACATTGTAATAAAACATTACTCTTAATAGTAAAAAACAATGTCTATAATACCATGTATAAATACTCTACTTCCCAATAGTATACATGTTTAAAAATAAATATATACACATACCTAAATAACCTGGATAGAAATATATATCTCAAAAGTTTATATACCCTAAAAAACCTTTTTTTTACATTTTTCCACTGGAGCGCCAGAGCCTTTTTTTCTTCATTTATTTTCCAATGCGATGTGTTATGGTCGAACCCCGACCTACGGGCACGACAGACTAGGCTAGCCCTCCCGTCCAACAGACGGGTTAGTGGATATACATACGTGGACCTCCACCGGGTTGATTTATCTACACGTGAACCAGGACGTGGAGGTGTTGGTGGGTAACCCGTGGTTGGCTATCCCACCGACACCAGGTAAATCCTGTTTCTATCTATTATCATTTTGGCTATACTTTCCTTTTGCGAGTTGGAGCGCTGTCCTTTATACTTGGTTTACTATTACCACTGGAGCTACTGAGGGGGCATTATTCCAGCAACTACTGGAATAATAAAGGGGGGAAAAAAATGCCACAATAAGTCACGCCCCTTTTTTCCATGGTTAGTATTTTTTGTGACAAAAGTGGCAACTCTGGTTGGGACCATAGTACAGATTATGTATTAGGACCTTGGAGCCACTGTGTATAGCATGGCATGTCGGGGCCCTTGTACAGATTATGTATTAGGGCCTCGGAGCCTCTGTGCACAGTGTGACCCTAGTAGAGGTTACAGGCCTCATTATAGGCCTGTCCAACAGTAAATGATGCCCCTATTTAACCAACCACAGTGCAGCTTTCATTTTATCAGAGCAGCTTTAGAAATGAAAGTTGTGTTCTGATTGGTTGCTATGAGCAACAAGAACAGTTTTGCTATTTGATAAATGAAACACGTTACAGATTATGTATTAGAGCCCCTGTGTATAGCATGTCACATATGGGCCCTGGTACAGATTGTGTATTAAAGCTACTGTGCATAGCGTGTCGTGTCCAGCCCTTCATACAGATCATGTACTGGAGCCCCTGTGTGTAGCATGTCACGTCCGGGCCCTCGTACAAATTGTGTATTAGAGCCCCTGTGTATATCATATCTGGTCCAGGTCCTGGTACAGATTGTGTATCAGGGCTCCCGGAGCCCCTGTGTATAGCGTGCCATATACGGGCCCTGGTGCAGATTATGTATTAGAGCCCCTGTGTATAGAGTGTCATGTCCGTGCTCTGGCACAGATCATGTATTAGAGCTCCTGTGTATAGCGTGTCATGTCCAGGCCCTGGTACAGATTATGTATTAGAGAGCCCCTGTGTATAGAGTGTCATGTCCGTGCTCTGGCACAGATTATGTATTAGAGCCCCTGTGTATAGCGTGCCATGTCCGGGCCCTGGTACAGATTATGTATTGGGGCCCCAGAGCACATATAGATAACATGCCAGATGGGGGCCATGGTTGTGTATGCCCCTCCATTATTCACAGACATCTCTCATTACCTCCCTGCTGGAAGCCATGTTACTTTGCGTCTGATGCGAATGGATCTTGTAGTTTGGCTTGTCGTTTCGCCGCTCCATTTCCCGCACGTCCTGAGTGACTGTAGACGAGCGGCAGCTTCTTATTATCAGCTCTTTCTTCTGTGAGACCTCCATGACCTTTCATGTCGTCCCTCATTTCATCGTCTTTTCAGTCGTCGCAGTCGTGTAATTTGGACTGACGGGAAAATAAACGCCGCGTGGGGACTGTGTATTTATGTGCAGGATGTGGAGTCCATCACTTTGCTGATCGGATCACAAAGCCTGTCAGGACGTTGCGCCAGATGTTTACAGATCGGAAGAATTAGCTGAATATTCCAGAAAATATGAAGCGACGGCGAAGGAGAAGCAGTCAGAATGGGGGTCACGTTATGTGCACCTGGAAACAAGAAGAACGTGACCTGAAAACGACGCAAATGTGACCACCTGCCACACCTCGTGCTCCTAATCTGCACTCATCACCAGCTGTCCTCCATTGTTGCAGATTATTTATGGGGCGAGTATGACTTGTCGCCGCGGCTGATGAGGTCACGGAACGTAAGTCCATGATTGGGGGAAACTACTATAACATGGTGGACAGATCCTGAGTCGGGAGGAGGTCGTCCTTGTGTCGTAGTCGTTGTCATTATGGTTACGTTTGTTCATTGTCGGTCGGATGGTGAATTCTACGTTTACGGCTAATGTTACATTGTAATAACGAGACGCTTATCTGACGGAGGTCGCACCGCGGCTCCTGGATGTTCAGAGCTTGGCGTCCGGCAGTTTATAACGAGGCGGCGTAGAGTTTCTTCACGTTCTGCGCACATCTGACAGGATTTACAAACACAACTAATCATATTTGAAAAGAAGATTTAAACTAAAAAGTAACGAGCGAAGTAAAAGGGGAGACGTCTCCCCCCGCACTGCGCTGATGAAGATGGACGCCTTCCACGCAGCGCTCAGGGTTTACGTTACCGTTAACTCGTCGTGTGCTGAAATGTGTACAATATGCAAACTGCGTAGTCAGGGGTCACAATGGCAGATGGCAAACCGATTACACAGGGCGATTATATGCCTCCATTATGCCAACCGCCAATCACCGATGCGGCGAGTGAAAGAGCCTAAACGTGTCACCTTGTATGATTCGCCCCACAGAGTTTACGCATCTCTTTGTCACATGGCGAAAAATGGTTGCTGGGAAAATTATTAACATTCCCCATGTGGTGGCGCTACTATTAAAGGGGTTCTCTGTCCCATACATGGACATGGCGTGCAAGTGGCGGTACTGGATCTGTGCAGGAAGTGAGATTTCCAGGCGTGTAATTGGCTGGTGTCATACGATACGACGCATCCTGCTCTATCTGCGTCTCCCATCTTTTGCCTCGCGGCCAAAATGAAACCAAAACACAGAATTGTTTTCAGGCTGAAAATTATTATCCGTCATTAATTATCGCCGCGCCAGAAATAGATCCGGAAAATTCTAGAATGTTCCCAATTATACGGAGAGATTGCCGTGTTGTTTCCATTAGGAGTAATAAGGAGCAGCTGTGCCGGGTGGTGATGCTAGGACTCGGCACTGGGTGGCGCTGTCCACCCTCACATCCACGGCCGGGCGTGCGTCTTTATATATGGGCCGAAGTTACTGATCCTTACTATTGCGGTAGTGCATTCTATATACAGATGGGAGGGCACAGCGCAGTGTAGGACAGTCCTGGACAATACGGTCCTCACTATGTGCATCGGACTGTAAGAGTGGTCTTATGTGTGAGGTTCCTGATAGAGAGCTCCAAACCCCCTGCACACATTTACAGAGTAATGTTCTGCAATCACCACTAGGGGGAGCTCCCTGCAAAGAGATCTGAACCAAATCATAAACTCTATCTGCAGAGAGCTCCTCCTAGTGGCCAATGCAGAACATCTTCATGGAAGTCTGCGGCCCTGCAGGGGGTCTGCAGCTCTGTGTCAGTCGGCCGGATTCACTTGCAGATTGTTGGATCTGTAGATTACAAGGAGTGGATTAGAGCCTGGTGGATCATTATACTCTATAAAGCAGTTCTCTCTCACGCCTCCACGTTTTTCAGCGTTTAACGCTGCGTTATTACAAGCACCGTCTGTTCTATTTTCGGGCGTTTCAGCATTTTTAAAATGTGATGCGTCGCCCATTGTAGTGAATGGGAGCGTTTTTAGTGCTGTCAAAAACACATGTCAGCGCAGCAGAAAATGCAGAAGTCAGTTCGCCCAAGGTCGCTCTCATACGTTCAGTTAAACGCCTCTTGGAACCGCGGCATTGTAGTGCGATTTCGAGCTGTGTTTTTTGGGGGGGGTGTGTTAAAAACTCAAAAATGCTGAAAAATAGTGCAAACAGCGCTCGAAAATCGTGGTATTTTGAGCGCAAGTCTCAGAAGCCCCACTAAAATCAATGGGAGAGTTGTAGCGCAGTCAGCGCTAATCACGGTAAAAAGCAGAGTGTGTGAGAGGGGCCTAACATCACAGACCGCAGGCTCTTCGCCATTTACTGTGCAGGTGAATGTAAACTATTGTTATCTGTTATCAGCCATTTTAAGCTGTGGAAAGGCTGACTGTAGAGGCCCCTTTACATTGGACGGGTGTCAGACAAACGATGCCCAACACTCGTCCCTGTATCCCCGTGCTCCTAGCACAACTGGCTCGCACACGGAGCGGCCAGCAGGGTGGCGGGGCAGTGCAGATTTCTCTCCTCTCGCTCCCCCGCCCCTCTCCATTGAGATAAACAGGCGCCGTTCACTATGAAACGGCGGCTGTTTAAACTGCACGATGAGTGATGATCATCATCGCTTATCTTTTGGTCTGTTAAGAGACATCTCCTGCACTGCCTCGCCCATCTGCTGGCTGCTCCGTGTGTGAGCCAGCCCTGCTAGCTCCCGCGCAGGAGCATGGGAGCGCGGGGATACAGGAAAGAGTGTCGGGCATCGTTTGCCCGACACTTGGCCAATGTAAATGGGCCTTAGGACTTCATCTATTACTCCCTGTTATTAGCCACTTCAGGCTGGGGAAAAACCAACAGTAGAATAGATGAACACAATCTGCTGTTATCTGTTGTCAACCATTTAAGGCTGCCTGTCCACGACCGGTTGGACCCCGCATGCGGAATCCCTCTGCAGAGTTCGACCTGGTGACTCCTGGGTACCTGTCTAGTGTCTTTTTCTCTGTACTGCAGATGTGCCGGCCTGCGCTTCGGCGCGCATGTGCAGTACAGAAGACGCTGCACCGTTGCCATGGTGATGATGCAGTTCTCGCGGCGATTCTGCATTGATGATTGCAGAATAGCCACGGGACAGACAGTTTCCATTGAAGTCAATGCGTAGCCCGCTCAAAATCGCAGCATGCTGCAATCTCTTCTCCTCAAGCAAAAAAATCAATTTCCGCTCGTGGACAGAAAATTGTGTTTTTACATTACATGCTATGGGGCTTGATTTGCTGCGAAGTCCGGAGGCAGAATCCTACTCCGTACTCCGCAATGCAAATCCGTCCGTGGACAGGAGCCCTAAGATTGGGAAAGACTGACTGTAAGACAGGGAAATACAATCTATTGCTCGCTTTTATCAGCCATGTCACACTGCAGACAAGCAGACTAGAACAGATGAGTATAGCCTATTGTGCAGCAACCGAGGCGCAAGGTACACCACTGACGCGTGTGCCCCTTTGCCAAGGCCTGATGTTCTGGATTATGATTTTCTCCAGCAGGCTTTGGGGTATTTTGTCGCTTCCGAATTATATCGTGTGCACACATCATCGAACCAGATCAGACACAAGTGCTGGTCTAAAACTGGGAGAGTCTCTACAATGTGTAGAGGCTCAAGCCTTTTATTATAACACATGACAACCGCCCTTTATGGGCGTGCAACAGATTACATCAGTAACATATAGGATTCTCATTTGTCGGATCATATAGCATCCCCCACCTCTCTGCCCACCCTCTCCAAATGCTGATGTAGCATGGACTCTGCCCTCTATGCAGGCAACCTTAAGCAGTTTCTGTGTATGTGGCAAGTCTTATCAACATGTGCTCAGGCTGAAGGAATTCCTTTGTTGTAGAAGTTTCAGCGTGGGGGGCAGAGCTGGGGATTCATCCTAGATATATATATATATATATATATATATATTGCTTGTGTATAACACTGTGATTTAACTCTTTCCTTATGCAGCAGAGTTCCACATTAGGCTGAAGTCATTACAATAGCATAATACATTTGGGTTATACAAATCGATAGACATTTTATAAATAATCATCATGTCTATCACACTGACACGCCTCTCCAGGCAGCGCTGGTGTAGCAGTTACCAGAATAAACTTGAGTAATCTGAACTTCAGATTTTGTCACGGTTGATGCCACCATTCCTCACTCCACGGTGCATCCGATGTGAAATAATAGAGTCCACACACACGGGATATTTGAACACACTCAGTTGCCAGGAACGGTCAGCAACCGGAACTTTACTAATAGAAGATAACTTGACACGGGATTACAGTCCATAGATAAATTCACACACCAGTGCAGGAAAACAACTGAGGAGGTCAGGGAGAAAAACACAAGATGACATCGGGCCTACAGTCTGAGTTATCTGTATGACTCCTCTCCTAGACACACACACACTGGGACACAGGATGACACCGGGCATACAGTCTAATTATCTGTATGACTCCGCTCCTGGACACACACACTCCGGGACACAGGATGACACCGGGCCTACAGTCTAGGTTATCTGTATGACTCCACTCCTGGACACACACATTCTCCGGGACACAGGATGACACCGGGCCTACAGTCTAGGTTATCTGTATGACTCCACTCCTGGACACACACATTCTCCAGGACACAGGATGACACCAGGCCTACAGTCCTAGTTATCTGTATGACTCCGCTCCTGGACACACACACTCCGGGACACAGGATGACACTGGGCCTACAGTCCTAGTTATCTGTATGACTCCGCTCCTGGATACACACACTCCGGGACACAGGATGACACCGGGCCTACAATCTAGTTAACTATATGACTCCGCTCATAGACAAACACACACTCCGGACACAGGATGACATCGGGCCTACAGTCTAGTTATCTATATGACTCCGCTCCTAGACAAACACACACTCCGGACACAGGATGACATCGGGCCTACAGTCTAGTTATCTATATGACTCCGCTCCTAGACAAACACACACTCCAGGACACAGGATAACACCGAGCCCACAGTATAGTTATCTGTATGACTCCGCACCCGGACACACACACTCCAGGACACAGGATGACACCAGGGCCTACAGTCCCAGTTATCTGTGTAACTCCACTCCTGGACACACACACTCCAGGACACAGGATAACACCGGTCCTACAGTCTAGTTATCTGTATGAGTCCGCTCCTAGTCAAACACACACTCCAAGACACAGGATGAGGGGGGGTTCACACAGGGCGGATTTGCCACGGAAATTCTGTCAGGAATTTCCACGCGGCAAATCCGCCTGCGGCCGCTAATCTCGGGATTAGCCAGACATGTGGACGAGATTTCTGAGTAATCTCGTCCACACGGAACAGCCAATCCGCTGCGGTTAATACGGCCGAAACCGCGGCGCGGCTTTGCCGACCGCAGCCGCGGCTTTGCCGACCGCAGCATGTCCATTCTTTTTTCTTTCCGTTGCAGCCGCGCTCTCCTCTATGGGAGCGCCAGCCACAGCGGAAGAGTGAGTGGCCGGGCCGCTTCAAAGCCGCCACGAGTCTTTCCGCGGCGCTTCTCCCGGCGGAAATCTCACGTTTTTTGCTGCGGCAAAACCGCAAGATTTCCGCCGCGTGTGACCCCAGCCTGACACCGGTCCTACAGTCTAGTTATCTATACGACTCCGCTCCTGGACAACACACACTCCGGGACACAGGATGGCACCAGGCCTACAGTCTAGTTATCTGTACGACTCCGCTCCTGGACAACACACACTCCGGGACACAGGATGGCACCGGGCCTACAGTCTAGTTATCTGTACGACTCCGCTCCTGGACAACACACACTCCAGGACACAGGATAACACCGGGCCTACAGTCTAGTTATCTGTATGAGTCCGCTCCTGGACAAGCACACTTCGGAGGAGGACGAATCACTCCACTGAACACTCACTCAATACTGAAGACTTTGAACAAGGCACAGCGGACTCTCTCTCCACTCTCTTTAAAGTAGGGGTCTTGGGCATGGACTTCCAGGGTTCTGCTCCTCTGCTTCAATTCTTCACCACGAGGGTTGAAGGTATCCAATGCGTCTGGCATCCCTACTCCACTGCTTCTACCAGACTAGTGAAGATGGATCCACATTTGTACCTTGCAATCACTTATACCTTTTATGCTCACAAAACAACATTGGATACAACAAAACTGTTACATTTCCAGACATTCACAGACCTCTCCCATGCTGCAGCTGTGCAATACACATACTGTAACTAGTGACAAGACAATTTGCACAGTGCATCCACACTGAAGACATGACATGTAAGACATTTATGGAGGGGCCAGATATATAGACTTCGGGCCACTACGGTTGCTCCCTGTTAACAGTCATGTTAGGCTTGGAGAGACTATAGGACAAGGGAATACAATCTTTAACTCTCTGTTATCAGCCTTGTAAAACTGGGGAGAGGCTAACTGTAATGTTCTTCAATAGGATAGATTATAGAAGTGCAGAATTTAGGGCGGGGGTGCTATACCAGGATTGCACTGGGAGGAGCTCACTGTAGTACAGATGAATACAGTCTATTGCTTCCTGTTATCAGCAGTTTCAGGCTAGGAAGCAGCTGACTATAGGACTGGAGAATGCAATCTATTACTCCCTGTTATCAGCCATTTGAAGCCAGGTAGGGGCTGACTGTAGGACTGGAGAATACAATCTAGTACTCCCTGTTATCGGCCATTTCAGGCTGGGGAGAGATTATTTCATGGAGTCAGGACAGTAGAGATCTGTCCAGACTGGTACACTGTGACGACCTCTCAGCTGTGAGATATCGGGTCAAGACAGGCCATCGGCTGTGGATGTAAGAAGGTTGCCTCTCACTGACAACAAGCAGAGATCTTGAAATAAATAGCTTATTATATTTCTCGTCGCACAAAACTCCCATGTATTCTGTTGCGTCATCTCTGCGCTGCCCTTTTTCTGAACCATCAGGTGCCGGACTACAGGGCGGTTCCTGTATAGTGTGATCTTGCCGGGTGGTACACGCAGCAGCGGCTCCGGCCGGGTGACACTTTATAGCTGCTATTATTGGGGTTCGGTAAATTTTACGAGCTGTGACGTTTCTGGGCGCTCATTCTGCGTTCTCTTCGTGGCGGCTGATGATGTGATTTACTGCACAGTATGAGGGCGCGGTGCGATGATGGCGGTCGCCCTGCGCTCGTGCAGAGAGTGTGCGGAGCAATGACTGACATGTTGATGATGTGTCACACGTACAGCTCTGCTGCATCTGAGTGACCTCATCTGGGCTGGGCTGTGCTGGGGCCCCCATCACCTCATTATCCCGCAGAACATCGGACAATGACTCCCTGGTGCAATACTCTGCGTTACTGGATGCTTTATGACCCTTCCCCACAAGTGCACCTTCCAGACCGCAAACCTCTCAACATTTTGCTAAAAGATGACGGAAACCGCGAGACCCACGACAGATTACACATTCCGATAAATAGAATTTACTGCTATGTTCAGGGGATTCCGCCCCCGCGTCCTGTATAACAACATGGCCGCCATATTTGTGGTGTCATGTGATATAATCATGTGACACAGCATCCATCGGCTCTGGATTTGTAACATTCCGACGTGCTGATTATTACACATTTTTGTCGCTGTTGTAATTTACCGTAACGTCCAGATGTTACATCCAGTGAATGGCTGATGTAAAATCCCGTGCCTAATGCCTCCCTCCATCTATCTGGTGCCTCACACTTTGCTCTATCTTCCTGAAGGGGCGGGATGGGGATTGTGCACCTCGCTTGTTCCTCGTAAAGTCGCCTTCTCGGATACATTTAATAGTCATTGTTTAGAACGCCCCCGAAATATAAATCAGAAGGCAGAAAATAGAAATTATGAATCGCAGAAATCCCCCCGGACGCCGCCATCTGGAGGAATCGCACAATCTTCGCCACTTCTTCCCGGGTAATTGAGGCTCAGATTGTAAACGACTGAACATCTGGAAATGAGCTGCGCCCCATAAATATGAGAGCTCTGGCCGGACGCGGGAGATGCTTCAGACACCCCAACTAAGCTGTATAGCAGGAGATAGGAGGACTGACTCGCACACCGGGTCCGGGACAGGCTCTACTGCAGGTTCTACTGCAGGTTCTGCTATAGACTCTATTATAGATGCCGCTGCACGTCCTGTAGCAGGTTTTTGGTCTGATATAAATTCCACTGCAGGTTTTTGTATATATTTTGGTACAGATTCCATTGCAGGTTCTGTTAACCCCTTAAGAACACGGCCTATTTTGGGCTTAAGGACGCAACTATTTTTGGCGGATTTTCATCTCCATTTTTCAAAAGCCATAACTTTTAAAAAAAGTTTGGGTACCTAGGCTATATTGTAAAACTTTTATTAATTTTTTTATGATAGCAGGGAGAGAAAACATGGATTTTTTTACAGCGTTAATCATGCAGCATAAATGACACAATACATTTTTATTACGGGTCAGTACGATTATAATGATACCAAAATTCTTCATTTTTTTCAGGTTTTTGCACTTTTTTTTCTAAATCGATGCATCTATAACTTTTTTCATTTTCCGTGGACGGAGCTCTGTGAGGGCTTATTTTTTGCGAGATGAGCTGTAGTTTTTATTGATACCATTTTGAGGTACATACGGCTTTCTTGATCACTTTTATTGCGTTTTTTTGGGAGGTAAAATGCTAAAAATTAGCATTTTGCCTCAGTTTTTTAGCGGTTTTGTTTACGCTTTTGGACGTCCAGGATAAAAATCATGTTCAACCTCTTTCACGCATCGTTATGGACGCGATAATACCAAATATGTGGGATTTTATTTATTTATTTATTTCATTTTTTATGCTAATATGATAAAAGCACAAAAAGGGGCTTTTAAAGAATTTTTTTAACATTTTTATTTTTTGTACCTTTTTATTATCTTTTTTTACACCATGTGTGTCCCTGTGGGGGACCTACACAATAGCACCCATGACCACTATGATAAGGCATTGCAGGACTTGTCTCCTGCAATGCTTTATCACTTATTACAGCGATCATAGGCAGTGGTATACAGGACGCCTGTAGGTGGCGTCCCGTTACCATGGTAACCTACCTGGCTCTCTGCGATTCCATTGCGAGAGCCTGATAACATTACATAGATTGCATCAGGGAAGGGGTTAACAGCGGGGTCGCATCTATAATGCACGCCCGCTGTTGCAGCGGGAGTCCGGCTTTCAGTGACAGCCGGCTCCCGCTGCCAGAAAGCGCGAGATCTGTCATGATCACGTGCTATCCATATGACGTAAGGATACGTCCAGTTGCGGGAAGTACCCCGCTGCCATGGTACTCCGTTGCAGGCTCTGATATAGATTCCAGAACCGGTTCAGATATAGATTCTGCTGCAGGTTCTATTACAGGTTCTTGTTCAGGCTCTCATAGATTCCAGTGCAGGCTCTAGTTTGGATTTCGGTTTAAGTACTCATATAGATTTTGGTGCAGATTCTATTGTAGGTTCAGCTACAAGTTCTGTTACAAGTTCTTGTTCCTGTTTAGATATCTGTGCAGTTTCTAGTCCAGCTTCCGATGCAGGTTCTGCTATGGGTACTTATATATATTCCCGGGTAGGTTCTGGTTTAGATTTCTGTTCAGGTTCTAGTATAGAGTCCGCTGCAGGTTCTGATATAGATCCTGGTGCAGGTTGTTGTGCAGGTTCTGCTGCAGGTTCCGGTGCAGTATTTTTTGCTGAACCCAAGAGTGTATCCCACAGGGAGGAGCGGTGTTAACAAGAGGACACTGACGCTTATCTCTTCTATACACTCACAAATTTCGCTGCACCAAAAACTGTCCTGTGTGACCCCTGGCTCATAGTGATGTTCCACTAAAGAGTCGTATCACACATCACTCTGATATAGGCCTCATGCCCATGGCCTGGCTGGATTCGGACTGCGAAATATCACAGCAGAATCAGACCCGGTGCCCCCCAGAAACCCTATAGTCACCTGTCCGGATCCACCGCGAGTGTCTCGGACGGTGAGTCGGCATGCATGCGCAGTGCAGGGAATTACGCGCCGGCGCTGGGCTGTGACGCGGATTCCTGGGATACTTCCGCAGAGCTCACTACGAAAGTATTGTGTGACGGAGGGCTTCCATTGACTGCAATGCGATTTTCCACACAAAATAGAACATGCTGCGCTTCTCCCCCGCGAGCGGAAAATTGAAGTTGATTTCCGCTCGTGGGCAGAGGAGAATCTTTTAACATAGAATGTTTTTGGACAGACATTGCTGCGGAATTCGTGGCGGGCGTCTGGCCACGAATTCTGCAGCGATAATCCGTCCGTGGGCATTGGGCCATAAACTCTATTTATTGCTGTCTTATACTGCAGTCACACCCAAGGCTGCACCCATACTTTTGCTGTTACATGATGTCTTATACTCCAGTCACCTCCAGAGGTGCAGGTTTGTTGGCCTTTTGTTACCCCTCTCCCATCAAAAAAATCAATTAGTCTGATTTTAGTCTTAGTACGTCATTGAACGTGTTTGTAAGTTTTATACTGAACATCTGGAGGCGGCCATATTGGAAGAGTCACCATCTGGCATTATCCCTCTAGGCAGTGCAGCAGGATGTGTTCACCTCAGGCTAAAGGAACTGAAAAATCCCTGAAACCTCAGAGTGGAGTAGACACTCTGCCCTCACCTGAATGCGACTACCCCCACCTACCCCTGACTTTGGTTGCCCCCATGAACCCCCCTGAAATGACTATTCTTTACTGACCCAACTATGACTACTCCATCAATTTCCGACAATGATTGATGTCCCCCCACCTACGCCTGAATATGACTGCCCCCCACTAACCTTTACTGTTACTGCTCTTCATCTATCCCTATCACTACCCCCACGAACAACTGCCCATCATTGACCCGACTATGACTGCCCCCTACGAAGCCATGACTATGACTAACTGCAAGCTACCCCAGACTATGATTGCCCCTCATCTACCCCAGACTATGGCTGCCCTGCACAGATCCGACTCTGACTTCCGCCCACCTTCCCCTAACTATAAGTGTCCCATGGACTTCTGAATATGAAGACTACTCCTTACCCATCCCTGATTATGATTTCTTACCACCTACCCCTGACTGTAACTGCCCCTCATTTATCTACCCCTCATTATGGATGCCCTTCACCAACCTGACTCTGACTTTCCCCACCTACCACTGACTACAACTGCCCCCCATAAGCCTTAACTATGACTCTCACTTACCCCAGCTATGACCACCCCCCTAACGAGTCCTATGACTGCCCCCCACCTACTCCTGACTGTGGCTGTCCCCATGAGTCCTGACTATGGATGCCTTTCAATGACACAACTCTGGCTCCCCCCACCTACCCAACACTATGGTTCCCCCACCGGCAGATGGCAGGGTGAAGCTGTATAGTCCTGCCTATCTAGTCTCCTGCAGTACAGCAGAGCTGACCGTATCACTCCAGTATTAACCCTTTGTATAACTTATCTTAAAGAACCCACCTACTGTCCACCAAGCTGTAAACATTGGCATTCTCAGCTGCGGTCACCTTCTGTGCCATTCTTACTAATTCATCCTAAATTGACTTTATTTGTGTCGATTTATGCCAGAATATTTAACCCTTCATGACCTGCTGTCGTCGAAGACCTGATCTGACCCCGTTTTATGACCTGAATATATATATGACATGGCGGCCAGATTCTGTTGATTGATGAAAACGTCATGGCGTCCAAGTCGCACTATTCCCTCTCCGCGTTATTTCCATCCTGACTTTCCAGACGCTGCATCAAGATGCGAACTGTGGATCGATCTCGCCGCTCATGGAAGAAAAGTTCAAGTTTCCAGGAGTTTATAGGAAAGAGGATTCCTGGCGAGAGCCGGTCCTAAACCTGGATGAGGAAAACACAGAGACAGACGATGATGCCCCGGAGAATCCTCGCCGTAGGAGGAGCGCCAAAACCCGGGCACCATGACGTCATCACTCAATAACTAGTGCGATAACGAGGAACTCAACCTGCGGGACTATGAAATGTAACAGATGAATAACAGTAATTATAACACAACTCCCAACTTTCTGGGTTTTCGGAGGGACGCCGGGGATCTGTCAGTCAGAAATCTTGTTTTTCATTAATATCCAGATGCTTTACGATTTCTTTTATAAATGCTTGCCGGAAAAATCATCGGACTATCAAAATTTTAAGGACTAATCGAATCAAATCATCGAATCAATACTTTTTTTTCTAATATATAACTAGCGATTTTTTTCCCCTCAGGACAAAAAGAAACAATTATGGTGGCTTGACGTGTAGCGCTGTAGTGAAAAACACTGCAGTTTTTGTGGCATTTTTCATGTTTTTTTTAATAAAAAAACATTATAGTCAGATGTTGGCAATGAAGTAACAAGAAAATATGACACCCACTACAAACAGTGCAATTTTATGTTTTTTTTCACACTTTTGTGCTGGTTTCACACAATCTGTTCTGTTTAACATTTGTGCATTTTGACGCAGTGGCATTTTTTTCAAAAAGTTCTGCATTCTGAAGGTTACTGTAAGTCAACAGTAAAATATGAAAGGCTCTACAAACATTGGGGCAGATTTCTTTGACTGTGCATTTCATACGCCAGTCTAAATAAAGTTTGTATTGGTGTAAGTGTGACAAGTAACCCCTTAAGGATATGACCTATTTTGGCCCTTAGGACGCAACGATTTTTAAGGGATTTTCATCTTCGCTTTTCAAAAGCCACAACTTTTAATTTTCTGTTGACCTGGCCGTATGAGGGCTTGTTATGTGTAATTGGATGTAGTATTTATTGGAACCATTTCTTGGCCACATATAATGTATTGTATGACTTTTGTAAAAAAAAAAAATTTGTAGGGCAGTGAGAAAAAAAACACATTAATTATGCAATTTTTTTTAGAGTGTTAATCATGCAGCATAAATGACCTGATAAAAAAAAATTACAGTCCAGCATGATTACAACAAAACCAAAATATTTTTTTTAGGTTTTTCCACTTTTGCACAATGAAACCCCTTTTTTGGAAATTAAAATTATATATATATTTTGCATCTCTGTGTTCAAAGTGCCATAACTTTTCTTGTTTTATGGAAAACACGTTCTTTGTGTGAAAAACTGTAGTTTTTATTGGCTTTTTTAAATCACATTTATTGTATTTTGGGGGGAGGTAAAATGAAAAAACATTTTGGCTCAGTTTTTCTTTTTTACAGCGTTTGCCGTAAAGGATAAAAAAAATTCAACTTAATCTACGTGTCGTTATGAATGTGATGATACCAAACGTGCGTTTAAAAAAAGCAACCAAACTTTAAACAAATTGGTGAAAGTGCACAAAAAGGGTTTTATTACTATTTTTTTTACTATTCTTACATTATTTTTTCTGTTCCTATAGGGAACTTGAACCTGTGAAGCTAAGAGTGCTATTATAATACACTGTAGTACTTCTGTACTACAATGTATTATTGCTAATAATAGTGATCTAGGCAATGGCAGACCCAGACACTATTGTCTTGCATCCAGTTGCCATTTCAGTCCATTGGCCCTCTATGTTTACATAGCAGAGGGCCAATGACCTCACAGAGGGAGCACACTCCCTCTCTGAACCCTTTACATGCTGCAATCAATATCGATCATGGCGTGTAAGGGGAAACAGCAGGGTCAATGCCCGCCGGTAGAGCAGAAGGCTGACTGTCAGTAATAGAACCTGCACCATCCGTAGGACGTAAGTGTACGTGGTGGTGCGGAGGGGGATTTAGAGGCACAAGGCTATTAGACATTAATAGCATCTGTCGACACCTCTGTGCTGCGAGCTGGAATAGGTTTCAGCTAAAATGTACGCCAGTTTAAAGTGTAAATTAAAAGTAATTCTGAGAGGCCTGTGCGGTCACACTTTATTTTTTTGTAGCCCTGCCCACTTTTGCAAAATTGGCAGGAGCCATATGAAAAGGCCGAAGGTGATGCATTTTTCATAAACCATAATTTGCAAGTTTCGCATGCCAAAAATCCGCTGTATGAGACTTCATAAATACTTCCCAAAGTTTTTTCAGAATGACTTTTTTTTCCACTCTTGCTGCAGTTTTTTGGGTCCCTAACATTTTTTCAAAATCGCTGCACGCTCTGGGTCAGGGGATATTATTTCTGGGGTTTTTCTATAGGAAAAATAACTTCAAACAAAAACTCTCTGTGCGACCTGAAAAAAAAAAACACCTGTAAACACCAGACATAAAAAAATAAATCGCATTTGAATTTACTGGCTTTAAAAAAAAAAAAAAAAAAAAGCCTGAAAAAAACCCACAAAAATGTTCTGTTCACACAATATAGTTTCCCCACTGATTTCCTGCCCAAAGTCGTGGCAGAATCTGCGCTATTTTAGCAATCCATTGAATTCCACAGAACAACATTTTGCTATGGATTTTTAAACCCGCATCACATAAAAAAATAACCGACATGTTAACTTTTGACGTGATTCCTCTGGATGTTATCTGTGAGGCAACAGGGAATATAAGACGCACTACAAGATGCTTTATTTTCACTTTTGTTTTAACGTAGTATCACTCTGGGTCTGATGTTTTTTCCGTAGCCTTCCCATTGGAGAAAAAAAAAACAGCAAAAAAATTAATTGCAATTTTTAGGAGTCCCTCTCCGCCCCCGAAAAAAAGGAGCTCATTCACATGAGTGTTTGGAATTATGGTCCATAAAAACCATGCAATTTTCACTACATATGTGCATTTCTTCATGTCTGTGTAGCAGGTGTGTGATCCGTTTTTCATGTGCGCTAAAAAAAAGTCAGAAGGCTCAAGTGATGTCAATTTTATCACCAACCCGAGAAAAACCTGCAATGAAAATGGATGCTAATGCGTGTTTAATGCTTTTTTGTTTTACTACACACACCCATAGACTTCTAATGGGCGATTTTGGTGAATGTGGATTTAATTACATTTTTCCGTGTGCTGTCTGTATTCTGCAAGTAGAAAATACACCTGTGTGAATGAGCCCTACGGCTATAATTGTACCTGTAGAAGATCCAATGCAGATTGCGGTGTGGATCTGTGGTCGAATCTGCATATATATATTATTAGCATTTATTACACCCATCTCAGAGGTTTCCTCTATCGGACGGCCTCTACATTTGATTGAAATCCCTCCATGTTCTGCGGAGTTTGCAGCATTTTCTGCACAAGCCAACTGGATGAAACGTTAACAAATCTCATGATCGTTGTGTGAAAAAATCCAAATCCGTAGCAGAACTGATGCGTGGTCCGGGTTACCAATCCGCAGCATGTCAATTTATGCCCTGAGTCACGTTCTCCATGGAACCTTAACAATAAATTGTCTTCCTATGGAATTGTCCCAGAAATTAGATTGTGAGCTCCTGTGGCCAGAGACTGGTATATGTCGTGATAATCCCAGTGTAGCGCCGTATGTTGCTGACATATAAGGCCGCTTTCACACATACTGGAATTGTCAAATCCGCAGCCTCTATGGTGCTTGAAATCTGCATATTTTTTTTAGTTGCTTTTTTTTCCTGCAGCAGAAAAGCGTACCGCAGCGCAATTCATGACGTTTTGTGGAATTGTTGTTGAGATTCATGTAATTTTGCAAATAAATCCGTTATTAATTCCCCAGGAAAAAATGCAACAAATTCCACAAAATATTCTGCAGTGAAAAATGCAACAAAATTGGCATTTTTTAATGAAATCCGAAACTGCGCTGTGCATTGCGGTCAATTCTAATATGTGTGCCAAGTGCCCCGAAGAGGAAATAGTTAACAAAAAACAGAATAGAAAAATAATAATAAAAAATTATTGTGCATCATTTTAACATTCTATGATCTTGTTTTCGCTTTTCGTCTTATTATTCTTTCTCCTTATTATATGTTTATTATTTATGCTATCACTATTATTTTCCCTCCTCGGGGTGTGACGTCTTTATCTTTCACGTCTCCCGGACTCCGTACGATCCTGTAGAACCGCTGATGAATACAATCCCGGTAGCGCTTCTCTCCGTCTCCGCTGTACATTTCTGATCCGCGATTTCTGTCTTTTATCCGCCTGCTGTCTATGAGATAAAAAATTCAGTGGAGAGCGGTTCCTTCAGTCGCAGCGGCGGTGGAGTCCGGGACCGTTCATTCCTTCAGCTCCAGAAACTGTTATCCTGCGAGGAAAGTAATAAAATGATACATTGTATGCCTGTGTGTCTGACAGAGAGCGCCGGGAGCAGATATACAGAACAGCAATATGTGTGTATATGATATAGGGACAATTATTTATAAGATCATACAGAATGCCGGATGTTTCCTCTTTGCCTCCATCACTTTATCTTCTGCTTTCTGCCGTTGTATACAAATAAAGATTATTATATGAGGTTATTATTATATGAGGTTTATTTGACAAGGATTTGAAAATGGCAGAATTCACCGGCAATTCTATATGAAAATCCACATTAAGGGCTTATTCACAGATTCTACTTCAAATCTGCGGCCTTCAAATGAGGGGGTAAAATCTGCGCCAAAATCCATGTGTTAAATGCCTATTTTGACACAGATTTCAGGAAGTGAGTCTTCGGCAATACCCTTCCCTTTTCTATATAAGGATGCCTCCATCTTGCGGTACGCTAACCAGTTTTTTATTTTGCGCTTTGTGACGTTCATGGGCAGACGGGTTTATCTTTCTTCTCTACTTTGCGATTTCTTTTTCTACCCGTTATTAACCTCTTCCTTCCCTGATAACTAGTAACTTTCCTGAATAATAGACAACTGGTATAAAAGTGACGGGCAATGGATGCACCCAATGGCGGTCTAATGTCTAAAGTGTCCGAGGGTTAAACTGCTAGGAGTAGAAGCTGCCAGGGTTATGCATTGGTGGCACACAAGGGGTTAATGTGCTAAGGACTCTGTGATGACGCTCAGGTCGGCTCTTATGTATAAGTAATGTTCTTCTCATCCTACAAATGAAATAATCCAGCAGGAATCTGTGTCTCTGCTCATCCTGAGCCTCCTGCTTCATGAATACAATGCCAGAACTAGTGGAGACTGACACTGCATATGGCCTGAAAATGATTGATTCAGGTATAGTGATATATATATTCCGCTGATTGTGGGGGCTGCTGCGCCCCCCTCTGTCAGGTGCTGGTTACCAGGTTAATGGTCCTGTAATCACATGAAGTGCAGGAAACGCAGCGGCAGGAAACACCTTGTTAGAGAATATATATAATGTTACAAAAATAAACCCCCCATGACAGGAGCGGGTGGGGTACGGGGGGCCGCATGGATGTAGCAGCTACCTGCCCCCCCCCCCCCTATAGATTCACATCAGTAATTCATTCAGTAAATTGAATTATAGGAACGTTTCTCCGGGCTGAATGCAGATCAGATCCAGATGTCGGGGGAGGGGAGCGCGGCCTCTGCCGCTTCGTGGACATTGAAGTTTGTAACTTTTGGCCCGGGAAGATTTTCCGACTGGATTTTGGTGTGGAAGTGATTTGTCGCAAAATTCCTGATGTGGAAAGTGCGCGGCTCGAACCCCGGACACGGCATCCTGCAAAATCTGTCTACATCCCTTTCTCAGTGCCGACCGGGGAGGGTGAGGAGCTGCGAACCAACAGCAGGCGTGTGTTGTATAATACTGGTCATATATAGTCACCTACAGTAAGATCACCCATCACAGTCATAATGCTAGTCACCTATAGGATTATTACCCGTTATATATGGTCATATTACTAGTCACCTATAGGATTATTACCGGTCATAGTCATGCTACCAGTCGTCTATAGGATTATTACCTGTTATATACAGTCATACTACTAGTCACCCATAAGATTATTACCTGTAATATATAGTCATACTACCAATCACCCATAGGATTATTACCTGTTATATATAGTCATACTACTAGTTACCTATAGGATTGTTACCGGTCATAGTCATGCTACCAGTCGTCTATAGGATTATTACCTGTTATATATGGTCATATTACTAGTCACCCATAGGATTATTACCTGTTATATATAGTCATACTACTAGTCACCTATAGGATTATTACCTGTTATATATAGTCATACTACTAGTCACCTATAGGATTATTGCCTGTTCTATATAGTCATACTACTAGTCACCCCTAGGATTATTACCTGTTATATATAGTCATACTACTAGTCACCTATAGGATTATTACCCGTTATATATAGTCATACTACTACCAGTAGTCACCTATCGGATTATCAACAGTCATAGTCATGCTACCAGTCGCCTATAGGATTATTTCCTGTTATATATAGTCATACTACTAGTCACCTATAGGATTATTGCCTGTTCTATATAGTCATACTACTAGTCACCCATATGATTATTACCTGTTATATATAGTTATACTACTAGTCACCTATAGGATTATTACCTGTCATAGGCATGCTACCAGTCGCATATAGGATTATTACCTCTTATATATAGTCATACCATCAATCACCTATAGGATTATTACCTGTTATATATGGTCATACTACCAGTCACCTTTAGGATTATTACCTGTTATATATAACTCAGTACTGTTGCCTTGCAGCACTGGAATCCTGGATTCAAATCCTAAAAAGGACAACAACTGCATGGAGTTTGCACGTTCTTCCCGTGTTTGCGTGGGTTTCCCCCCGGGTACTCCAGTTTCCTCCCACACTCCAAAAAACTTGTATTACTTGTAAACTGTATTACTAGTCATCTATACGATTACTCATCACATTGTTATACTACCAATCACCTATAGGATTATTACCTGTTATATATAGTTATACTGCCCGTCACCTATAGGACTATTACCTGTTATATATGCAAATAATGGAGATGGAACAATACCTCTGCAGCGCCACCCATTGGAAGGCAGCATTTCTGCAAGTCAATATTAGACTCTTTATACAAGCCTTATAACAATGACTTGGAATTGAAATCCAAGCCAGGATCCATACACGGACAGCTGTTTCGAGCTTTTTGCCCCTCAGCAGTGTGCAGTAGGTTTCTGGCTTAGCTAGTGAGATGTCTGTGATATGGGGCAAGGAACGCTATCTTTTGTCCTCAGGGTATTGTTCCCTTGCAGATTACAATTAAAGGGAACCTGTCATTATAAACTATGTTATGGTCCTTAAATGTGAAGAAATGGGGGCTATTTTATACTCACTGGGTGCCCTTTCCTGCACTGTGTCCCCACAAAATTGGTGTGAATCTTTTCTGGCTCTGATTGTAAGATCAGTGGCTGCAGCAGGAGCCTCCCCCCTCTGCAGTAGGACACAATATAGGCAAACCCCACCTCTTCATTAAGCCCTGCCCTATTAGCCAGCCACAGCCAAAAATGGCACCAATGAGCAGGAGATTAACCCTGTGTTCTCTGCAGGATTCCCACAAGACTTTCTGTTTCAGGATCATACAGAAAATCCTGTGGGGGTGAGATTACTTCCTGGTCACTTGTGTTATTCATTTCTAGTGTGCCTTTAATGGGGAGTCTTGCCACTTATTTTTCTCTTTCTCTGTGTAATTTCTGTGTGTCTGATGAGGCACTGCTGTTGTCTTCTGTTATCTGCCCAGAAGTCAGCAATACTCAGACCTCCCTCAGCTCCAGGATTGCGGGATTACAGGACAGACAGGAGGAGTGAGGGGAGAGATGTGCTGCGGATCTCCCCTGCCCCCACATGCTGGGGAATCACACATCTTGATATTGGGGAGGTTGCTTTAGGAATCACTGGCAGAGGTGGGGGGCCGCAGATTGCAGGTCGATGTGATTGACCCAACAAGTGTAGATTTCTGTTCACACATCAGACTTCATTATCATCCACATCACGAGACACAAAGTATAATGGAGGGAGATGCAGAGTCCGTGACTTCGGGGAACACAGCTACAGATCTATAGCTCCACCCCTGCCCTGGGGCCACAGATCACTCATCAGGGCCCGGGAGGCACAAGCTACAACTAGGTGCATAAACTGACAGGAGGCGGATGATCCAACAGGCAGAGGGCACTATTAACTTAAAGGGCCAGTGCAGTCCTAGGTAAGTAAATCAGTGGGACACAATTATTACTGGAACTTGCACTAAAATTCTGGAAGAAATTATGTCTTTTTGTACAAATTAATTTAGACAAATTTACAACATTTCCCCATAGACAATGGATGGTGCTCACAGCTCACCTCCTTCCCCTCCCTGCACAGGTCACATAGCGTGTCCACAACTCTCACTTATAGAAGTCAATAGCTGATGGTCACAGCTCACTTCAACTCTCTCCCTACCTAGGTCACAGAGCATGCCCACAACACTTTCTAATAGATATCAATAGGTGATGGTCACAGCTCACCTCCTCCCTGCACAGGTCACAGAGCATGCCCACAACACTCTACCCTATAGGTCTATAGGTGATGGTCACAGCTCACCTCCCCCACCCCCCTTGCACAGGTCACAGAGCATGCCCACAACACTCTACCCTATAGGTCTATAGGTGATGGCCACAGCTCACCTCCTCTCCTCTCCCACAGAAGTCAACGGGTTCCCTCCTGTTCATTGTGTTTATGGTCCATGATGCTGTAATGCATATCTCTAAATGCTGTTACCTGCAGCTCAGGCAAGTTGGCCATCCCATAGTCATATACAGACAAGATGGCCGTCTCATAGTCATATATAGACAGGATGCATGCCCTATAGTCATGTACAGACAAAACGGCCACCCCATAGTCATATACAGACAAGATGGCCGTCTCATAGAGATATACAGACAAAACGGCCACCCCATAGTCATATACAGACAAGATGGCTGCCCCATAGCCATATACAGACAAGATGGCCGTCTCATAGTCATATATAGACAGGATGCATGCCCTATAGTCATGTACAGACAAAACAGCCACCCCATAGTCATATACAGACAAGATGGCTGCCCCATAGCCATATACAGACAAGATGGCCGTCTCATAGTCATATACAGACAAAACGGCCACCCCATAGTCATATACAGACAAGATGGCTGCCCCATAGCCATATACAGACAAGATGGCCGTCTCATAGTCATATACAGACAAGATGCCCGTCCCTATAGTTATGCATAGATAACAGATTAAAGAATCTACAGTCAGATAATAAATACGTAACAATGGAAACCATTTCTCTATCTGGTTGTAATTAGTAAAGTGATATCGCTGATACGTCCCTATAAGACCTGATGGCGGCCGGCGCCATGTTTGCGCTCTCAGCGCTATCACCCGAGGGATGACATAATTAAACCTGATCCGGACAGCGCTCTGCCATGTTGACTTTACAGTCCGGTCCTGGAATTAATCCAGCGGCGTTGTTGTCCCATTAAGTCATGTGCAGACCGCGGTCGCCGACCTCTCCCCCTCCTCCGTCCCAGATGCCAAATCGTAATCATCCCAGGATTCATGTTCTTCCTGCAGCTGCGGCGGTGACAGGCATCCATCTTCATGAAGACCAATCACCTTCTCATCAACTGTCTGCGCTAACGAGATGACATCAGACGAGTGCGGCCTCACAGGATGCCGTCACTCACCGCATCTCAACTCTTAATGACCCCAAATAATCAGGAGGAGAAGCAGCGAGTCCTGAGACCCCCGAAATCAGGAGAGCCTCTAATTAATGATCCCATGTAATTCTCTCCAGGCTCCTCCCCTTTATTGAAGCTCCTCCTCTCCATCTATGCATTGTGGTTTTATCTTTTTCTCACTGGGGGTTTGGTTGCTCGTAGTTTATATTATGCAGCCATCCCTCCATGTTGTTACTTTCTGCAGCCAATCTGAACAAGCAGAGCTGCAGTGTAAAACATTGGAGATGGACATAACAGCAGATCAAGGCCGGCTACACACATTACTCCACCTCCCTGCAGCGGCCATGACAGAGAAGGGGGCTGGCTTAGTTATTGAAATGAGACAGTCCGCTAGCCCCCTACATGTGCATCAATGATAGGTGGGGGCAAAGAGTCCCTACCACATGACCCATTGATGCCGCTGCAAGGAGACTAGGGTTTCTCTTTTTTGGTACATATAATGTATTGTAGAACTTTTATAAATTTTTTTCGGAGGGCCGGGAGAAAAAAAACATCAATTTTTTTCTGAGCGTCGGTACGATTATGACAATACCAAAACCATATTTTTTTTAGGATTTTCCACTTTTGTGCAATAGCATTTTTTTGTGGAATTTTTATTTTTTCTGCATTGCTGCATTCAAAGTCCCATAACTTTTTTAAATTATTCCATGGATGGAGCTTTGTGAGGGCTGTATGTTTTTCACGCGACGAGCTGTAGTTTGTATTGGTACTATTTTAGGGTACATATGGCTTTTATGATCCCTTTTATTAAAGGCAAAATGGACAGCAAAAGCATTTTGTTTTTAGATTTTTTTACAGCGTTTGCCGTGCAGGATAAATACTGCGTTCAATTTATTGTGGGTACAGATGCAACCATACCAAACGTGGGTTTTTAAAAAAGGGGAAAGTGCACAAAAAAGGCTTTTCTTTTACATCTATAATATGCCTGTAGGGTACTTGAACCTACGATGCTATGATAATATACTGCAGTACTTCTGCAGTACAATGCTCTGAAATGTATTATCATTAATAATAGCAATCATAGGTCATAGCAGACACGCACGACATTGTCTGGTTGTCATGGAAACCCACCGGCCTTCTGCTATGTAGTCAGGGATGAACACTTTATACGCCACAATCAACATTGATCACAGAATGTAAGGGGTTAACAGTTGTCAGTCACAGCTAGCTCCTGCTGCAAATTTCGCACACTCAGCTTCTGAGACTCTGCCATCTATAGGACACAAATTTACATTCTGGGGAGGAAAGGGTTAAGATAAAGTACAATTGGTATAGCTAATAATAGCTGTAAGAAAAAGAAGTAGATCTGCAGTGTAAAGCATGGGGGAGAGAGGGAATAATTCTTGGTTTGAGCCACTGATGAGACGGGATGGGTATTTCAGACCTCCTCAGACTCCAATACACAATGCATCTAAAAACTCCCGGCTTCAATAGACAATGCAGCTGAGCTGTAGTATAATCATAACTGTGTTGTATTGAAGCAGAGCTGTAGTGTAAAGCGTGGGGGAAGGGCAGGAGGAGGGTTTAAGACTACTGACAATGCGGCTGAAGGGAGTCACTGATCGAAGCTTCATCCTAATAGAGCAGAAGAAACAGATCACTGAAAACATAACCCAGATGTGGAGATTCCTTCAGACATTGACCTAGTTTTACATTTCGGCTATGAGTGCTGGTTGAGTGTGTGTCGTCTGTTATATAGGGGTCTGTAATCATGAGTGAGGCGGTTGAAAAGTCTCCATATTATAGTGTGCTGACCTCGTTGGGGGTGACAGATGGAGGAGGGGAGCCCTTCTGTTTTGGGGGGACTTTCTATCCATTTTCCTCATTTGCAGTTCCATTTTTCACCACATCTGCTCCATGTTCTTTTCATAGACATCAATGCAACAGCGCCCCCACAGTGGCAGGAATCCCACCAATCCCTGGTGGCAGTGCAATACAGAAGGCGCTCCCTGCGGCTACCACATCTCTACGTGTGACATTGTATAGAGGCTCTGGGGGTATAATGGAGCTCCCAGATGGCCTCCATAGTCCGGGGTTATGAGGGGCCGCAGAGTGCTGCCTGCGCACCTGGGACTGTGACAGCAGAGACGCCATCCAGGATCTGAGTCATCCGGATTACCACTAATTAGATTCATCCTGAAACGCGTCTCCAATTAGAAGGAGAAAGATGAAAACCGATAAGAAGAAACCAAGCTAAAGAGGGGCAGCGAGGCAAGACCCCCAACTCTGACAGACATGGAGAGTGGATGGGGGGAGATCACAGGATAAAGGGGGGATAATAGGGGGCTCACAGAGGATGAGGGGAGCGGTGTGGATGGGATGAGGTGATGGTCATAAAAGATCAAACGCAGTCTTAGGGGACCTCCTGTAACCCAGAAAACCCCCCTGACCCGTTCATGAGAAGCAGGTTATAAAAGTGAGAATGAGGAGTCCGACCTCTGGTACATACGCCCCGTTATATCTGTATACAGAGAGCTCCCCCTACTGGCATCTGTATATATCTGTATACAGGGGGCTCCTCTTAATGGTTGCTGTATATATCTGTATGTAGTAAGCTCCCCCTAGTAGTGACTGTATATATTTGTATGCAGAAAGCTCCACCTACTGGTGGCTGTATATATCTGCATACAAAGAGCTCCCCCAACTGGCAGCTGTACATATCTGTATGCAGGGAGCTCCTCCTACTGGCATCTGTATATATCTGTATACAGGGGGCTCGTCCTACTGGTGGCTGTATATATTTGTATATAAAGAGCTCCCCCTACTGGCGGCTGTATTCATCTGTATACAGGGAGCTCCTCTTAGTGGTTGCTGTATATATCTGTATGTAGTGAGCTCCCCCTAGTGGTGACAGTATATTTTTGTATGCAGAAAGCTCCACCTACTGGTGGCTGTATATATCTGCATACAAAGAGCTCCCCCAACTGGCAGCTGTATTTATCTGTATGCAGGGAGCTCCACCAACTGGCAGCTATATATACCCCGTTTCCCCGAAAATAAGACGCGTCTTATATTAATTTTTGTTCCCAAATATGCGCTGTCTTATTTTCAGGGGGTGTCTTATTTTGCCGCAGCAAATCCGTCTGTGGCCGCTAATCCCTCAATTGGCCAGCTTTGTAGACGAAATTTCTCAGAAATCTCATCCACATGGGACAGCAAATCTGTCACGGCAAAGCTGGGAGAAGCCGGTGTTGTGGTGCGGATTCACCGGTCACAGAAACGGAAAAGCGTGCAGCCAGGTTGCTTCAAAACAAGCGGCTGAGTGCCGTGGGTTTTGAAGCAGCGCTTTCCCCGCGGAAATCTCGCTGTTTATCGCTGTGGCCAAGCTGCGAGATTTCCGCTGGAAATACGCTCTGTGAGAATCCAGCCTTAAGAATCACACAGGGTGCCTGACTCACACACAGAGCCATAAAAAAAAGGGCTGTAAAGTAACGTACCTGTCTGCAGACAGAAGTTCCTGTACCACTTGTAAGCAGGGATGGTATTGCAGCTTCCGGCCACCAGGGGGAGCTCATCACAGCAGACATGTACAGCAGGAACAGAACGTACAGTATGGACTTTTCCAGCCAGCAAGGGGAGCTCACAATAGCACACTCGTACAGCACAGCAGGGACAGGATAACAGCAGACTCTCTGCAGATCTACCTATACATCTGGAGGTAGGAGACAACGGGGATGGCAGCAGGGGACAGGCCTCTTGACTTGCCTGCACACTTTACTGTGCCTTACTGTCAGGGGGTGCCTTATATTTGGGACTTCTGCAAATTGCAGCGGGTGTCTTATTTTCAGGGGGGAAACACGGTATCTGTATACAGAGAACTCCCCCTCCTGGTGGCTGTATACATCTGTATACAGGGAGCTCCTTCTAGTGGTTGCTGTATATAGAGAGCTCCCCTACATATCTGTATGCAGGGCGCTCCACCTACTGCCAGCTGTATGTATATATAATATATATATATATATATATATATATATATATATACACACACACATACAGGGAGCTCCTCATAGTGGAGAATGTATATATCTGTATGCAGAGAGCTCCGCCTACTGGTGGCTGTATAAATCTGTGTACCAAGAGCTCCCCCTACTGGCAGCTGTATATATCTGTAGCTCCACCTACTTATATATCTCTATATAGTAAGCTCCTCCTAGTGATGTCTTTATAGATCTATATATAGTGAGCTCTCCCTAAAGGTGTATGTATATATTTGTATACAGTGAACTCCCTCTAGTGGCAGCTATATATAGTGAGCTTCCTAGTGATGGATGTATATACTGTATTATGGTGAGCTCCTGCTATTGGTGGCTGTATATATCTGTGCACAATGAGCTCCCTCTAGTAGTGGCTGTAAATCTGTATACAATGGACTCCCACTAGTGATTACAGTATATATCTGTGAGCTCCCCCAGTGGTAGCTCTATATATCTGTATACAGTAAGCTCCCCCTTGTGGTGCCTGTATATATCTGTATCTACTGAGCTACCCATTATATGTCTGTTTAGAGCACGTGTCAAACACAAGGCCCGCGGCCGAATCCGGCCTGCTGCCTCATGTTATGTGGCTTGCGGCGTGTCGATGCCGCTCACCACTGCAGCGATTACCAGCTGGGGTGCCGCAGCTCCCCGCTGGTAATCGCGCTATTACGGCTGTTCCCAGCTCACACTGACGTCAGTGTGCAGCCAGGATCCTCCTCCCCAAGTCCCCTGCTCTTCAGTTCCGCAGGAGAGGACTCGGGGACGAAGCATGTCAAGCGCACACACTGTTGTCAGAGTGTAGCCGGGATCAGCGCGAGCAGAAGGAGAGGGGCGCTGACTGCAGGGAGCAGGTAAGTATAAGGGTTGGGGGAGGGTTAATGTTACTGCTGCAGGGGGGTTAATATTGGTGCTGGAAGGGGTTAATATTACTACTGCTGCTGGGGGGGTGTTAATTAATATTACTGCTGCTGGGGGGGTTAATTAATATTACTGCTGCTCGGGGGTGGTTTAATTAATATTACTGCTGCTGGGGGGGTTAATTAATATCACTGCTGCTGGGAGGGGTTAATTAATATCACTGCTGCTGGGGGGGGGTAATTAATATCACTGCTGCTGGGGGGGGGTAATTAATATCACTGCTGGGGGGTTAATTAATATTACTGCTGCTGGGGGGGTAATTAATATTACTGCTGCTGGTGGGGGGGTTAATTAATATTACTGCTGCTGGTGGGGGGGGGGGTTAATTAATATCACTGCTTCTGTGTGTGTGTGTGGGGGGGGGTAATATTACTGCTGCTGTGTGTGTGTGTGGGGTTAATATTACTGCTGGGGGGGTTAATATTACTGCTGCTGGGGGGGTTAATATTACTGCTGCTGGGGCGGGTTAATATTACTGCTGCTGGGGCGGGTTAATATTACTGCTGCTGGGGGAGGTTAATATTGCTGCTGCTGGGGGAGGTTAATATTACTGCTGCTGGGGCGGGTTAATATTACTGCTGCTGGGGGAGGTTAATATTACTGCTGCTGGGGCGGGTTAATATTGCTGCTGGGGATGATGTTGCTGAGGGGTTATTACTAGTGAGGGGGTATCTATTACTGTGGGGGTTACTATTACTACTGGAGCCACTGTGGGGTACCCTGTTACTACTGGGGCCACTGTGGGGCTCGCTATTACTACTGAGACCACTGTGGGTCTCGCTATTACTAATGGGGCAACTGTAGGGCTCGCTATTACTAATGGTGCCACTGTGGGGCTCGCTATTACTAATGGGGCCACTGTGGGGGTCAATATTGTTACTGGGGCTACTATGAGAGTCACTATGACTACTGCGACCACTATCGGGGTCACTATTAGGGCTTGTTCACATGGGGGTGTAATCGTATTTCGGTCGCACAAATACGCTGCATATTTGTGAAATCGAAAATCACTTATGCCTGCATATTTGGGCACGCAAAAAAGAACACAGATGGGCACACTGAGATGGTGCGCAAATGTATAGTGAATACATAAGTTTCCTGTGCATTCACCACGTATTTGCGCGGCCCATTCACTTCAATGGCCTATTGCGGTGCGTAGGACACAACAAAATAGGTCATGCTGTGTGAAAACATACATTTATGTGAATGAACTCATTGAAATCAATGGCTTCTATTCACTGCATATTATGTACGCAAATACGCTTGTGTGAACGAGCCCTAACTATACCGTCTTACAATTGGCCCTTTGAAGGTCACCATAAGCCCGATGTGGCCCTCGGTAAAAATGAGTTTGACACCCCTGGTTTAGAGGGAGCTCACCCTAATGGTGAATGCATATGTCTGTATAGTGAGCTCCCCATAGTGGTGGCTGTATGTATCTGTATAATGAGCTCCCCCTAGTGATGGTTGTATATACCTTACTAGTGAGCTCCTTCTAGTGATGGCTATAAATACCCATATAGTGAGCTCCCCCTAGTGGTGGCTGTATATACCCCTATAGTGAGCTCCCCCTAGTAGTGGTTGTGTATATCTGTATAGTGAGCTCCCCCTAGTGGTGGCTGTATATATCTGTATAATGAGCTCCCCCTAGTGGTGGCTGTATATATCTGTATAATGAGCTCCCCCTAGTGGTGGCTGTATATATCTGTATAGTGAGCTTCCCCTAGTGGTGGCTGTATATACCCATATAGTGAGCTCCCCCTAGTGGTGCCTGTATATATCCGTGTAGTGAGCTCCATCTAGTGGTGGCTGTAAATATCTACATAGTGAGCTTCTTCTAGTGGTGGCTGTATATACCCATATAGTGAGCTCCCCCTAGTGGTGGCTGTATATATCCGTGTAGTGAGCTCCCCCTAGTGGTGGCTGTATATATCTGTATAGTGAGCTCCTTCTAGTGGTGGCTGTATATACCCGTATAGTGAGCTCCCCCTAATGGTGGTTGTGTATATCTGTATAGTGAGCTCCCCCTAGTGGTGGTTGTGTATATCTGTATAGTGAGCTCCCCCTAGTGGTGGCTGTATATATCTGTATAGTGAGCTCCCCCTAGTGGTGGCTGTATATATCTGTATAGTGAGCTCCCCCTAGTGGTGGCTGTATATATCTATATAGTGAGCTCCCCCTAGTGGTGGCTGTATATATTTGTTTAGTGAGCTCCCCCTAGTGGTGGCTGTATATATCTGTATAGTGAGCTCCCCCTAGTGATGGCTGTATATATCTGTATAGTGAGCTCCCCCTAGTGATGGCTGTATATTCCAATATAGTGAGCTCCCCCAGTGGTGGCTGTGTATATCTGTATAGTGAGCTCCCCCTAGTGGTGGCTGTATATATCTGTATAGTGAGCTCCCCCTAGTGGTGGCTGTATATATATCTGTATAGTGAGCTCCACCTAGTGGTGGCTGTATATATCTGTATAGTGAGCTCCCCCTAGTGGTGGCTGTATATATCTGTATAGTGAGCTCCCGCTAGTGGTGGCTGTATATATCTGTATAGTGAGCTCCCCCTAGTGGTGGCTGTATATATCTGTATAGTGAGTTCCCCTTATTGGTGGCTGTATATATCTGTATAGTGAGCTCCCCCTAGTGTTAGCTGTATATATCTGTATAGTGAGCTTCCCCTAGTGGTGGCTGTATATACCCATATAGTGAGCTCCCCCTAGTGGTGGCTGTATATATCCGTGTAGTGAGCTCCATCTAGTGGTGGCTGTATATATCTGTATAGTGAGCTTCTTCTAGTGGTGGCTGTATATACCCGTATAGTGAGCTCCCCCTAGTGGTGGTTGTGTATATCTGTGTAGTGAGCTCCCCTAGTGGTGGCTGTATATATCTGTATAGTGAGCTCCCCATAGTGGTGGCTGTATATATCTGTATAGTGAGCTCCCCCTAGTGGTGGCTGTGTATATCTGTATAGTGTGCTTCTTCTAGTGGTGGCTGCATATACCCGTATAGTGAGCTCCCCCTAGTGGTGGTTGTGTATATCTGTATAGTGAGCTTCTTCTAGTGGTGGCTGTATATACCCGTATAGTGAGCTCCCCCTAGTGGTGGTTGTGTATATCTGCATAGTGAGCTCCCCTAGTGGTGGCTGTATATATCTGTATAGTGAGCTCCCCCTAGTGGTGGCTGTGTATATCTGTATAGTGAGCTTCTTCTAGTGGTGGCTGTATATACCCGTATAGTGAGCTCCCCCTAGTGGTGGTTGTGTATATCTGCATAGTGAGCTCCCCTAGTGGTGGCTGTATATATCTGTATAGTGAGCTCCCCCTAGTGGTGGCTGTGTATATCTGTATAGTGAGCTTCTTCTAGTGGTGGCTGTATATACCCGTATAGTGAGCTCCCCGTAGTGGTGTCTGTGTATATCTGTATAGTGAGCTTCTTCTAGTGGTGGCTGTATATACCCGTATACTGAGCTCCCCCTAGTGGTGGTTGTGTATATCTGTATACAGTGTGCTCTCCCACACTGTACTAGATGCATGTAAAAACACTGCTTATTCACACGACCGTATATTCGCAGCTATTGTAGCTGTGTCTGGAAATTGCGACCATCTGAAGCATTGGATTCCAATGTATTCATTTAGATGAACGATTTTTGGATGTGTAAAAAAAATCGTGCTGTGAAAAATAACACATCAGCGACTGAAAACGGCGACCGATTTTATATGCTGCATTAAAAGATAGGTCTTGCCCTATCTGTTGCTGAGATATGCTGGCCGCCCCCCTATAGACTTCTATGGGAGCTGAAAAAGGGAAGGAGTTTAGCTGCGTCCAACGCTGGGGATAGAAGTCAGCTGGCTCTATTTAACCATTAGCAGTTATGGCGAGGGTATCTACCAACCGAGCTATTCTGCGCTAAAGTGTTTCGCCGACACGCCGCAGCCGCCCGTGTGAATGGCCAAGAAAACGCTAACTAAGATCGCGACTACATCGCGGCTATTCTTCAGTCATGCGATTTTTAGCCACATACAGACGTGTGAACGAGGACTAAAGCTGCTATTAGACGAGTTGCGGTGGCGGCTGTTAGTGCAGACGCTGCTTATCAATTGCCAGAAAACCGTGAGCATGCACGAGCGGCTGCCGCTAGCACTTGTGTGATGGCGCCCTAAGGGCTCATTCACATGGGCGTGTTTATGCTATTATTTGTGTATTGCAGCCTAAGGGCGCCCACCCACTTGCGTTTTTTTACCTGCGTTTGCGTTTTGCGTTTTGCGTTTTTTTTGCACAGGCATAGAGATAACATGTGTTCCTGTCCACTGGCGTTTTGCGTTGCGTTGCGTTGCGTTGCGTTTTTTAACATAGGAACTGTCAGTTGCATATGTGTCCTTATTTTTCTCCTAATGCACCCATGAAAGTCAATGGAAAAGCCGCGAAAACGCGGCAAAAAACGCCGCGAAAAACGACGCGAAAACGCAGCGTTTTTCACGCACGAAAATCGCAAACGCCAGTGGGTGGGCGCCCTAAGGCTGCCTTCACAATGGCGAGAAAATAGCGTGATTTTTTTTTTGCGATGCGAGAAAATGCAGAATTCAGAAGCCCATGCTTTTCAATGACTTCATTCCCATCTGTGATGTTTTCTGTCCTGCGATGTTGCGAGATTTTGGTCCCATCTGTCTGCATTTTGCTATTTTTTCTCGCCCATTCTTCCCTATGGAGCTGCCGATTTATCACATCGCAACGCACGAACTTGCGATGTACGTGCGATGTGTTTTTAACTTTAGCAACACCCGTTGTTGTCTATTGCGCGAGAAAAACTGAGGATGCTGCGAAGCGCAATGATGTTCAAGGAAAAAGCATCGCTGCCGCTCAAATGTCGCATGAGCAAATATGTGATATTACTGTGGCGATATCGCGCTCGCCAGTGTGCAGGAGCCCTAACGCTTATGTAATAGCGCTAATTGCCAGCTGCACCTGCCTCCTGGCTGCAGGGTGGGGGATTGCTTTTTTAACTATCATTTCCAGAAAGCAGAGCTTAGCGGGCACAGTGCCCATCGCCCTCTGGCTCGTCCTACTCATTCTACTATGGGAGGTGGTCTGGGGTCCCATGATGACCCTTCCACGCTGCCGGACCGCGCTACTCCAGCATAACTCCATTCATCTACTGATCTCTGACCAGAGATGAGCGAAGTTCTTCAAAGCAGACCCGGTGACTCTCGCCCCGCTATCTGTGCCCGGCGGGCGCCCCTCCCCCACCCCCATACCTTAGAGATGACTTATGGCGTGTAATCAGCGTTTACAATAACTCACATCTGGGCTTTATTTCGCACGTTGTATACGACTCAGCGGCCGGCGACGATCGGACCGCGGATATTACAGGAACTTGTTAATGTTCTGCAGGACGTGTGAAGTTCTGCCAGCGAAGAGAAAAAAACAAGAATTCTCATCCCCGCGACCCCCCGCCTCTGTACCAGAAGACAGTGCAGAGCGAATCCGCAGGAGATGTCACCCCGACTGGGCATATGGGGCGCCAGGCATGAGGGGCACAGCAGTGACCCAGCAATGGCCACCATTAACGCATCAGTTACTTTCCATAAACTGCGCCAAACTTGTTAAAGCCGCTCACACTGTCTAATCTATTAGGGCTTATTGACATGGGCGAGAAACATTGCACGAGGTCTATGATGTATTAACCCTTTGTTTCCAATGGGTTGATTTACACGGGCGTTCTTCCTGCTGCAGAACAATTGCAGCATGTCCTATTTTCCTGCATTATTTGCTGTGGGCAAGTTAGGGCGCACTCACACGGGCGTACGGGGCTGCATATGACAAACGTATTTTTCACACACGTAATACAAGTACACAGTCCAGTACGCATGTAGATCCGTGTTTACTGCATATTTTAAGCCCCCAGTAGCCTATAATTGGCATGATATATGCGGAATACACACCAAATAGTTTCACGCATGTAATACATAGATGATAAACATGCATATCAGAGCGGCCTGATGTAAACCGATGGGCTTCTAGTACTTTATATTACACCTGTGAAAAATACGTGCATAATACGCAGTGCCCATACGTCCATGTAAGCCCTAAAAAATCGCATCGCACTCGCATGAAACACACATTTAGATGCGATTTTCAAGTAAGCGTGATGTGATTTTAAATTTTTTTTCTATTAAAACAACATGCAATTGTCACGCACACGCATGAAAGTCACATGTTCAGCAATGAGATGTGATCTTCTTGCGATTCGCATCGCACGCACATAGTAAATAAGCCCACGCTCCTCGGAGCGACATTGCGCTGGTAAACATTCCATTTTCTTCACATGTGATGCATTTGTGAAAAAAATGCTTTACGGTCCGTGCGATTTTTCACGTACATCTTGCGTGTGAAAAGCGTATCTTACTTCAATAGGAAAAAATAAAAAATGGTATCTTTATGCGAGTTTAAAAAAAATAGTTTTTGTGGTCCCATAAAAAATAATGGGTGGAATCGCCCAAAAAGTAACCCGGCGTCGCTGCAGGAGAAAGAGCACCCATGTAAATAATGGATTGTATCGCAACATACAAAACTCGTGCGAGAATAACGGCCTTAGGGCGACCAACACGAGCGTGTTTGTGCGCGCAAAATCTGTGTATGCGAGACGCAGTGGGTGGAAGGCATTAATTTCAAAGGATTTATTCTCATTACTAGATTTTACAGATACGAAAAATACACCGCGCTCTATTTTTATGCGCATTTGCGCACCTCAGATCCCATGGAAATCTATGGGAATAGCTCAAATGTCACTCAATACCCACGCAGTTGCGCAATTCTGCGGGAAATAGAACACATCTGGAACTAACTAGATTAAATTGCCTTTTTAAATCACGGAGCAGGTGTGTCCCGCGCCCATGTGAAATGGCCCTGCAAGCGCAAAAAGTACAGTAACATGCGCACGTATTAACGGCACAAATGTGTTGCACTTACGCAAGCATTTTTGCGCATTTTCTCATGTGCGTCCGCCCTTAGACACAGTTAGGGGCTTGTTAAAATGTATCAGTGCAGGAACAGCCTGGAGAGATTGATGCTCACAGAGGATTATCTGCACTGACACATTGTAACAAACCCTCAGCTGTGTGTGCAGGACCCACCAGAAGAGCAGAATGTCCCCATTTACTGCCAACAAGCAGAGATCTTGAAAATGACGAGGAATGGAAACACAAAATAAACTTGTTGGTTTTCTCTGCACCGCCGCCCTTTGATATTTCGTCATTTGATACGGTAACATTTCCTGTCGCTGGGTGTCGCGGTCTTCTGTTGCGCGGTTCGCGCCCGTCTCGTATATTCGCGCCACGCCCCAGATTTATAGTCTGTAATCTGCTCTCATTCTTGGAGTTGTTATAACACAATCAGCAGAGCGTAATAAAAAGCGCAGCTGTAGGGACGAACTCATAAACCTCGCGGTCGGGGGAGGCTCCGCCATGTGTTTTCAGTTTTTGTCGCGGCTCTTTACATGGTCTCTGAACACGAGCGTCTGCGAGCGCAACCCGAGACGCTTATAAAACCAGGGGATAATTCAATAAAGTCAAAGGAGGTCGAAAACCACGACAGATCCGAATAATCGCGCCAACGCCGGTCACGCAGCTTTACAAGCAGCGCAATAATTGGCAACATAATAATACAAACCTATGACAAGAGGAAATCGCGGCGCGGTTTGCGGCATCCTAGTGCCGCCGGGTCACATGACAGAGTGTGAGACACGCCATTGGTTGCGATATGCCAGTCTAGAAGGATAAGGTCTACGGAAACCTTTAGCCATAACAGGGATTGCGTTACCAAACATCGCGGTGTGGCTCGGCCGCCTCGCGCTGACATTCAGGTCAATGGGGTCGCAGCGCAAATCGCAAGAAGTCGTGATCCGCAGCTTGCAAAAAATTTGTCGAAGTTGCGCTTCGGTTGCCCGTCTACGTGAGCGCAAGGTGACAGTGCTGCACAGTAATATTCAGTCGCGCGATTACTAAAAGTCGCCATGTTGGCCCTAAGGCCTCCTTTACATGAGTGTATGCGTATTTGTGTGAGCGGATGGTTTTTGCGGAACGAACAATGGTTTTTTTGCGCACGCATGAGCGTATTTTACTGGACTTTTTTCACCCGCAAGTTATTTGCGCGCAGCAAACAAAGTCGCGCCGATTGAAATGGCTAATTAGTCTAATGAGTTCTTTTTCCAGTGTGATTCCGCAGTTTTTCAGGCATCTCCTTGTGTATTGCGCAGGCAAATTCGCCCATGATAAGCCGGCCTTAATGTGACCAACGTAGGGACGTCACCTGGCGAGATCGCTGCACTAAAGCCCAGTATGTTAATATTTTGCATACGCAATTCTGTTGCGCAAAAGAATACGCCGCATGTTATTTTTTGCACACATAAAATCGTACAATTTCTGAGTTAAAAAAGTACAGTAAAAAGTGCGGAGGCTGCGCAAATACGTTGTGCAAATGTGCGTATAAATGTGCGTATGCCCGCGTGAACGCGGCCTTCTAGTGACGGTCGCTGCTGATAAAGCAAGGACAGGTACTCACAACTATGAGGAAGTGATACACAATCTGTGACTGCTCTGCAATGTCTGCTGCTTCTACTCCTTCGTATTGTTCAGGATCTCTGCTTGCTGTCAGTTATTGGAAATGTTCTTATTTGTGGCGGAAAACCCGTCCTGACCTAAAAGTCCGGACAGCTGAGGGTTTGTTACACTGTATCAAGGCAGCTAAGAGCGATTCATCTGGAGTCCAGAACCGAGAGATTTGTGCTGCTCAGCTCACAGCAGATTGTCTGCACTGATACTCTGTAACAACCCCTCAGTTGTGTGAAGTATCAGGTAAGGTTGTGTTTAAAGCCTAGATAAATTGTGGAAAGAGTCTAGAATTGTGACTGCAGCTTTAGATGTGACCGGAGGATAAGAGATGACGTAAATGCAGAATACTGACTGCAGCTCTGGATGTAACAGGAGTATAAAGCATGATTTACAGCAGAATAGTATCTGCAGCTCTAGATGTGACTGGAGGATATCTAGAGCTGCACTTACTAAGACTTTGAATGTGACTGGTGTATAAGACATGATGGAACTGCAGTATAGTGACTGCAGCTCTGGATATGACTGGAGTATAAGACATGGTATAACCACAGTATAGTGACTGATGCTTTGGATGTGACCGGAGGATAAGATATGATGTAACAGCAGTATAGTGACTGTAGCTCTGGATGTGACTGGAGTATAAAACATGATGGAACAACAGAATAGTGACTGCAGCTTTGGATGTGACTTGAGTATAAGACAGGATGGAACAGCAGTATAGTGACTGTAGCTTTGGATGTGACTGGAGCGTAAGACGGAATGGAACAGCAGTGTAATGACTGCAGCTGTGGATGTGACTGGAGTATAAAACATGATGGAACAGCAGAATAGTGACTGCAGCTCTGAATGTGACTGGAGTATAAAACATGATGGAACAGCAGAATAGTGACTGCAACTCTGGATGTGACTGGTGTATAAGACATGATGGAACAGTAGTATAGTGACTGCAGCTTTGGATGTGACTGGTGTATAAGATATGATGAAACAGCAGAATAGTGACTGCAGCTCTGGATGTGACTGGTGTATAAGGCATGATACAACAACAAAATAGTGACTGCAGCTCTGGATTGACTGGTGAATAAAACATGATATAACAGCAATATAGTGACTGCAGGTCTGAATGTGACTGGAGAATAAGACATGATATAACAGCAATATAGCGACTGCAGCTCTGGATGTGACTGGTGTTTAAGACATGGTTGAACAGCAGTATAGTGACTGCAGCTTTGGATGTGAATGGTGTATATGACATGTTGGAACAGCAGTATAGTGACTGATGCTTTGGATCTGACAGGTGTATAAGATATGATGAAACAGCAGTATAGTGACTGCAGCTTTGGATGTGACTGGTGTATAAGACATGACTGCAGCTCTGCATGTGACTTATGTATAAGACAGGATAGAACAGCAATATAGTGACTGCAGCTCTGGATGTGACTAGTGTATCAGACATGATATAACAGCAGAATAGTGACTGCAGCTCTGGATGTAACTAGTGTATAAAACATAATGAAACAGCAGTATAGTGACTGCAGGTCTGAATGTGACTGGAGAATAAGACATGATATAACAGCAGAATAGTGTCTGCAGCTCTGGATGTAACTGGTGTATAAGACATGTTGGAATCGCAGTATAGTGACTGATGCTTTGGATGTGACTGGAGTATAAGATATGATGAAACAGCAGTATAGTGTCTGCAGCTCTGGATGTGACTGGTGTATAGGAGATGATGAAACAGCAGAATAGTGTCTGCAGCTCTGGATGTGACTGGTGTATAAAATATGATGAAACAGCAGTATAGTGACTGCAGTTTTGGATGTGACTGATGTATAAAACATGATGAAATAGCAGAATGGTGACTGCAGCTCTGGATGTAACTGGAGGATCAGTGCAGGATAAATTAAGTAGATGATTGATTTTCTGAGCTCATCATTAGACAAGGGATTAACTTGTGAGCCTTTAGACAGTGATTGAGCTACAGCTTTGGGACCCTCCAGAACATGAGCCGGAGGATGTTATCATTTCCTTGCAGATGTGCGGAGGACAAGACCCCTGGGGGCCACAGGGAGACGGACAGGCCTGGTGGTGCTGGGGATTAGGCAGTATGACTTGATGGAGTTCGGGGATTAGAAGCTCAGATTCATCACACGGAGGATTTGATCATTTCCAGAACATTTCACCACCTCCCGAATGACTGACGGGGAAGAGGTGCGAAGTGCGCAAGACGAGAGGACGCAAAACACCAGGAAATCGCGGCGGTGACGGTAAATGCACACGGATTTACGGCAGATTTCCCCTGCAGATTTGCATAAGGAAAGTCCGCAGTGGATAACAGCAGCATAAAAGTAGAAGGAGGTTAACAAATCTCCTCCACGTGCCGCGGAGCGAGCGGAGCTGACCTGCTGCTCGTCAATTTATGCCGCAGATTTATCTTGGATTTTCTCCATAGATTTCAACAAAGAAATCAAAAGGCGCCAAAACTCTGCAGTGTAATGTACCGCAGATTTCCTGCAGCAAAATTTGCAATTTTGAACTCCAAACCCACTGACTTTTCAGAGTCGCCAGGAAAATCCGTAGTGGCAAATCTGCAACAAAGAGATTTTCTGCAGCAGATTTGACTCTTAAGGTACCTTCACACATCGCGAAATCGTTGCAGGCACTCTGCAAAGCAATAGCCACAGCCATTCTGCAGGAATTACACGTTGGCTAAAGACGCACCTAAATGGTGCGGATTTGGCCGCACTTTAAAATGAGGAACGGAAATGGCATTCCTTCTGTGATGCCATCAGCACTCCACCATGTTATCGCGGGAGGCTGGTGGGTTGCAACTGGACACCAGGGAATGGTGTTCGTATTTGCCATGGCCTGCGATGCTATGAGAAGCGATAATGCACTGCAGTACAGAAGTAGTGCTGTGCAGTATCATAGCATCGCAGGTTCAAGTCCTCCACAGGGATAAAATGATGTTAAAAAAAAGTTTAAAAGCATGTAAAAAATTGTAAAACAAAATCAAAATTTGTTTGTGTACTTCCCCCTATTTTAAAAACTCACGTTCATTATCGTGGCATTGAGGACTTATTCAAACGGGCGTATATCAGTCGGGTTTTCACGATATATGCTGCTCCTCTCTGCAATGGGAGGAGGCGGGACGGGCACTAGTGCATTGAGCTCCCGCCTCCTCTCCACCCTTCACCACTGTTTGCAATGGAAGGGACGGGCAGGGGAGGGACTAAGTTCCGCCCCTATCCCACCCCTCCAATTGCTAACAGTGGCGTGAAAACAGATATATGCCCGTCTGAATAAGCACTCATAACAATACGTACAATAAATTGAGCACACTTTTTATCCTGCATGGCAAATACTATAAAAAAAAAAAGAAAAATGGAGTCAAAATGCTTTTTTCGCTCATTTCACCTACCAAAAAATGCAATGAAAGTGATCAAATAAAGCCATTTATATCCCAAAATCATACCAATAAAAACTACATCTCATCACACAAAAACAAGCTCTCACAGAGCTCCGTCCGTGGAAAAATTAAAAAGTTCTGAGACTTTGAATGCAATGATGCAATTTCAAAAAAAATGTTTTTTATTGTGATAAAGTGGAAAAACCTAAGAATATATATGATTTTGTCCTTGTCGTAATTGTACTGAGCCACATTTCTGGTTGCGGACAAGGGGCAGGAACTTAGCTCCGCCCCTGTCTGGCCCCCACCCATTGCAAACAGTCGGAGGGGAGAGGCTGAGAGCTGGCAAAGGGGTAGGGAAGACAGCTGAGATAGTAGCATATATCGGCTGCCCTTATGCTGTATGATTCAGGGCTTATTTAGACGACCGTATATCGACTCAGTTTTCACGCCGAGCTGATATACGGTGTCCTTGTCTGCAGAGGGGGGGGGGGGGGGTAGGATGCCAGAGCCAGGAGCAGGAACTGAGCTCCCGCCCTCTCTCTGCCCCTTGCCATTATTTGCAATAGGAGGGGGCGAGACGGGGGCAGAGCTATGTCCTGGCGCTTAGCTCCGCTCCTGTCCCGCCCCTCCCATTGCAAATAGTGTAGAGGGGCGGGAGCTCAGTTCCTGCTCCTGGCTCTTCCATCCTCCCCCCCCCCCTTGCAGACAAGGACACCGTATATCGGCTCGGTGTGAAAACCAAGCTGATATACGGTCGTCTAAATAAGCCCTCACGCTGTAAAAAAAACAAAAAAAAACAACATGGCAGAATTGATTTTTTTTTTTCTCCCTCCCCTCCAAAAAATATTAAAAATGATGCAATACACTACATGTACCCAAAAATGGTGCTAACAAAAAATACAGCCCGTCACACAAAAAACAAGCTTCACACAGCCGTGTCAACGGAAAACTTAAAAAGTTATGGCTTTTGAAAAATGGAGATGAAAATACCCCAAAAATCATTTCGTTCTTATGGCTAAAACAGGCCATGTCACTAAGGGGTTAAAAAAACTGCAGATTCATTGCGGAAAACTTTTGCGCCACGTGAAAGAAATTTCTGAAATCTCCTCCACATGACTCGTACTGTAAATGTTGCATAATTTCTTCAGTCTTTACGGTGTGCAGGTGGCCTTACTGGTATCCTTCTAGTCCACCATGGAGGCCTTTCAGCAGAATTAGGAGGGGTCACATGACCTCTCCCTGCGGTCCTGACTTCTATGGAGTTGTGGATGGAGCTACTTTACATGTTCGGTACAAATGATGGGTAAGCCTTCACTCCCCCAGTAGCGCTCCAAGGTGGGCATAGCCATTCCTTACTGCTTATATAGCGCCAATATGTTCCACAGCGCTATATTGATGGACGCCCTCGTGAACGCACATTTTTTCGCTGAGCTCCATTACACATCACATGGGCAAAATTATACAAATTGCATTAAATGGCATAAAAAGGAATGTAAACAAGGCACAAATAAATTCTGGTACATAACTGGCGACGCTGCCGCTCTACAGAGATGGCGCTTCTAGCTGCACACTGTATACTCCGCCATCACCTTTGACCCGAAGATGATGAGCGGATGTGATGAATCATTGATAATAAGAAGCATCCATTTTCTTCAAAATAGCGCAGGCTGTTCGATATGGTAATGGCGTTTAGCTCTCCGTATAAGGGCAGTGTGCAGACATTGTGCACTCTTCCACGGGATGGAATGTTGGCTGTGAAATAAAACACAGACCTCGCCTCGGGGGAGAGATACTCGCTGGATGCAGGTGCCATGTTATTACGATCTAATGAGCTGCAGTCCCGGCTGCTGGGGAGCGGCCAGTGAGATGGGATCTGGTGAGGAGATAAAGAAGAGATGGCGCCAAATCTGACTGCACGCGACACTCTTGTGCGAGGAATGGGGGATGCGTCTGACGCCGTCACCATCCCTGTGGACATAAATGTGGGGGCCCCGAAGGGTCAAAGTCCTGAATGTGGGATGAAGGGTCTCAGTGTCACCGAGGCGAATCGTACCGAAAGTACGCGTCTGTTTAGCTGCGTTCAAAAATCGGGCAAAAATCGCGACCACCTGAAGCATTGGATTCCAATGTATTCATTCAGATGGCTGTGTAAAAATATTACACCGGGAAAAGTAGCACATAGGCGACCGTTTTCAGTCACCAACTTTACGCGCTGCATTCAAATTGGCCGAGATGCGCTGGAAGCTCCCGTAGGGTCCGATAGGAGCTGAGAAAAAGGAGGGGGAGGGAGATTAGCTGTGTCCATTGCTGCGAAAAGAAAACAGGCGACTCTATTTAAGCATTAGAAGTCATTCTGAGGATTTCTGCCAATTGAGGGATTTCCGCGCTGCAGCATATTTTTTTGAGGATACGCTGCAGCTGCCCGTGTAAATGGCACATATGGCCAAATGTAGAAACGCATACGGTCGTGTGAAAGAGCCCTGGCTGTTAGTGAGCGGGCATTCCCTTTCAGTTTCACGCATTTGTGGCAACCTTGCGTCACGAATAACAATCAGCGCTGCTGAAGGGATGATAATCATTACAGCTGCAGGGATAACAATTAGTGCAACCGGAAAGATAACAATCTGTTCCAGTGAAAGGATAACAATCAGCGCTGCTGCAAGGAAAATGAACGCCACTGCTACAATTCCAAACAATCAGCGCTGCTGAGGGATAACAATTAGAGCTGAGCGAACGTACTCGGTAAGGCCGATTTCGCAATCGAGCACCGCGATTTTCGAGTACTTCACTACTCAGGTGAAAAGTACTCGGGGGCGCTGTGGGTGAGCGGGGGGTTGCAGAGGGGAGTGGGGGGGAGAGGGAAAGAGAGAGAGGGCTCCCCCCTGTTCCGCACTGCTACCCCCCCCCCCGCTCCACCACGCCACGCCCCGCCCCACAGCGCCCCCGAGTACTTTTCACCCGAGTAGTGAAGTACTCGAAAATCGCGGTGCTCGATTGCGAAATCGCTCTTACCGATTACGTTCGCTCATCTCTAATAACAATCAGTTCCAGTTAAAGGGATATCCATCAGTGCTGCTAAAAAGATATCAGCCAGTGCTGCTGAAGGGATAGAAATTAGCGCTGCTGAAAGAATATCAACCAGTGCTGCAGTATGGATTACAAGCAGTTCCAGTTAAAGGGATATCAATCAGTGCAGCTAAAAGGATAACAACAAGTTCCAGTGAAAGGATAACAAGCAGTGCTGCTGCAAGAAAAATGAATACAACTGCCACAATAATTACAACCAGTGCTGCAGTATGGATAAGAATCAGTGCTGCTGCAGGGATAACAATCAGTTCCAGTGAAAAAATAACAATTAGTGCTGCTGAAAGGATAATAGCAAGTGCTGCTGTAGGAATAACAATCAGCGCTGCAGGGATGACAATCAGTTCCGTCTGAAGAGATATCAGCCAGTGCTGCTGTAGGGATAAAAATCAGCGCTGTTGAAGCTATATCAGCCAGTGCTGCTGTAGGGATAACAATTAGTTACAGTTGAAGGGATATCAGCCAGTGCTGTTGTAGGGGTAACAATCAGCGCTGCTTAAAGGATATCAGCCAGTACTGCTGAAGGGATAACAATCAGTGGTGCTGTACGGATACAAATCACCACTGCTGAAGAGATATATTAGCCAATGCTGCTGAAGTGATAACAATCAGTTACAGTTGAAGGGATATATTAGCTAGAGCTGCTGAATGGATAACAATCAGCGTTGTTGAAGGGATATCAGCCAGTGCTGTTGTGGGGACAACAATCAGTTACAGTTGAAAGGATATCAAGCAGAGCTGCTAAAGCGTTAGACGCTGCGAAAATTCCTCCCTCTCCCTTCTCTTTCCCTGCTCCCATAGGAGTCTATGGGACCCGCCGGAATATATTGGCCCAAACATAGTTCCAGAACTATGTTTTGGCTGAGCATATATGCGCTGGCCGTGTATATGTTCTTTTTTCGCGCTGCCGGCGTATCTACGCGCTTTATATTCGCCAGTGTGAATGGCTGCATTGGAAACCAATGCTTCACATGGGTTCAGTATATATGCGCCCAGGCATGAAAACACGCCGTATATGCGCTCGTGGGACTGAAGCCAAAGGGATATAAGCCAGTGCTGCTGCAGGGATAACTATCTGTGAAGTTAAAAGGATAAAAATTAGATCCAGTGCAAAAATAAAAATCAGTTCCAATAGAAGGGACAACAATCAGCGATACTGAGGAGATATCAATCAGTTCTGGTTGAAGTGATATCAGTGCTATTGTAGGGATAACAATCAGTGCAGCTAAGAGCTCTTTCACACGGGCACTGCGACCTTTGGCCCCCCGCATCGAGGCCCGAAAATTACATGAACGAGAGAAAGCCGTGACCAAGTCGTGGGTAAATCTCCCATTTTCTTGCCCATTCAGACGGCCGAGCTGCGGCTTGTATACGCCGCAGCCCGAAATTCCGTCAGCTGGGGGGAGAGACTTTAGCGCTGCTAAAGTTTCTCCCCTTCACTCCCCCTTTCTTTGCCGACTGATTGCAGCAATAGTAGCTCCCATAGAAGCCTATTAGAGCGGCCGGCAAGCGGAGGGACTTTAGCAGCCTGAGCCACTGCTTAACCCCCTCCCTCCCTTTTTCTGATGGCTCTCATAGGATCCCATAGGAGTCTTTTTCAGCCATGTGCAAAAGTGGATGTCCGGAATGTGCACCGTATGTGCTATCTCTTCCAGCCATACGATTTTACATGCCGGAAAACCACCCATCTGAACGGATGGATTGAAATCCAATGCTTCAGGTAGTCGCGATTTTTGACCGGCCTTTGATCATGTCAAAATAGCCGCGGTACAAAGCTGCTGTGAAAGAGGCCTAACAAGCATTGCTGCTGCAGGGATAATGAACTGCTTCTGCAGGAATAACACATGCTCCACATTCGGAAATCATAGAACATTCCAAACTTGTCAGGACCCCGTATGAGCACAAGTGTATGTCGCTGCATGCAGTGGGGTATTGTGGGTCTTTTACCTTCCTAATGACTTCAGCAGGCGGCTGCAGATTACAGACCGGAGCATCTTGCTTATGTTCATATGAAACATTGTGAATCATTTGTCGCCAGGGACGTGCGGGGATTCATCTGTCAGACACGTCTCCTGTGCCTGCGGTTTCCAGCTCATTATACTCTGGATGAAGACGTACTTGTGGCTTTCCCAGGACTCAGCGGCGAGATTTATTGCTCTGCAGATTTGGTAAATTGCTCTGCTGTAAGCGCCGGACGCAGCGGCTGCACTGAGATTACAGAAATAAGAACTGAAGTTCCTGCAACGGATCTGACCATCATCACTCTCATCAATTATCAGCAATATCACTAATAGCATCATCATCAATCAGCATCACTAATATCATCAATCATTGTCAACGTCATAAACATCATCATTATCAATATCAAGATCATAGCACTGCAAATGAACAAATCAACTCACATCACTGCCAGTGGCCATATTTAACAAGGACCCTTGACGTGGGTTGCGGGCTTACCTATTCTGGACAAAATATTAACTAATACCTTGCATTTATTGTTGTTTTTTGAATAAGCAGTCTGGCTTTAGATGTTGGGGAGCCTGGCATGTCTGTCCAGTGTGTCTCACTTTGAGGTGCAGGGCAATCCCTCAAACTAAATCGTATGAGGCGTAATTACCCCTTAATGCCCCAGGATGTAAGTTTGCATCCTGGCAGGGTGGTAGTTAATGCAACAGCATGCAAGCTTATGTCCTGTAGATGGTGTGGGCTCAGAAGTGAGCCTGTGCGATCCTCAGGGGGAGTTGGCTGTGACTGATAGCCAGCCTCCACCTGCAACAGTGGGAATCGATGAGAAACACGATCCTTGCTGTTAACCCCCTACATACTGCGATCAATGCACATCGGTCCTCAGTGATGTAATTGTTGAGGGACAATGGGTTGCCATGGCAACCAGACACTGATCTTCCAGCCTGCCATGGCCTATGATTGCTATTGTAAGCAATAAGGCAATGCAGTACAAAAGTACTGCAATGTATTATCACAGCAATCACAGCTTTTATGGTTTAAGTCTCCTACAAGGACCTAAAAAATTCAAAAAAATAGTGTAAAAAACACACAAAAAACTTTTTTGCGTACTTTCACGTTTGTATAAAAAATATATATTTTCAAAATCCCACATATCACGGTATCTGTAACGACATGTACAATAAAAATAAAAAGTTATGGGAGTTTAAATGCAACAATGTAAAAAAAAAATACAAATTTCCCAAAAATGTTTTTTATTGTGTAAAAGAGGAAAAACCTAAAAAAATTATAATTTTGGTATCGTTGTAATCCTACCGATCCACAGAAAACATGTATCATGTCATTTATTCTGCATGATTAACATTGTATAAAAATGGTGGAATGGCGCCACTATCTCCCTCTATACAGTGCGGGCGTCAGCTGTTTATTACAGCTGACACCCGCGGGCAATAGCCGCGATCGGCCGTATGGCTGATCATGGTTATTAACCCTTTTAATGCCGCTATCAATTCTCACAGCGGCATTTAAATCCCCTGAACGATGTTCGGGGGTCCCGTACGGTCCCCCCGCGGTGAGATCGGGGGAGCCGTGCAGGTGTCATGGCAGCCGGGGGCCTTCTAAAAAGCCCCAGAGCTGCCTTAGCAGACTGCCTATCAAGCCATCCCCGTGGGGTGGCTTGATAGACTGCCTGTCAAAAAGCAGTATGACGTAATGCTATAGCATTACGTCATACTGCAGAAGCGATCAAAGCATCACTGGTTGTAGTCCTCTAGGAGGACTAAAAGAAAGTGTAAAAATAAGATCAATAAAGTTTTACTAATTATATTTAAAAAAAAGTAATAAAAGTTAAAAAAAAACCTTTTGCCATATTTGCAATTAAAAAAATCAAAATATTAAACCAAAAAACGTGTTTGGTATCGCTGTGTCTGTAAAAGTTCGATCTATCAAACTAATGCATTATTTTACCCGCACAATGAACGTGGTCCGAAAAAAAAAAAAGAACGCCAGAAATGCACTTTTTTGGTCACCCTGTCTCCGAGAAAAAACTTAATAAAAAGCGATCAAAAAGTCAATTGTACGCAACAATGGTACCAACGAAAACAACAGGACATACCGCACAAAATGAGCCCTCACTCAACTATGTCGACAGAAAAATAAAAAAGTTATTGTGCGCAGAAAATAGACACAAAAAATAATTTTAAAAAATTAAATATCTTTAAAAAAAAATACAAGTACTACAGCAAAAAAAAACCTATACAAGTTTGGTATCGTAGTAATCGTACTGACCCATAGAATAAAGTTATCAGGTCACTTTTGTTGCAGTTTGTGCGCCGTAGCAACAAGACGCAGGGAGGAGGAAAAAATGACAATGGAAAAAAGCAAAAAAGCTCCGTCACTAAGCGGTTAAATAAAATAATAAAAGTTTTACAATACATTATATGTACCCAAAAATGGTTCAAATAAAAACTACAGTTCGCCACGCAAAAAACAAGCCCTCATATGGCCATGTTGACAGAAAAATAGGGTTATGGCTTTTGAAAAGTAAATATGAAAATTTCCCCAAAATTGTCACGTTCTTATGGACAAGATAGGCCTTGCCGCTAAGCGGTTAAAAGGTTGTAAGCCTCCGTGGTGCACTACATGTATCAGTGGGACTTGGCACCCTTTATATGCCTTATCTATGTGCAAGTATAATACTAAGCAGTCACTCCACTCAATATGTGGTAGGGGTGTGAGTGGTTGTTGATCAGTATTTTTGCAGCTGCTCCTCCATATAGCTTTCTGCCTATCTGCATGATGAGGGATTGGTGCTAATACCTGTCTTTGTGTATGCTTGGATTAGTATATTGGCAAACATGGCCACCAAGATAAGCATCACCATCATCATCAATATCATCATCAATCTTCCTCAATATTATCTCCAATATCATCAGTCATCATCTATATCGTCATCATCAATCGGAATCACTCATATCATCATCAATATCATCATCACTAATAAATTATCATCATCGTCATCAATATGGTCATTATCAGCAACCAGCATCAGTAATATCATAAAATATCATTATCCCTAATCAATTACCTTCATAATCATCAACAATATCAATAGGATCATCATCATCAATATCATCATTATCAATCTTCCTCATCAATTATCATAACTATCACCATCGTCATTGCCATCAATCAGTAATATCATGAATCATCAACATCAATTATCTTCATTAGTATCACCATCATCAATATCATCAACACAGTCAGAAATATCAACATCATTAACTCTTATCAATTATCATCATCATCAATAACATCATCATTATTATCAACATCAGCACCATCATCCTTATCATCTCCATCATCATTGTCCTTATCACCATCATCTCTGTTTGACCATAATGATCTGGGATGGATTGGGCTTCCTATATACTCCACTACCCCCCAGTGATCAAGTGACCTATCTTTCTCTCTCATTGCCCCTTTTATCTTGGCTGATATGGGAGTCAATCACAGGCACCATTCCATGGGTGATGCCACAACTACAACTCCTAAGTGTCCTGCATCTAGTAGGACTAGCCTGTATGTCATGTTCGATCCCCTCCCTGTCCCTACACTTTGGAGACCCCCTGGGACCCCTGTAAAGTTACTAATGTCAATGAGGTATCATCACTGTTACCAGCTGTAGCCAGAAGATGGCATCATTACTATGCTGGAGAGTTCAAAGGCAGAACAGGATCAAGGAGTCTGATAACAGAGAGCAATAGGTTGAATTCACTTGTCCTATAGTCAACCTCTCCAAGCCTGAAACAGCTGATATCAGGGAGGAATGGCTTGTGATGGCTAATAGCATAGAGAAAGAGCATTTTTCACCTACATGGAAACTACTGGCGCTAATATACAGAAAATATTCTGCCATATATACAGATAATATACAGCCATATATACAGATAAGTAATATACAGCTATATATGCAAATAATATACTATTATATATACAGATAATCTACAACAAAGAATATAGGTAATATACTATACAGCCATATTTACACATGATATACTGCCATATATACAGATAGTATACAGCCATATATGCAGATAATATACAAAAATATATGCAGATAGCATACAGACAGTATACAGTTCTATATACAAATAATGTACCGATAATGTACAGCCATATATACATATAATATAAAGATAATGTAGCACTATATATATAGATTATATACAGACAATATAAAGCCATATATACAGATAAAATAAAGATAATGTACCTCCATATGTATAGATAATATACAGCCTTACAGATAACACACCAATGACATATACATTTATTTAGAAATAATATACAGCCATATATACAGATAAAATACAGATAATATACGGCCATGTGTACAGATACTATAAAGCCATATATACAGATATTTAATAATATAATAATATGGTGATATAGCAGATATGGTGGTATATAATAATAATTATCATCATCTTTATTTGTATAGCGCCAACATATTCCGCAGCTTTTACGAAGACAGGGGGAATACAGAAAGACAAAAGTACAAAAATTACAGAACCACGGTTACATAGTAATACAGAGGTAATATACCACCATTTATACAGACAATATATGGCCATATATACAAGTAATATACAGGTAATATACCACTGTATATACAGACTATATATAGGGTCATATACATAAGTAATATACAAGTAATATACCATCATGTATACAGACGATATATGACCATATATACAAGTAATATACCACCATGTACACAGACAATATACTGCCATATATAGGAATAATATACAGCTACTGTATGATAATATATGGTAGTATATACCGATAATATATGTCCATATATAGAGATAATATGCCACCATGTGTACAGACAATATAGTAGTAATATACAGATAAGGAAGATAATATACTGGTAATATAACCTCCATACATATAAATACTTCACAGTAGCTAGCACACCTCCATATATACAGGTAATATAGAGATAATGTACACACGATAATACGTTTCCATAATCATAGAACAGTGACGTCACATCACTTATGGAGCACATATAGAACCTGTAGCGACCCGGGTTGTTGCATAACTAGAACTTTCACCGAATCCTAGACAGCTGCAACAACTCGGAGCCTGATGGGAGTTGTAGTTTTCAACAGTTGGGGAGCTTGGAGATCACTGATATAAACTGTGAAGGGTAAAGCGCCCCCCAGATGTGAGGACCCCAGGTAGTACACAAATCACATCATGGAGCTGGATAGGCGCTTGTCCTAAGAGCTAACCATCTAATAAGGCAACTAGTACTGAGATCTGGTGAGATATCACAATATGCTATATAGTGATACAAGTGATGGTGACGTCACCAAGAATGTGATATAACAGGCTTCCTGTACATCGTACTATCACCGCTGACTATAAGTCTCTTCACCCGCAAGAACAACGCCGGCAAAGAAATGCACAGCAAATATCCCCCGAACACCGCCACATATATGACGTGTGTCCGAGGAACCAGAGACAAGTACAGAATATAATACACCAGTGTAATATACAGTATAATGTCCCATCACCGAGAGCCAGAATATATAATACACCTCTATAATATATGTCACTTCATATTATACAGTGAGAGCCATAATATATAATACACCACTGTGATATATAGTATAATGTCCCCTCATATTATACACCGAGAGCCTGATTTACATTACTATAATATATAATGTCACTTCATATTACACAGTGAGTCATTGTATACACCACATATAATACACAAGTATGATATATAATGCATATATTGTTTATTATATATATATATATATATATATATATATATATATATATATATATATATATATATATTCTCCATGATATATTGTACGCCGCTATGATAGAGATAATGTTACTTCATATTACACAGTGAAAGCAGTGGAGTAATACACCGCTGTGATAAACAGTATAAAGTTCACCCATATAATACAGTTGCATATAGTAAATCGCTATCATCTTTAATACAGTCTCCTTATACTCCACTGACCTAATAACCTAATACAGGATTATTCCCAGTATCACAATATGCATTTACATTTAAAATATACAATCCGTATAAAATACACCGATATTATGTATGATGTATGTACTAATACGTAATTTCCCGGTCACCTCACCATATACAAACATCATAATAGGTATACACCATACATATATGCATACATATATAACATTTACTGGTATATAATTGTATAACACACCAACTCTGGTATAGCACCCATCTTACTATAATATCTACCAAACGGATCTCCTAATATATCACTCCCGGCGATACAATCGTACAACATTTCACATAGTGATACCCCAATACCATACAGAATACACTGGTGATAATAATATACAGATATATTCCGTACTGGTAACCCGATCATATCAGACACAGACAATAACATACAACATGTCACACACCAATAATAACATACAACATGTCGCACTGATACCCCAATCATATGTAATACACTGATAATGACATATATACACCGATACTCAGTCTACCATGCTTATAGCTTATCACCCAATCTTATCACGCACCGACACTTCAATTATATATACGGTAACACACGGATAATAATACCATAGAAAAAAAATATGACAATACGCGGTATCCTAACATCTCATATATTTCAGGATATATAACATTTATATATATATATATTACAGGATATATCTAATACATGACGTTTCATACTGACACATCAACTATATATAACATGTAATACCGCTACTCACAGCAATACCTATCGTGCTGATCTGCCGGCCTTATAACACACGAATAACCCAATGATACATAACATACTGCTAATAATACTATAGTAAAAATGTATGACAATATTCTGCCCCCTGACACCCCATTATATATATATATATGTATCTCACAGGATATAATAAACTGATAGTTTGATTATAGTGTAATATCTGTGAGAATCTCGCTTCATTATGTCATTCTAATTATATACGTCATACTACCTACACACATATACTCGCAATAATACGTGATATAGTACACTGCTTATAATAACATAATGATTACTAATAACCTGCACCCTGCGACATCATATATATATATATATATATATATATATATATATATATATATATATATATATATATATATATATATATATATATATATATATATATATATATATATATATATATATATATATTTGTGGAAGGATATAATACACTAGTAAAAACAGTGATCATACACAATATCCTAGTATTTCAATCACATATAAAATACACAGATTATAATGACTTAGTGACTGTATCCTGGTCCCCATGTCATATATACTACAGGATATAATACACTAGTAATAACATAATGATGATAACTAACATCCTGCACCAGGTACCCCGAGTGCGACCCCCAGCTATAATACAGGATATGATGTTAACAATACAATGATGTTAACAATAATAACAGCATAGTGATGATGCACAATATCCTGCACCCTTCTAGCCCAGTCATATATACAGGATATCACACTATTATAACCCCGTATAATATATAACGACCGCAGAAAGTGATATCAATCCACATGGATATAAATAATAATAAGAGCAGCTTCATGTGGAGGCGGCTGCGCTACTTCTCTCTGGTTTCACCAGGAATGCTAAAAATGCCTCCGACAACTGGCTGAGAATATCCGATGACTGACAATGGTTGCACCCCCCTTTCCCGTCATAAACAGGAAAGCTGATTGGAGGGCTGCAGTTTTTGGGGTGTGGGGGGCACCCGGTTCTGCCCCCTGGTGTCAGCGCTGAGGAGGAGCGGGTGTGAGGCGGCAGCCTTCAGTCCAGCATGTCTCTGAGCTCCCGGGCGCACGCCTTCTCCGTGGAGGCGCTAATGGGCGCAAAGAGGAAAGTGCAGGAGGAAGAGGGCGCAGTGGAGCCGATCGGTCACTCCGAGGAGCCCGGTTAGTGTCGGAGGGCACAGGGTTGTGAAAGAGGAGGTGAACCCCCAAATGCTGGATCTCCTGCAGGACGTGGGGTGATGGGGGTGCAAACTCCCGCAAAGACCCGAAGAGTCCGGAGGATTGTGTCACTGAGCAGAGGATACGGGAACACCAGATATTCTGCATCACTGTCCATTATAATGTTATTATGAGACAGCAGGAGGTCGGGACCCTGGGGGCTCAGGGCTGTCTAGTCCTCCAAACACCATGTAGAGACCTGTAGGTCTCTCTGCAGATCACTGACGATAATGTCTAGTACCGGGGTGCAGTATATGGATCCGGAGCCTGGGATCGGGGTGCAGTATATGGATCCGGAGCATGGGACCGGGGTGCACTGTATGGATCCGGAGCCTGGGATCGGGGTGCATTATATGGATCCGGAGCCTGGGATCCGGGTGCACTATATGGATCCGGAACCTGCGTGCACTATACGGTTCTGGAGTCCGGGACCCAGTTGCACTATATGGATTCTGACGTCTTTATAATGGAATGCGTCAAAGGATTCGATTTTACACCCAAACTGTGCAAAGGCAAACGCTATTGTGTATTGGCACCTGGTGTATTATAGCGTCTTATAATTATTAGATAATATATACTTGTGGTGTATTATAACATCCTATAATGATATAATATAATATAATATTATTTACGCCTTTTGTATTATAATATCTTATATTAGTACAAATAGATACTATTCTATACTGCTGGTGTATTGTACTGTCATATTATAATACTAGATAGTACTTTGTGCTCCTAATGAGTTCTAACATCCAATAATAATGTTATATAATACTACATATGGCTGGTGTATTTATAACAGTAAATAATTCTAGTAAGTAATACTATACACTTACAGCCAGCATATATTATAATGCTCACTTTATGTGATACTAGATAGTACCATATAGTAACACCCAGTATATATTTTTTTACGTTTTTTTAAGTACATATCAATACCATATAAGAACATCTGCTATATTATAATGTCCTATAATGGCAATACTGGATAAAACTACACTCATGGTGCATTAGAGCATATCATTCTACTAGAAATTCATATATAGTGAAATGTATTATAATATTTTATAATTGAACATCAGTTCTATTTGAGAAACTAATGATTGCTGGACCAATGGTTTTCTTTTTCAATCTTTGCAATTAAAAGTTTAAGAATGGAGAAAACTATATAATAACACCTGGAGTATAATAATATATGATTTTGCTAAACAATAATTACATAATGTAATAATGTGCGTTATATACATAATATCATAACTTTTCTAATTTTTCATTATCATTTATAATGGCCCAAAGTATTATACTATATCATTCTTTTACTTTTTTAAAATATATAACGACCTCAATTTATTAAAATGTCATGATTCACATCATACTTCCTAATCCTTTATCATGGCACCTGAAATATTTATACTGCCCTATAATCCTAATATATGATAATACTGTATAATGATATCTTGGCTATTATAATATAGTTCTAATAGCGCAACACTAGATTAGCACCACTACTATTTTATAAAACTCAGCGTATTTTACTATGCAATAATCCCAGCATAATATAATGTCCCATAATACTCCATAATAAGCCCAGTATAATATAATGTCTAATAATACTCTATAATAAATGATTAGGAAAATATTAGAAACAGCGCCTTGGGATTCAGATGAAGGTGATCAAAAAAACGTGAGGTAACTAATCCACCTGTAATCCACAATGAGTGGAGAGCTGCAATAGTAAAAAACAAACCCCCCACCAAGGAAGTATTCCTTACTTTGAATACTCTATAATAAGCTCAGATTAATATAATGTCCTATAAAACTCTATATAATAAGCCCAATGTAATATAATGCCCTATAATACTCTATTACAAACCCAGTATAATATAAATAAAATGTCCAACAATACTCTATATAATAAGCTCAGTGTAATATAATGCCCCATTATACTCTATTATAAGCCCAGTATAATATAATATCCCATAATACTTTATAATAAGCCCAGTGTAATATAATGTCCCATAATACTCTATCATAAGCTCAGAGTTTTATAATGTCCCATAATACTCTATATAATAAGCCTAGTGTAATATAATGCCCCATAATACTCTAATATAAACCTAGTATAATATAAATAAAATGTCCCACAATACTCTATATAATAAGCCCAGTGTAATATAATGCCCTATTATACTCTATTATAAGCCCAGTATGATATAATGTCCCATAATACTCTATATAATAAGCTCAATGTCATGTCATGTCCCATAATACTGTATTATAAACCCAATATTATATAATGTCCCATAATAGTCTATAATAAGCCCAGTGTAATATAATGTCCCATAATACTCTATAATAAGCTCACAGTATTATAATGTCCAATAATACTATGAGTCCAGTATATTTCCTTTAGTACTAGATAATACTATATAATAACAGTGCATTACAATTTCATATAGTTGTCATGCTTGATAATGATATATCATATAATATACTGTACCTCAAACTATATCATGGTAGACTGTATTATAATGTGATAATACTACTAATTCTATACCATTAGCCCAGTTGTAATAATATATTAATATACTACATACAGTATATAATAAACCAAATGTTTTATAATGGCCCAAATTTGTAATGCTTTACAATGAAATGTGTTATAATATCCCATCATACTATATAATGAGCCTGGTGTAAGATAATGTGCCATATAGATATTGATGTGTCGTAATGTCCCATAATACTAGATAATGAAGCTAGTATATTATAATGTTCTATAATGCTAATATTGCTACCATGTGTAATATAATGTCCTATAATACTATATAATATTCCCAGTGTGAAATAATTACCTATAATGCTATGTAATAATCATGGTGTTTTATAATGTCCTATAATACTAATATTAATACCAGGTGTAGTATAATGTCCTATAATAGTATATAATTAGCTCAGTGCAACATAATGTCCTATAATACTATATAATATTCCCAGTGTGAAATAATTACCTATAATGCTACGGTATACAATAATCCTGGTGTGATATAATCACCTTTAATACTATATAATAACTCTGGTTTGTTATAATGTCCTTTAATGCTAATATTGATACCAGTATATAAAATGTTATATATTATATAATGTTATATATAATAATATAATAATAATCCTGCGGCAATATAATGACCTAAAATGCTAATATTGATACCAGGTGTGATATAATGACCTATAATACTTTATAATACACCTGGTGTGATATAATGTCCTATAATGATAATATTGGACATTATATAAGGTTTAATAAAATAATGTGTTATTTTCTACACATTACCCCTTTCTTTGATCTTTTATAATTATATTACTAGCGAACACTGTTATAATACTTCCCTTGACTGCGAAATCTCAGCTTCTAGATGAAATGCCCCCTAAAGGAACCCGTCACCCCCCTGACTTTATCCTGGCCATTCTCCTTATTATGCCTCTATCTCACCCCTCATATCATTCCAGCCATTCTGCTTATTACGCCTCTTTCTCACCCTCTGATATCATCTTGGCCATTCTCCTTAACACTGTTCAATCTCACTCTCTGATAGTATCCCAGCAATTTTCTTTATATCTCCTCTATCTCACCACGTCAAGTCATACCGACCATTCTCATTACCCGTTTCCCCGAAAATAAGACAGGGTCTTCTATTAATTTAGGCTCCAAAAGATTTTACTTTTTCCATGTATAGCTGCCTGGACACTATTTAAATTGACTTTTTTATTACCTGTAACTAGGACTTATTTTTGGAATAGGGCTTATAGTTCATCATCCTGAAAAATCACACTGCATTATCAAAAATCTTGAAAAATCATACTAAGACGTATTTTCAGGGTAGGCCTTACTTTCAGGGAACAGGTTATTACCACTCTATCTTACCCTCTGACATCATCCCAGCCATTCTCCTTATTACCCCTCAATTTACTCCCTGATGTCATGCCAGCCATTCTCCTAATCACTCTTCTATCTCACTCTCTGACGTCATTCTGGCAATTTCCTTTATAACCCCTGTATCTCACATTGCCACGTTATCCCAACCATTCTCATTATTACCCCTCTATTACACCTCCTGATGTCATCCCAGCCAGTCTCCTTATTACCCCTCTATTTTATCCTCTGAAGTCATCCTGATCATTGTTCTTTTTACCTCTTTATTTCACCCTCTGACATCATTCTTACCATTCTCCTTATCCTTCTACCTCACTCTCTGACATCATTCTTACCATTCTCCTTATCACACCTCTACCTCAACTTCTGACATCATCCCAACCACATTCCTTATCACCCTTCTATCTCACCCTCTGACATCACCCCAACCATTCTTCCTATTAACTCTTAATCTCATCCTCTGATGTCATCCTAATCGTTCTCCTTAGTACCCCTCTATCTCACCCTCTAACATCATCATGGCCTTTCTCCTTATTATCCCTCTATTACACCCACTAATATCATGGCAGCCATTCTCCTTATTACCCCTCTATCTCATTCTCTAAAGTCATCCTGACCATTCTCCTTTTTACCCCTTTATTTCACCCTCTGACATCATCCCGACAATTCTCCTTATCATCCCTTGACCTCACCCTCTGACATCATTCTTACCATTCTCCTTATCACCCCTCTACCTCACTTTCTGACGTAATCTCAACCACTTTCCTTAACACCCTTCTGTCTCACCCGCTTACGTCACCCTGACCATTCTTCCTATTAATTCTCAATCTCACCCTCTAATGTCAATCTTAACCATTTTCCTTACTATCCCTCTATCTCACCCTCTGACATCATCCTGGCCATTCTCCTTATTATCCCTTTATTACACCCCCTAATATCATGTCAGCCAATCTCCTTATTACGCCTCTATCTTACCCTCTAACATCATCCCAACCACTTTACTTATCACCCTTCTATCTCAGCCTCTGATGCCATCCCGACTATTCTCCTTATCACCCCTGTATTTCACCCTCTGATGTCATGCCGACCATACTCCTAATTACCCTTCCATTTTACCCTCTGCTGTCATCCCAACCATTTTCCTTATTACCCCTGTATCTCCCCCTCTGACATTATTCTGACCATTCTATTTATTACCCCTCTATCCGACCCTCTGAGGTCATCCAAACCATTCTCCTTATTACCCCTCTAGCTCACCCTGGGATGTCATTCCAACCATTCTCCCAATTACCCCTCTATCTCACCCTTTGACGTCATCTCAACCATTCTCCTTATTACTCCCCCATCTCACTTTCTTCCCAACAGAGAAAAGACCCAAATCAGCGCCTCCATCTCCCATCCCGACTCCCAGTAAGGACGGCAGTGTACAGGTGGATCTGCAGGGAGGAGATCTGTGGAGGAGATTCCACCAGATCGGCACCGAGATGATCATCACTAAAGCTGGCAGGTGAAAGCAGGAGATCCACGGGGGAGTGAGAGTGACCCTACTGCGTGTATATATTATATATTCACCCATCTCTGTATATGCAGAGCAGGGAATTTTATATATTTAATATTTATCATATACCCATCACTGTACATATCAAGCAGATAATTATATATTGTATTATTAATATATACTTTTATATTATTAGTATATACTTTTATATATCCATTAAAGTATATACAGATCAGAGAATTCTCTATATATATATATCAATAGGCCTGTATATACAGTATAGTTATTTAATACTTGTATCAGTGATATGTTCTGTGCAGCACATCACTTAAATCTTCTGTCTCCTATAGGCGGATGTTCCCCTCTGTAAGGATTAAGGTGAGGGGTCTAGAACCCACCAAGCAGTATTACATCGCCCTGGATGTGGTCCCCGTGGACTCCAAGCGCTACAGGTATATATGGGATTATTTTGAGACACCACCTATAGACTGTATGGATCGTGAGGTACAGGAATTGTGGAGGGAAGGGGATTAACTATACAGGTTGCAGGGGATGCGGTTGCACCAGGGTCCATGAGCCATAGGGGGGCCATAAGTCCTCTCTTCTCTATATAGGGAGCCCAGTACTGTAAATAATTCATTATAGTTGGGGGACGTTACAGATCTTGCATTGGGGTCCAGAGGCTTCAAGTTACGCCTCTGGTGGGAAGCACTCTCTAGGGCCACATATATTTACCCTACACCCCATTATTATGTCCCCTATTCTCTATAGGTACGTCTATCACAGCTCGCAGTGGATGGTAGCTGGAAACACAGATCATTCCTGCATCTCCCCCCGACTGTATGTGCACCCTGATTCTCCCTGCTCTGGGGAGACCTGGATGAGACAAATCATCAGCTTCGACAGGGTGAAACTCACCAACAATGAGATGGACGACAAAGGACATGTAGGTACTTATCTGCCATCTATCTATCTATCTATCTATCTATCTATCTATCTATCTATCTATCTATCTATCTATCTATCTATCTATCTATTTTTCTCAAATCTATGTATCTATCTGTCTAATATCTATCTATATATCTATCTCATACCTATCTAATATCTATCTATCTGAATCATATCTATCTAATATCTATCTCATATCTATCTAGTTATCTTATATCTATCTATTTTTCTTAAATCTATGTATCTATCTATCTAATATCTATCTATATAATTATCTACCTCATATCTATCTATATATTTATCTCATATCTATCTATCTATCTATCTATATATTTATCTCATATCTATCTATCTCATATCTATCTCATATCTATCTAGTTATCTTATATCTGTCTATCTATATTTCTATCTCTTATCTATCTCATATTTATCTATCCATCTTATATCTATCTATCTATCTATTTCATATCTAGCTATCTACCGTATATAGAGATAATATTGATACAAATGAAAATAATAAATATATGACATGTTTGCATATATTTGAGAACCCACTGCTGCATCTTTGTGGTTGTTTACTATATAAACCTATATACACCATATATCCATATACACACCAGAGAAATAAACATACTATACATCCCAACATACAGTGCTGTGCAAAAGTTTTAGGCAAGTGTGGAATAAATGCTGCAGAGTCAGAATGCTTTCACAGGTAGAAAAGTTAACAGTTTATTTTTGGCAAGTAACAAAATAAAAAGTGACTGCACAAAACAGAAATGTAATCATATCAGTATTTGGTGTGATGCTTTTTACCTTCACACCAGCATCAGTTATTCTCGATACACTTGCACACAGTTTTTGAAGAAACTCGTAAGGGGGTTGTTACAGACATCTTGGAGATCTAAGCCCCCATCTTCTGTAGATGTCGGTTCGCTCCAATCCTTCTGGCTCTTTATGTAACCCCAAACAGACTGGATGATTTGAGATCAGGACTCTGTGGGGCCAAATAATCACTTCCAGGACTCCTGGTTCTTCCTTACACTGAAGATAGTTATTAATGACATTGCCTGGATGTTCAGGGGTTGTTGTCCTGCTGCAGAATAAATTTGGAGCCAATCAGATGCCTTCTATTTTTGAAATGAAAAATTCTTAGTTTGCAGCATCTTTTCCACATCTGCCTAAATCTTTTGCACAGTAATGTATGTATACGCCACAGAGATAGACACATGCTATATGACCTTATATATACACTGCATGTGTGTCTTCCAGTCTTCTGAAATTCCTCCATTTGGCAGGAACAGATGTGTGGTTGGTCACAGCACATTACGGGTCGCTGTGCCCAGTGTGACCCCGTGTGGCACGACACCCTCACATCACAATGATCCTAATGTCATCGCCACCAAGCAACACCCAGACCCCCAGAACATCCAGTGGCTCCAGGCTCCCCCTGCGGAAGATGTAGGGGCCACTTTATAGTGTAAAGTCTCTGCTTGGGTCCGGGGGTTTCTACATTGTACTCGCTCATCATCCTGACAACTATTTTTCCTCACCAGAATAAGTTGTTGGACTTCCCAGGAGTCAGTTGTCAGATGCACATAGACTGAAAAACTGCAGATGCAAATGGTGCATTATGGGGGATTGTAAATTCCTGTACACTGCAGGCGGTCTGGAAAATTGCAGCAGTTTTTCTACAGCAGCAGTTCGCTATTAATTAGTAGAATTGCATGTCTGTTCGTTATAGACGATCAGTAGTAGACTTCTAATTAATTACTGCTATCATGTTTAGGGTGGAGGGTTAATTATTGTAGTCCCATGATCTGTAGGGATAGTTACTGTAGTAACATGATCTGGGGTGAAAAGAGGGGGTTATTACTGTAGTCACATGATCTGAAGGGTGGAGGGGTAATTACTGTAGTCACATGATCTGGAAGGAGGAGGGGGTAATTATTGCAGTCACATGATCTGTAAGTTGGGGAAGTAATTACTGTAGTCACATGATCTGTAGGCTGGAGGAATAATTACTGTAGTCACATGATCTGAAGAGTGGAGGAGTAATTAATGTAGTCACATGATCTGGGAGGAGGGGAGTAATTATTGTAGTCACATGATGTATGGGCTGGAGGGGTAATTACTGTAGTCACGAGATTTACAGGAAAGAGGGAGTAATTATTGCAGTCACATGATCTACGGGGTGGAAGGGTAACTACTGTAATCGCATAATCTGGCAGGAGGAGGGGGGTAATTATTGTAGTCACATGATCTGCGGGGTGGAAGGGTAATGACTGTAGTCACATAATCTGGGAGGACCAGGGGGATAATTATTATAGTCACATGATCTGCAGGGTGAAATATCGCTTCCCATCTTCTATAACATGATATAAGTAAGCTTCAGTCCAGAAATCTGATGTTCATTTCCAGTCCTTGGGGCCCGCGGCGCGTCCGGCAGCGTTGACCTATTCACAAAGAAGAGCCATCACTGCGCTAATGAAATAACCGCCATTACATCACGAGTGACCCGGAGCCAGCGCCAAACTCACAACTCCCTATTGTTATTTCCTGCCCTGCTGTCCTGAAGAGAAATAAAACCAATCCCAGCCGCAACTCCAGATCCTAATCTCAACCAAAACAAAGGGCCGACATCTGCAGCTCCGATATAATACAGAGCAGAGCGCGACGTCACACGTGATATCATATATAATCACCTGCGCATTACACCATGAAATCAGCTATAATCAACGGCAGGAACGAGAATCGGGAGAGCAGCCAGATCCGGCGCAAGTTCAGCTTGTCAGGAGTTTAAGGGTGGAACGTCCTATGTAAAATAAGTTTTGTACATAGACTTCTTGTTTTACTTCCTCACAATTTCCAAGAACTTTGTTTGCTGTAAACAAATAAAACATTTTTGTTTAAACCCTGAGGCTAAAAACATGTCCTGACTTCACAGATGAGGGTTTGTTACAATGTATCAGTGCAGGTAACATGAATCAGTCTAGCTCAGGATGCCTGCTAATGCAGAATTTGCAGCTATCAGTTTACAGATCCTTTCTCGGGGGTGGAGCTTAGTTATCACATGACTGCACACCTGACAACTGACACCTGTGTGGTGCAGCAGAGACCTTGGATGGTGTACTTAATGTGTTATGTTTGTAGATCATCCTGCAGTCGATGCACAAGTATAAGCCCCGTGTCCACGTCATAGTCCAGGACTCTCGCTTTGACCTGTCTCAAATCCAGTCATTGCCGGCGGATGGGGTGAAGACATTTTCATTCAAAGAAACAGAGTTCACCACGGTGACGGCGTACCAGAACCAGCAGGTGAGAGAGCACCTAGGTTTTATACAGGGAGCAGGCTCCGGGTGCAAGGCTGTGGAGTACTACAACTCCCAGTGTATCTAGGAAACATAAAGTGAAAATCCTCCTGCACCATAATTAGCTGAAATACATCAATCACTAATAAATTACCCAGACGTCAATCAGTCCAATAGAATTCTAAACCCTCATGACGAAATAAAGTGTTATATTTTTTCCATAGATAACAAAGTTGAAGATTGACAGAAATCCATTTGCAAAAGGCTTCAGAGACCCAGGAAGGAACAGGTAACAACTTATATAATATTGTCCCCTATATACAAGAATATAACTACTATAATACTGCTCCCTATGTACAAGGCTGTAACTACTATAATACTGCCCCTATGTACAGGAATATAACTACTATAATACTGCCCCTATGTACAAGTATATAACTACTATAATACTGCCCCTATGTACAAGTATATAACTACTATAATACTGCCCCTATGTACAAGTATATAACTACTATAATACTGCCCCCTATGTACAAGTATATAACTACTATAATACTGCCCCCTATGTACAAGAATATAACTACTATACTACTGCCCCCTATGTACAAGAATATAACTACTATACTACTGCCCCCTGTGTACAAGAATATAACTACTATAATCCTGCCTCCTATGTACACGAATATAACTACTATAATACTGCCCCCTATGTACAAGAATATAACTACTATAATACTGCCCCCTATGTACAAGAATATAACTACTATAATACTGCTCCTATGTACAAGATTATAACTACTATAATACTGCCCCCTATGTACAAGATTATAACTACTATAATACTGCCCCCTATGTACAAGAATATAACTACTATAATACTGCCCCCTATGTACAAGAATATAACTACTATAATACTGCCCCCTATGTACAAGAATATAACTACTATAATACTGCTCCTATGTACAAGATTATAACTACTATAATACTGCCTCCTATGTACAAGGCTGTAACTACTATAATACTGCCCCTATGTACAAGGCTGTAACTACTATAATACTGCTCCCTATGTACAAGGCTGTAACTACTATAATACTGCCCCTATGTACAAGGCTGTAACTACTATAATACTGCCCCTATGTACAGGAATATAACTACTATAATACTGCCCCTATGTACAAGTATATAACTACTATAATACTGCTTCTATGTACAGAAATATAACTACTATAATACTGCCCCTATGTACAAGTATATAACTACTATAATACTGCCCCCTATGTACAAGAAAATAACTACTATAATACTGCTTCTATGTACAGGAATATAACTACTATAATACTGCCCCTATGTACAAGTATATAACTACTATAATACTGCCCCCTATGTACAAGAAAATAACTACTATAATACTGCCCCCAATGCACAAGAATGTAACTACTATAATACTGCTTCTATGTACAAGAATATAACTACTATAATACTGCTTCTATGTACAAGAATATAACTACTATAATACTGCTCCTATGTACAGGAATATAACTACTATAATACTGCCCATTATGTACAAGAATATAGCTACTATAATACTGGAAGAGTCGGGAGCATTGCACTGAGCTCCCGCCCTCTCTCTGCCTCCTCTCTACCCCCCCCCCCGCACTATTTTCAATGATGAGAGGCAGGGCAGGGGCAGGGCTAATTCCCGGAACTTAACCCCACCCCCGTTCCGCTTCCTCTCATTGCAAATAGTGCAGAGGGGGTGAAGAGGAGGCAGAGAGGGGGTGGGAGCTCAGAGCACTGCTCCCGGCTCTTCCAGCCTCCTCCCCCTGCAGAGAGAGACGCCGTATATCGGCTGGGCGTGAAAACCCAACCAATATACGGTCGTGGGAATGCACCCTAATATTGATCCCCTATGTACAAGAATATAACTACTATAATACTGCCCCCTATATACAAGAATATATGTACTATAATATTGCTCCCCTATGTACAAGAATATAACTACTATAATACTGCCCCCTATGTACAAGAATATAACTACTATAATACTGCCCCCTATGTGCAAGAATATAACTAAGTAATACTGTCCTCTATGTACAAGAACATAACTACTATAATACTGCTCCCTGTGTACAAGAATATAACTACTATAATACTGCCCCCTATGTACAAGAATATAACTACTATAATACTGCCCCCTATGTACAAGAATATAACTACTATAATACTGCCTCCTTTGTACAAGAATATAACTACTATAATACTGCCTCCTATGTACAAGAATATAACTACTATAATACTGCCCCCTATGTACAAGAATATAACTACTATAATACTGCTCCCTATGTACAAGAATATAACTACTATAATACTGACACCTATATACAAGAATATAACTACTATAATACTGCTCTTATGTACAAGAATATAACTCCTATAATACTGCCCCCTATGTACAAGAATATAACTACTATAATACTGCTCCCTATGTACAAGAATATAACTACTATAATACTGACACCTATATACAAGAATATAACTACTATAATACTGCTCCCTATGTACAAGAAATTAGAGATGAGCGAACGTACTCGGTAAGGGCGATTTCGCAATCGAGCACCGCGATTTTCGAGTACTTCACTACTCGTGTGAAAAGTACTCGGGTGCGCTGTGGGGCGGGGGGTTGCAGAGGGGAGTGGGGGGTAGCAGCGGGGAACAGGGGGGAGCCCTCTCTCTCTCCCTCTCCCCCCCACTCCCCGCTGCAACCCCCCGCTCACCCACAGCGCACCCGAGTACTTTTCACCCGAGTAGTGAAGTACTCGAAAATCGCGGTGCTCGATTGCGAAATCGCCCTTACCGAGTACGTTCGCTCATCTCTAATAAGAATATAACTACTATAATACTGACACATATGTACCAGAATGTAACTAGTATAATACTGCCCCCTATGTACAAAAATATAACTAGTATAATACTGCCCCTATGTACAAGAATGTAACTAGTATAATACTGCCCCCTATGTACAAGAATGTAACTAGTATTATACTGCCCCCTATGTACAAGAATGTAACTAGTATTATACTGCCCCCTATGTACAAGAATGTAACTACTATAATACTGCCCCATCTTGCTGTACTTGTCCTCAGCCTTGTTGATCCTGTGACTTCTGTCTTGTAGGGGTGTCCTGGATGGCCTTCTTGAGAACTACCCATGGAGGTCATCTCTTTCCTTAGACTATAAGGTCTTTGGGGCAGATACACCTGGTAAGGGGCTTTATGGTTAGCTGACTATTACTTACTGAGGTTGTAGTAGACATTATGAGGTGTCAGGGATTTGGGGTACATGGAGTCAGTATTATGGCTGCTGCTCTGAGACTTGTGCCGTACATCACTGCTCTACAGGGAACGTTCTGGCAGAGGTCTTGGAGTAGACCCAGTATTTCTCTGGCTGCTGTAATTGGCCATACAGAGGTGGTTGTCACCCGACTTTCCTTGACTTCTGAATAGCAAATGTTGCTTCAGATATGTAGAAAAAGCTGAGAAGCTCTACTCTGCGACTTTCCAAGCCTGAAAAAGACACGGATTACGGTTCAAAACTTGCACTCTTTGGCTCTGTGCTTTTTCTTCTTTTTTTTGTAGCTTCCTTTTTAGTGCTACGGTTTGCCCATATTCGGCCTCATATTGTTGGGCTTGTGGAGCTGCAGCCTGACACTACATGAACCATTGACCTATGGATGAGTGGATGTATTTAGTATTTCAACTGTACTGCTGGTCTCTAGGTTAGAGTTGTCTGGGCACTAAATGGTTGATTTTGGTGGATACTATATATTTAAGTATTATTTGGGCACTATATGGTAGAATTATTTAATCATTAAGTGGTAGTATTGTGCAAGCAGTGTGCAGTCATTATATGGTAAGATTATGTGGGCTGTGCATGGTACTATTATTTTGGCTTTATGTGGTAGTATTGCATAGGCACTGTAAGGTAGTATTATTTATGCACTATATTCGTAGTATTATTTGGGCATTATGAGATAGTATTGTGTAGGCGCCATATGGTAGTATTAGTTTGAGCATTACATGTTATTGTGTAGGCACTATATAGTGGTGTTATTTGGGTATTACATTATATTTTCAGCCACCATTATTTTAGCTTTTTTTGGTAATGTTGTGTAGAATCTCTCTATACTACTATAGTGCTATTATTTTGGCACCTTGTGGTAGTATTATGAAAGCACTTTATAGTAGTGTAGTTTTAGTATTTAATGGTAGTTGGGCACTGTATGCTGCTAGTATTATTTTGGTACTATATAATAGTATTGTGTAGGCACTGTATGGTAGCAATACTTGGGCACTGTGCGGTAGTATTGTGTAGACACTGTACAGTAGTATAATTTGGACATTATGTGGTAGTATTGTGTAGGCACTTTATGGTAGTATTGTATAGGCATTGTAAGGTGGTAGTATCTAGGCAATATGAAGTAGTATTATATGATATTTTGGGGCACCATATAGTAGCATTATTTTAGCACTTTTGGTAATATTTTTGAGCTCTGTATGGTAAGAGTAATTGAACATTGTATAGTGGTATTATTTTCACACTATATGGTAGTATCATGGGAGCAATGCATAGCAGTGTTATTCTGATATTTATTGGTTGTATTTTCTGGACACTATATGGTGGGCAGTACACTGTATGGTAGTATTTTTAGGGAACTATATGGTAGTATCGCAAGGACTCTGCATGGTTATGTTTCTTGGGCATTATATTGTAATACTTGTAGTACTGAGTATTGCATGTACTCTTAGGGTGCTGTATGACAGTATTATTTTGCAGTTTTTATGGCAGTACTGGGATTGAGTACAGTACATATGTGTGATATGTATAATTATGTCCTGCTTTTAATTCTCACTGTACCTCACAGCCCAGGGCTTTTGTACCTGATTATTCAGCCCATAATTATCCATTTTTGGAGTATCAGGAAATAAGTAGTTATTTCAGCTGTTAGTCCCGAGATGATGATGGCCTATGGATACTATATTTACCTCGTGGAAGTATTTTCTCTGCTGCTATTCCATTAAACACCGTTGATAATGATTAGAACTATTATAAATGATGATGATTATTGATGAGGTTGATGATTAATCCTTTAAAAACCAGCAAATTCTCAAAATTTTCTTTTTGCTTTTTTAATAAACTCTTAACTTTAATAGCTCCATCTACACCATTAATGGCAGTGATCAGAGCTCCGATCGCTGCCATTATAGGCAAGTGTCAGTTGTCAGAAACAGCCAGCACCCTCTGGGTATAGAGCAAACTTGACATTTATGGTGACTGGTCCTTATGGGGTTCATGATGATAATTAGTTACAATGACTGTTGATGATGATTAATGATGATTGGGGTTAGTCTGATGGTGATGATGACCGCTCTCTCATGTACAGGAGGAAGCTCTGGTTCTTCTCCGCTCACATCCAGTGGGGGCGCTCCATCCCCTCTGCTATCGCCATCTTGTTCCCCTCCTACATTTCACCTGCCTGCCGGGAGTCTTCAATGCTCAGAGACCTATCTGCACAACATGAGCGCCCCGTTCTGCTACAAGATCTGCCCCAGCGGCATCCTAAGACCACAGTCTCTTCTGGATAAACACGGCACTCCAGGGGGCCACATATTTTCTCCTCTCATGGTCGATGTCCCGTTTTTGTCTTCATTTGGTGCCTCCAGACACCACAAAATGGAAACTTTCAAGGGTCACAGCGTCCTAGGAGCAGCGGCCACCAGACCCATGCTGTACAGGATTCCCACATCTGGGAACATTTTCCCCTCCGCAGCGCTCGCCCGGGAGACCGTGAACTGCTCCTTCCACCCGCCCTACAGCCTCTACGGCTACAACTTCTCCATCCCGTCACATCTCATCACCACAGCTGGCAGCTTAAAGATGACTGACACTTGTCCCAGCTCATTCAGAGATGTCCGACCCGGAGCCTCCCGCTGGACGCCGTCATCTGTCAATCACTGCCTGTGATGGAAGGGTGGGGGGTGGTGGAAATGGAGATAATTATTTAATGTGGGGTAACGACCGGATGACATCTGGACCGGAGAAGAAATCCGGAAACATCAGGTGTTCAGTGCAGACGTGATGTCATTAGCCGGAAACAAAGTGGCAGGACGGTGCTGGAGACATGTCAATAATACACGGAGGTCCCTGCACTCCATGCGTCGCACACGAGGGCAGAAACGTTATGATATATTGTTTATGTAATTTTTACCTTTTGCTTCATCAGTATGCTTTTATTATACCGGATTCACTTTTGAATATTCACCTCTGGCGCAAATCATATATATTAAATATTGCAAATTGTTCCTCGTCTTCATGAACTTGCAAAAAAATGGCGGTTGAACATCCGCATTCAGGTTTCCGTTTTTAATGGATCAGTCTACCATGTAGTGCGGATTTCCCCTCCTCAAATGAGGGGATGAGTTCTGCACAAAAACAACTCAAAAGCCACACCAAATGGTGCGGATTTTGCGCTGCTGATCTGCTGTGGACTGTTTGCGGCAAAATCCTTCCCATGTGAACGTAGTCTTAACCCCTTAGTGACGCGGTCTATTTTGGTAATAAGGCTGCGACAATTTTGGGGGGGATTTTTATCTCCACTTTTCAAAAGCCATAACTTTTTATTTTTCCATGGATATGACAGTACGTATTTTTTGCATTTTTTTTTTTTAGTTTTTTCGTTTTTATAAGTTCCAGCTTTTGAGTAAATATAATGTAAAAGGTTTTTTTATTTTTTGGAGGGCATCAAAAATAAAACTAAAACAAAATCTGCCATTGTTTTTTTTTTCACAGCGTTAGGCCTGTGTCACATGGTGTAAGCGTATTTTTGCTTGCATTTGCACAATGGGCTTTATGTCTTTGTGCATGGAAGTGCATGTTTTACTGTACTTTTTGCATGTGCAAAAAAACACACAGGCATGCTCCCATTCATTAAAATAGTTAATTAGTTCAATATATGCTATGTTCAGTCGCAAATGCGCAGGAAAATAGAGCATGCTCCGTATTTTTTGTGTGAATGAAATATGCGTGTAAAATACACTTATGTGAACGAACCCATTGAGATCAATAGATTCTATTGACTGCGTATTGCGTGCGCACATTTTTCGCATATGCGTTAGTGTGACGCAAACCTTAATCATGCATGAAAAAATTATGTCATACTGTTTTTTTGGAAGTTCGTACGATTCCGACAATACCAAAATGATATATATTTTTTAGGTTTTTCCACTCTTAAAATAAAACCCCTTTATTTGGAAACTCTCTCTATATTTTTTTGCATCGTTGCGTTCAAAGTCCTATAACATTTTGTTACTTTTCCATGGACGGAGCTCTGTAAGGGCTGTAAGTTTTTTGTGTGACGAGTAACAGTTTTTATTAGTACCATTTTGGAGTACAGGAGGCTTTTATGATCACTTTAATGGTACGGATAATTAGGAAAAGGTGATACTTCATTAAACATGTTGGGTTTTAAAAGTTTCCATTTAAAAAAAAAGTTTGACATCCCATTATATTACTCCTCCAAAAATGGTACCAATAAAAACTACGCAAAAAACAAGCCTGATACGGCCATGTCGACAGGAAATATAAAAGTTATGGTGTTACTAAGGGGTTAAAATAGATGTAAACGGAAGCAAATGGAAACAAGCAGATAAAAACTATCCGTTTTATAGATGAATATATGAGATCCGTAATAAATATGGAAACTCCGGATCTTGTTAGGTTCCATTAAAGGAAAAAACGGATTAACTTAAAACGGAAATCCAAACGCTGATGTGAACTGCGCATGATTTCCTGAGGGGTAAAATGTCTCCTCCTCCGTGTGCGTGTGTGCGCGTGTGCGTGTGCTGTTCCGGTATATATCATAGAGGGATCAAATCTGCATCAACTTCCACAGCAAAACCCACTCAATCAGGTGTGCAAAATCTGCAGCGAATATGGCGCGCGTGAACATACTGTAATAGTGACAAGAATCTGACTGGCTTCTTGTTCTGAGTGGAGGTCACATGACAGGAAATCTGTGCAGTTATTGATGTTGTCGTGGTAACCCCAGAGCGAGCGCAGCAGGGCCGATTTATCAGCACTGTCTAGTAATACAGCTGTCTATGTAGCAACCAATCAGCTTTCTTTTTACCTCAGCAATATAAGAAATGAAAGCCGAGCTCTGACTGGTTACTATTGGCAACGTATTGTTAGACAGTGTGGATACATAAGACCCGCTGTATACAAGGAGCCCCTAGGAGGGGATTAGAGAGTCATTAGTTTGTTGTTTATAGCCTATTAACAGCAGAGGATCCCTGTAGACTCTCAGGGTCTGCAGGGACCGCATTGCGCCCTGCTGGTAGCATGTGGAGCCCCTTTGGTCTGTACTATAGAGCCACTGACCTTCAGAGGGCGCTATATCCTCCTCTAGAAGCAGGCTTTTAGTGCGAATATGAGCCCATGTTTATAACCGAGTTTTCATTGCGTGATACGCGTTGAATGGAGTCAATGGCCTTTCATTGATCCATGCACACCGGGGTGTGGATATTGCGTATCGACACACACACACAAAAAAAAAGCGCAGCATGCTGTATTTCTCTGCGTACATACGCAATGTGAGTGCTATACACTTGTATGGACTGCATATGATACGCTGTCCATACACAATAAATTGCGTATGGGCATCATTTTCATATGAAACAGAGCGGAAAATTCAAGAAATAAAAAAAAAGCACCCTTCAGGATGATACGTGGCCATATGCAGTGCCACGCGCAGGCATACGCGGTCTCTGAAAACTCTCGGCCCGCTGAGTGTATGCCTGCAAAAAGTATAAAACTCTGCAGGGAGACTTAGTAAAGCCGGATTTACACAGGCGAAAAATTTGGATTGATATCACACTTGCAAATGTGATGTTTACGCAGTTTTTCACGTATGTTGTTCCAATAGCGAGAATAAAACAATGGCATCGCACTCCCCTGCATGTAAGCGCTCCGTCACACGCAGAGAATAGAACCCATGCACACAAAAACAGCAGCATAATCTACTTTTCTGCACATTGTCGCTTCTATGGTGCCAAGTTAATGGAGGGGTTGCGTAATATGCTTTGTGATTCAGCAGGAAAAAATAACATATCTGGAACTAAATAGTTAGCCGCACGGAAATGAACATGCTCTGCGGCCAGTAAAAGTATGGGGGAAAATGCAGATACAAGCGCAAAAAAGCTGTGTTTGTCATGCAAAAAATGCAGCGCTGAGGTGAGTGCAAATGCGCATATGCCCGTGGGAAAGAGCCCTTAGGGCGATGTGACTTTTTTTTAGCTTCCACAGAAGATAATAGACGATGTCGCCCAAAAAATAGAAGACGCTGAGAGGGGAAAAAAAATCGCTCGTGTAAATATGCTTATTACAACCTGCGAGTTCAGTGCGTTTCAGAAATGCGCAGAACTCGCATGTATTTATCTGCTGTGTAAATACGGCATCTGATGGAAAAAGCTGATGGCCTCTATATAAACATAGAATACGTAGCGGCACATTACGGTACAGACTACAGGCACAGATTTGTCGCATGCGTGAAGCCTATCAGATATTAATGTAGAAGTGCGCTCTGCTCCGCCCACAGCTTCAGGCGTGTGCCGTGTATTGTGCGGAGTATTTTTCCGTGTATTGTGCGCCGCACTCAGATGTTTTCTCCCCATTTGTTTAAAGTTTTATTTCCATGAAACCACAAATATCTCAGACCCCAAAATACGGGACAAATCCCGCCGCCGCCCCTCCTGCAGCCGCTAATGACATGTTAATACGATGGCGAATTGTTCCGGAATCTCTCAACCGCTGCTCGCTGCCAACATGTTGTTCCAATAAAGCTCAGAGAGGAAAAGCGTTCGCTGGCTAATTTCCTGCTAAGCGTTTCAATGTGAATGTTTACAAATGGCGGCTGCCGGGTGATACGTACAGCGGCCTCATTGTGTGACACCTGGAGAAGAAGGGACGCGGAGTCGACTCTCCAGAAGAGGGTTCGTGACCTGCAGGCGCACTCCCATCATCTGCTATCAGACGCCGACCGCAGTCGGAACATTGCAGAATTTCCCCATCTGAATGTATAATCAATGTGCGGCGCGCGAACTCTGTGCCACGGGTAGGATGGAAATTCAAAGAGTATTAAATGGCGCAGAGTCACCAAAAACGGGAGGGAACCATAGGTGTGTGTTTTTGCAATGGGGACCAATCAGGGCTCATTCACATCAGGGTTTATGGATTCTGTTTACCTGTTCGATCCTGGATTCAGAAAATCGGAATCCCTGACCGAAACTTATCCCATGACCAAAAACAGTGCCATTCACTATAATGGCGTCCATCTGGCTCCCCTTTCGCTATCTGGCCTTCTCGTGCATGAAATGAGGCGGCAGGCTGCGATATTTTCTCTGGGATTCCAACGGAGGCGCCAAAGCAGATGCAAACAAGTCACGAAGTCTCCGTTTCAGCAGCTTTCCGTTCATTTCCAGTATTTGTACCAAACAGAAAAGCGCGGCCGGGTTATGACTCGCAATGTGATCACGGGCCTAGATTCCCATAGAAGAGGAAGCGTTCGGGCGTCAGGTCTCCGGTCAGATGAGGAATTCTAGTGAAAAATTACATAACCGCAAGAGATAATATAAGAGCCATTAAGCGTTCGCCTCCTGGGACGCTGGCGAGCATTCATTGATTAGTGAGGGGCTCAGGGACGCTCGGGGGGTCACGTCCCCCTGCTGATGGCACAGACCTCCCCCATTCATGATCCGCATGCAAACAATTTCCTCACAGTTTCCCAGACAGCTGTGAACACTTAACAGCTAATCAGCGCAGCTCACCTGCGAGACGGGCGCAAGATGAGGCAGACGAGCGGAGGGGGGCATCACGGACCCTGCAAGACACAAACCTCATTATAAGACCCCAGAGATGGGCCGTATCGCACATAAGAAGATTGGGGATAACCACACTGTCCGCTGCTGCATCTGTTCCACGTACGGACTTCGAAAGTGCGTCCTGAGTCCTGACCTAACCGCAAGTCTTTGGACTAGAACTCGGAGCATGATATGTGCGTAAGATGCTCGGTGTTCGGCTCTGGAGTACCGCGGTCAGGCTAGGACGCACTTTCGAAGTCCGTACGTGGAACAGATGCAGCAGCGGACAGCATGCTTAGCCCCTAATCTTTGCAGACAGTATCACACATAATGGGATTAGATACGTGGCTCAGCAGACAGTATCACACATGATGTGATAAGATACGTGGCTCAGCAGGCGGTATCACACATGATGAGATTAGATACACAGCTCAGCAGTCAGTATTGCACATGATGAGATTAGGTACATGGCTCAGCATGCGGTATCACACATGATGGGATTAGATACACAGCTCAGCAGTCTTTATCGCACATGATAAAATTAGGTACGTGGCTCAGCAGGCAGTATCACACATGATTGGATTAGATACGTGGCTCAGCAGGCGGTATCACCCATGATGGGATTAGATACGTGGCTCTGCAGGCAGTATCACACATGATCGGATTAGATATGTGGCTCAGCAGGCGGTATCACACATGATGGGATTAGATACGTGACTCAGCAGGCGGTATAACACATGATGAGATTAAATACGTGGTTTAGCAGGCGGTATCACACATGATGGGATTAGATACACAGCTCAGCAGTCTTTATCGCACATGATAAAATTAGGTACATGGCTCAGCAGGCAGTATCACACATGATTGGATTAGATACGTGGCTCAGCAGGCGGTATCACCCATGATGGGATTAGATACGTGACTCAGCAGGTGGTATAACACATGATGAGATTAAATACGTGGCTCAGCAGGCGGTATCACACATGATGGGATTAGATACACAGCTCAGCAGTCTTTATCGCACATGATAAAATTAGGTACGTGGCTCAGCAGTCAATATCACACATGATTGGATTAGATACGTGGCTCAGCAGGCAGTATCACCCATGATGGGATTAGATACGTGGCTCTGCAGGCAGTATCACACATGATCGGATTAGATACGTGGCTCAGCAGGCGGTATCACACATGATGGGATTAGATACGTGACTCAGCAGGTGGTATAACACATGATGAGATTAAATACGTGGCTCAGCAGGCGGTATCACACATGATGGGATTAGATACGTGGCTCAGCAGGTGGTATCACACATGATGGGATTAGATACGTGACTCAGCAGGCGGTATAACACATGATGAGATTAAATACGTGGCTCAGCAGGCGGTATCACACATGATGGGATTAGATTCACAGCTCAGCAGTCAGTATCGCACATGATGAGATTAGGTACGTGGTTCAGCAGGTGGTATCACACATGATGGGATTAGATACACAGCTCAGCAGTCAGTATCGCACATGATGAGATTAGGAACATGGCTCAGCAGGCAGTATCACACATGACTGGATTAGATACATGGCTCAGCAGGCGGTATCACACATAATGAGATTAGATACACATCTCAGCAGCCAGCATCGCACATGATGGGATTAGGTATGTGGCTCAACAGACAGTATCACACATGAAGGGATTAGATACATGGCTCAGCAGGCGGTATCACACATGATGAGATTAGATACACAGCTCAGCAGTCAGTATCGCACATGATGAGATTAGGTACGTGGCTCAGCATGCGGTATCACACATGATGGGATTAGATACACAGCTCAGCAGTCTATCGCACATGATGAAATTAGGTATGTGGCTCAGCAGGCAGTATCACACATGACTGGATTAGATACGTGGCTCAGCAGGTGGTATCACACATAATGAGATTAGATACACAGCTTAGCAGTCAGTATCGCACATGATGAGATTAGGTACGTGGCTCAGCAGGCGGTATCACACATGATGGGATTAGATACACAGCTCAGCAGTCTTTATCGCACATGATGAAATTAGTTATGTGGCTCAGCAGGCAGTATCACACATGATTGGATTAGATACGTGGCTCAGCAGGCGGTATTACCAATGATGGGATTAGATACGTGGCTCAGCAGGCGGTATCACACATGATGGGATTAGATACGTGACTCAGCAGGCGGTATAACACATGATGAGATTAAATACGTGACTCAGCAGGCGGTATCACACATGATGGGATTAGATTCACAGCTCAGCAGTCTTTATCGCACATGATGAAATTAGTTATGTGGCTCAGCAGGCAGTATCACACATGATTAGATTAGATACGTGGCTCAGCAGGCAGTATTACCAATGATGGGATTAGATACGTGGCTCAGCAGGCGGTATCACACATGATGGGATTAGATACGTGACGCAGCAGGCGGTATAACACATGATGAGATTAAATACGTGACTCAGCAGGCGGTATCACACATGATGGGATTAGATTCACAGCTCAGCAGCCAGTATCGCACATGATGAGATTAGATACGTGGCCCTGCATACAGTATGGCCAGCTTCACACAACGGGGTCGGATTCTGCATGCAGGAAGCTGGCTGATGACCCAGTGTACCTATGGTTTCTGCATTGCATAGGACTGCGGCAGCTCACCATCGGTCATGTGCACCACAGTTTTTTTTTCAATATTTGCATTTCCCGCACTGTCGAATACCTGCAGCCCATATGTAATGTTATTTGCATATGGGCTGTGGGTTGGACGACCTCCATTGACTTCAATGTAGGCTGTCCGTGTGGAGTCCGCAGCAAAATAGGGCATGCTGCGATGTTTCCTCCACATACGCAATTCGTATCCATCAGTTTGAGCGAAAAAGCAACTTTACATGCCTTTGTGTGCGCGATTTGACTCCAATGATGTAATAGGCTTCCGGTCATGTGAACATGATGGGATTAGATACATGGTTAAGAAGATGATATCACACATGATGGGATTACATACATGACTCAGCAGGCGGTATCACACATGATGGAATTAGATACATGGCTCAGCAGGCAGTATCACACATGATGGGATTAGATACGTTGCTCATCAGACAGTACATGCATGATAGGATTAGATACAGTACTATTGCTATAAGGTTGCATTCACATGGAGCAGTTTGGTTGCGGTCTAATTCTGCAGTCTATTAAAGGGGCAGCTACAGCTGAGTGGGGGGCCCAGGGTCCCACCATGTAACGGGTCCCATTAGTCAGACCTCCACTGATGCGTCATCAATACCTGCAGCAGGAAACCCCTTTCGGGTCAGAGCTGAAGAATAAAGAGGGGAGCCCGGGGGCTCCATAAACCAGGGCAGACCCCAAATACGGTGGTTAACCCCTTAGCTCCACACATCTGGAGTTGGTATTGTCTGGGACCCCTCACCTCATATTTGCGCCTCCCCTTTTATTGTTCCCCTTCACATGAGCTGCCGGGGGTCCCCCTATAACTGACATCTCAGAACGTGAGCCCCCTGCGGACCCCCCACACGTCTATCACTCCTGATTTCCTGCACATGTCGGACGCCCCAATACCAGCAAATTCCTGCTCAAATCAAAACCACATTCTACTCCATCTTGTCTGAGAGCATCTGATATGTCAGGTGCATCCAGGAACGTGACCGAAGCTGCAAGACTAATAACACTTATTATAATGGAGGCCACACGTGTATCTAATCCTACCATGTGTGATACTATCTGTGGAGCTGTGTATCTAATCCTACCATGTGTGATACTATCTGCGGAGCTGTGTATCTAATCCTACCATGTGTGATACTACCTGCGGAGCTGTATATCTAATCCTACCACGCGTGATACTGCCTACTGAGCTGTGTATCTAATCCTACCACGCGTGATACTGCCTGCGGAGCTGTGTATCTAATCCTACCATATGTGATACTGCCTACTGAGCTGTGTATCTAATCCTACCACGCGTGATACTGCCTGCGGAGCTGTGTATCTAATCCTACCATATGTGATACTGTCTGCTGAGCTGGTGTATCTAATCCTATCATGTGGGATACTAACTGCTCTGCTGTGTATCTAATCTTATCATGTGTAATACTGACTGCTGAGCTGTGTATCTAATCCTACCATGTGTGATACTACCTGCGGAGCTGTATATCTAATCCTACCACGCGTGATACTGCCTACTGAGCTGTGTATCTAATCCTACCACGCGTGATACTGCCTGCGGAGCTGTGTATCTAATCCTACCACGCGTGATACTGCCTGCGGAGCTGTGTATCTAATCCTACCATATGTGATACTGTCTGCTGAGCTGGGGTATCTAATCCTATCATGTGGGATACTAACTGCTCTGCTGTGTATCTAATCTTATCATGTGTAATACTGACTGCTGAGCTGTGTATCTAATCCTACCATGTGTGATACTGCCTGCGAAGCCGTGTATCTCATCCTACCATTTGTGATACTGTCTGCGGAGCTGTGTATCTAATCCTGTCATATGATAGTGTCTGGTGGACCGCTGTATCTAATCCTGTCATGCGTGGTACAGTCTGCTGCGTGTTGTATCTAAGGGCTTACACACATGGCAGTGATTTTGGAACATTTAGCGGGCATGAAAATGTGACGAAATGGTTTCGTTTTCACTAGCGTTATTTTCACGTGATATCACTATAGCGCAAAGATTAAACGGTTAAGAAAAAAACGTTGGACTGGTTCATGCGAAAACACATTTGGTAGCGGCGAGCGTGTTTGCTCATGTGCCGGTCTGAGGAAGCTGTAAGGCCGAGCTCACACAACCGTTTGTGCCCTTGTGCCCGTGTGCTGCACATGTATCTCTCGTGCATGAGCAAGCAGCAAGTACGAAACATGCATACTTGCTGCGGGCCACCAATGGCCATGGACTATCTTGGCGTATATGCACACATAATACGCGCCAAGATAGAACATGCTGCAATTTTTTCTTTAAAGGGGTGGTCTCGCGAAACAAAGTGGGGTTATACACTTCCGTATGGCCATATTAATGCACTTTGTAATATACATCGTGCATTAAATATGAGCCATACAGAAGTTATTCCACTTACCTGCTCCGTTGCTAGCGTCCTCGTCTCCATGGTTCCGTCTAAATTCGCCGGCAGCTTGCTTTTTTAGACGCGCTTGCGCAGTCCGGTCTTCTCCTCTCAGCACGAGCCGCTTCAGTGTGCTCCCCGCTACAGCTCTTCTGCGCATGCGCAGACGAGCTGTCACTGCTCGGGAGCGCGCTGGAGCGGCCATTCTGTACCTTCCTCTGTTAGAGGAAGGTGCAGAGCTGCCGAGCTGTCCGGAGAAGCCGCCCAGCTGTCCCGCCGTCCAGCTGTCCCGCCGTCCAGCTGTCCCGCCGTCCAGCTGTCCCGCCGTCCAGCTGTCCTGGTAAGTGATGGGCCCGGGGGGGGGGGCTGCCGCTGCGCCGGGCTGCGCCGGGCTGTGCCGGGGGGGGGGGCTGTCGCTGCGCCGGGGGGGGCTGCCGCTGTAATGGGGGAACTAGCGCTAGGCCGGGGGGGCTGTCGCTGCGCCGGGGGGGGCTGCCGCTGTGATGGGGGAACTAGCGCTAGGCCGGGGGGGGCTGTCGCTGCGCCGGGGGGGCTGCCGCTGTGATGGGGGAACTAGCGCTAGGCCGGGGGGGCTGTCGCTGCGCCGGGGGGGCTGCGCCGGTTACCTTCTGCCTGGCGGTGGGTGACTGGTCGGCGGCTGCGGGGCGTCCGGTCGGCGGCTGCGGGGCGTCCGGTCGGCGGCTGCTTGGCGTCCGGTTGCCATGGAGACACAGCTGGCAGCGTCTCGGGAGCGCGCACGTCGGGCTGCAGCGAGCGACAGGGAAAGAGCCGGCGGCCATCTTGGGGAAACTTTTATAAGTTGCTGAAACGCTGGAACGGTAAGTAGAAACCAGCTAGGAAAGTAATTTACAGGGGTAATTAGTAAAGTATGTTTAATTAGGGGGACTGGGCAAAAAAAAAAAATCACTGCTTCCTCGAGACATCTCCTTTAAGCTAGTAATACATGCATGAAAAACCTCAGGTGTGAATGGTCCAATACAAATCAATGGTGGTTGGCATCGTATGTCACGCAATAACAATACACCCGTATAAGGGCCACTACGCCTGCCATATTTACAGAATAACTGGTTGCGAGAGAGTTCTGCAGGAGGCACGAGGTGCGGGGTGACCTCTGACTTGAGGTATGATGAGTGTAAGAAATGATAAGCTCCGTCAGCTCTGTACATCGTGTGTTAGCAGACAAAGCCTTCTCCTTGTTAGAGGAATCATCCGCTCGGTAATAACAGGAAGACGCCGGTCACATGACACGAATCACCTGTTATAACAACATGTGAGAATGATTAGAATGGTGGCGGTGATGATGAGAAGGATAGTGGGGGTGATGGTATGGACAATGATGACAGCAGACATTGAGATACTGTGATGATGAGGGTGATGTTGGTGGTGACGATAGTAATAATGGTGATGATGAGGGTGATAGTGCTGGTGATGACAGTTAGGGCGCCCACCCACTGGCGATTTTTTTTCCCTGCGAAATTCACAGCATTTTTTTCTCTGCAGGGGTCTATGGGACTTGTAATGTTAAAATCGCGATCGCGCAAAATCGCGATTTCGCGGTAAATTGCGATTTTGCGCGATCGCGATTTTAACATTACAAGTCCCATAGACCACTTCAGAGAAAAAAATGCTGCGAATTTCGCAGGGAAAAAAATCGCCAGTGGGTGGGCGCCCTTAGGGCGAGCACCCACTGGCGTTTTTTTACCTGCGTTTTGCGTTTTGCGTTTTTCCTGCACAGGCATAGAGATAACATGTGTTCCTGTCCACTGGCGTTTTTTTTGCGTTGCGTTTGCGTTTTTAACATAGGAACTGTCAGTTGCATATGTGTCCTTATTTTTCTCCTAATGCACCCATGAAAGTCAATGGAAATTAATGAAAAAGCCGCGAAAACGCCGCGAAAAACGCCGCGAAAACGCTGCGTTTTTTCCCGCGGAAAACGCAAACGCCAGTGGGTGCTCGCCCTTGTAGTGATAATGATGAGCGGAATAGTGGTGCTTAGGATTGTGATAGTGGCGATGATAAGGGTGTTAATGGTTTTGATGAGTGATAATGATGGCAATAATGATGAGGATGATGGTGGTGAATCATAGAAGGGACCCCAGGATCATTGGGTCCAACCAGGGCTCAATGCAGGATTCACTAAATCATCTTAGATAGTGGTGATCATTAGGGTGATAGTAGTGGTGATGATGGTGATAATGGTGTTGCTGATGACGAGGATAATAATGGTGGTGATGATGAGGGTGATAGTGGTGGTCATGATGGTGATAGTGGTGATAATAATAGTGATGAGGAGGAGGATGATTATGGTGATGAGGGTGCGGATAGTGGTGCTGATAATTGTGATAGTGGTGATGAGGGTGATAGTGGTGCTGATAATTGTGATAGTGGTGATGAGGGTGATAGTGGTGCTGATGACGGTGATAGTGATAATAGTGGTGCTGATGATGGTGATAAGGGTGACAGTGGTGCTGATGAGAGGGAAAGTGATGATGGTGGTGCTAATGATGGTGATTGTGATGATAGTTTTGTTGATGATGGTGATAGTGGTGATGATGGTGATAGTGGTGCTGATGATGGCGATAGTGGTGCTCATGATGGTGATAGTGGTGGTGATGAGGGTGATAGTGATGCTGATGAGGGTGATAATGATGATAGTGGTGCCGATTATGGCTATAATGGTGAAAATAAGTGTGATAGTGATAATAGTGGTGCTGATGATGGTGATAGTGGTGATGATGAGGGTGATGGTGATGATAGTGGTAATGAAGATGGTGATAAAGGTGATAGTGGTGCTGATGAGGGTGATAGTGATTATACTGGTGATAGTGGTGATGATGCCTGGATGCTGTTATCCACTAGTGCAGATGGGAATGCGGTTACAGGGGCCTTTCATTTTCCTTGACTAATCATAATATCATAGAATGAACTTAGTGGAGACTCCACCATCCTGTACATTGAACACACTGATTCTCAATGGGCTCAAAGATTTAGCTTTGGGTGGTCCACATGGAAAAGCCCTACAAATTTTGATAAATTTTGACAAATTTTAAAGAATTGCAATAAATTTTAATGATTTTAAGTTTCCTTGAACTGGCCCGTATGTGGACAAGCCCTTCCCCCTTTTCTTTTATAGCGGTAGAGCAATCGCGATGGTATTGGAGGCTTGGGTCCCAGATGAATGTCTAGAGACCAAAAAAGCCTTCAAAAGCGCTGTAAAGAATGAATGAGTAGTGGAGTTGCTGCCAACCAGAAGAACCCACCAAGGTGGGCACAGCCGATGTGTGAGGAGTTATAGAAAGAAAAGACTGGTGGATGGGCGCAAATATCTTTTCTGGAGAGTTGTGCCTATCCAACAGTCTTTTCTTCCTATAGCGCTTTACCCTTTTCTTTTATGTACATCACAGACCCTCTATACATGTATAGACCATTTGTAAACTTTGTTATTATACATCGTTATTCCATTTTACAACATGTATACATTTTAGGATTCTGCTCTGCTTAACATATATATGTTTTTTTATTTTCATTCTACACCATTTATATGAAAGAATACATCTATTATTTTATATGACTTTTATACATATTCTTATTAATATGTTTATTTCATTGTTTCTTAACAAATTAACATGGAGACTCTGTATTCTTCTTATGATGTCAAAGTTTTTTTTACTTTTTTCCCCCTCCCTGTTCCATTATGTGCATTAGTACCAAACGCCTACTCTCTGTATCTGAGTATTATCTCCATGTATTCAAATTGTAGGATTGTCAGACTCATTTTCACCGAGGGCCACATCAGCCTTAGAGCTTATTCACATGACAGTATTTGTGTTCAGCATTTTGTGAGCCAAAACCAGGAGCGGGTCCAAAATACGGAAGTAATGCAAGTCTTTCCATTATACTTTCTCTTCATTTCCTGTGTTGGTTTACAAAATAGTGAAGACAATTACGCACCACAATAGGACATTAAAGTGACTGGCCAAATGCAAACACGCAGTGAATATGTAGGACACCTGCGTATTCACTGCATATTTGCGCATTATTTCAATGAGCCTCTCTGCAATCTTTTTTTGCATGTGCAAATATGAAGTGTATTTACACACATAAAAACACGCTGAGCGTTTAACATGGGCGTTACCGTTTTTTGATCGAGCAAATATGCAGCACATTTTACTACCAAAATATGCTTGTGTGAATGAGCCCCAATGGTGGCTGCAGTAGTAACAGTGACCCCCATAGTGACCCCAGTAATAATAATGACCCCCCACAGTGGCCAAAGCAGTAAAAGTGACCCCAATATTGGCCCCAGTAGTGATAGTAACCCCAGTAGTACAAGTGACCCCCATAGTGGCCTCAGTAGTAATAGTTACACTAATAGTAATAGTGACTCCTATAGTGGCCCCACTAGTAACAGTGTCCTCCATATTGGCTTCAGCAGTAGAAGTGACCACAATAGTGGTCCCAGGGATGCTTACGGCCATTGTACGATAACAACCCTCCCTATTTGCTTCTTGGCACGCAGCATCACTACAGATTTAAAACTCACCCTGCTGGCTGCTCTTGATACTTTCCTATTTGGAATGCTAATACATGCGTTCCCGGAATTCTGGTAAATGGAACGCATAAACGTGCGCGCCAAAAATGCTACACACACCAACACTTCTGGCGAGTGGTGATGCGTGGTTCTGTGGTGGTTAGCGCACCAAATGGGATGAAATGGCAAGGAATTTCATATCACACCCCCTGCATTGCTGTAGAGGTAATTCCAAACTCCACATACACACCCTGATCTTTTGAGTCCTAGTTGTGCTTGAGAAAGGAAGTATTTGGTTCCGCCGAAGCGTGTTGCACCACTTTAGCTTATTTTTTATTTTCTGTAAAGCTTTTATTTACCATTAACAATAAAAAATGTCTTTTTACCCAATTATTGTGCACCTGGACTGTTAAGAGATGGCATTGACAATTTGGTGTATCTGAATTACGGGGGTGCGTTTGCTTGGAGCCCCCCTGTAAAGTAAGTACATGTATTTTAAGCAGCATCTTTAGTGCTTCTGACCCCTGGAGCACCGGGACTTATTTTCTGCTTTTGGTTTTTGCCTACATAATAAATTATGAAAGGTAATCTTAATTATAGACGACCTGTCACCCCATGTCCCACCCAGCCTTTGGCCCTCCAAGGGGCCACAATGAAGTGTGATGAGCACCTTCTCGAGATCTTGTCATGTGACCCACCTTAGATAATCAGAAAAGCTCCGCTGTTTGATACTAGAAGGATTCTCTGACTTTTAGATTGATACACTTTGAACAAGTTATAATAATGAGTTCGACAACTTTCTTATATTCCTCATTCTGTACAAGATCTCTGCTTTTTGTCAGTGAATGAGAACCCTCTTGGTTATATTCAGTGGCAGTAACCCTGTATACAGCTCCTCCTGCTCACAGCTGAGAAGTGGATACAATTGTATCCAGTCTACACAATGCTGTGATATAAACAACCAGGACCGCAGACTGATACATTGTAGCAACAAGCAGAGATTTGTGCAGCTGCTGCTGCTGATGTGTTTAACTCAGGCTATTCTCACACAGGAGTTTAATGTTGTGTGTCACGCGCAACATGTGATGCCAGTAGCCCAATGATTTCTATTGGCCACTCACATTTCGTATTGCGCGCGTATACACGCCAAGATAGTGTATGCGGATTGTTGGCACGCAGCAAGTACAGAAGTCATTGTGTGCTTTCTGCATGCGCGCAGCTACTTAATGGCCTCATAGAGCATTGTCTACAATTGTAACAAACCCTCTGCTGTTTGCGCCAAGGAGATATCATCCTTCCCATTATAATGATGTAACCACAGGAAAAATGACCCGCTGCCCCCCTATAATACACCCTGAAGATATGGATACACAGTCCTGCATTTGTGCCCCAGAGGGCGCAGAGACGTGGGGGGCTCCATGTGTTCCTCCTGTCAGTGGGGTCAGGAGGCCACTGATTGAAGCTGCTGCTGCCATTTGCTGCCGTGGTTTCCTTATTTACTGAAACCTTTTGGTGTAAGATTCATTATGAAACAGGAAGAGGCCGCAGAACACAACTACCACCCCCATCAGATACATTGTACAGCAGAAAGCGGCCAGAGAACACGACTACCACTCCTATCAGATACATTGTAGAGGAGGAAGTGGCCGCAGAACACAACTACCACCCCATCAGATACATTGTAGAGGAGGAATCGGCCGCAGAACACAACTACCACCCCCATCAGATACATTGTAGAGGAGGAATCGGCCGCAGAACACAACTACCACCCCCATCAGATACATTGTAGAGGAGGAAGCGGCCGCAGAACACAACTACCACCCCCATCAGATACATTGTAGAGCAGCAAGCAGCCGCAGAACACAACTACCACCCCAATCAAATACATTGTAGAGCAGGAAACAGCCGCAGAACACAACTATCACCCCTATCAGATACATTGTAGAGCAGGAAGTGGCCGCAGAACACGACTACTACCCCCATCAGATACATTGTACAGCAGAAAGCGGCCACAGAACACGACTACCACCCCTATCAGATACATTGTAGAGGAGGAAGCGGCCGCAGAACACAACTACCACCCCCATCAGATACATTGTAGAGGAGGAAGCAGCCGCAGAACACAGCTATCACCCCTATCAGATAGATTGTGGAGCATGAAGCGGCCGCAGAACACAACTACCACCCCCATCAGATACATTGTACAGCAGAAGGCGGCCACAGAACACGACTACCACCCCTATCAGATACATTGTAGAGGAGGAAGTGGCCGCAGAACACAACTACCACCCCCATCAGATACATTGTAGAGGAGAAAGCGGCCGCAGAACACAACTACCACCCCCATCAGATACATTGTAGAGGAGGAAGCGGCCGCAGAACACAACTACCACCCCCATCAGATACATTGTAGAGGAGAAAGCGGCCGCAGAACACAACTACCACCCCCATGAGATACATTGTAGAGCAGGAAGCAGCCGCAGAACACAACTACCACCCCCATCAGATACATTGTAGAGGAGGAAGCGGCTGCAGAACACAACTACCACCCCCATCAGACACATTGTAGAGCAGGAAGCAGCCACAGAATACAACTATCACCCCTATCAGATACATTGTAGAGCAGGAAGCGGCCGCAGAACACGACTACCACCCCCATCAGATACATTGTAGAGCAGGAAGCAGCCGCAGAACACAGCTATCACCCCTATCAGATAGATTGTGGAGCAGGAAGCGGCCGCAGAACACAACTACCACCCCCATCAGATACATTGTACAGCAGAAGGCGGCCACAGAACACAACTACCACCCCTATCAGATACATTGTAGAGGAGGAAGTGGCCGCAGAACACAACTACCACCCCCATCAGATACATTGTAGAGGAGAAAGCGGCCGCAGAACACAACTACCACCCCCATCAGATACATTGTAGAGCAGGAAGCAGCCGCAGAACACAACTACCACCCCCATCAGATACATTGTAGAGGAGGAAGCGGCTGCAGAACACAACTACCACCCCCATCAGACACATTGTAGAGCAGGAAGCAGCCACAGAATACAACTACCACCCCTATCAGATACATTGTAGAGGAGGAAGCGGCCGCAGAACACAACTACCACCTCCATCAGATACATAGAGAAGAGGAAGCGGCTGCAGAACACAACTACCACCCCCATCAGATACATTGTAGAGCAGGAAGTAGCCACAGAACATGACCCCCATTAGATTCACTGTGGAGCAGAAAATACATGCAAAACACGACTACCATTGTGGAGCAGGAAACAGCCACAGAACCTTACTACCCCCCCCCATCATATTCACTGTGGAGAAAGAAACGGACGTAGAACACAACTACCACCCCCATCATATTTAGAGGGCTCCTGACTACTATGACCGCCATTACTGCTCTCACATCAGTTGGCTTCAGCTTTTCGAGACCCCCAAACAGACGTTCCTCTGTGCTCTGCAGCAATGCAGGACACTATTGGAGCTGTAATGGCGGCCATAGTATTTGTCACCCAGCTTTCCGGGAAGCAGATGTAGAGGACACCTCAGGACTTGTGACTCGGGCACATTCCACAGTGAGCAGCCGCCCGGGACGCCGCGCACATTCCGATCATTTGCTTCCATCTGATACATATAATCCCGGAGATGCTGTTTGGATTTCGCTGTAAACAATGGTCGCATCTGACACGGCGCACGCTCTCCAAACATCGCCGCAGCGTAAACGCCGGGGCTGCTGGGAAGTCTCCTCAGTCACAATCACTTTGCATCAAACCGGAGCTGTTTACAGAAGGCGCGCAGGGTAAATAGGCCCCATAAATCGCGGTCACACATGAAACGGATTATTAACTGCGGCACGTAACCGAGAACAGATCCATCCTGTAACTCACGGGACATGCAGGCGGGCATATATATCTACAGTGGTGTGGAAAGTAAGTGCCCCCCCCATGTAAAGTATCATTTATTACACTGCTATTACCTCCTGCTGGAAAAGTGCCCCCCAACATTGAGCACCCCCATAAATTCGAACTCACACAAGCGTAACGCCAGCAGATTTGTGAAGCCTCAGATCGCAGCAGGGCTTCTGGAATGATGTGCGCTGGACAAACAAGGCAGAGATAGTATTATGTGGCCGCAGGACCAGAAGAGCTGATACTGGCAGTGTAAAGCATGGAGGTGAGGATAGAGTTGTGCAGCTACTAGATCAGAAAAAGACGATATATGCAGTGTAAAGCATGGTGGGGAAGATAGTTATGTGGCCAAGGACCAGATGACAAGTGACAAACATGACTGTGACTTGCAGTGTAAAGCATGGTGGAGGACATAGTTGTATATCCTCACAGGACCAGAAAAGATTCGTACTTGCAATGTAAAGTATAGTGGTGAGGAAAGAGTTATGTAGCTACTAGATCAGAAGAAGAAGCTGATATAAGCAGTGTAAAGCATGGTGGAAATACAGTTATGTAGCTATCAGATTAAAAGCGGCTGATACCTGCAGTGTAACACATGGTGAAAGAGACAGAATTACGTGACCATAGGAAAAGGAGAGTTTTGTACCTGCAGTGTAAAGCATGGAGGTGAGAATAGTTATGTAGCTATTAGATGGGAAGCTGATACCTGCGGTGTAAAGCAAGGTGGAGTAGACAGAGTTATGTGGTTAAGGATGAGATGACATGTGACAACCATATGCAGAGATAGAAATCTGGGGCCACGGGGCCAGGGGAGCTTGGTACCTGCAATGTAAAGCATGGAGGTGGAGATAATGTTATGTAGCTGCTAGATTAGAACAAGCTTAAATCTACAGTGAAAAGCATGGTGGTGGAGATAGAGTTATATAGCCACTAGAGCAGAAGAAGCTGGTACCTGTAATATAAAGCATGGTGGACGGGAAAGAATTATGTGACCATGGAAGAGATGACATGTAACAACTATAGGCAGGGATAGAACTATATGGCCATAGGATCAGAGGAGCTTGGTAACTGCAGTGTAAAGCATGGCAATGGAAATAAGAGCTATATAGTGACTAGGTCAAAAGAAGCTGATAACTTCAGTGTAAAGCATAGCAGAGAAGATATTATGTAGCTACTAGTGCAGAATAACCTAATGCCTGCAGTGTAAAGCATGGTGGAGGAGACAGAGTTATGTGACAAAGGACCAGATAACATATGACAACTATAGGTAGAGATAGAATTATGTTGCCACAGGATCATAGGAGCTTGGTACCTGCAGTGTAAAGTATGAAGGAGACGAAAGAGTTATGTAGCTACTAGATCAGGAAAAGCATATACCTGCAGTGTAAAGAATGGTAGTGGAGATACAGTTATATAGCCAAAGGACCAAAAGAGATTGTTACTTGCCATGTAGAGCATGGAGGTGCAAACAGTTATGTAGTCACTAGATCAAAAGGAGTTGATACTTGCAGTGTAAAGCATTGTGGAAGAGACGATTTGGTCTCCTTTACTGTATCAGGGCCTGGGCAGCCCACCACCATACAGTTTAATGGTGAAGCCCCTGACTCAAGTGAAATGGGTGAAATGTAAAAATTGTTTGCGCAACATTGAACACTACACTGTGAATGTGAAAATCAACAACGCATCCAAAACATCAGATTGTTTCTGCAACGTGAGCATGATATCATTATTATATTAGATACAAGTGTATCATTATATAAACACTGTTGTTACTATAGTTGTGTCTTGTTACTGCAGTAGTATACAGTATGGTTGAGGTTGCCATGGTTACTTGTATTCTCTCTTGTTACATTGTTATTATATTATTGTTACTTTGGATACTTTTATTATTATTTTCACTGCTGTTCTGATGCAGCTTTGATCCTGGGGATGTTTACTTTGCGCAATTTTCATGCAGTTTTGTTGCAGTGTTGCCATTGATCTGGAAGCTTCTGAAACCCAGGCCTTGTCCTGTCAGGCGCTGCTGATATGGAAGCTTCTGGAGCCTAGGCCTCATACTGTCAGTCACCACGGATCTAGGAGCTTCTGGAGCCCAGGTCTCGTTCTGTAAGTTATCGCTTGTTAAGCCCAGGCTTCATACTGTTATTCGCCACTGATCTGCAAGCTTCTGGAGCCCAGGTCTCATACTGTAAGTCACCGCTGATCTGTAAGCTTCTGGAGGCCAATCCTTGTTTTATCAGTCACCGCTGATCTGCAAGCTTCTGGAGCCTGGGCCTCATACTGTCAGTCACCACCGATTCAAGAGCTTTTGGAGCCCAGGCCTCATCCTGACAACCACCACTGATCTGGAAGCTTCTAGAGCGCAAGCCTCCTCCTGTAAGTTACTGTTTGTGAAGCTCAGGCCTCATACTGTCAGTCGCCACTGATCTGCAAGCTTCTAGAGCCCAGGCCTCATACTGTCAGGCACCGCTGATTTTCAAACTTCTGGAGCCCAGGCCTCATATTGTAAGTCGCCACTGATCTGTAAGTTTCTGGAGCCTAGGCCTCATTCTATTACTCACTGCTGATCTGCAAGCTTCTGGAGCACAGGCTTCATTCTGTCAATCAAAGCTGATCTGCAAGCTGCTGGAGCTCAGGCCTCATACCATCAGTCACCGCTGATCTGTAAGCTTCTGGAGCCCAGGCCTCCTCCAGTCAGCCACCACTGATCTGAAAGCTTCTAGAGCCCAGGCCTCCTCCTGTAATTTACCGCTTGTCTGAAAGCTTCTGGAGTCCCGGCCTCATACTGTCAGTCACTGTTGACCTGTAAGCTTCTGGAGCCCAGACCTCATACTATCAGTCACCGCTGATCTATAAGCTTCTGAAGCTCAGGCTTCATACCATCAGTCACCGCGGATCTGTAAACTTCTGGAGCCCAGGCCTCCTCCTGTCAGCCATTACTGATCTGCAAGCTGTCCCAGATCCAGAAGCCCAGGCATTCTACTGTCAGACGCCACTGATCTGTAAACTTCTGGAGCACAGGACTCCTCCAGTAAGTCATCACTTGTCTGGAAGCTTTTGGAGCCCAGGCCTCATACTTAAAGTTACTGCTGATCTGTAAGCTTCTGGAGCCCAGACCTCCTCCTGTCAGCCACCGCTAATCTGCAAGCTGCTGGAGCCCGAGCCTCGTACTGTCAATCATCAGCTGTCGCAGATCTGGAAGCTTCTGGAGCCCAGGCATTGTACTGTCAGCCGCCACTAATCTGTAAACTTCTGGAGCCCAGGCCTCCTCCTGTAAGTCATCACTTGTCTGGAAGCTTTTGGAGCCCAGGCCTCATACTTAAAGTCGCTGCTGATCTGTAAGCTTCTGAAGCCCAGGCTTCATACTGTCAGTCGCCACTGATCTGTAAACCTCTGGAGCCCAGGCCTCGTTCTGTCAGTCACCGCTGATCTGTAAACTTCTGGAGCCCAGGCCTCGTTCTATCAGTCACTGCTGATCTGTAAGCTTCTGGAGCCCAGGCCTCGTTCTATCAGTTGCCGCTGATCTAGAAGCTTATGGAGCCCAGGCCTCCTCCTGTCAATCATTTGCCGCCCCCTGAGATCTGCTGAAAATCTGCTAACAAATTAATGGCCTGAAAGGTTAAGTGACGATGCAGAGAACATGTGTCTAAAGAGAGGCTCACGCCAGGAGGGGCCCACCTGACACCAGGGGCCACAGGGGAAAACCCTGCAGATCAAATAACTGATTATAGGCTCTGTTCAAACAAGCCCCAAACATAAACAATTTGATGTGTGCTTGTCATGGGGGGCAAACTGGGAGGGGGTGATCATATACTGGGAGGGGAGAATGATATACTGGGGGGAGATCATATACTGGAAGTGTATATTACATATAGGAAGGCAAATTATATACTAGGAGGGAGCGTTCATATACTTTGGGGGGTGATTATATACCGGGGGTGGGGCGTGGTATACTGGGAGAGTATATCATATATTGGGAGGCAAATGATATATCGGGAGGGAACAATATTATACTGGGAGGGGGGGATGATATATTGGGGGGAGATTATATACTGGGTGGAGGGATGCTATATTGAGGGGAATTTAAATACTGGGAGGGGTGATATGCTAGGACTGAGAGGGGGTATTGATATGTTTGGGGGAAGATGATATACTGGATTGGGTAGATAATATACTGGGGGATGATATACTGGAGGGGTAGATAATATAGTGGGAGATGATATACTGAGGGTTGATATATTGGAAGGGGAAATAATATTTTGGGAGGGGAGTATGATATACTGCGAGTAATATACTGGGAGGGTGAAAGATATATTGGGTATTGATATATTGGGAGGGGGAATAACATACTAGGGGGTGATAATATACTGGGAGGGGGAGATGATACTATTACAGATTCCACTGTCAGCAGCTCTGATGATCTGGAGGGTCCTGAAAACCAGGATTTCCCGGTTGTCAATCAAAATATGGAGTCTGCTGAGCACTGCAAGCTACATTGCATGTCCAGAAGTATGTGAACCCAGAGTATTTGTGCTTGTGGAACATTTATAATACTGGGCCAGTTGTGATCTCGGAACCCCTTGCTGTTACACTATTGAGGTCATTATTGGGGTTGGCTTCAAAATATTCCCTCAACTATAAATACCCCCTTCTCTATAAATGTGCCTTTCTCTGTGAATGCCCCCTCTTCTATAAATACACCATCCTCTATAAATACCCCCATCCTCTATGAATATCCCCTCCTCTATAAATGTGCCTTTCTCTGTGAATGCCCCCCTCTTCTATAAATACTGCCTCTACTATGAATAACACCCCTCTATAAATACCCCTTTCTCTAAAAAATACCCCTTCCTCTGCGAATGCCCCCTCTCTTCCATGAATACCCCCTTCTCTATAAATGTGCCTTCCTCTGTGAATGCCCCCCTCTTCTATAAATACCCACTCTACTATGAATAACACCCCTCTATAAATACCCTCTCTTCTATAAATACCCCATCCTCAAAAAAAGCCCCCCCCCTCTATAAATGTGCCTTTCTCTGTAAATACCCCCTCTACTATGAATAACACTCCTCTATAAATACCCCTTTCTCTAAAAAAAAAAATACCCCTTCCTCTGTGAATGCCCCTCCTTTCTATGAATACCCCCTTCTCTATAAATGTGCCTTCCTCTGTGAATGCCCCCCTGTTCTATAAATACCCACTCTACTATGAATAACACCCCTCTATAAATACCCTCTCTTCTATAAATACCCCATCTTCAAAAAAAGCCCCTCCCCCCTCTATAATTGTGCCTTTCTCTGTAAATACCCCTCTTCGATAAATACCCTCTCTACTATGAATAACACTCCTCTATAAATACCCCTTTCTCTAAAAAAAAATACCCCTTCCTCTGTGAATGCCCCTCTCTTCTATGAATACCCCCTTCTCTATAAATGTGCCTTCCTCTGTGAATGCCCCCCTGTTCTATAAATACCCACTCTACTATGAATAACACCCCTCTATAAATACCCCCTCTTCTATAAATACCCCATCTTCAAAAAAAGCCCCTCCCCCCTCTATAAATGTGCCTTTCTCTGTAAATACCCCCTCTTCGATAAATACCCCCTCTACTATGAATAACACTCCTCTATAAATACCCCTTTCTCTAAAAAAAAACCAAACCCTTCCTCTGTGAATGCCCCTCTCTTCTATGAATACCCCCTCCCCTATAAATACCCCTCTCCTCTATGCCCCCCCCCCTCTTCTAAATACCCCCACACAGTCAAATAACTCTATTTATTCCGCAGTTTGTAGCTGGAGACCCCCCACAGTACGGGGGAGGGGAGGGGGTCTGCTGAGAGCCGACGTCTCAATCCCATGGAAATCTGCGCACTAAACCATAACAGTTGTTTTAGCGTTTGTCCAGCGTGTCACTCAGGGAAATTGGGATCAGACGGTGTCAAAAAGATTCCGGAAACGCCAAAAGTAGAGAAAAATCCGCTCCCAGCGCCAGTCAATTATAACATCATGTGGCCAATTACAGCGCAACGCTAAACACCGGCCGCAGCGCGCCTCTTTCTAGTGGTTTTGGCTGCAGATCATACGGAAGAGTCTATGGAACCTGCTGGGGGGGTGAAGTGGTGCCTGCTCCTCCCCCACCCTGGACATGAGACATTAATATGTAGAGTAAGGCGATATCCTATAATAATCCTGCGCCAAATGTAATAATCACGGATGAGTGACGCCGTGCCATCTGTTAACCCAATAATGACCCCAGACGTGGCGATACATCGTTATGATTACCACCTTATTATTACAGCTCAGGTGTACGGAAATAGTGCAAGTACCACACTGGTTGTGTCCCTAATCATATGGCTTTACATCACTGCGCCATTCCTGTAAGCTACATAACATGGCGGTCTTTGGCATCCAAGGTCAATCTGGTCCATTAACAGATTTTATTTTATCGTTTTCCATTATCCTAAAGTCAAGACGACCGTGCAGCCGCAGGACATGCCGCCGACGCTGTGTATGTAGGCATTTGTCGCAGACCGTGATGACAGCCAATGAAAGGCTAAAAATGACAATTGTCCAATTGGGTTTCCACCGCACAGTTTTAGGTTAGCGAAGATGACGTAAGACACCAGAGAGTGATAAAGGGTTAATTTACGACAATAACCAAATGTAAGTGGTGATGTCACCAGACTAATGAAAGTAATGTCATCAGTGTCCCTATGGACTATGACTACCTTATCAGCTGTATATACCATGGTCAACTAGTGGTAAATAGTAGTCACCGACTAATCTATACTGAGGGCGCCACCTGCTGCTCACAGAATAGATGTGTTGCATGGCTGGTACCTGGTTTAGCTCTTTGCAGCCACTACTTATCAGCATTACATAGCATAGAGAGATCATCTGATATTATGCGGCTCCACGGCGACTATTTGTAGTGTAAATTCCAAATATTAAGCATCAAAGTAGTGAGTGCAGCTCTGGAGTATAATACAGGATGTAACTCAGGACCAGTACAGGATAAGTAATGTATGTACACAGTGACTCCACCAGCAGAATAGTGAGTGCAGCTCTGGAGTATAATACAGGATGTAACTCCGGATCAGTACAGGATAAGTAATGTATGTAAACAGTGACTCCACCAGCAGAATAGTGAGTGCAGCTCTGGAGTATAATACTGGATGTAACTCAGGATCAGTACAGGATAAGTAATGTATGTACACAGTGACTCCACCAGCAGAATAGTGAGTGCAGCTCTGGAGTATAATACAGGCTGTAACTCAGGATCAGTACTGGATAAGTAATGTATGTACACAGTGACTCCACCAGCAGAATAGTGAGTGCAGCTCTGGATGTAGTCAGAGGATAAGCTGAGTAGAACGGTATTTACCAGGTAAAACATTCAAGATGTGAGAAATGCAAAATCCAGTAATGAAGCCAGTGTTATATCAGCGCTGTAGAATCGATGACTCTCACAAGGATCAAAATGCGTCGACTTTATGAAGTGGCGGCATATTTAAATAACTTTGGTGCAAATCACTCCAACCATCCCCTTCTCTTAGGCCTCATGTCCACTACCTAAATCCATTTACAAAATCCGCGCGGGTGTTCCGCTCGCGTGATCTGCGCCCATAGGGATGCATTGGACACCCGCAGGTAAGTAAATACCTGCGGATGTCATTTTTCCCTGCTGCGCGGATCGCACGTGTGGGAAATCACCCGCAGCATGCTCCATTTTCTGGGGGTCTCCTGCAGGCTTCCATAGAAGCCTATGGAAGCTGTCCGGATCCGCGGTACAAACGCAGCTGAATTTCCGCTCTCCGCCGCGGGACAGCAGGAGTAAAAAAAAAAAATTGTGCACGGCGCATGCGCGCGACACGCTGCCGGAATGCCGAGCACATCCGCCGGGTAGAGGGAAAGAAGATCCGGCCGCAACGGACGGGAACCCGCAGAGTCCGGACAGGTAAGTAAATTAAATTTTTAGGCCTCATGTCCAAAGAAAAGGAGGGACCTGCTGCGGGATTCTGCATGGAGAATCCGCGCGGACCCGAATTTCCTAGTGGACATGCGGCCTTAGGCTGCCATGAGATCCTCCAGTCTAAGCCAATCTTGGTCATTGGTCTCCACAAGCACCCGTGGAAGAAGAGGGCTCAAAAAGTGGCAAAGGATAATGAAGACAGCAGCGGGTCTGACGTGTTTGTTACAATGTTGCGGGAGGAAAAATCGTCCGTCCTCTGTACAGACAGGTGCAGACCGAGCGGCGGCGTATAAAGCGTCTCCTCGTATTACTCTAGTTACATCATAGCAGGTGGAGAAGATTCTTCATGTTTTGGGGTAAAATGATCAAGAGGATCAAAGACTCTTGGGAAATGTGACATCTCCTAATTAACGATAATGAGGGGGGGGTTGGGGGTTGGGGGTCGGGGAGGGGTGTGCTTACAAGGGAGGATCAGACAGAAGCTGAACCACCAAACCTTATCTTGGTGCTTTTATCATCCTCCTGGTCACCCCAATAGCGGACCTGTGATTTACAGTCCGATGATCTCAGTTTCAAACCCCCGCAAAGCTTTCATGTCCTGGGGGGTGCGGGATCATGAAGGCGGGGTAGGGGAGGCGACTTGTGCTGCACATTTGCTGCTGTCATTTATGCACTCATGCTAATTGATTTTCAGGCAAAAATGTGAATTTACAGCCCCCCATGTTGTCTGCAAAAATCAATTACAGCGCCGCAAGGGGGCCATTCACCAGGACCCAGAGAAAATGACTTCACCAGATGCTGAAATGTCATCCCAGAAAATGCCGCACAGCACTCCGCTTTCCCAGAGGCCCTATCTACATGTTGTACCTTGTTCCACCATGGCAGGGGCCTCTCACTACTGCATCATCCCAGGGGCCCCATCTACATGACACACATCACTCCTCCATCCCAGGGGCCCCATCTACATGACAAATCACTCCTCCATCCCAGGGGCCCCAATAACATGCCACACATCACTCCTTCATCCCAGGGTCCCCCACCTACATGTTACCCGTCACTCCTCCATCCCAGGGCCCCCACCAACGTGTCACACATCACTTCATCCCAGGGGCCCCACCAACATGCCACACATCACTCCCTCATCCCAGGGACCACACCAACATTCCACATGCCACTCCACTTGAAGGAATGCTGCCTACCAATAGGTGGCGCTGTAGAGGTACTGTTCCATCTTTGCATTTGCATTTTTCCCATAGGAGCATGCATGGTCTTATAAGTGTCCTCACATTTTCTAGGTGCTCTCCTTAAGGAGAAACAATACCCTTTCTGACTCTGGATCTTCATCTACAGGCCCACACTACTCCGAAATCCCAGGGGCTCAACCTACACCACTCTGCTATTGCAGGGCCCCCATCTATATGTGAGTTGCAATATATCTGCATTGAGTTCTATTAGATAGCGAGACCGCAGCGCTGCGGTGTGATAGTCGGAAGCGCGATCTTTGCTGCGGCGTTACCCAGCCTAGTATGAAGGTGCTGGGTGACAGATTCATACATACAAGGGCATGAAGGAAAATGAAGATGCAGAAATACCGACAAGGAGCCCCTCGTCACCTGATAACGAACGGACGCGGTTATTTATGACTCGCAGGACTCACAGAACTCGTCACATCCAAATTATGGAAATTAAAAGCAGAGATTTTCCAGCGCACAGAGAGGAGTCATTCACCTGGCGAGAGATCAGAGTGGCGGGCCGGGCGGACGGGGTCTTATACCTTATTTACATTCTTACATCGGACTCTTGGATCAAAGCCACAAACCCAGAGCTTAATTTGTTCAATTACACTGATTAGAGCAATAAGTCTGCACGCCGTATGATGGACCCGAGGGGGGAGGCATCAATCTGCCAGAGGAAAACAAGGGGTCACCTGAGGATTTGGGGGTGGAAAATCATCAGGTTGTGGTGACAGGAGAGGGATCTGCGCTGTTGCCCTCAACAGTCTCGCGCCATTATAGTAATACCGCTCACGGAGAACCCGGCCACCATTCACCAGGATTACCACACAGCTTTTCTAGACTCCCGAATGGCACAATGATGCCCCCTCCTGCCCAGCTCGTATACATGACACATGTGCCATTACTGTGTGAACAAACGTGTACTGTAGGGGTCTCTGTGGTCACCACCAAGTCCTGACACAGCAGAGTACAGTTTGCCATTACAGCCCCTCCAGCGGTTGTTGCTCCGCCTCATGAGGGGGAAACCGGCGGAACTTCCAACTTCTGAACAATGGAAAGAGGGATAAGCATGCCACAAAAGTTGGCGAGCAGCTGCAATCCTTTTCTATTAGACATGCCCCTTTTATGATAAGCCACTCCCTTAGTGTCCCTCTCACACTAATAATGTTCCAGCATGCCCTCCTCAGTAATAATGCCTCCACATGCCACACACTCAATAATGCCCAATTATGCCCACCCACTCAGTACTAGGGCTTCTACATGCCACCTTGCTCAGTAATAATGCCACCTTATGTCCCACTCCCTTAGTAATAATGCTCCCACATGCCACCTGCTAAGTAATAATGACCCCTTATGCCCTCCACTCAGTAATAATACCTTACCTCAATAATACTGCCTCCACATGCTATCAGCTCAGTAATAATGCCCCTTTTTGCCCTCCTAACAATAAGGCCTTCACATGCCCCCCACTCAGTAATAATGCCTCCACATGCCACCCGCTCAGTAATAATACTCCCACATGCCATCCATTCAGTAATATTGCCCCATTTCAGTAATAATCCTTCCATATAACACCTGCTCAGTAATAATGCCTCCACATGCCACCCGCTCAGTAATAATGCCTCCACATGCCACCCCCTCAGTAATAATACTCCCACATGCCATCCGTTCAGTAATATTGCCCCATTTCAGTAATAATCCTTCCATATAACACCTGCTCAGTAATAATGCCTCCACATGCCACCCGCTCAGTAATAATGCCTCCACATGCCACCCCCTCAGTAATAATACTCCCACATGCCATCCGTTCAGTAATATTGCCCCATTTCAGTAATAATCCTTCCATATAACACCTGCTCGGTAATAATGCCTCCATTATGTACACCTAGTAATACTGCCTCCAAATGCAACCCACTCAGAACAATGCCCCACCTCAGTAATACTGCCTCCACATGCTACCTGCTCAGTAATACTTCCTCATGCTACCAGCTCAGTAATAATGCTTCCACCTGCTCAGTCATAATGTCCTCTTATGCCTTCCATTCAGTTATAGTACCCTATCTCAATAATACTGCTTCCACATGCCACCTGCCCAGTAGTAATGCCTCACCTTAGTAATACTGCCTGCACATGCCACAGCTCAGTAATAATGACCCCTTATGTACACCTAGTAATACTGCCTCCAAATGCAACCCACTCAGAACAATGCCCCACCTCAGTAATACCGCCTCCACATGCTACCTGCTCAGTAATACTTCCTCATGCCACCTGCTTAGTAATAATGTTCTCTTATGCTCACTCCTCAGTAATACCGCACCCCTCAATAATACTGCCTCCACATGCCACCTGCTCACTTATAATCCTTACACATGAAACCTGCTCAGTAATAATGCCCCCCACTCAGTCATAATGCCCCCTTATGCCCACCTCTCAGTAATGCCACCTTATACCCACCCCTCAGTAATATTGCCCCACCTCAGTAATAATCCTTCCACATGACACCTGCTTAGTATTAATGCCCTACCTCAGTAATACTGCCTCCACATACCCCCCACTCAGAAATAATGCCCCAATTTGCCCCCCCTAGTAATAATGCCTACCCATACTACCTGCTCAGTAATACTTCCTCATGTCACCTGCTTAGTAATAATGTTCTCTTATGCTCACTCCTCAGTAGTACCACACCCCTCAATAATACTGCCTCCACATGCCACCTGCTCAGTAATAATCCTTACACATGACACCTGCTCAGTAATACTGCCTCCATATGCCCCCCACTCAGTCATAATGCCCCCCTCAGTAATAATGCCTCCACATGCCACTGCCTCAGTAAAATGCCACCTTATGCCCATCCCTCAGTAATATTGCCCCACCTCAGTAATAATCCTTCCACATGACACCTGCTTAGTACTAATGCCCTACCTCAGTAATACTGCCTCCACATACCCCCCACTCAGAAATAATGCCCCAATTTCCCCCCCTATTAATAATGCCTACCCATGCTACCCGTTCAGTAATACTTCCTCATGCTCCCTGCTTAGTAATAATTTTCTCTTATGCTTACTCCTCAGTAATACCGCACCCCTCAATAATATTGCCTCCACATGCCACCTGCTCAGTAATAATCCTTACACATGACACCTGCTCAGTAATACTGCCTACATATGCCCCCCACTCAGTCATAATGCCCCCTTATGCCCACTTCTCAGTAATAATGCTTCCACATGCCACTGCCTCAGTAATAATGCCACCTTATGCCCATCCCTCAGTAATATTGCCCCACCTCAGTAATAATCCTTCCACATGACACCTGCTTAGTACTAAATGCCCTACCTCAGTAATACTGCCTCCACATACCTCCCACCAGAAATAATGCTCCATTTTGCCCCCTTAGTAATAATGCCTCCTTACGCCCTCCACTCAGTAATAATACCCTACTTCAGTAATACTGCCTCCACATGCCACCCACACAGAAATGCTTCCACACACCATCCACTCAGTAATAATGCCCCATTTTGCCTTCCTAGTAATAATGCCTACACATGCCACCTGCTCAGTAATAATGCTTCAACACGACACCTGCTCAGTAATAATGACCCCTTATGCACACCCAGTAATACTGCCTCCACATGCCACCCACTCAGTAATAATGACCCCTTATGCCCACCCCTCAATAATAATAACCTCTCTCAGTAATACTGCCTAAACTTGCTACCCGCTCAGTAATAATGCTTCCTCATGCCACCTGCTTAGTAATAATGCTCTCTTATGCCCACTCCTCAGTAATACCGCACCCCTTAATACTGCCTCCACATGCCACCCGCTCAGTAATAATCCTTACACGACACCTGCTCAGTAATATTGCCCCGCCTCAGTAATACTGCCTCCATATCCCCACCACCACCACCCAGTCATAGTGCCCTCTCGTGCCCCTCAGTAATAATGCTTCCGTTACCCGCTCTATAATACTGCCTCCCTATGCCACCCAGACAGTAATAATGACTCATCTCAGTAATACTGCCTCTACATGCCACCTGCTCAGTAAAAACACCCCTTATGCCAACCCCTCCCCTCAGTAATACTTCCACGTGCCACCCGCTAAGTAATAATTCCCTATCGCAGTAATACTGCCTCCACCCCCCCCACCCCTCAGTAATAATGCCTCGCTATGCCACCTTCTCAGTAATCATGCTTCCACACACCTGCTCAGTAATAATGCCTCCCCTTAGTAATACTGCCTGCACATGCCACCTTCTCAGTAATAATGACCCCTTAAGCCCACCAGGCATGGTTCAGGTGAGATTGTAGAAATCATAGCTGCAGAGTTCCTAGTCAAGGCCACTAGATGGCAGCAGAGGAGTGAAGAAATAGCCGTGAGATGATGTCCAACGATGATGATGATGATGCTGCTGGATACACGAGGATCAGTAACATAAGACCAGATCACCCTTGTATACCGTAACATAAGAACACTGTGTGTGAACCAGCACTTTGCAGTCGGATGATTCTATGGAAACCTACGCTAAAGAATGACAAAACTGTACAGGAAGTTCACGTTGAGGATGGGTTATGGTTCCATTCCAACAGTAGGGCGGTGTGCGCACTAATTCCCCATACACCTGCATCTATAGCAGCATGGACACAATGTTGTGCATCTCATTCCCTGCAGTGTAACGTCTAACATTAACCCCTTAATGACATGGCCTATTTTGGCGTTGAGGACCAAGCGATTTTTTGGTATTTTTCCATCTCCATTTTTCAAAAGCCATAACTTTTTTATTTTTCCGTGGACGCGGCCTTATAAGGGCTTGTTTTTTGCGTGGCGAGCTGTAGTTTTTATCGGTGCCACTTTTGGGTACATAGACAATATCGTAAAATTTTTTTATTTTTTTTGATAACAGGGAGAGAAAACGCATCAATTCTGCCATAGATTTCTTTTTCTTTTTTTTACAGCGTTAATCATGCAGCATAAATGACACACTAATTTTTTTCTGCAGGTCGGTACGGTAACAACGATACCAAAATTGTTATATATTTTTTTTTAGGTTTTTACACTTTTTTGCAATAAAACCCCCTTTTTTTGGAAATCTTTTTTTTCTCTATAGCTGCATTCAAAGTCCTGTAACTTTTTTCTTTTTCTATGTACGGAGCTCTATGAGGGCTTATTTTTTGCGAGACAAGCTGTAGTTTTATTGGTACCATTTTGGGGAATGTACGGCTTTTTTGATCACTTTTATTGCATTTTTTGGGAGGCAAAATGCTAAAAATTAGCATTTTGCCTGTTTTTTAGCGTTGCTTTTTATCGTACAAAATAAAAAGTGTGTTCAACTTTTTGTACACGTCGTTACGGACGCGTCAATACCAAATATGGGGGGGGGGGGGTTAATTTTTTTCCCTTTTTTTATGCTAATATTAGAAAAAGCATAAAAAAAGGGTTTTTTTTAACTTTTTTTTAACATTTTTCTTTTTTTTTTTACACTTTTCTTTTCTTTATACTATTTGAGTCCCTCTGAGGGACTTACAACACTGTGCCTATGATCGCTGTTATAAGGCATGGCAGAGCTACTGCTCTGCCATGCCTTATCGCTTATACAGCGATTATAGGCACAGGCAATACAGGACGCCAGTGTCTGGCGTCCTGTTGCCATGGCGACAGGCCGGGCTCTCGCGATGACATCGCGAGTTCCAGCCGGAGACACAGAGGGAGCGCAATCCCTCTGTGAACTCTTTCCCTGCCGCGATCTACTTAGATCGCGGCAGGGAAGGGGTTAACAGCGGGACGCCGGCTGTGACTGACAGCCGGCTCCTGCTGCATCTTATGTGATCCCGCGCTATCCCCAGGACGTACCGGTACGTCCTGTTGCGGGAAGTACCAGGCTGCCAGGACGTACCGGTACGTCCTGGAGCGGGAAGGGGTTAATATCGCTGTGACTGGCACCAGAACAGTCCCCTAGAGCCGGACAGAGGCCGCAGGGGACCGCAGCGCCCAGGACACAAAGCCATACCAGTTATTTTGTGGTTTCTATGGAGTTCACTCATCTTAGGGGTTATTTTGTGGGTGGAAAAATACCCCTTTGAGGTTTGATGCAGCAGACAGACAATAAGTGCTAGAAAGCATAACCAGCCGTAGCCAAATATGACTGGTATGGTCACACAGAGCCCCGACCACCAGCAGGTAGGGGTCACCAAGCTGATGTAGGCTGCAGCAGATCAGCCTCCTTGGATCTGCCTGGGTAGATGACACGGTAGGGTCTTTTGGAGTTACACGAATCCTCCTCTTTGATGCTATGAGGTGCTGTTGTCATCCATAACTGCCGCTGCAACACAATTGCATAGCTCTGACGCTGTATTTATGTTACAAGCTCTGTTATGGTATTGTATTGATAGACTGAGCTTGGCTCTGGTGCTGTATTTATGTTATGAGCTTGGTTCTGGTATTGTACTGATTGACTGTGTTTGGCTCTGCTGCTGTATTTATGTTATGAGCTTGGTTCTGGTGTTGTATCAATGGACTGAGCTTGACTTTGGTGTTGCATTTGTGTTATGAGCTTGGTTCTGGTATTGCAGTGATGGACTGAGCTTGGCTCTGGTGCTGTACTTATTTAGGGAACTGTTCTGGTGTGGAGATGCCACTATCTTCCTGCTCTTTACACATGCAGACTACTGGCATGCTGCCTATCAGTGCAATATATAGCATATTTTTTCCTCTGATGGTGGCACCAAAAAAACCCCCCCATGGGCACCACTAGTAAGTTTTAACAATGTGACGCCCCTCCCCGGTAACTGTTACAAAACATCGGCCACTGCTGCAGCTTCCCGGGCTCTGGATTATAGCTCCATTATAAACATATCATATTCCCATGACGTTATGGGGAAGGGGGAGGTTTAGACCACGACTAGCGAAATCTGGCGATTACAAAGATATTGCCACGCGCACATAAAGAAACCAGTTTATTAAAAGCCACACGGCAGAGAACAAGAGGAGGCGCTCCGGACGCAAAATCATCGACACAAATGCAAATAAATAGTGAGCCCTATGTAGAGAGGCTCGCTGCTTCTTCCCATCCTCAGCATCAATATTAGATTGTTGGGTGCCAGTTTAAGGATAGGATGACAAAAGGGACAACCCCTTTAAGAGCATGGAGCAGAAAGATGGAGGCGGAGTTACCCTACGTGAGGACACTGCGCCAAACAGGAGCCGGACAGAGAGAAGCAGATCAGCCAATATTAGAACAGACACAATTTGCCCGCGACCCTTCCCTCCAGCCGAGGCAGCAGATCAGCCGCACATCACACCACACGGAGAGAACCAAGCGCCGCGAGGGTCAGCGGATGATCGGCTCATTAGGTAGAGAGAAAACAACGAGAGGAAGATGCCTGCACCGATACAGTTTATAAGGAGTTGAACTTAAAGTCTAATTAGTGTATGACGGGAGGTGTCTAGCTGAGATGAACACTGCCCCCTGCTGTCTCTGATCAGCACAGTCCCATGAATGAGGCAGAGGGCTCCACTGGAAGGCAACCAGCCAAGAAACGTCTTGTATGGAGGTTATTTATGCAGAAAAACGTATCCAGGTATGTACGACATATATACAAGAGGACGCAGCAAACACACGGAGGTCAAAGTGCTCTTAAACCTGATCACGAAGACGGGCGAGTCTCTGCGATAGCTCATCCTGCAAGAGATACAGAAGACGCAAATCATTATATCATCCTGCGATATATGTACAACTTACATAAACAGCAAAAAAAAAAAAAATACACTACGGATCCTGAGCTATGCCATGTATTATACTCCAGAGCTGCGCTCACTATTCTGCTGGTGGAGTCCCTGTGTACATACATTACTTATCCTGTACTGATCCCGAGTTACATCCTGTATTATATTCCAGAGCTGCACTCACTATTCTGCTGGTGGAGTCCCTGTGTACATACATTACTTATACTGTATTATACTCCAGAGCTGCACTCACTATTCTGCTGGTAGAGTCACTGGGTACATACATTACTTATCCTGTATTGATCCTGAGTTACACCCTGTATTATACTCCAGAGCGGCACTTCACAGAATACAAATCACTGAATTAAGCCCTCTGCAGGCAAGCAGTGAATGATACAAGATTTCAGGTCTGAAGCTGCAGAATAAGGAGTGCAGCTCTGGAGTATAATACACGTCGTCCTTTGTGGAGGTTTCCCTGATTTTCAATACAGCTGTAAAACCAGCATGGTCCATCACTGTATACAGGAGCTGTATAACTTATACCAGTTGTACAGATATAGAACATGCTTGATTACACTGCATGGTCCCCCTTTCCCACCCCCCGCATAATCAGACACGGCCGGACAGACCATTCACGCAGCCGGCAGTGCACGGACAGACTGCAGCTGTCACAAATCACAATAGTAGTCTCTCAGTGACAGAAGGACCGCGTGCCGGGGAGTCTGCAGCGTTAAATTGCAACCACCCAGGTAACCGTCCCACCTCTCCCTGAGCGCCACCCTCAGCCGGCTTGCAGTAGTGAAACAGAATATGGCTGGGGGCCCGTGGGCCCCCTAACTATGGAGCCAGGTCACAATTGCGACCCCTAGGGGTGTGCCAGTGACCTCATAAGTACACACAACCGTAGAGAACCCTTACCTGCTCTGTAGAGGCGACGCTGGCTCCTACAGACCCCGTCTGTCCCTGAGGAAGCTCCATGTTCAAATCAAGGCTGGAAGAGAAACAAGATGTGAACACGGAGCAGGAAGAGGCAGTGAGGGTATAGGGAGGGGCACAGCGGTGGATAACGGGCATAACAGAAATAATACTGAAAAGGATGACTCCAGCGTTAACCCTTTCCAATCCACTGTCTGATGTCTGAAGACATTCTGATTAAAGGCTATACAGCTCCGATGTCAGTAGACGTCCGGCAGAGTGTTCTTAGTGTATATTACTGGCCGCTCTGTTGTGGGGGGCCTCTCCAGCATGTCCTATACTGCAGTACTGGCTCTAGCCAGCAGATGACGCCATTGTGTAATGGCAGAAAAAGAAAGCCCCCCTAGGAAACCATGAATCCAAAATTGGATTGCAAAGGGTTAATATCAGGGCTGGAGCGATATATAGAGGAGCGGCTGATATCAGTTACATATGATGTCTCTGGAGGTTATATCAGTGCTGGAGAGTTATAAGACGATCCGCTGATATCAGTCACATATATGTCCTCTCTGGAGGTTAAATCAGTGCTGGAGGGCTATAAGAGGAGCAGCTGATATTCACATATATGTCGTCTCTGGAGGTTATATCAGAGCTGGAGGGTTATAAGAGGAGCTGATATCAGTCACATATATGTCATCTCTGGAGATTAGATCAGTACTGGAGCGTTATAAGAGGAGCCTCTGATATCAGTCACATATATGATGTCTCTGGAGGCTATATCAGTGCTAGAGCGTTATATATAATTTATAACAGGACGCGTTCTTCTCGTCACTCACCCGGCCTCGTCCGCCATCTCCTGCAACAGACCATCCACCTGATTCTGTGGGAGAAAAAGTCACAATTAAGGACACGTAATAACGTACAAGTGCTGCCCAAACTGACAAAAACGGGCAGTCGGTGCTGCCAGGAAGGGTCACATGATCCCAGAAGATGGGCGACACACAAAGATGGGCAGTACAGACCTGTTCCTTCTGTCCACTCACATGATGATTATGTGACCACATGTGGCGCCGCTGCTCTCTGGTCGCTGCGGCTGATGGCAGCTTCCACCAGACAGACGGCAAATCTATCCAACCCTTACAAACACCTTCTACGTATGTCATGTGACTCGGAGGAGCAGATCGATCTACATAATCCAAGCAGGGATGTGCTACCTGTCAGCACTGCCCTCTGATTGGCAGATGAGATCATGAGCTGCCAGATACCGCCAACCTCAGTCTATGAACGAGCCACGTACCTGCGGTGTGGTCAGCGTCGTCGTGTTGCTCATCGTGTCTTCCATCTGCTGCGTCTGAACGTCAAGAGTCTCAAACTGGTGCTCGAATTTATCCATCAGGGCGGAGATCTGCGGAGGAGGCGAACACGGTCAGCGAGAGGCGAAGGCAGCGAATCGCCAGGACATGGAGACCACACCCACTGCACTCACCTTCTCCAGGTTCATACTCTTCAACGTTGCGTCCATGGATTTCACTACACCCGCCATCGACTTCGTCACCTGAAATATACACATAAAGCAAATGAAACGGCGCAACAGAATGCTAAACAGCGGCGCAACATCTCCGGGAAAAATCGTGAAAAACTATTTTGTACTCAAGTAATTTCCTGGTTTTTTTTGCATTTACAGCAGCTTTGGCTGTGACTAGAGTAGCAGATGTGATGCAATCGTGGAATTGTGACTGCAGCTCTCGCTGTGACTAGAGCGGACATGATTTACTAGTAGAATTGTGACTGCAGCTGTGGGTGTGAACGGAGTAGTGGACACCAACAGCAGAATTGTCATTACAGCTCTGGCTGCAACTAGAGTAAAAGACAAGACATAACTGCACAATTGTGATTGCAGATGTGGATGCAGATGCGATTAGAGTAGAAGACATGATGCAACGGCGGCATTGTGACTGCAACTCTGGCTGTAACTAGAGTAAAATATGTGAAGCAACAGCTGTTTTATGACTGCAGCTCTGGATGTGACTGGAGAATGAGACTTGATGTAACAGCAGAACTGTCACTGCAGCTGTGACTAGAGTATAAATGCTTCACGTGCATCATTAACCCTTTATGAAATCAGACCTTTAGCGCAACCAACCTTGCCCATTGTGACTGCTGTCTGAACTCGCGCTGCCACCGCATCCACCCGGGCGCTCATCCGCAGGAAGTTGATGCCTTGGTTCTTTTGCCGGATGGCGTTCTCCGCGTGTATCCGTGCAATCTCTGTATTCCCCTTCTGTATGGCCTGGAGAACAAGTGGGAGATGAAAACTGCGCTGTGAAGCTGGCGCCCCCCAATGGTCTGCCCTCCCCTGCAGAGGCATCACGTGCCGCAAATATTAAATGTTTCTACGGAAATATCGCCATTACCGCGACCTCAAAGGGGCTCATGGAAGACAGGACTCAATACTGATGGGGGGGTACCCTCTGGTAGAAGGGAGCAGCTGCGGTGCTCCAGAAAGCGCTCTACACAACGTCTAATGCAAGTACCAGCCACAACCAGAAGGGCGGCGCTGTGTACACAATGAGAAGGACGCTGTGGGAAGTGGCACTGCCCCTGGGGGGCAGACCCCAGGTTCTCACCTTCTTGATCTTTGTCTTCTCCACCTTCTCCTCCTTCTCGCACTTCTTGGCGTTGCGGTTCAGTTCTTTAGCCGCAAACTTCAGGTTGAACAGATGTTCTGATCGAAGGGTTAAGGAAGGCAATATACTGGAGACGATGACATCACAGTGCCAATAATACAAACATGAGGCCGCAGAATACTCAGGGGGAGTCAGAGAATCTGTGTCCAGGGCCTCTGCTCAGAGGGGCCCCTGATTTGTAGCCTCACCTGTGCAGGGGCCCCTGGAGCAGCTGGGATAATTAATGGGATGGAGGATGTGAACCATATTAGCCACAACCCCTTCGGGATGGATCACATGGTCCTGCGGGGAAGCAGTGATCAGCAGACACCTCCCTGTATCTCAGCTTCCCGCCTTGGGGTCATAAGTCCACTGCAGTCACATGACCCTATTGACCTGTGGCCCCTGGGGCCCCAGATACTGACTGCATGTGCACACAACGCTGTAGTAGATATAGAATGACCCCGCCCAGCAGTGTAAGGGTTATTAGTCTAAGACATGTAGAAGAGGGCGGGGCCGGAGAACCCCGCGCAGCTGACATCACAGTGCTATTAAACGGTATAATAACCAGTTCACCCTGTTCTGTACTCAGCCCCGCCCCCAACTTACCATCACATGACCCGTCAGGCACTAAAACCAAGGACTGTGACCTCCGACCTCTGCCAGACCACACCCACAACCCAAGGAGAAGGCGATACATTGTATACAGAGAGGCGGGTCTGAGAACTACTAACAGACCAGGATCTCCGCTTGCTGTCTGTGAATGGCAGCATACTAGTGTACAGCTAGAGGCTGAAACCTGCTCAGAGCTGAAGGTTTGCTACAATTGTACTTAGCTGCCCACAACCCCAGGAGCCCCTGTAATCACGTCACCGGGAAACTAACGGACCATTTGTCTTAATGTACTGTTGCTCTCTGTTATCAGCCATCCCACCGTCCTCCCAGCCCCACAGCCTACATCACACTGGAGTTCTTCTTGCCGCTAAGTATATTTGGGCGCCATTTCACACAGGTTATTGGGTAAAAACGTATCGAACGGCAGCGGCACGGAGAACGTGAATATTTCTTGTGGCCGACGCTGGGCGGAGGGGGGAGAAGTGGTGGTGGGGGTATCACTTAGCTCCCTCCTCTCCCATCTGTGGGGCGGGGTGTTATCAGGGTCTCTCGGGTGGAGGACGCCCCACTGCAGACATGTCGCAGCCCCCCAAGAGATGAACACTACCCCCCACATGAGTGGCGCTGAGGTCATGTGACATTCCTGGGTACCGAGAGAAGAACTGAGTAAAGAGGGTGCCAGGCACAGGTCAGAGAGGGGGATGGAGGGGCAGATACAAGGATGGGGGAGGCGACTACCGGGGGCAGATAAGTATAGAGGGGTAGGCAGATAGTAGGGGGTAGATATATGGATGGAGGAGGCAAATACCAAGGGGGCAGATGGAAGGATAGAAGAGGAGGAAGATACTAAGAGGCAGATATAAGGATAGAGGAGGGGGTAAATACTGTAGGGCACATATGAGGTTGGAGGCCGGGGAGGACATATATAGTGTTGGGGGAGGGGGCAGTTGCGGCTCCGCTCTCGGTCACTCTCACCCCGGTGGATACTCTCCATGTTGGACATGTTGCTCCTCTCCGGCGGCTCCGGTTCTGTCTCACCAGCTGGGAACTCTTCCGGGTTTTTCCGGTTAATTCTCCACTTCCTGTTGTCGGCTGACGTCACCAGTCTCTCAGCCAGTAGCGCTCCGCTCTGGGTATCGGGGGCGGGGCCAGACGCAGGGGGCGTGCCGATGACGCCAGCTTCTGGCCGCACTGTGTCAGTCTTGTGACAGCGAAGTCACGCTACTGTAAGGGGCGGGGACTTGGCCTATGACTCCGCAGAAGGGGCTGGACTGTATGGTTTGCATTTCCCCGCCTACTTTAACCCTTTAAGGACAGAGACCCCCTTTTTCTTCATATTCCTTTTTTTCTCCCCATTTTAAAAAAAATCATAACTTTTTTAATTCCCCATGGCCGCCGCTGCTTGTTGTTTTCTGCGGGACGAGGTGTGTTTTTCACGGATACTACATAATGTACTGACAACTTTTACGAATTTCAAAGTGGAGTGAAATGTAAAAAAAACCCCACAGTTCCGCCATCTTTGGGGTCTTGTTTGTACGATATATACCCTGCGGCTAAAACCACAGGGTAACGTTATTCTCTGCGTCTCCACGACGACAGATTTATGTTGTTTTATTTTTGACGCAATACAATTAAAATCTAAAATATCTTTGGAAATAAATGAAATTATTTTCTGCCGCCATAACATTTTTATTTTTCCATGGCCATCGCTGTGCGGGGCTCGTGTTGCAGGAGGTCCTGTCGTTTCTATTGGTACATATATGACTTTTTGATCACTTTTTATTGCATTTTTTATCTTGGAGACTAGGTGACCAAAAAGTACAATTCTGACGTTGTGTATTTTTATTTTTCTGACAACGTTCACCATGCAGGGTAAATAATGCGTCATCCTGATAGATCGGACCTTCATGGACGCAGCGATACCAAATAGGTTTATATTATAAATATGGGAAAAAGGTTTTTTTTAAAAAACTTTTAAAACTTTTTATTTTTTAAAATAATTAATAAAACTTTTAAAAACGGATTGTACATCTTTTTAGTCCCCCATAAGGAACATGATGGTTTGATCGCTCCTACAGTATAGTGCAGTACCATAGTATTACATTATACAGTGATCTAACAAGCCACAGCACAGGTAGGGCTTGATAGGCAATTCACAATGGCAGCCCTAGGGGCTTTCAGAAGGCCTCTTATTGCCATGGCACCTAAACAGCACTCCACAATTGCATCGCAGGAGTCCTTTTGGTTTGGGGGGGTGTCTGATCAGCTCCTATCAGCTGGGCGGCTGATGGGAGCTGTTGTGGGCTGCTGTAAGGAGCAGCCAACACCCGCATTGTATGGAGCATGATCGACCCCCGATCCTCCTCCATACAAACCCCGAACCTCCATGACATAACTGTACATCAGGGAGCATTAATGAAATAAAGGGATGTTCTATAAACGAGGATTATTCTTTGTGGGGTTCCCACTATCTGCTACTCCTGACCGCCTACGCAACAGTAAGAGGTGCTGCACTTCTGCAGCCTTGTCTCTGTCCAAGTGTTCTTAAGTGCAGTATTAGACATCAGTACGCAGCGGACCCGGCAGACATTATTGGGCGTCTCCATAGCAACCACCAGCACCTAGTGATTGAGGCACAATGGGGTACAATGGTGTAACAGAGGGGGCGCCCTCCTCCAACCACTTGCATGCTGCTGTCTGCATGCACCTAAGGGGTTAGACAATAGGGATCAAGGCTGCCCATTACTGCGGGGCGTCAGACGCCGAGGCTGCAGATTGCAAATTTTATTTGGGTCACTTAAGCCCTTTTTCTGGGCGGACCCCACAATGCCCACTTGGGGGCAATTTCTCCCCTGACGGTCATTTCCTGGCACTATTGGCAACTACAGCAGAACTGTTGAACCAGTGTCATCCCTGCACCCCAAGAGCACGGCGACTTGCAGCAGCTGCAGCGTTCCTGTGACTATTATAACGCACGTCGGGAATGGGTTAATTTATAGGATAGGGGAATACAATGTAATTGTTCCCTGGTATCGGCCGTTTCGGAATCCCACTCTTTGTATAACATCACGACCCCCTTCCGTCTGATAGGGTGCGTGGCTCCTTTAAGAGCAAATAACTAATCCCCATCAGTTTATTAAAGGGGTTCTGACATGAAAAAAAAAAAATTGTACTCACCTTGCCTGGCCTGGCCCGATCGCCAGGCATGTCCCCTCCAGCCGGCATCTTCTTCTGTGCCTTTAAAGCAGAGCAGGAGCGGTCAAAAAGACCGCTTCCTGCTCTGGTCCGTCCGTCAGGCACTTCCGAGGTGAACGGACGGGCCGCTCACAGCAAGCACGTCACAAGCAGTGCTTGCTGTGGGCGGCCCGTCCGTCCGGCTGAACTCCGGAGTGCTGCGCATGCGCAGTGGAGATGCAGCCCGTCCTGACTCCTGTCAGAGGGCACCTCTCCACTGCGCATGCGCGCGATCCCGGAGCGGCGCGGCTCGTGCAGACAGAAGAGGAGGAGCAGCGCCTGCCGGGAGATGACCCCCCCGATGTCAACAACAACAGAAGACAAGGTAAGTATTATCTTTTTATGCTTTAGCAGCCATTAAACCATGGGTTCCCTGGGTCCATTAGGCAGACCAGGGAACAATGGCTGCTAAAGCATAAAAACATTATTTGTGTCAGAACCCCTTTAACCATCAACCACTGCAGAGGATGCTGGGAAATTCCTGCCCTTGTCTGAAGAGCTTTCACATTCCTCTCCATAGAGAACATTCTCAGCGTATAAGCAGGTTGTGATGGCGACAGAGACCTGAATGACTGAAATGCAGAATAATGAGGTGTGAGTCAGCCGTGGCATCAGCGCCTCATTCATTCTGGCTCTGACGTCTCCATTCACAAAACACTGAGAGATTCTTCAGGAGCGAATCACACAGCAAGAGAAAACAGAAAACGGCAAAGCGGCTAAATGTCAATGCTACGAAAAGTGAATGTTTTTACAGGCAAAAATATCACACTGCAGAAAATCTGTTACTGACCACCAGATGGCGCCAAAAATACATAAAGATATAGAGATGATTATCCCGTTATATACCGTTCTACACCGAACAGAACGATAGAACATATGTTATATTCTTGTACATAGGAGGCAGTAATATAGTAGTTATATTCTTATACATAGGGGGCAGTATTATAGTAGTTATATTCCTGTACATAGGGGGCAGTATTATAGTAGTTATATTCTTGTACATAGGAGGCAGTATTATAGTAGTTATATTCTTGTACATAGGGGGCAGTATTATAGTAGTTATATTCCTGTACATAGGGGGCAGTATTATAGTAGTTATATTCCTGTACATAGGGGGCAGTATTATATTAGTTATATTCTTGTACATATAGGGCAGTATTATAGTAGTTATATTCTTGTACATAGGGGGCAGTATTATAGTAGTTATATTCTTGTACATAGGGAGCAGTATTATAGTAGTTATATTCTTGTACATAGGGAGCAGTATTATAGTAGTTATATTCCTGTACATAGGAGGCAGTATTATAGTAGTTATATTCCTGTACATAGGGGGCAGTATTATATTAGTTATATTCTTGTACATATAGGGCAGTATTATAGTAGTTATATTCTTGTACATAGGGGGCAGTATTATAGTAGTTATATTCTTGTACATAGGGAGCAGTATTATAGTAGTTATATTCTTGTACATAGGGAGCAGTATTATAGTAGTTATATTCTTGTACATAGGGGGCAGTATTATAGTAGTTATATTCTTGTAAATCGGAGCAGTATTATAGTTGTTATATTCTTGTACATAAGAGACAGTATTATACAAGTCATATTCTTGTCCATAGGAGGCAGTATTATAGGAGTTATATTCTTGTACATAGGGGACAGTATTATAGTAGTTATATTCTTGTCCATAGGGACAGTATTATAGTAGTTATAGTCTTGTACATAGGGGCAGTATTATAGTAGTTATATTCTTGTACATAGGAGGCCGTATTATAATAGTTATATTCTTGTACATAGGGGGCAGTATTATAGTAGTTATATTCTTGTACATAGGAGGCAGTATAATAGTTATATTCTTGTACATGGGGGCAGTATTATAGTAGTTATATTCTTGTACATGGGGGCAGTATTACAGTAGTTATAGTATTGTACATAGGGGGCAGTATTATAGTAGTTATATTCTTGTACATAGGGGACAGTATTATAGTAGTTATATTCTTGTACACAGGGGGCAGTATTATAGTAGTTATATTCTTGTACATAGGGGCAGTATTATAGTAGTTATATTCTTGTACATGGGAGGCAGTATTAGAGTAGTTATAGTCTTGTACATAGGGGGCAGTATTATGGTAGTTATATTCTTGTACATGAGGGGGCAGTATTACAGCAGTTATATTCTTGTACATAGGGGCAATATTATAGTAGTTATATTCTTGTACAAAGCAGGCTGTATTATAGTAGTTATATTCTTGTACATGGGGCAGTATTAGAGTAGTTATAGTATTGTACATAGGGGGCAGTATTATATCAGTTATATTCTTGTACATAGGAGGCAGTAATATAGAAGTTATATTCTTGCACATAGGAGCAGTATTATAGTAGTTATATTCTTGTACGTAGAGCAGTATTATAGTAGTTATATTCTTGTACATAGGAGGCAGTATTATAGTAGTTATATTCTTGTACATAGGAGCAGTATTATAGTTGTTATATTCTTGTACATAAGGGGGCAGTATTACAGCAGTTATATTCTTGTACATAGGGGCAATATTATAGTAGTTATATTCTTGTCCAAAGCAGGCGGTATTATAGTAGTTATATTCTTGTACATAGGGAGCAGTATTATAGTAGTTATATTTTTGTACATAGGAGTCGTATTATAGTAGTTATGTTCATGTACATAGTAGGCAGTGTTATACTAGTTATAGTCTTGTACATGGGAGTAGTATTATAGTAGTTATGTTCTTGTACATATGGTGCAGTATTATAGTAGTTCTAGTCTTGTACATAGGGTGCAGTATTAAAGTAGTTCTAGGCTTCTATATAGAGGGCTGCATTATAGCAGTTCTAGATTAGTACACACGTGGGCAGTATTATAGTGGTTCTAGTGTTGAATATAGGGGCCAATATTATAAGGGGTTTTAGTTTTGTACATAGGAGCCATATTAGAGTGGTAGTAGTTATATTTTTGTGCATTGACAGTATTATAGTAGTTATATTCTTGTGCATAGGAGCAAGTATTATAGTCGTTATATTCTTGTACATAGGGGGCAGTATTATAATGGTTCTAGTGTTGCCTATAGGGGGCAGTATTATAAGGGGTTTTAGTCTTATACATAGGAGCAGAATTAGAGTGGTTCCAGTGTTGTACATAAGGGGAAGTATTATCATAATTATGTGGATCCTTTGACTGTATTGTCATTCTAGTCAGGATTTGGTCATACATTCAGCCCTGTCTTTAAGGTAAAGGAGGATTACAGTATTACCATTTCCCCCCCAAAAAATAAGCCCTACCCTGATAATATGCTCTACCCCTATTCTCGGGGGGAGGGGAGGAGGGGGGACTTTGAAATATAAGCCCTCTCTTAAAAATAAGCCCTAGCTATACTAGGTTAAATAAAGCAGTACTCACCTAGGTGTTGGCATCTGTGTCCCTCGCACTAGTTTCTGGCGCTGTGGCAGGCTGTAGTCCTCAGCGCTGACAGGATTCTCTTCTGGTGACGGGGCTTTGATTACCCTGCCTCCGGTAAGAGAGCGCTGTGATTGGATTGAGCACCATTGACATCACTGAAGGAGATCACTGAATGGCTGTGATTGGTTCATCAAGTGCCGGCTCTGAGTGGCTGGTGCTCGATCCAATCACAGCACTTACCGGAGACGGGGTATTCAAAGCTCTGTCACCAGAAGAGAATCCTGTCAGCGCTGAGAACTGCAGCAGCGGGACACAGACCAGACGCCGGCGGCTAGGTGATTATTGCTTTTTGTACCTTATTGCTTATATTCACCCCGTGCTGCTTCAGGGTTCAGTTCTCAGTGCTGACAGGATTCTCTTCTCTTGGTGACTTGGCTTTGAATACCCCGCCTCCGGTACACGCTGTGATTGGATCGAGCGCCAGCCAATCAGAGCCGGCGCTCGATGAACCAATCACAGCGCTTACCGGAAACAGGGTATTTAAAGCCCCGTTACCAGGAGAAGAGAATCCTGTCTGCGCTGAGGACTACAGCAGTGCGGACACCAGCATGAGGGACACAGATGCCGGCGGCTGGGTAAGTATATAAAACCCCCCGAAAATAAGACGCTGTGCCTCTTTTGAGGCAAAAAATAATATAAGACAGTGTCTTATTTTTGGAGAAACACAGTATATATAACACACTTGATTTGAGGGGATTTGAGGGGAAGAAAGCTAGAAGTCTGTATCAGTAGGTCTTTAGTTTGATAACAGAGGAGCAGGCAGGAGTGTTGCTTGATCAAGGCTGTGGAGCACAATATTTAGGCACTGGAGGAGAGCCCAGGCCAGGATTATATGATGTCACTAATTAGAAGCAGGGCGGAGCCAAGAAAGGGAAGCAGAGGGTGGGACCAGTAAGGGAAACACAGGAACATGGCTAGGTGTTCAGCAGAGGAGTTGTCCAAATCTTGGATAGCATAGTGGAGAGAGCTGCCGACTGGAGTGCAGGAGGTCCCAGATTCAAGCCCTGACACCTCTATTGAAAGAACAGTCACACTATGGAGCCTCTACTTTAAGAGCAGGCACACTATAGAGCCTTTATTGTAAAAGTGGTGACACTATGGAGCCTCTACAGTAAGAGCCGTCATACTATGGAGCTCTCTAATGTAAGAGCAGTCAAACTATGGAGTTCTCTGTTGTAACAGCTATCATATTATAGAGCCTCTACTATAGGACCAGTAACACTATGGAACCTTTCCTAAAAAATGGTCACACTGTGCAGCTCTCTACTGTAAGACTTGTCACACTATGGAGCCTCTACTGTAAGAGCGGACACAATATGGAGCTTTACTGTAAGAGCGGTCATACTATGGAGCTCTCTACTATAAGAGCCCTCACACTATGGAGCCCCTACTGTAAAAGTGGTCACACTATGGAGCCTCTACTGTAAAAGTGGTCACACTGTGGAGCCTTTACTGTAAGAGTGGTCACACTAAGGATCAACTACCATAAGTGAGGTCACACTATGGAGACTATACTGTAAGAGCGGTCACATTATGGAGCTCTCCACTGTAAGAGCAGTCACACTATAGAGCCTTTAAAATAATAGAGGCCACACCATGGAACCCCTACTGTAAGAGAGGTCACACTATGGAGCCTTTACAATAATAGAGGCCACACCATGGAACCCCTACTGTAAGAGAGGTCACACTATGGAGCCTCTACTGTAAGATTGGTCACACTATGGAGTTTTTACGGTAAGAATGATCACACTATAGAGCTCTCTACTACAGGAGCGGTCACACTATGGAGCTTCTACTGTAAAAACAGTCACACTATGGAGCCTCTACTATATAATAATAATAATAATAATAAACTTTATTTGTATAGCGCCAACATATTCCGCAGCGCTTACATAGACAGGGGGAATACAGAAAGACAAAAGTACAAAAGATTACAGAACCACGGTTACAATCGTAATCAGTTGGTGGAAACAATAGGGGTGAGGGTCCTGCTCCAACGAGCTTACATACTACAAGTAATGGGGTGATACAGAAGGTAAAATGGCTGGAGGTGTGCACAGTATCGCGTGATGGAGAGTGAGGGATGCTATATACAGACAACAGTCAGACATTTAGCTATGCGACGGCAGGATCAATATGACTACAGGAGCGGTTTATGATGGCTAGCAGGGATTTCGGTCAGTAGGTCAGGGAGCATGTTATCAGGCAGTGTATAGAGGAGTTTGTAGGTAGAGTTGCTTGTCCCCATTCTTTGATATAAGTAGCAGTTCTGTATAATAAGTATCATTAATCTCAGGTCTCCGGCTCATTGATCTTCTATCTTACATTCTGTTGTAAAGGCCGATTATTCGCAGTCGCTCCTTGCATTGGGCATGATTGACAGCCATTTACCATTCATCTTGTGACCACACTAATTAGTGTAATTAATCACGTGATCGAAATCCTAATACGGACATCTTGTCAAGGGCCCCTGTAAGGAGGGAAAAATCCTCAGCGGGGTTCCCGGGAGATTAATAGATGATCTATCATTGGACTAATTCTTGATCGATAATTTATAAATAAATGATATCAGCAATCACACAGCAGGAGAATTTCAGGTTGTGCCTAAGGCTGCATTCCCACGAACGTATATCGGCTCAGTTTTCACGCCGAGCCGATATACGTTGTCCTCATCTGCAGGGGGGGGTGGGATGGAAGAGCCAGGAGCAGGAACTGAGCTCCCGCCCCCCTCTCTGCCTCCTCTCCACCACTCTGCACTATTTGCAATGAAAGGAGGCGGGATGGGGGCAGGGCTAAATTCAACGAATTAGCCCCTCCCCTGTCCCGCCTCTCCCCATTGCAAATAGTGCAGAGGGGCGGAGAGGAGGCAGAGAGGGGGGCGGGAGCTCAGTTCCTGCTCCTGGCTCTTCCATCCCACCCCCCCCCTGCACACGAGGACAACGTATATCGGCTCGGCGTAAAAACCGAGCCGATATACGTTCGTGTGACTTCACCCTTAGGACGCGTACCTACTTGCGTTGCCGATTTTCGCGTGTGAAAAACGCAGCGTTTTCGCGCGTTTTTGCGCATTTTCCGCGGCGTTTTTTGCGCGTTTTTTGCAGCCCTCCATTGACAATCATGGGTGCATTAAGTGAAAAATAAGGACACATATGCAACTGACAGTTCCTATGTGAAAAAACCCCACGAAACGGAAAAAAACCCCCAGATGGGCAAGAACACATTCTATACTAATTGCTCTTGAGAAAAAACGCAAAACATCACAGGAAAAAAAATCGCAAGTGGGTAGGCACCCTTAGGGCGCCCACCCACTGGCGATTTTTTTCCCTGCGAAATTCGCAGCATTTTTTTCTCTGCAGTGGTCTATGGGACTTGTAATGTTAAAATCGCGACTTCGCGGTAAATTGCGATTTTGCGCGATCGCGATTTTAACATTGTAATGTTAGACCACTGCAGAGAAAAAAATGCTGCGAATTTCGCAGGGAAAAAAATCGCCAGTGGGTGGGCGCCCTTAGGGTGACTATCCACTACAGTTTTTTTACTGCGAAATTCGCAGCGTTTTCTTTTCTGCAGGGATCTATGGGACTTGTAATATTAAAATCGCAATCGCGCAAAATCGCGTTTTCGCGGTAAATTGCGATTTTGCGCGATCGCGATTTTAACATTACAAGTCCCATAGACCCCTGCAGAAAAAAAACGCTGCGAATTCCGCAGTGAAAAAAAAACTGTAGTGGGTAGTATCCCTTAGGGCGCCTACCCACTTGCGATTTTTTTTCCTTTGCGTTTTGCGTTTTTTCTGAAGAGCAATTAGGATAGAATGTGTTCTTGTCCACTTGCGTTTTTTTTTTCGGTCCGTTGCAATTTTTAACATAGGAACTGTCAGTTGCATATGTGTCCTTATTTTTCTCTTAATGCACCCATGAATGTCAATGGAAATTAACGGAAAAGGCGCGAAAAAGGCGCGAAAAATGCTGCGTTTTTCACGCACGAAAATCGCAAATGCCAGTGGGTAGGCGCCCTTATAGTGGGGTTGCACTTCCTGCAGTGTAGACGCTGATGAATCTGCGGATAGTGATATCATTACGATTATCCCAGCTGCAGTGATGTAGATTCTTCTTCTGTCCATTCCAGCTCTGAGTTTATTATATACTACGTTCGCACAAGTATTGGGACAAACATAGAAGGTGATGAAATTGGATTTTTCAGTACGGTGTCGGGCTGACTTTGGCCTCAATGACCCCCCTAGGCCGCTTTCCACCAAATTCCAATAGATGTGTGTGGGGATTTACCTTCATTCCTCGAGGAGAGCTTCAGATTGTGATGATGGGCGTGTTGGATTGGCACGGATACAGTGTTTTAGTTCGTCCTGCTCGATGGGCTTGAGATTCATACTTTGAGTTGGCCAATGAAGTTTGCAGACGTTCTGCTCGCCCACACTGTGTGCCGTATGACATGGTGCTCGTCATGTTGGTAGAGACATGGAGCTGTACCCAAGTATTGCCACATTGTAGGTAATGCCATATTGTCTGGAATGTCTCTGTACCCATTGGTGTTGAGTTTGGACTTCACTATAACTAATGGCTCTAGTCCTTTCCAGCAACTACTCCCCCCACCCACACACACAACATAACAGAACCTCCTCCAAACTTCACTGTTGGGATGATGCAGCCGTATAGAAACCGCTCCCCTGGCAACCACCACACCCAAGGGTGGCCATCCGATCGAATGATGGTGACTGTGATTCATCTGTCCACAACACTTACTACCACTCACTTACAGTTCGTCGCTCAGAGCCCTATCCCATGCGTCGCTGTGCATTCATTGCTGTGATGTTGTGTGCAGCCCCTCGTCCATGCTGACCCTTCGCATGCCGTTCCCTACAGATGGTTTTGGTGGTAATGGACGTTTCAAGGGCCTGTGAGACCCCCTGAGTAAGGGCAGACGATGTGTGTGATGCCTTTCCAACTCCTGCAAGGCTTCATTGTCCACGTTCTGTCAGTTTATGAGATTGCCCTGAACGTGGCTGCACCGCACACACCAGTTGGTCTCCATCTCTTAATAACATGCCCAACAGTGGACTCTGGAAGGTCCAAAACTGCTGCAATGTCCCCTACTGAATTGGTTGGTGGAATCCCACCACCAGACCCCGTTGTCAGCACTAAACGTGGTGACATCCCCCCACCAGACCCCGTTGTCAGCTCTACACCTGGTGACATCCCCCCCCAGACCCCGTTGTCAGCTCTACACCTGGTGACATCCCACCACCAGACCCCATTGTCAGCTCTACACCTGGTGACATCCCACCACCAGACCCCATTGTCAGCTCTACACCTGGTGACATCCCCCCAACAGACCCCGTTGTCAGCTCTACACCTGGTGAAATCCCATCACCAGACCCTGTTGTCAGCTCTACACGTGGTGACATCCGCCCGCCAGACCCCATCATCAGCTCTAGACCTGGTGATACCCCACCACCAAACCTCATCATCAGCTCTACACCTCGTGACATCCCCCCCACCAGACCCCGTTGTCAGCTCAACGCCTGGTGACATCCCCCCCCAGACCCCGTTGTCAGCTCTACACCTGGTGACATCCCACCACCAGACCCCATTGTCAGCTCTACACCTGGTGACATCCCACCACCAGACCCCATTGTCAGCTCTACACCTGGTGACATCCCCCCAACAGACCCCGTTGTCAGCTCTACATCTTGTGACATCCCATCACCAGACCCCTTTGTCAGCTCTACACCTGGTGAAATCCCATCACCAGACCCCGTTGTCAGCTCTACATGTGGTGACATCCGCCCGCCAGACCCCGTCATCAGCTCTAGACCTGGTGATACCCCACCACCAAACCTCATCATCAGCTCTACACCTCGTGACATCCCCCCCACCAGACCCCGTTGTCAGCTCAACGCCTCGTGACATCCCCCCCCAGACCCCGTTGTCAGCTCTACACCTGGTGACATCCCACCACCAGACCCCATTGTCAGCTCTACACCTGGTGACATCCCACCACCAGACCCCATTGTCAGCTCTACACCTGGTGACATCCCCCCAACAGACCCCGTTGTCAGCTCTACACCTTGTGACATCCCATCACCAGACCCCGTTGTCAGCTCTACACCTGGTGAAATCCCATCACCAGACCCCGTTGTCAGCTCTACATGTGGTGACATCCGCCCGCCAGACCCCGTCATCAGCTCTAGACCTGGTGATACCCCACCACCAAACCTCATCATCAGCTCTACACCTCGTGACATCCCCCCCACCAGACCCCGTTGTCAGCTCTACACCTGGTGACATCCCATCACCAGACCACGTTGTCAGCTCTACACGTGGTGACACCCCCCCCCCCCCCCCGCCAGACCCCGTTATCAGCTCTACACCTGGTGACATCTGATGGTTTCTGTACTGGGATATGATGTGTGATCCTCTCCTTTATACCTAATGCTCCACACCACCTGACCGCACACGATTGATGGGGGGCCAATACATCTGTAAAAATAGTGTAAATGCTGCTGCTTGGATGTAATGATCTTTCTGTGGCGTTCTCCTGCCCTGCTCTATATGTGGTATCCTCTCTATGGTGAGGCTATGGCCCATTGTATAGTATACAGCACAGATCTGTTACATTGTATCATGTGCTCTCCCCACATTGTCAGGCTGTAGATAAGATTCCTCAGTGTCATGGAAGGTTCACAGTTAATGTAATGAATCACCGCACTCTGCCACTTGATGCAGGAAGACTCTTATATCAGCAGTGATGGCGCTTACCATTTGTGTTTGCGTCCTGATGATGGCTCTTTGGTTATAGTTTCCTTCTGGAACAGAGGATAATTTCCTCCTTCGTCTCCATACAATATCTTAAAATATTCATGACCACAGATGGCTGTGAGCGAGATTCGTTACGAGTGCCGCATGTTATGCCATTTAAGTTTAAGAGACGGGCGGCGGTGATAAAAAAAAGAGATGCGCCATTCTATTAGCTTACAGTATGAAGCTTTCATTCAGTCGTCACATTCTTGACAATCAGTGGTGAATCTAAGGCAGCGGCGCCGGAAAATTACTGTAAATTATTTTTCACAGTTCACAATCCACTTCCATGTCCGAATCTAATATATTTACCTTTGGGGGGTTTTGGCTCCTCGCTTTGTGGCCATTGAACATGTCAGTTTTATCTCATCATCTTCCTCCCCCATAATTCATACCAAACCCCATATTGCCCCATTCCGTCATGTGATATGTCCGTACTCCGGTCGTGACGTCGTTGCCAATGATAGAGACACAGATGCAATAAACTGGACAAACGTGGACGCAGTCTCTGAGCCTCCAAGAACAACGAAAGCTCTGCTGCCCATGCTGCCCATTGTGATAGATGACATGTGACTAATCTCTAGGGTCGATTTAATTACCAACATTCGTCACTGTGTAATATAGAAAATACATCCCCAGCTCAGTGTTAGTACGTACACTATCCCTGTGCTTTTCTGTGTATAGACAGTGTCTTAAAAAGGATTCAACCCCATAAAAAGTCAGCAGATGTCTCCGTAGTGAATGACTCTTATAGACCAGTTTGCTCCTAAATGCCAAACTCCACGCCATTTAGCACTGTGCACATCGTCAAAACGTTCGACAGCAGCTCTTCTGAATGTCTGTGATCTCTTCTACTGTCACACAGACATTATGGTTACTACTAAACTGGCTGTATCAAGAACATACAACAGGAGTAGTAAGGAAATTCTTTCTCTAGTGCTGAAATATCAAACGGCAGGACGTGTGATGTCTATCCAGATAAAAGCAAGAAAGAGATCGACAATCACCAAAGAGCTGTAAGAGCAGTCACACGATGGAGCCTCAACTATAAAAGTGGTCACACTATGGAGACTCTACTGTAAGAGCGCTCACACCATGGAGCCACTACTGTAAGATCTGTCACACTATGGAGCTCTACTGTAAGAGCGGTCACACTATAGAGCTCTACTGTAAGAGCGGTCACACTATGGAGCTCTACTGTAAGAGCGGTCACACTATAGAGCTCTACTGTAAGAGCGCTCACACCATGGAGCTCTACTGTAAGAGCAGTCACACTATGGAGCCTCTACTGTAAGAGCGGTCACACGATGGAGCCTCTACTGTAAGAGCGCTCACACCATGGAGCCACTACTGTAAGATCTGTCACACTATGGAGAATCTACTGTAAGAGCGGTCACACTATGGAGCTCTACTGTAACAGCCGTCACACTATGAAGCCCCTACTGTAAGAGCCGTCACACTATGGAGTCTCTACTGTAAGAGCCGTCACACTATGGAGCCCTTTTCTGTAAGAGTAGTCAAACTATGGAGCCTCTACAGTAAGACTGAGCACACTATGGAACCTCTACTGTAAGAGCGATTACACTAAGGAGCTCTTTACTGTAAGTGCAGTCATAGTATTGAGCTCTACTGTAAGAGCGCTCACACTATGGAGCCGCTACTGTAAAAGCAGTCGAATTATGGAACCTCTACTGTAAGAGCGGTCACACTATGGGGCTCTCTACTGTAGGATCCGTCACACTAAGGAGCCTCTACTGTAAGAGCTCTCACAATATGGAGTTCTCTACTGTAAGAGCACTCACACTATGGAGCTCCACTGTAAGAGCGCTCACACTATTGAGCTCTACTGTAAGAGCGCTCACACTATAGAGCCTATATTGTAAGATCTGTCACACTATGGAGCCTCTACTGTAAGAGTGGTCACACTATGGAGCTCTACTGTAAGAGCTCTCACAATATGGAGTTCTCTACTGTAAGAGCACTCACACTATGGAGCTCCACTGTAAGAGCGCTCACACTATTGAGCTCTACTGTAAGAGCGCTCACACTATAGAGCCTATACTGTAAGATCTGTCACACTATGGAGCCTCTACTGTAAGAGTGGTCACACTAAGGAGCCTCTACTGTAAGAGCTCTCACAATATGGAGTTCTCTACTGTAAGAGCACTCACACTATGGAGCTCCACTGTAAGAGCACTCACACTATTGAGCTCTACTGTAAGAGCGCTCACACTATGGAGCTCTACTGTAAGGCTGATCACACTATGGAGCTCTCTAGTGTAAGAGCGATTACACCATGGAGCCTCTTTAGTAAGAGCGGTAACACTATGGAGCCTCTACTGTAAGAGCGGTCACACTATGGAGCTCTCTTGTAGAGTTCAGATTGGAGCCATAGGTGTGGTAGCGACAGTTCTAGAGAGCAGTCCAGGAAAGACAGAGGTCGGGATTTGTAGTTTTTAATCGAAGTACAAATATAGGTGGCAGGAAGCGTTGTCGGGAAGGAAAGCCAGAGATTGGTCTCTGTGATCTAGGTTTGCAGTACAAATGTAGGAGGTGGTTTGCGTTTTTGGGAAGAAAGGCCAGAGATCGGTAACTGTAGCTCTCGGTTCGCAGTACAAATGGAGGAGGCAATAGTGTTATCGGGAAAGAAAGCTAGAAGTCTGTATCAGTAGGTCTTTAGTTTGATAACAGAGGAGCAGGCAGGAGTGTTGCTTGATCAAGGCTGTGGAGCACAATATTTAGGCACTGGAGGAGAGCCCAGGCCAGGATTATATGATGTCACTAATTAGAAGCAGGGCGGAGCCAAGAAAGGGAAGCAGAGGGTGGGACCAGTAAGGGAAACACAGGAACATGGCTAGGTGTTCAGCAGAGGAGTTGTCCAAATCTTGGATAGCATAGTGGAGAGAGCTGCCGACTGGAGTGCAGGAGGTCCCAGATTCAAGCCCTGACACCTCTATTGAAAGAACAGTCACACTATGGAGCCTCTACTTTAAGAGCAGGCACACTATAGAGCCTTTATTGTAAAAGTGGTGACACTATGGAGCCTCTACAGTAAGAGCCGTCATACTATGGAGCTCTCTAATGTAAGAGCAGTCAAACTATGGAGTTCTCTGTTGTAACAGCTATCATATTATAGAGCCTCTACTATAGGACCAGTAACACTATGGAACCTTTCCTAAAAAATGGTCACACTGTGCAGCTCTCTACTGTAAGACTTGTCACACTATGGAGCCTCTACTGTAAGAGCGGACACAATATGGAGCTTTACTGTAAGAGCGGTCATACTATGGAGCTCTCTACTATAAGAGCCCTCACACTATGGAGCCTCTACTGTAAAAGTGGTCACACTGTGGAGCCTCTACTGTAAGAGTGGTCACACTAAGGATCAACTACCATAAGTGAGGTCACACTATGGAGACTATACTGTAAGAGCGGTCACATTATGGAGCTCTCCACTGTAAGAGCAGTCACACTATAGAGCCTTTAAAATAATAGAGGCCACACCATGGAACCCCTACTGTAAGAGAGGTCACACTATGGAGCCTCTACTGTAAGATTGGTCACACTATGGAGTTTTTACGGTAAGAATGATCACACTATAGAGCTCTCTACTACAGGAGCGGTCACACTATGGAGCTTCTACTGTAAAAACAGTCACACTATGGAGCCTCTACTATATAATAATAATAATAATAATAAACTTTATTTGTATAGCGCCAACATATTCCGCAGCGCTTACATAGACAGGGGGAATACAGAAAGACAAAAGTACAAAAAATTACAGAACCACGGTTACAATCGTAATCAGTTGGTGGAAACAATAGGGGTGAGGGTCCTGCTCCAACGAGCTTACATACTACAAGTAATGGGGTGATACAGAAGGTAAAATGGCTGGAGGTGTGCACAGTATCGCGTGATGGAGAGTGAGGGATGCTATATACAGACAACAGTCAGACATTTAGCTATGCGACGGCAGGATCAATATGACTACAGGAGCGGTTTATGATGGCTAGCAGGGATTTCGGTCAGTAGGTCAGGGAGCATGTTATCAGGCAGTGTATAGAGGAGTTTGTTTAGGGAATGCGGTATGCATCCCTGAAGAGGTGCGTTTTTAGAGCACGCCTGAAGTTTTTCGAGTCCTGGATTGCCCGGATGTTCTTTGGTAGTGCATTCCAGAGGACTGGTGCTGCTCTGGAGAAGTCTTGGAGGCGGGAGTGAGAAGTTCGAATTAGAGGGGTGTGCAGTCTAGTTTCGTTTGCCGAGCGGAGAGCCCGGGCTGGGTGATGGATGGAGATGAGGGAAGCAATATAGGGGGGCGCTGCACTGTGGAGGGCTTTGTGGATTAAGGTAATAAGTTTAAATTGAATTCTATATTTAACGGGCAGCCAGTGCAGTGACCGGCACAGGGCAGAGGCATCTGAGTAGCGGCTGGACAGGAATATGAGCCTGGCTGCCGCATTCAGGATGGATTGGAGAGGGTAGAGTCTGGTGCAGGGGAGGCCGATCAGCAATGAGTTGCAATAGTCGAGCCGTGAGTGGATGAGGGCAACAATAAGCGTTTTCAGCGTGTCTATGGTGAGAAAAGAGCGGATTCTTGAGATGTTCTTGAGGTGCAGCTGACAGGTTCGGGCCACTGATTGGATGTAGGGGGTAAATGAGAGATCTGAGTCGAATATGACCCCAAGGCAGCGGGCATGTTGTTTGGGAGTTATGGTGGCGCCACACACTGAGATGGAGATGTCAGGATGAGGTCGGTTGGTGGAAGGAGGAAACACCAGTAAGTCAGTTTTAGAGAGATTTAGTTTTAGGTAGAGAGAGGACATCGTGTTAGAGACAGCAGACAGACAGTTGGTGATGTTTTGGAGGAAAGGTGCAGAGATGTCACGGGAAGAGGTGTATAGCTGGGTGTCATCAGCATAGAGGTGGTAATGGAGGCCAAAGCTCCTGATGGTTTGTCCAACAGGGGCTGTGTAGATAGAGAAAAGGAGGGGGCCAAGGACCGAGCCTTGGGGGACCCCAACAGCAAGGGGAAGAGAAGGAGAGGTAGAGCCAGCAAAGGAGACACTGAAAGAGCGGTCAGATAGGTAGGAGGAGAACCAGGAGAGAGCAGTGTATATAAAAGCGGTCACACTATGGAGCCTTTACTGTAAGAGCGGTCATACTATGGAGCTCTCTACTGTAAGAGCGGTCACACTATGGGGCCTGGACTGTAAGAGCGGTCACAATATAGAGCCTCTACTGTAAGAGCGGTCACACTATGGAGCCTCTACTGTAAGAGCGGTCACACTATGGAGCCTCTTCTGTAAGAGCGGTCACACTATAGAGCCTCTACTGTAAGAGCGGTCACACTATGGAGCCTCTACTGTAAGAGCGGTCACACTATGGAGCCTCTACTGTAAGAGCGCTCACACTATGGAGCCTCTACTGTAAGAGCGGTCACACTATGGAGCCTCTACTGTAAGAGCGGTCACACTATGGAGCTCTCTACTGTAAGAGCGGTCAAACTATGGAGCCTGTACTGTAAGAGCGGTCACACTATGGAGCCTCTTCTGTAAGAGCGGTCACACTATGGTGCCTCTACTGTAAGAGCGGTCACACTATGGAGCTCTCTACTGTAAGGGTGGTCACACTATGGAGCCTCTACTATAAAAGCAGTCATACTATGGGGCCTTTACTGTAAGAGCGGTCACACTATAGAGTTTCAACTGTAAGAGCGGTCACACTATGGGGCCCTCTTCTGTAAGAGTAGTCAAACTATGGAGCCTCTACAGTAAGACTGAGCACACTATGGAACCTCTACTGTAAGAGCGATTACACTAAGGAGCTCTTTACTGTAAGTGCAGTCATAGTATTGAGCTCTACTGTAAGAGCGCTCACACTATGGAGCCGCTACTGTAAAAGCAGTCGAATTATGGAACCTCTACTGTAAGAGCGGTCACACTATGGGGCTCTCTACTGTAGGATCCGTCACACTAAGGAGCCTCTACTCTACTCCACAATATGGAGTTCTCTACTGTAAGAGCACTCACACTATGGAGCTCCACTGTAAGAGCGCTCACACTATTGAGCTCTACTGTAAGAGCGCTCACACTATAGAGCCTATATTGTAAGATCTGTCACACTATGGAGCCTCTACTGTAAGAGTGGTCTCACTATGGAGCTCTACTGTAAGAGCTCTCACAATATGGAGTTCTCTACTGTAAGAGCACTCACACTATGGAGCTCCACTGTAAGAGCGCTCACACTATTGAGCTCTACTGTAAGAGCGCTCACACTATGGAGCTCTACTGTAAGGCTGATCACACTATGGAGCTCTCTAGTGTAAGAGCGATTACACCATGGAGCCTCTTTAGTAAGAGCGGTAACACTATGGAGCCTCTACTGTAAGAGCGGTCACACTATGGAGCTCTCTTGTAGAGTTCAGATTGGAGCCATAGGTGTGGTAGCGACAGTTCTAGAGAGCAGTCCAGGAAAGACAGAGGTCGGGATTTGTAGTTTTTAATCGAAGTACAAATATAGGTGGCAGGAAGCGTTGTCGGGAAGGAAAGCCAGAGATTGGTCTCTGTGATCTAGGTTTGCAGTACAAATGTAGGAGGTGGTTTGCGTTTTTGGGAAGAAAGGCCAGAGATCGGTAACTGTAGCTCTCGGTTCGCAGTACAAATGGAGGAGGCAATAGTGTTATCGGGAAAGAAAGCTAGAAGTCTGTATCAGTAGGTCTTTAGTTTGATAACAGAGGAGCAGGCAGGAGTGTTGCTTGATCAAGGCTGTGGAGCACAATATTTAGGCACTGGAGGAGAGCCCAGGCCAGGATTATATGATGTCACTAATTAGAAGCAGGGCGGAGCCAAGAAAGGGAAGCAGAGGGTGAGACCAGTAAGGGAAACACAGGAACATGGCTAGGTGTTCAGCAGAGGAGTTGTCCAAATCTTGGATAGCATAGTGGAGAGAGCTGCCGACTGGAGTGCAGGAGGTCCCAGATTCAAGCCCTGACACCTCTATTGAAAGAACAGTCACACTATGGAGCCTCTACTTTAAGAGCAGGCACACTATAGAGCCTTTATTGTAAAAGTGGTGACACTATGGAGCCTCTACAGTAAGAGCCGTCATACTATGGAGCTCTCTAATGTAAGAGCAGTCAAACTATGGAGTTCTCTGTTGTAACAGCTATCATATTATAGAGCCTCTACTATAGGACCAGTAACACTATGGAACCTTTCCTAAAAAATGGTCACACTGTGCAGCTCTCTACTGTAAGACTTGTCACACTATGGAGCCTCTACTGTAAGAGCGGACACAATATGGAGCTTTACTGTAAGAGCGGTCATACTATGGAGCTCTCTACTATAAGAGCCCTCACACTATGGAGCCCCTACTGTAAAAGTGGTCACACTGTGGAGCCTCTACTGTAAGAGTGGTCACACTAAGGATCAACTACCATAAGTGAGGTCACACTATGGAGACTATACTGTAAGAGCGGTCACATTATGGAGCTCTCCACTGTAAGAGCAGTCACACTATAGAGCCTTTAAAATAATAGAGGCCACACCATGGAACCCCTACTGTAAGAGAGGTCACACTATGGAGCCTTTACAATAATAGAGGCCACACCATGGAACCCCTACTGTAAGAGAGGTCACACTATGGAGCCTCTACTGTAAGATTGGTCACACTATGGAGTTTTTACGGTAAGAATGATCACACTATAGAGCTCTCTACTACAGGAGCGGTCACACTATGGAGCTTCTACTGTAAAAACAGTCACACTATGGAGCCTCTACTATAAAAGCGGTCACACTATGGAGCCTTTACTGTAAGAGCGGTCATACTATGGAGCTCTCTACTGTAAGAGCGGTCACACTATGGGGCCTGGACTGTAAGAGCGGTCACAATATAGAGCCTCTACTGTAAGAGCGGTCACACTATGGAGCCTCTACTGTAAGAGCGGTCACACTATGGAGCCTCTTCTGTAAGAGCGGTCACACTATAGAGCCTCTACTGTAAGAGCGGTCACACTATGGAGCCTCTACTGTAAGAGCGGTCACACTATGGAGCCTCTACTGTAAGAGCGCTCACACTATGGAGCCTCTACTGTAAGAGCGGTCACACTATGGAGCCTCTACTGTAAGAGCGGTCACACTATGGAGCTCTCTACTGTAAGAGCGGTCAAACTATGGAGCCTGTACTGTAAGAGCGGTCACACTATGGAGCCTCTTCTGTAAGAGCGGTCACACTATGGTGCCTCTACTGTAAGAGCGGTCACACTATGGAGCTCTCTACTGTAAGGGTGGTCACACTATGGAGCCTCTACTATAAAAGCAGTCATACTATGGGGCCTTTACTGTAAGAGCGGTCACACTATAGAGTTTCAACTGTAAGAGCGGTCACACTATGGGGCCCTCTTCTGTAAGAGTAGTCAAACTATGGAGCCTCTACAGTAAGACTGAGCACACTATGGAACCTCTACTGTAAGAGCGATTACACTAAGGAGCTCTTTACTGTAAGTGCAGTCATAGTATTGAGCTCTACTGTAAGAGCGCTCACACTATGGAGCCGCTACTGTAAAAGCAGTCGAATTATGGAACCTCTACTGTAAGAGCGGTCACACTATGGGGCTCTCTACTGTAGGATCCGTCACACTAAGGAGCCTCTACTCTACTCCACAATATGGAGTTCTCTACTGTAAGAGCACTCACACTATGGAGCTCCACTGTAAGAGCGCTCACACTATTGAGCTCTACTGTAAGAGCGCTCACACTATAGAGCCTATATTGTAAGATCTGTCACACTATGGAGCCTCTACTGTAAGAGTGGTCTCACTATGGAGCTCTACTGTAAGAGCTCTCACAATATGGAGTTCTCTACTGTAAGAGCACTCACACTATGGAGCTCCACTGTAAGAGCGCTCACACTATTGAGCTCTACTGTAAGAGCGCTCACACTATGGAGCTCTACTGTAAGGCTGATCACACTATGGAGCTCTCTAGTGTAAGAGCGATTACACCATGGAGCCTCTTTAGTAAGAGCGGTAACACTATGGAGCCTCTACTGTAAGAGCGGTCACACTATGGAGCTCTCTTGTAGAGTTCAGATTGGAGCCATAGGTGTGGTAGCGACAGTTCTAGAGAGCAGTCCAGGAAAGACAGAGGTCGGGATTTGTAGTTTTTAATCGAAGTACAAATATAGGTGGCAGGAAGCGTTGTCGGGAAGGAAAGCCAGAGATTGGTCTCTGTGATCTAGGTTTGCAGTACAAATGTAGGAGGTGGTTTGCGTTTTTGGGAAGAAAGGCCAGAGATCGGTAACTGTAGCTCTCGGTTCGCAGTACAAATGGAGGAGGCAATAGTGTTATCGGGAAAGAAAGCTAGAAGTCTGTATCAGTAGGTCTTTAGTTTGATAACAGAGGAGCAGGCAGGAGTGTTGCTTGATCAAGGCTGTGGAGCACAATATTTAGGCACTGGAGGAGAGCCCAGGCCAGGATTATATGATGTCACTAATTAGAAGCAGGGCGGAGCCAAGAAAGGGAAGCAGAGGGTGAGACCAGTAAGGGAAACACAGGAACATGGCTAGGTGTTCAGCAGAGGAGTTGTCCAAATCTTGGATAGCATAGTGGAGAGAGCTGCCGACTGGAGTGCAGGAGGTCCCAGATTCAAGCCCTGACACCTCTATTGAAAGAACAGTCACACTATGGAGCCTCTACTTTAAGAGCAGGCACACTATAGAGCCTTTATTGTAAAAGTGGTGACACTATGGAGCCTCTACAGTAAGAGCCGTCATACTATGGAGCTCTCTAATGTAAGAGCAGTCAAACTATGGAGTTCTCTGTTGTAACAGCTATCATATTATAGAGCCTCTACTATAGGACCAGTAACACTATGGAACCTTTCCTAAAAAATGGTCACACTGTGCAGCTCTCTACTGTAAGACTTGTCACACTATGGAGCCTCTACTGTAAGAGCGGACACAATATGGAGCTTTACTGTAAGAGCGGTCATACTATGGAGCTCTCTACTATAAGAGCCCTCACACTATGGAGCCCCTACTGTAAAAGTGGTCACACTGTGGAGCCTCTACTGTAAGAGTGGTCACACTAAGGATCAACTACCATAAGTGAGGTCACACTATGGAGACTATACTGTAAGAGCGGTCACATTATGGAGCTCTCCACTGTAAGAGCAGTCACACTATAGAGCCTTTAAAATAATAGAGGCCACACCATGGAACCCCTACTGTAAGAGAGGTCACACTATGGAGCCTTTACAATAATAGAGGCCACACCATGGAACCCCTACTGTAAGAGAGGTCACACTATGGAGCCTCTACTGTAAGATTGGTCACACTATGGAGTTTTTACGGTAAGAATGATCACACTATAGAGCTCTCTACTACAGGAGCGGTCACACTATGGAGCTTCTACTGTAAAAACAGTCACACTATGGAGCCTCTACTATAAAAGCGGTCACACTATGGAGCCTTTACTGTAAGAGCGGTCATACTATGGAGCTCTCTACTGTAAGAGCGGTCACACTATGGGGCCTGGACTGTAAGAGCGGTCACAATATAGAGCCTCTACTGTAAGAGCGGTCACACTATGGAGCCTCTACTGTAAGAGCGGTCACACTATGGAGCCTCTTCTGTAAGAGCGGTCACACTATAGAGCCTCTACTGTAAGAGCGGTCACACTATGGAGCCTCTACTGTAAGAGCGGTCACACTATGGAGCCTCTACTGTAAGAGCGCTCACACTATGGAGCCTCTACTGTAAGAGCGGTCACACTATGGAGCCTCTACTGTAAGAGCGGTCACACTATGGAGCTCTCTACTGTAAGAGCGGTCAAACTATGGAGCCTGTACTGTAAGAGCGGTCACACTATGGAGCCTCTTCTGTAAGAGCGGTCACACTATGGTGCCTCTACTGTAAGAGCGGTCACACTATGGAGCTCTCTACTGTAAGGGTGGTCACACTATGGAGCCTCTACTATAAAAGCAGTCATACTATGGGGCGTTTACTGTAAGAGCGGTCACACTATAGAGTTTCAACTGTAAGAGCGGTCACACTATGGGGCCTGTACTGTAAGAGCGGTCACACTATGGGGCCCTCTACTGTAAGAGCGGTCACACTATGGGGCCTGTACTATAAGAGTGTTCACAATATAGAACCTCCACACTATGAAGTTTTTACTGTAAAAATGATCACACTATAAAGCTCTCTACTATAAGGCCTCATGTCCACGGGGAAAATCAGGCCCGCTACGGATTCTCCATGGAGAATCCGTAGCGGGTTCCTCCTGCCCCGCGGACATAAGGGTTGAAAATAACAATTGCTCACCTCTCTGCTCGCTCCGGGTCTTCCCTTCTTCGTGGCTTGATCTTCTCTCCGTCGCGGCCGGATCTTCTTTCTTCGGCCTGGCGGATGAGCACGGCACGCCGGCTGCGTGCCACACGCATGCGCCGGTCCGAAGAGAAAAGATCCGGCCACGGCGGAGAGAAGATGAAGCCTCGAAGAAGGGAAGATCCGGAGCAGGTGAATATATTCTGATTTTAGGTCTCCCGCGGATCCGGACGGCTTCCATAGGCTTCAATAGAAGCCTGCGGGAGCCGTCCGCATGGGAGACCCGCACCTAAATGAAGCATGTCCATTTTTTTTCATGCTCCATATTTTTTTAAATTCACTTTTATTGACCATCCGCGGGTATTTATCTACCCGTGGGTGGTCAATACATCCCTATGGGGTACGGATCCGCATGCGGGTGATCCGCTGCGGATTTAAAATCATCTTTTGCCTGTGGACATGAGGCCTAAGAGTGGTCACTGTATGGAGAGTGTACTGTAAGAGCGGTCACACTATAGAGCCTCTACTGTAAGAGCGGTCACACTATGGAGCCTCTACTGTAAGAGCGGTCACACTATGGAGCCTCTACTGTAAGAGCGGTCACACTATGGAGCCTCTTCTGTAAGAGCGGTCACACTATGAAGCCTCTACTGTAAGAGCGGTCACACTATGAAGCTCTCTACTGTAAGAGCGGTCACACTATGGAGCCTGTACTATAAAAGCAGTCACACTATGGGGCCTTTACTGTAAGAGAGGACTATGGGGCCTCTCCTGTAAGAGCAGTCACAATATAGAGCCTCCACACTATGAAGTTTTTACTGTAAGAATGATCACACTATAAAGCTCTCTACTATAAGAGCGGTCACACTATGGAGCTCTCTACTATAAGAGCGGTCACAGTATGGAGAGTCCACTGTAAAAACGGTCACACTATGGAGCCTCCACTATAAAAGCGGTCACACTATAGAGTTCTGTACTGGAAGAGCGGTCACACTATTGAGCTCTCTACTCTAATAGCAATAACACCATGCAGCCTATACTGTAAGAGCGGTAACATTATGGAGCCTCTACTTTAAGAGCAGTTTTACTATGGAACCACTATTGTAAGAACGGTCATAATATGGAGCTCTCTGCTATAAGAGCGGTCACACTATAGAGCAACTACCATAAGTGAGATCACACTATGGAGACTCTACTGTAAGAGAAGTCACACTATAGAGCCTGTACTGTAAGAGCGGTCACACTATGGAGCTCTCTACTGCAAGAGCGGTCACACTATGGAGCCTCTAGTGTAAGAGCGGTCACACTATGGAGCCTCTTCTGTAGGAGGTCTCACACTATGGAGTCTCTGCGGTAAGATCGGTCACACTATGGAGCTCTCCATAGTAAGTGAGATCACACTATGGAGTCTTTACAGTAACCGAGGCCACACTATGGAACCTCTACTGTAAGATTGGTCACACTATGGAGTTTTTACTGTAAGAATGATCACACTATAGAGCTCTCTACTATAAGAGAGGTCACACTATGGAGCCTCTACTGTAAAAACGGTCACACTATGGAGCCTCTACTATAAAAGCGGTCACGCTATGGAGCCTTTACTGTAAGAGCCGTCACACTATTGAGCTTCTACTGTAAGAGCGGTCACACTATAGGGCCTGTACTGTAAGAGAGGACTATGGAGCCTCTACTGTAAGAGCGGTCACACTATGGGGCCTGTACTGTAAGAGCGGTCACAATATAGAGCCTCCACACTATGAAGTTTTTACTGTAAGAATGATCACACTATGAAGCCTCTACTGTAAGAGCGGTCACACTATGGAGCCTTTTCTGTGGGAGTTCTCACACTATGGAATCTCTTCTGTAAGAGCGGTCACACTATGGGACCTGTACTGTAAGAGCGGTCACAATATAGAGCCTCTACTTAACTGCAGTTACACTATGGAGCCTCTACTGTAAGAGCGGTCACACTATGGAGCCTCTACTGTAAGAGCTGTCACACTATGGAGCTCTCTACTGTAAGAGCGGTTAATCTATGGAGCCTCTACTGTAAGAGTGGTTACATTATGGGGCCTCTACTGTAAGAGCGGTCACATTATGAAGCCTCTACTGTAAGAGCGGTCACACTATGGGGCCTCTACTGTAAGAGCGGTCACATTATGAAGCCTCTACTGTAAGAACAGTCGCACTATGGAGCCTTTTCTGTAGGAGCTCTCACACTATGGAGTCTCTACGGTAAGATCGGTCACACTATGGAGCTCTCAAGAGTAAGTGAGATCACACTATGGAGCCTTTACAGTAACAGATGCCACACTATGGAACCTCTACTGTAAGATTGGTCACACTATGGAGCCTCTACTGTAAGAGCGGTCACACTATGGAGCCTCTACTGTAAGAGCGGTCACACTATGAAGCCTCTACTGTAAAAACGGTCACACTATGGAGCCTCTACTATAAAAGCGGTCACACTATGGAGCCTTTACTGTAAGAGCCGTCACACTATAGAGCTTCTACTGTAAGAGCCGTTACACTATAGGGCCTGTACTGTAAGAGCCGTTACACTATAGGGCCTGTACTGTAAGAGAGGACTATGGAGTCTCTACTGTAAGAGCGGTCACACTATGGGGCCTGTACTGTAAGAGCAGTCACAATATAGAGCCTCCACACTATGAAGTTTTTACTGTAAGAATGATCACACTATGAAGCCTCTACTGTAAGAGCGGTCACACTATGGAGCCTTTTCTGTAGGAGTTCTCACACTATGGAATCTCTTCTGTAAGAGCAGTCACACTATGGGGCCTGTACTGTAAGAGCGGTCACAATATAGAGCCTCTACTTAACTGCAGTTACACTATGGAGCCTCTACTGTAAGAGCGGTCACACTATGGAGCTCTCTACTGTAAGAGCGGTCAATCTATGGAGCCTCTACTGTAAGTGAGATCACACTATGGAACCTTTACTGTAAGATAGGTCACACTATGGAGCCTTTACAGTAACAGAGGTCACACTATGGAGTTTTTACTGTAAGAATGATCACACTATAGAGCACTCTACTATAAAAGCGGTCACACTATGGAGCCTTTACTGTAAGAGCGGTCACACTATGGAGCCTTTACTGTAAGAGCTATCACACTATGGGGCCTGTACTGTAAGAGAGGACAATGGAGCCTCTACTGTAAGAGCGGTCAAAATATAGAGCCTCCACACCATGAAGTTTTTAGTGTAAGAATGATCACACTATAAAGCTCTACTGTAAAAACGCTATGGAGCCTCTACTGTAAGAGCAGTCACATGAGGGAGCCTCTACTGTAACAGCAGTCACACTATGGAGTCTTTTCTGTAGGAGTTCTCACACTATGGATTCTCTACTGTAAGAGTGGTCACACTATGGAGCTCTACTGTAAGAGTGCTCACACTATGGGGCTCTCGATTGTAAGATCGCTCACACTATGGAGCTGTCTACTGTATAAGCCGTCGCAGCATTATGCAGCCTCTACTGTAAGAGCGATCAAACTATGGAGTCTCTACTATAAGAGAGGTCACACTATGGTGGCTCCACTGTAAGAGCCGTCCCACTATGGAGCCTCTACTATAAAAACATTCACACTATTGAGCCTCTGCTGTAAGAGCGATCACAGTATGGAGTCTCTACTGTAAGAGCGGTCACACTATGGAGCCTCTACTGTAACAGCAGTCACACAATGGAGCCTCTACTGTAAGAGCGGTCACACTATGGAGCTCTCTGCTGTAAGAGCGGTCACACTATGAAGCCTCTACTGTAAGAGCGGTCACACTATGGAGCTCTCTACTGTAAGAGTGGTCAAACTACAGAGACGCTACTTAATTGCAGTTACACTATGGAGCCTTTACTGTAAGAGCGGTCATACTATAATGCCTCTACTGTAAAAGCGGTCACACTATGGAGCCTCTACTGTAAGAGCGTTCACACTATGGAGCTCTCTACTGTAAGAGCGTTCACACTATGGAGCTCTCTACTGTAAGAGCATTCACACTATGGAGCCTCTACTGTAAGAGTGGTCACACTATGGAGCTCTCTACTGTTAGAGCGGTCACACTAAGCAGCTTCTACTGTAAGAGCGCTCACACTATGGAGCCTCTACTGTAAGAGCAGTCACAATAGGGAGCCTCTACTGTAACAGCAGTCACACTAGGGAGCCTCTACTGTACGAACAGTCACACTATGGAGCTCTAATGTAGTAGTGGTCACACTATGGAGCCTCTACTGTAAGAGCGTTCACTTTATGGAGCCTCTACTGTAAGAGCTTACACTATGGAGCTCTTGATTGTAAGATCGCTCACACTATTGAGCTCTACTGTAAGAGTGGTCACACTATGGAGCCTCTACTGCGAGTGCACTCACACTATGGAGCCTCTACTGTAAGAGCACTCACACTTTGAAGCCTCTAGCGTAAGAGCGGTCACCTTATGGAGCCTCTACTTTAAGAGCGCTCACACTAAGGAGCTTTCTATTGTAAGATTGCTCACACTATGGAGCTCTCTACTGTAAGAGCCATCGCACTATGCAGCCTCTACTGTAAGAGCCGTCTTACTATAGAACCTCTACTGTAAGAGCCATCACACTATAGAGCCTCTACTATAAGAGCGGTCACACTATGGAGCCTCTACTGTAAGAGCGATCACACTATGGAGCCTCTATTGTAAGAGCGGTCAAACTTTAAAGCCTCAACTATAAGAGTGGTCACACTACAGAGCTCTCTACTGTAAGAGCTATCATACTATGGCGCCTCTACTATAAGAGCGGTCACACTATGGAGCTTCTACTGTAAGAGCCTTCACACAATGGAGCCTCTACTGTAAGAGCGGTCACACTATGGATTTCTCTAATGTAAAAGCGGTCACACTATGGAGCTCTCTACTGTAAGAGTTGTCACATTATGGAAGCTCTACTGTAAGAGCGGTCACACTATGGAGCCTCTACTGTAAGAGCGATCACACTATGCAGCCTCTACTGTAAGAGCGATGTCACTATGGAGCCTCTACTGTAAGATCGGTCACACTATGGGGCCTCTACTGTAAGAGCGGTCACACTATGGAGCTCTCTACTGTAAGAGCAGTCACACTATGGGACCTCTACTGTAAGAGCGGTCACACTATAGAGCCTCTACTTAACTGCAGTTACACTACAGAGCCTCTGCTGTAAGATTGGTCACACTATGGAGCTCTCTACTGTAAGAGCGGTCACACTATGGAGACTCAACTGTAAGAGTGGTTACACTATGGAGCTCTCTACTGCAACAGCAGTCACACTATGGAGCCTCTACTGTAAGAGCGGTCACACTATGGAGCCTCTACTGTAAGAGCGGTCACACTATGGAGCCTTTTCTGTAGGAGCTCTCACACTATGGAGTCTCTACTGTAAGAGCCGTCACACTATGGAGTCTCTACTGTAAGAGTGGTCACACTATGGAGCTCTCTACTGTAAGGGTGGTCACACTATGGAGCCTTTACTGTAAGAGAGGTCACACTATGGAGTCTCTACTGTAAGAGTGGTCACACTATGGAGCTCTCTACTGTAAGGGTGGTCACACTATGGAGCCTTTACTGTAAGAGAGGTCACACTATGGAGCTCTACTGTAAGAGTGGTCATGCTATGCAGCCTCCACTGTAAGAGCGGTCACACTATAGACCCACTACTGTAAGAGCGGTCACACTATGGAGCCTCTACTGTAAGAGCGGTCACACTATGGAGCTCTACTATAAGAGTGGTCACACTATGGAGCCTCTACTGTAAGAGCGGTCACACCATGGAGAATCTACTGTAAGAGCGGTCACACTATGGAGCCTCTACTGTAAGAGCGGTCACACTATGGAGTCTCTACTGTAAGAGCGGTCACACTATGGAGCCTCTACTGTAAGAGCGGTCACACTATGGAACCTTTACTGTAAGAGCGGTCACACTATGGAGCCTCTACTGTAAGAGCGGTCACACTATGGAGCCTCTACTGTAAGAGCGGTCACACTATGGAGCCTCTACTGTAAGAGCGGTCACACTATGGAACCTTTACTGTAAGAGCGGTCACACTATTGAGCCTCTACTGCAGGATGTGGTCGGTGATTGCGGTTGATGTGTAGTAGGTGTCGGGCAGCTGATAAATGACGCTCATTCATGTACATTATGTGGTGGTCTGTCCCTCTGCACCCTTAGACATTGCACTAATAGAACATGGATTCTCATGTGGGTGGGGGGTCACTTCTGGGGCAATCATTTTTTTGGTCCACATTCCACATGAAGTAATGTAAATGAGTAATTATACAGTATATCTGCCGGGAACGAGGTGCAGACTCAGGGGGGCACATTGTGAGATGCACACTGCCTTCCCCCGGTTTCTCTCTCATAGATGGGTGACCTATATAAGAGTTAATGGATGCAGAGATGCAAATGGCGAGGTGCCTGCTTCCCCCTCCATGAGTCATCAGCAGCCGCCACCATAAATTCCCTCTACACACTGTGACTTTCCATAAATTCATCGCATTAAACTCAGTGATGCTGCAGGCAATGTATGGAAGTCTAGGGAGCGAATGTGGGTGAGCGGGGGCGGGGAGCACGGTCTCTCCCAAAGCTAAAATCAGACACAGAAGACGTCCCCCCCCCCCCTCGCTGACAATAGGAGAACTCCGAGAGTAAGATAGAGCTGCCGAAATATTGTAGAATGTGACACAATAACTGGGCTGCTACTACACTATCTATAGGGGTCAACCTGTCCACATACCCTCAGGCTACCTACACACCCGGGAGCGCAAAATTGGGCCAAGAAATTATTCGAATGTAGCGCTTACTGATGTGTTTTTCACACCGTAAGAGGATCACAAGTGTTTTCCATTGATGCCAATGGGAAACATCACATTGCACTCGCATGCACATCACATTGCATGAGAGTGCCATGTGATGTCTTTTAAGGTCCCATAGACAACAAAGGGTGAGGCATTCTGAGGAAACGCCAAAAGATAGAACATGCTGCGATTGTTATCCTTGCCGCTTCGCAGCAAAGGAAAAAAATCACTCATGTGAATAAGTTATAGTATTTTAAAGTTGAAAAATAACATATGTCCATCCAGTTCAACCTAGTAACCCCCAATGTTGATCCAGAGGAACGCAAAAAAACCAAACAATGAGGTAGATGCCGATTTTCCCCATTTAAGGGGGAAAAGTACCTTCCTGACTCCAAGCTGGCAATCGGAATAATCCCCGCATCACCAACTCCTTTGAAGTTAGTATTGATTATTACTTATAATACTGTATCGCTCAAGAAAGGCATCCAGGCCCTCTTGAACCCCTTTATAGAATTTGCCATCACCCCGTCCTCAAGCAGAGAGTTCCACAGTCCCACTGCTCTTACAGTAAAGAACCACTTTCTATGTCAGTGTAGAGACCTTTTTTCTCTAGATGTTGAGAGCACCCCCTTGTTACAGTCCTGGGTATAATAGATGATGGGAGAGATCTCTGTATTGTCCCCTAATATATCTATACATAGTTATTAGAGCGCCCCCTTGTTACAGTCCTGGGTATAATAGATGATGGGAGAGATCTCTGTATTGACCACTGATATATTATACATAGTTATTAGAGTGCCCCCCCTGTTACAGTCCTGAGTATAAATAGATAATGAGAGAGATCTTTGTATTGACCCCTGATATATCATACATAGTTATTAGAGCCCCCTCTTATTACAGTCCTGGGTATAAATAGATAATGGGAGAGATCTCTGTACTGCCCCCTGATATATTTATACATAGCTATTAGGCTGCCCCTCAGCCTTCTTTTTTTTAACTAAATAACCCCAATCTTGATAACCTCTCTGGGTATTGTAGTCCACCCATTGCATTTACTACTTTAGTTCCACCTTTGTACCCGCTCAAGCTCTGATATGTCCTTCTTGAGCACCGGTGCCCAAAACTGTCCACAATATTCCATATGTGGTCTGACCAGTGACTTGTAAAAAGGAAGAACAATGTACTCATTATGCGCCCCTAGACCTCGTCTGATGCACCCTATGATCTTATTTGCCTTGGCAGCAGCTGCCTGACACTGGTTGCTCCAGTTAAGCTTACAGGTAACTAAAACCTCCAAGTCCTTTTTCATATCAGCGTTACCCAGTGGTTTCCCATTTAGTGTGAAATGGTGACATGTATTTCCTCTGCCCATGTGCAGAACCTTACATTTATCAGTGATACGCCTCATTTACCACTTTTCTGCCCCCAACTTATCCAGATTCTCTTGCAATCTCCTTGGTCCTCTCTTGTGTTAATATCCTTACATAGTTTTGTATCATCTGCAAATATTAATATTTTATTGCACAATCCTTCTACCAGGTCATTAATAAATATATTAAAAAGAATAGGGCCCAGTACTGCCCCTGTGGTACCCCACTAATAACGGTGACCCCTCTAACACTGCCCCCTGTGGTACCCCACTAGTAACAGTGACTTCTCCAATACTGCCCCCTGTGGTACCCCACTAGTAACAGTGACCCAATCAGAGTGTGTTCCATTTATAACCCCCCTCTGCTTTCTATCACTGACCAGTTACTTACCCACTTACCCACATTCTCACCCAGACCAAGCCTTCTCATTTTATATACCAACCTTTTATGCGGCACAGTATCAAACACTTTGCAAAAGTCCAGATACACAAAATCCAGTGACTCCCCGGTCCAGTCTACAAATTACCTCCTCGTAGAAGCTGATCAGTTTGGTTTGACAAGAGCGATCTCGCCTAAACCCCTGATGATACGAAATTATACAGCTATTTTCCTTGAGGTCTTCCAGGATAGCATCTCTTAGAAACCCCTCAAACATTTTACCACAATAGACATAAGACTTACTGGCCGTAGTTTTCAGGTTCACTTTTTGACACCTTTTTGAAAATTGGCACATTGGCTATACACCAATCCAATGGAACAAACCCCGCTACTATAGAGTCATTAAATATAAGAAGCAGGGGTCTGTGTATCATATTACTTAATTCTCTAAGAGCCCGGGGACGCGGTGATTTATCTGTTTTAATCTTTTTACAATGGTTCTACACTACTTCCTGGGTTAAGGCCCATTTAGACACAATGATTATCACTCAAAAATCGCTCAAAGCCATCTTTTGAGCAATAATCGTTGTCTGTGACTGCACTGACATTGTGCAGTTTTCGTTAAACCATCGCTCATTGTTGTCTTTCAGTGTGCTGAAAGACAACGATGAGTCTTATCAGGGATTCACAGCGGGATACAGCTGATACTATTGTTTCAGTTGTATCCCGCTCCCTGATGACAGGCTGGGTATGAAGAACAGAGCGGTCCAGCTGCGTTTTCCATACCCTGCATGGAGCGCTCGGCTATATAACAGCCGGGCGCTCCGTGCAGAAAACAGCTGGATGCAGAAGACAAGCGGTGACACCCCTGTTGTCTTCTGCATCCTCCGCTCAGAGTGCTCGGCTATATAACACCCTGCTTCTCTTCTGCATCCTCCGCTGGGAGCGATCGGCTGTATAACAGCTGGGCGCACCCAGCGGGGAACAGCTGGATGCAGAGAACAAGTGGCCCCCTGCTTGTTCTCTGCATCCTCCAGACCACAAGGTGATCGCTCAACGTTTGAGCGATCATCTTGCGATGTAAATGACACAACGAGTATCGCTCAAAAGACATCTTTTGAGCGATAATCGTTGCGTCTAAATGGGCCTTTAGACTGGTGGCATTTAGTGGAGAGTTTACATTATCATTCTGCATCTAATTTGACATTTAATTTTCCTATGTGAATACACTGGAGAAAAAGCAATTTAATGGATTTGTTTTCTGCTCATCGCCCTCTACAATTTATCCTACATTATTTATTAAAGGATCAACACTTTCAGTATTATTCTTATTACTGTTTGTATAGTTCAAGAACAGTTTACGGTTAGTTTTATTCTCTTTGGCAATAAGTCTCTCTGTTTACTTCTTTACTGCTTTTATCTGATTTTTACATAATTAATTGTTTTCCTTGTAGGTTTTTAGAGCTTCTCCGCTGCCTTCTTGTTTTAGTAGTTAAATGCTTTCTTTTTACTGTTTATTGTCCCCTTTACATCTTTATTAAGCCATATTGCTTATCTCCTATTACTAAGTCTTTTATTCCTGTAAGGTATGAACCGCTCACAGTAAGTAATTAGGATGTTTTCAAACATTTCCCCTTTTACTGTTTGTACTCTTATTTTTGAGAACATTATCCCAGCCAATCAGGTTAAGGGCATCACTAAGCTGAACTTGGCCTTCGTAGCTCCCCTATAAAACTCTCTTGAAGAACAAGTTGAAATGTATTATATTATGGTCACTATTTCCCAGGTGCTCCCCAACCTGCACCCCTGTTATTCTGTCAGGTCTGTTGGTTAATATTAAGTCCAAAATGGCCGTCCCCCTAGTTGGATCCTGTACAAGTTGGGTGAGGTAATTATCTTTGGCAATTGACAGAAAGTCGTTACCTTTATGAGATCTGCAGGCTTCGGCTTACTAGTTTATATCCGGATAGTTAAAGTCCCCGATAATAATTACCTCATTGTGATTAGCTGCTTCATCTATTTGCTTCAATAATAGATTTTCAGTGGTTTCTGCTATATTTGGTGGCCTATAGAAAATCTATAAGGAATTTCTTGTTGTTTTTCTCTCTATGTATTTCCACCCATAGACACCCTACATGTTCATCTCCCTCCCATATATCTTCCCGTAGTGTGGGTTTTAGGGCTCTTTCCCACGAGTGTATATCGCCTGAGCTCCGCCCATCCCCCTCCCATTGCAAAGGACAGCGGGAAGGAGAGCAGAGCTGAGCCTGCGATGGGAAGGGTGGGGAAAGGGGCGACAGCATGGTAGTCTTGGCGCATCTGCGCCGGGACCCATGCTATCTGAACGGGCGCACAAACACTCGATCTGTGCACCCATTCACCAGTTTTCTCTCTCCCAACGTAGCGTATATCGGCCAGCCGTGAAAACGGCGTCCGATATACGCTCGTGGGAAAGAGCCCTAAAACAGGATTTTACATAAAGACAAGCCCCTCTCCCTTTCTGGTTTTATGATCCTTTCAGAACAGACTGTAACCCTGTAAATTTACCTCCCAGTCACAGCCTTCATCCAACCAGGTCTCCATAATAATGTCTGTGGGAATATCCACTATGTCGTAGTTTTCCTCAGACATTATTACTTCTAGTTTGTCTACTTTATTGGTCAGATTTCTGGCTGTAGTCACCATAAAGTTTAGAAGGTTTGGGTTATTTTTTTATATTAAGGGTATCCCTACTAACTGTTCTGCCAGTTCTAACTGTTCTCATTATTCCCGCCGTCCTGCCACATGTAGGGTCACTACTCGTGTCTGCCGCCCTCATGCGGTTCTGGGCAGCTGCAAGCGTCACTCTACTCTCCCTGTCTGCTTTCGTCCAGCACTGAGAGGGTTAACCAGCTTTCTGGCTCTCAGCTCAGCTGTGGGGTTAATTAGGCATTTCTCCTCTATTTAAGCTTAGCTGTTGTACTTCCTCAAGGCCTTAGAATTGTTGTGCGTTAGGTTCTGACACTCAGCTTTCTTTGGTCACCTACTTCTGTCTGAGTTCTGTCTGCATTCCTGAGTTTGTGTCTGGATTCTGTTTATGCAGTCTGAGCTCTGCATCTGTCTGTATGTTTGTTTTCTGTCAGTTCCCATTCCTGTCTATGGTTTGCCCCTGTCCTCTCTTGCATCTGTGTGCGCCTTTGTCTGCTGCCAGTTCCTACATTTATTCCATCAGGGAAAGTCAGACCCAAGGTTCCACTGCAGGGCCGCCCTTATCGGGGTGACCGTCTTGCTGGTAGGTAGGGGCTTTCCATTTACTCTGCAGCCAAGAGGCAGTCACTCCTTTCCTGGCCTAGTCCCTTTATCTGGAGTCAGCTGCCCACCATACCAAGACAGGTCTAGGCTTGGTTGGTTGGTCCAGTAGATCCTCATTCCATAATCTGTAACACTTCATTTCTATTACTTAGTCCTTGGTCACTGTCTACACTGTCCTCCCCCCTATCTCTCTGGTGCGCCCCCCAGTCCCTAGTTTAAACACTCCTCCAGCCTTCTAGAACTCTTCTCTCCCAGCACAGCTGCACCCTCCTCATTAAGATGCAGCCAGTCCCAATGGTAGAGCTTGTAGCCAACAGCAAAATCATCCCAGTTCTCCAGGAACCCAAATCCCTCCTTTCTACAACAACTCTGGAGCCACTTGTTTGTCTCCCAAATCTCCCACTACCTTTTTGGTGTGGCTCGTGGTACAGGTAGTATTTCAGAAACTACTACTTTGGAGGTCTTTAGCCTAAACTTACCTCCTAGTTCCCTGAAATCATTTTTAAGGACTTTTCACCTACCTCTAAATTTCATGGTATTGCTAATGTGTACCATGACCACTGGATCCTCAACCCCCCCCCCCCCCCCCCCAGTAATCCGTTAGCCCGATCCGCGATCTGTCGACGTTCGACGATTCCGCTCTTTGTGGCAGATTGCTCTGTGTGTCCCCCTAATAATTGAGTCTCCCATTACCAAGACCTGTCTAGCCTGCCCTACGCTCCTATTCCCCTTCTTACTGGAGCAGGCATCCCCCAGGTGGTCAGATGGCATGTCATGCTGCAGCGATGCTAACCCTGTAATGGCATCCCCCTCATCTGCCAACTTTGCAACTTTGTTGGGGTGTGCCAGTTCAAGACTATCCCCCCTGGATCTCTTCCCTCTACCCCTCCTGTCACCCAGTTAGCTGCCTGCTCATCCTGCTCTCCCAAACTACCCTCTACCCCACAACTACCCCAGAGGGTGCAGCTCAGTGAGCAGCAATCTCCTTTCCATGTTTTCATTTGATGTCAGAGCTGCAAGCTGTTCATTTAGATCCAAGATCTGGACTTCCAAATGCACAACACGCTCACGTCTCGTACAGCAGTATACACCCTCGGATATTGAATGGCTGTGATTGGTTCATCGAGCGCTGCAGTGATTGGCTAAGCCACGGCGCTCGAGAACCAATCAGAGCCAGTGCTTTCTGGAGGCGGGATTTTTTAACCCCCTGACCAGGAAGCACTGGCTGCAGACTACAAACAAGTGCCGCGGAACTGCCGAAGGAGAAGTGCGGCGGGGTAGACAGCGCCTGATAGGTAATGTATTGTTTGTTTCTTTTTTTAATGCAGCCAGGGTTTATTTTTGGGGTAGGGCTTATATTTCAAGCTCCCCCCAAAATTCCTGGCAAAAGAGGGCCACAAAATCGCAGTCTCACCGCGAGAAAACTCAGTGATATCTCACAGAACACAGCTGCGATTTTTCTTGTGGCGATGTCGCTTGTGTGAAGGAGGCCTTAGTGTTTATTATCTGTTGGTTTGTATTCAGAAGTCTGGGAAAGCTGGGTGGCATCTAGCATGAATTTCCTGCTGTAATATACCTGTGGGGGGCGGGGCTGAGACCCCGCTGTAATATACCTGTGGGGGGCGGGGCTGAGACCCCGCTGTAATATACCTGTGGGGGGCGGGGCTGAGACCCCGCTGTAATATACCTGTGGGGACGGGGCTGAGACCCCGCTGTAATATACCTGTGGGGGCGGGGCTGAGACCCTGCTGTAATATACCCACTGTGGAATTAGCCTGGCATAGATTTATTCACAAATGCTAATATATGGGGGAGGGGGAGCAGCTCTGCACAGCCAATGACGAGTGTCTGGTCACAAATTTCATGACGGCGTCCATTAACAAATAGGAAAAAGGGGGCAAGAGGTGGGATATACATGTAAAAGGGGGCATATTTAAAGTGGCATATCTAATAGGGGCAATACAAGGCATTACTTCTAAAAGGGGATAAAAGATAACATATCTAATGGGACAAAAGGTGGCATATTTAAAAAGGAGCATTATTTCTAAAAGGCAGCAAGGCAGGGTATTATTAGGGGCATAAGGGTATTTGCCAGGTTGATGCACTCATGCACTGAGCTGATTTTTGTAGGACAGCACCATTCCCACTGCAGTGGCCAAACATGGTATTACAGACAAAGCTCCCATTCATTTCAATCAGAGTTTGGCCTGCAATGCGAAACTTGACCACTGCAGTGAGAACGGAGCTGTCTGCTTGCTGCATAAAATACCTCAGTGCACCAACCCAGTGAACAGCTAACTGTTGAGGGCCCCAGGTGGCAGACTTTTGCCAATCTACCTGTAGTACCACCTGATAAGGCGATCACTAGTTTACAAGTGGACAACTTCCTTAATGAATGGCAGAAAAGTGGCATTATTACCGAATGTGGCAGAAGGATGTATTACTGAGCAGGGGCATAAAGAAGGCATTATTACTAAGTGGCGGCACGTTTACTGTGTGGGAGTTACTATGTGAGCTCTACAGGGGGCACTAAAAAAAAGATACTATTATTGTTGGGGGCATCACAGGTGGCATTTTTACTGTCTGGGGAACTGCAGATAGGGAGTTTGTATACAAGTGTGAAAAAAGTAGTGAATATGCTGGAAAAGTGAAGAGCGAAAGATGTCTGTGTCATTCTGTAGAGACACGTTGTGAGAAGTCATCATGGTGATTTGGACTGGCTGGAGAAGAAAGGGGAAATTCAACAATTCTAGACAGAAAGTCAGTGAGGTAACTGCACTGTATTCACGTATACGGTATGCAGTGTCCTAACAGAGCTATATCTACCACATGGTGTATGTATGGGGTAATAGTGGTCTTCGTATAGTGCTTTTTTCTGCATTAGTATGGTGGTATTCCATCAGTACGTGACGGTAACATGTGATCACGGTGTGGCGGTATTATTTGACCCTTATATACTGTTATTGGTAATTCTGATCTTGGAACAGTGGCAGTGTGGAGGTTATATGAATGGTAATGGTATCAGCACCCTGTATACATCCCATATGTCTGGGGTAACCGCTCAGCGGTTAAAGGGGTTATCCAGGGATTTTTCAAATTCTTCCAGAGTGACATTGCGGCCCTTCCGTTGTCGGTGACGTCATCACTGAGGTGTTGGCTGACAACTCATTACAATAACTCAGCCCTTCTATCACGGCTGATGCAGAGAGAAGAGGGGCGCCTGAAACTCGATCCCATGACTTTTGGCACAGCAGCTTCCACAGCACCTTACGAACAGACGGGCTCCGCGCCGCACAGAGCGGTTAATCATTGGTGCTGTGGAGATAGACCGTCCGGCATCGCTCTCACGCCTCTCTGAGCCCCATTCACTACTTCAAGTCTCGGCGGGAGGGACGTCACTCGGTGGGCGGTCTAATAGGTGACGTGAGGGGAGAAGCTTCTCTCTATGACGTTCCTTAGTGGGCGTGCCAGGGGTGTGACGTCACGTCGCCATGGAGACAGGATTACGCCGGGCAGATGAGGTGGAGGCTCCGCTATTTCTGCACTTTCCTCTCCTCAGACTCCCGGAGCTGCTCGTCACCGCCGGCCACCGCCGCTGGCCCTCCACCACCGGGGAGCTCTGCGCGGGAGTGGCGGAACAACCCCTGCCTCATACCGGAGAGAAGTACGTCACTGTGCCTCATGCCTCCCTGTGCCGCCGCTGCAGAGAAGTACTTCTTACTTTATGGCTCGGAAATAACTTCGTTCCTCCTTGTACTCGTCGCATCTCATACCTCAGAAGTGCCTCACTGTACCCCATACCCCATCATACCCTGTGCCTCTCTGTACCTCATACCCCGTCATACCCTGTGCCTCACTGTACCCCATACCCATGTGCCTCACTGTACCCCATACGCATCATACCCCGTACCCTGTGCCTCACTGTACCTCATATCCCATCATACCCTGTACCTCATACCCCGTCATACCCTGTGCCTCACTGTACCCCATACCCATCATACCCCGTACCCTGTGCCTCACTGTACCTCATATCCCATCATACCCCGTCATACCCTGTGCCTCACTGTACCCCATACCCATGTGCCTCACTGTACCCCATACCCATCATACCCCATACCCATGTGCCTCACTGTACCCCATACCCATCATACCCCGTACCCTGTGCCTCACTGTACCTCATATCCCATTATACCCTGTACCCTGTGCCTCACTGTACCCCATACCCATGTGCCTCATTATACCTCCTACCCGTACCCATGTAAACCCTGTGCCTCATTGTACCTCATACCCCGTACCCAAGTACACCCTGTGCCTCATTGTACCTCATACCCCGTACCCATGTACACCCTGTGCCTCATACCCCGTACCCAAGTACACCCTGTGCCTCATTGTACCTCATACCCCGTACCCATGTACACCCTGTGCCCATGTACACCCTGTGCCTCATTGTACCTCATACCCTGTACCCATGTACACCCTGTGCCTCATTGTACCTCATACCCCGTACCCATGTACACCCTGTGCTTCATACCCCATCATACCCCGTACCCAAGTACACCCTGTGCCTCATTGTACCTCATACCCCGTACCCATGTACACCCTGTGCCTCATTGTACCTCATACCCCGTACCCATGTACACCCTGTGCCTCATTGTACCTCATAACCCATGTACACCCTGTGCCTCATTGTACCTCATATCCCATGTACACCCTGTGCCTCATTATACCTCATACCCCGTACCCATGTACACCCTGTGCCCATGTAACCCTGTGCCTCATTGTACCTCATACCCCGTACCCATGTACACCCTGTGCCTCATTGTACCTCATATCCCAAGTACACCCTGTGCCTCATTGTACTTTATACCCCGTACCCATGTACACCCTGTGCCTCATTGTACCTCATACCCCGTACCCATGTACACCCTGTGCCTCATTGTACCTCATACCCCGTACCCATGTACACCCTGTGCCTCATTGTACCTCATATCCCATCATACCCCATACCCCCCTTGTACCTCCTAACTCATGCCTCATCATACCGCATACCCATGTGTACCCAGTGCCTCAATATACCTCATACCTGTCGCCCATGTACACCTGGTGCCTGAGAAGTAGTGGCTCGTATCGTGCTGTGCTTCCCGCCTCCGTGTAACTTTCTCCGTCCTGTAGAGCCACTGCCCGCCATCTTCTCCGTCCACAGCCCTGCAGACCCCCCAGCGATTATCAGACCATGCCTCCTGTATGTATATCCCTGCTGCTCCATCATACCTCATGTATGTACACCCCCGCCGCTCCATCATACCTCATGTATGTACACCCCCGCGGCTCCGTCATACCTCATGTATGTACACCCCCGCGGCTCCGTCATACCTCATGTATGTACACCCCCGCGGCTCCGTCATACCTCATGTATGTACACCCCCGCGGCTCCGTCATACCTCATGTATGTACACCCCCGCGGCTCCGTCATACCTCATGTATGTACACCCCCGCGGCTCCGTCATACCTCATGTATGTACACCCCCGCGGCTCCGTCATACCTCATGTATGTACACCCCCGCGGCTCCGTCATACCTCATGTATGTACACCCCCGCGGCTCCGTCATACCTCATGTATGTACACCCCCGCGGCTCCGTCATACCTCATGTATGTACACCCCCGCGGCTCCGTCATACCTCATGTATGTACACCCCCGCGGCTCCGTCATACCTCATGTATGTACACCCCCGCGGCTCCGTCATACCTCATGTATGTACACCCCCGCGGCTCCGTCGTGCCGCATATACCCCGTTTCCCGAAAATAAGACCTACCCCCAAAATAAGTCCTAGCATGATTTATCAGGATTGTTGATGATGCAGAAGGATTTTTGAGGATGCTTGAACTATAAGCCCTACTCCAAAATTAAGCCCCAGTTACAGGTTATAAAAAAAAAAGTTAATGCAAATAGTGTCCAGGCATCTTTACATGTTAAAAAAAAGAAAAATTGGGGGCAAAAATTAATATAAGACCCTGTCTTATTTCAGGGAAACGTGGTATGTATCTCTGCTGCTCCGTCATACCTCATATATGTATCTCCGCCACTCCATCTTACCGCATATATATGGATACCTGCTGCTCTGCCAAACCGCATATATATGCCTGCTGCTCTGTGATATCACATGTGTATACCCTCTGCACAGTAATACTATATGTATACGTATACCCGCTGCTCTGTCTTACTGCATATATATGTGTATATATAATATGTATAGCCAATTCTCAGTCATACTACCTATATATGTATCTTGCAATGTAAACTCGCACTGCACCATCATACCTCGTGCATCATTTATTTAATGACTAGATTATAAAATATGAGGACCTCTATATATTAGTAGCGTATAACGTGCGGCGGGGATGCACAGACCCAGCGTGTAACGTGCGGCGGGGATGCACAGACCCAGCGTGTAACGTGCGGCGGGGATGCACAGACCCAGCGTGTAACGTGCGGCGGGGATGCACAGACCCAGCGTGTAACGTGCGGCGGGGATGCACAGGGCCAGCGTGTAACGCGCGGCGGGGATGCACAGGGCCAGCGTGTAACGCGCGGCGGGGATGCACAGGGCCAGCGTGTAACGCGCGGCGGGGATGCACAGGGCCAGCGTGTAACGCGCGGCGGGGATGCACAGGGCCAGCGTGTAACGCGCGGCGGGGATGCACAGGGCCAGCGTGTAACGCGCGGCGGGGATGCACAGGGCCAGCGTGTAACGCGCGGCGGGGATGCACAGGGCCAGCGTGTAACGCGCGGCGGGGATGCACAGGGCCAGCGTGTAACGCGCGGCGGGGATGCACAGGGCCAGCGTGTAACGCGCGGCGGGGATGCACAGGGCCAGCGTGTAACGCGCGGCGGGGATGCACAGGGCCAGCGTGTAACGCGCGGCGGGGATGCACAGGGCCAGCGTGTAACGCGCGGCGGGGATGCACAGGGCCAGCGTGTAACGCGCGGCGGGGATGCACAGGGCCAGCGTGTAACGCGCGGCGGGGATGCACAGGGCCAGCGTGTAACGCGCGGCGGGGATGCACAGGCCCAGCGTGTAACGCGCGGCGGGGATGCACAGACCCAGCGTGTAACGCGCGGCGGGGATGCACAGACCCAGCGTGTAATGCGCGGCGGGGATATGTGTGTATTATATGGCTGGGTTGTATATAACACGCAGGATATAATGTATAGCTGCACTATAGTGTAATGTCGCGCACACCTATCGCCGTACAGCCGGCTTCACATCACTCATGATGTTCTGTATTTTGCCGGACGACTTCAGTCTCTGAAGGGTTAAATGCCTGTAAATAATCGCGTGGCGCACGAGAAGCCGTCGTCTTATAAACTCCGGGCCAGTAATAGATGGGTGATTCATGGCCCTGCTGGGATGTGATGTCTGCTGCGTGAGCGCAGAGAAGTGCTACTACGGGATGGCGTGTGACCTCTGTAGCGCCGCCGTCCTGCGCCTCCTGCACGCTCACAGTTCTCCCCGAGTTTTCTGCCTCACTAGTTTTATCTCCAGATGAGATCGCCCGACCTTCCTCTGTTTATGATCAAACTGCCCCATCTTTGGCTGTGCGGGTAATGCCACCGTCGCCACAATGTATCCAGTCAGCGTTAATCATTGTCTGTGCGCGATTAAACCAGAGAATCGTCATCTGCGCAGCGCCCTTGTCAGCGCCGCGTTATTTTTACACTCGGGCCTCCCATGGGCGGATTTACATTGTGATTCCGCAGCAAGTCCAGCCCATAGCATGCTACGTTAAAATGCGATTTCCTGACTATGAGCGGAAATTGATTGCCATTTTCCGCTAGAGGGTGAGAAATCGCAGCATACACACGGCTGGCTTCCATTATAGTCAATGGAAGCTGTCCGTCCCGCGGGACGGGATACGTGTCACCCCCCCCCCCTACCCCCAGTGTTGGCGTCTAGTACGCATGTGTGACGATATGCCGGCCGGCACATCCACAGCGCAGAAAGACGCCGCCGGACAGGTACGCAGGGGTCACCGGCCGGGCACGGGGTCTAACTCTGCTGCGGGGATCCCACATGCGGGGTTCCTAACCCCCCCCTTTCTCGTGAGAAGGAGGCCTAAATAGGAGATATATGGAGATATAAAGCTTTAGCTTGTTATGCTCTTAGCGACTCGGTTACTGTGTTCTTGCAGCCCTCACTGGGAGCACCATGAGGTAGAGGCTGTTGCACCGATTACAGGGATATGTCTGCTGTCTGCACCTGTACAGGAGTTTAGGAGAAACTTGCATTTTAATAGTTATAGCTAGATACAGAAGTAGTCCTGCATATTCATGAGCTGAAGGCTGGCCACACCCACCCTGCCCTCCAGCCAATGATTGGCAGCTCTCACTCTCCCCAGTAATAGGCAAACAGCAGTCAATCAGTGGCTGGAGGGCTCATGACTATCAGGACTACTTCCTGTAGTCCTCTATGCATGTGCTGATAAAATGGAAGTTTCTCCTAAACTCCTGCACAGATCCGCACAGCAGACATATCCCTGTAATCGGCGTGACGGTGACTAACTCATGCGGCCCTCAGATAGATGGGGACAGAGTCTTCAACTTATACAGTTTTTATTTTCAAAGGTTTCAAAAAAGGATTGAATTACCAAACTTTATTTAAAACAGACTTTACAGTGAAACACGTGCCACTCTATATGTAAAAACGGACACAAACGTATGGCTATATGTACCTGTACAGACCTATAGTGATGCTGGATACATGTGGGGCATGGAAGTAATGTTTTACAGTAACTGACAGCAAGCAGGGGTCTTGAAAATAGGGAGGAAGTCCCAGATCTCTTCATTATACAGAGATGGGTGTCGGGAAGGATGGAGATTCCGTAGTATGCGGGCCGTTCATTGTTATAGTTTATGTGGATTACGGCTCATCTGCTGGTACTTGTAGTGCTGCGCTGTGTGTCCTCTGGATATATATATATTATAAATGAATACATTTCTGTTCTTTAGGCACGGCCAAACACTGGACCAATCTGCCACAAAATGTGTCACATAGGTGAATCGGGCACTTTGGAAGGTTCTAGATCGCGGTCCTGTTCTCTGGGAAATACCGATCCCCATATATTCACAAACACAGGAATACATTCTATAATACTGGTGGCTGCGTATCTATATTATACACTCACTGTCAGGTACATCTTCCCCTAGAAGGTAGGTAGGTGTGTGTGTGTATGTGTGTGTGTGTATATATATATATATATGTGTGTGTGTGTGTGTGACTTTCTCTGTGATTGTAACGTTGTTATAAGTCAGTGCTTACAATATCAGAGCAAAAGGATCATTTATTATGGAGAACCGACTCCTTATAGGGAGGCTCCAGTATCCTGTTGTACCACCTCTAGCTTGGATACAAGATGTGAAGGGGCAGGCATGGAGGCTCTAGTACCCTGTTGTACCGCCTCTCGCTTGGATACAAGATGTAATACAGGCGGGCATGGAGGCATACATGTTCTGTATGGTATCTTGCAGCATATGGCTCCATATTTGCTTTAACTGAGCCTCAAGATTGTGCTAACTCGTAGACTGGAAGTTGGCGTCCAAGATGGTCCCATATATGCTCTATAAATCTGATGACCAGGCAGCCATAGAAGTGTGACAATGTTGTGGGGGCTCCTGTGACCCCCTTATGTGTACGGCTGAGCATTATCCTGCTGGAAGCCGCCATGAGAGGAACACATATGACTGCAGGATGTCCTGAACATATCGCTGAGCTGTCATTGTCCCTCGTACCACCACTAGGGGGGACTGACCATCATATACAAAGGCAACCCGGACCATCACACCAGCAGGGGGCAGTGTGCCGCTCCACAGCAAAGCCTGGATTGAGGCGCTCACCCTGAGGTCTCCAGACACTAACACAACTGTCACCAGCGCCCAACTAAGCCTGGATTCGTCACTGGAGACAACCCGGTTCCCCTCCGTAGCGTCCAGTGTAATCGTTCAAGACACCACAGCTAACGGAGGCGAAGGTGGGTGTCAAAAGCAGTACATGTAATGGGGGCCATGGGACCAAATGTCTTTCATCCAAGTGCCTGAAAATGGTTCCGACAGACACGGGTGTAACGATGGCGCCACCTGTCTCTGGATGGCGGACAATGGAACAGTTGAAGCTTTTCATGCTTGCCGGACTATCAGAGGATCCTCTCTACTGGTGGTTTGTAGGGGGTGTCCTGAGCCCGGTCACCTTGTGTGCCCCCATCACTCGTCCTAATGCCTCCTAACAGTCTGCTCAGAACGGCCGGTGGGGGACAATTCATCGATACGACCATCCAGCTTCTCACACCCCAATAATGCGCCCCCCTCTGGTAACGGGGTGAAATCTCTTCTCTGCGTTGTAGAGGCGTCTAGTGGTCAACAAGCTCTACACAAGCGGAAGAAGAGGTCACTACACACAAGGAGCCTCCGAGAGCCTTTTATAGGCCAAGGGGGGAAACCACTTCTAGGGCCTCCGGTGACAAGACTGTTCATCTAATCACCACTTTTTATAAAGTGTATAATATTGGCAGCTGTGGTGCAGTGCCGTGTATTATATAATATTGGCAGCTGTGGTGCAGTGCCGTGTATTATATAATATGGGCAGCTGTGGTGCAGTGCCGTGTATTATATAATATTGGCAGCTGTGGTGTAGTGCCGTGTATTATATAATATTGGCAGCTGTGGTGCAGTGCCGTGTATTATATAATATTGGCAGCTGTGGTGCAGTGCCGTGTATTATATAATATTGGCAGCTGTGGTGCAGTGCCGTGTATTATATAATATTGGCAGCTGTGGTGCAGTGCCGTGTATTATATAACATTGGCAGCTGTGGTGCAGCGCCGTGTATTATACAATATTAGCAGCTGTGGTGCAGTGCCGTGTATTATATAATATGGGCAGCTGTGGTGCAGCACCGTGTATTATATATTATTGGCAGCTGTGGTGCAGCGCCGTCTATTATATAATATGGGCAGCTGTGGTGCAGTGCCGTGTATTATACAATATGGGCAGCTGTGGTGCAGCGCCGTGTATTATACAATATGGGCAGCTGTGGTGCAGCGCCGTGTATTATACGATATGGGCAGCTGTGGTGCAGCGCCGTGTATTATATGATATGGGCAGCTGTGGTGCAGCGCCGTGTATTATATAATATTGGCAGCTGTGGTATGGCGCCGTGTATTATACGATATTGGCAGCTGTGGTGCGGTGCCGTCTATTATATGATATTGGCAGCTGTGGTGCAGCGCCGTCTATTATATGATATTGGCAGCTGTGGTGCAGCGCCGTCTATTATATGATATTGGCAGCTGTGGTGCAGCGCCGTCTATTATATGATATTGGCAGCTGTGGTGCAGCGCCGTCTATTATATGATATTGGCAGCTGTGGTGCAGCGCCGTCTATTATATGATATTGGCAGCTGTGGTGCAGCGCCGTCTATTATATGATATTGGCAGCTGTGGTGCAGCGCCGTCTATTATATGATATTGGCAGCTGTGGTGCAGCGCCGTCTATTATACGATATTGGCAGCTGTGGTGCAGCGCCGTCTATTATACGATATTGGCAGCTGTGGTGCAGCGCCGTCTATTATACGATATTGGCAGCTGTGGTGCAGCGCCGTCTATTATATGATATTGGCAGCTGTGGTGCAGCGCCGTCTATTATACGATATTGGCAGCTGTGGTGCAGCGCCGTCTATTATACGATATTGGCAGCTGTGGTGCAGCGCCGTCTATTATATGATATTGGCAGCTGTGGTGCAGCGCCGTCTATTATATGATATTGGCAGCTGTGGTGCAGCGCTGTATATAATATCAGGGCTGTGTATTGCGGTATATAATGTTGAGGACTATGGTTCTGGAGCTGGTTCATTGCAGTTGGTCTCCCGTACTCCGGCTCCGCTGATGCACGGTGTATTATATGTTGTATCGGTGAATGAGCCGCGTGTTGTATCCACACATGGACTCTCTCCAGAAGCCGCTGGCTCTGTCCCATGTGAGCGCAGCGGATATTAGTGTAGTGAGCAGCATTGGATTGTATCAGTGTCTATGTTGGAGTTACTGGACTGTGAAATGACGTCGCCGCGGCTCGTAGAGCTTCATTAAGAGCGGCCGCTGCCAGGAACACCCACTCTTCTTCCTCCGCTGCTCCCAGAAGCCCTTTCTTGGCATAAACGTCACTTTTCAGATTTTTGTAACGAGCCGGAAGATTCCTCGTATAGAGAACAGACCGTCTCCGTCTCGTCAGCGCAGCCCGCCAGCTGTGAACACGTGTGCGCAGATCCGGTACTGCCAAGTGGATTTTGGGATAAGCTGGGAGAGTTGGAAACAAGTAGAGCAGACAGAGAAATCTATGCGGAGGCGGCGCATTCCCCGCAGGCATGCACTTCTTCTTGAGGGGCATCGGTGGACATCACTATTGACCACGATTGGACCACACAACTCCTAGCACCGTGGTGCACATTGGCGCTGGCTCCAGACTTTTTGGGTTTTGTTCTGTTGGTATTTATAAAGTTTCTTACTTTCTGACCGTTCGATATTCTGTCTTCAACGGAGGCATCACACCGCCTGAACCCCACCTTATCAACTGTGGAGAACTGGGGTGCCAACACTAAGGCTGGGCTACTCAATATAAAGTCTCAGAACAGTCATGTAACCAAATCCTTTCAACAAGTTGGCTGCTGTTTCTTGACTGTTCCAGAGCTGCGATATTGGCTTTAAACAACGGCCATACCGCAGTCCGGTTCAGGAATGTCGCAGTCGCACACAACTTGCATTGTAGTCGATGATGGCAGAGTTGTGTGCGGCTTGCAAGCACAAGTCCAGCGGTGTTGGATGTTTTTGCAGCTGTCACATCACGGTTGCAGTTTGCAGCGCAGTCCCATTGACGACCATTTGGGACGACCCTGCAATCTTCATGTCATGTGACAAAAGTTGCCTAAATCCATGCATGAGGCAAGGTTCTGAAACTTTCTAGCAGGCGTTGGAGCCGATTTATTAAGATGGCGCTGGTGTGAAGTACAAGAAATGTTTTAAGAGGCACAAACCTCTTTTATATATGTGATGCATCTTCTGTGCGCCAAAGCTGAGATCTGTGCCCCCCACAAGCTGGCGTAAATTCTATAGTAAATCTGATGGGCTGCAAACTTCTGCGCCCCTTAATGCAAAACTCCACCCACTTTTTCAAAAAGAGCGCAGCTAGGGTAAAGTTGAAACTTTTGGTGCAAAACCCGCTTGGGCCAAAATTGCAGCCCTTTTTGATGCCAGTTTGTAAATTGCCCCCTCTGGGCTTTAGTTCCTCAGTGTTTATAAGATCTCTGCTGTCAGTCAGGAAATGAAGGCCAAAGGCTCCTTCTGATGTAGTTACCACGGCTGAGGTTTTGTAAGGCTGCTTTTATCTGCGTCGGGCTTTACTTTTCCTGCTGCGTTATGGGAGCCGGAAAGGGGAATGGCCTGGCCGGACGGATCCGTCTTATGCTGGAGCCAACAGACCCCGTTGACTAAAATGAGGACCCTTCAGTTGACTGGCTTTCTACCAGACGATAAAAAGCGCTGCATTCAGGACTTTCTTCCAGCTTTTTGTGCCGCATCTGTGACAGTACTACCGAACGGAGGTTCCAGTTCAGATGTGAAAGCAGCCCTCACACAGCTGAAGTTGCGTTACAATGCATCAGTGCAGACAGTTCCCTGTGCGCTAAACACATCAGCCACAAAGTCTGTCTCCTGTACTGATGACAGTCTGATTAATTACAGTAAGGCCGCCCGCACCGTAGTGGAATCCGACCCTGAGCCCGACTGGCGACCCCCATGCACCTGTCCGCAGTCTTCATGATCTGTGCTGCGGATGTGCCGACCGACACAGATGCACAGTACAGATTATGCCATGCCGTTGCTAGGCGATAACGCGGATCCTGCCACCTTTCTGCAATGCTTTGCCATAGCATGCTATGGGCAGTATTTGCTGCGGAATCTGGAGGTGGACGCCCCATCCGGATTCCGCAATGCAAATCCGCCCGTGTCCTGCCGGCCAGAGGCCGCATTTACATCGGCATATTGAAACCATAAACGTATTTTCCCTTCTCTATCACACAGCTGATGGGCTTGTTACAATGTATCAGGGCGCATTTACCCGCACAATAAACACATAACAATGTTTGTTTTTTTGCACCCTGATACATTGTAACAAGCCCATCAGCTGTGTGATAGAGAAGGTCTTAATGACGGCAAGCAGAATTCTTCCAATTGGTGAGCAGTCTGAACGCAGAGGGGCGGATTTACTTGGATCGCTGTATGAAATAAGTAGCGTTTGCGCCGAGCTAATTGTGATAAATCTGTTGAGAGGCACAAACCCGGGGGGGCACATACTTTTGCATGGCACTGTATGCTGGATTTCAGCCCGCGCCTCTTGTGGGTCTTTGTTGTTGGCAGCTTGCCATATGTCATGCCGTTTGCGGGTGATGACGAGCGCACATTACACGGGATGTATAATACATGAGGCGGCAGCAGCTGATTGTTTCTCGTCGCGTTATTACAGACGGGCAGGGAAATCAATACAGACAGTGAAATGTCAGCGAGTGCGGAGGCAGCTGCTGTGTGAGCGCCGCTCCGGGCGCTGCAGGAGGAAATCAACTCCATCCATCAGAAATGAAGTCCGTAAACCCCTGAAGTACCTGTGAGATGAGAGGCGCGTGCGGGGAAGCGCAGGTCACGTGACGGCAGGGTAAACTGTAGCTGGAAATGCTGAGACTTGTAGTCCTGAAGTCGAGATATCCTGTGCCAGTCCTCTTCTCTATATGGCCAGAGTCTGCTCTCCTGTAAGTGACTTTGTATAGCCCATTTTCTAGATCTCCGTTTGCTGTCAGTGAGTGGGAACATTTTTATGGTTGGAAACCCATCCTCACCTAAAGGTGCCATTAAGTGACCGTTGGCTGGTTTCAGTAGGAACCGACGACCGTGTAAGACTGCGCTTACATCCGTGTCGGAGGCGCCGTCGCTGGTTCCGGTGAAATGCTGGACAAAAGAGAGCTGCATGCAATACCAGTCCACAAATTACACACTGAAGTCTATGATGGAACGCTCGTTATTTTACCATATCAGTGAATTCAGTGGAAATCAACATCGTAATTCATACTGAATGGCAACCAAAAAAAAAGCAGCAGGTTTTTGATATTATTCTTTATTTTTTTTGTGGTTTAGAAACCTACAAAAGATGTAATGCAGAATGCCGAGGGCCGCTGTCACACAGGAGTCTGTAAAGCATCGTGTTCTGCAGCGTTTTGCAATGGGTGATGAGGTGCGTTAAAAATCACTGAAATGCAGTGAAATAGAGCAGCCAGCGCTCGGAAATCTCTGCGTTAGAAACGCCGCGCTCTGAGAAGCCCCATGGAAATCAATGTAGGCGTTTTACAACTGTGTGAGAGCGGCCTAAAGGTGCGTATATACGGGCGATGTTTAACGCGCAATTCCTGTGCGTTGTGATATGCACATGAAAAGAACCCATTATTTTAAATGGATCTACCGTATTTACATGAGCAATTGTTCTCTAGAAAAGTTGCAGCTTGTCCTATTTTTGGGCATTTTGCTCTAGAATCGCTCACTATTCCCTATGACAGGCAAAAAAAAAATGACATCACAGTCCCACGTAAAGACCCGTCTCATGCGAGTGCAATGCGATTTTCTATTCTCCTATTGGAATAACTTGTGATTATTCCCCCCCCCCCCCCTCTAACGCAGTGATTCGATGCATTTTTCTTGCAAATTGCATTGTGGTCGCAGGTTTACAGGTTTCTCACACAGATGGCGCACTCGCCCGTGCGATCGCACCCTTTAGCTGATGGCTGTCTAAGGCTGCATTCACACATTAAAAACGGCATATGTTGTTTTTGTTGTGGTTCAGAAGCGCACATAGAACGCATCAAAAACTGCACAATGTGAAAGCAGTCTAATCTTATGTGTCCTCTGTGCGTAGACACCTAGCTGTGCAAGTCTTCTGTCCCGATAGTTTGTTACAATGTATCAGTCTGGAGTCCTTACAATGGTATTCACTCTATACAACATTCTAACAAGCCCTCATCTGGGAGTAAGATTCGGTCAGGATGCGTTTTCAACCTCTACATGTCAGCAAGCAGAGATCTTGAATATATTGATGAATGAAACACAAAGAATGTGGAAGAACTTTTCATTCTACAATACAGAAGAATGGATGCTGGCCCTTTAAATTCCTCACTGTATCCGATTTTGAGCAGTGTTTGCTGCGCTGCCCCCTGTGGATGAGAGCAGAGATCTGGGGGAGGCAGCAGTTTCCATAAAGATGTTTCAGAATCCCTGCCAGGTACCGTACTATCAGAAGGTTGTCTGACAGTCTGGCACGGCCGTCGGTGTCAGCGGGATGCAGCTCGGCTCTGGTCTTCGCTCCGCTGCTTGCTGCCTCTTCCTTACTTTGTCTTGTCTCCCCGCAGGTGTCTCCTATTTGTATGTGACATGAGGAGGATCTCTGTGAGCATCACATGAGTCATCAGACTGATCATCCCGCTAAGCCGCGAGCAGCAGAGACGTCTCCGGTGAGTGGCGCAGCTCGCAGATATTAGGACGGTGACATTTAAGCAGTTACTGCTCTCAGGCAGTGCGGGGCAGCGGCGGCTGGCTTCGGGTCACAGTCGGAGGCATTGCTCCAGGAGAAGAGCAGCTTTGGGTTCTGTTCACATCTACGTCCAGTTTTCTGTAACTTATCCGTCTACAGTTTCCATTTTCTGATGGATCGGTTCACTTATTTTAAACTACAGTTTCTCCTCCACCATCATTCTTTGTCGCAAAAATCCCATTGGGATGAAACCATCATGTGTTAACGGAGACCACCTTTATGCCCATTATATAAGGTTTCCATCCCGTTATTTAGTGGCGATGGATGGAGGGAAAACTGTAGCGTGCAGAGAGCCGCAGGGCTGTTGCTCATTGGTGCTTTCAGATTCGGTTGTTCGGCTCCACCCTAAACCAGAGAAAGCCGTGAGGCACCAGATTAGCATATACCGGTCTCGAGCGGCACCATACGGACCCTAGTCACTATAATGAAGTCTTTCCAACTACTAACATGCCTTCCAGCTTCCTGGGCAAAATACTGCAACCCGCTGTACTACTTCATGCAGATTTGTATTCTGGGATCTGCATTAGAGGCTCCATAAGGAACCTCCTGCACCGATGGGAACGACCTATTAGGATGTATTCACATGGGGGAGCTTGACATCAGAGTTCCATCTGGGTTGGCCACGGACAGAGCTCCGACCTGTTAAAGCGAAATGCAGTCATTTACACACAAGACATTTTTCACAGAGTAATGATCCGTGGTAAAAATCGCAGCAAATCTTATTTTGGTGCAATTCGCACAACAAAATCACTCGTTGAAGTTGATGGGTGTGTGGAAAAACCCGAAATGCACTTGCTTGGCATGCGTGTGCGCCACATGTTGTTTTTTCATGCACTCTGACTTCAGTGGGAGTTTTAAAGGGACCCTGTCTTCACCTTTTCAAACCCATAAACTTAGTCATGGGGCTCAAAGATAAGGGCAATCACAAGGCGCCCCTTTCCAGTGCTGTGTCCTCGCGAAGTCAGCGTGTGCCAGCAACATGACTCGTTCTGTGCCCGCATCTCCCATTCATCTCTATGGAAGGTGCGCAAATAGTTTATGGGGCTGAAATGTGACCACTATCTCTTTTAAATTGACCCAACTTCCTTTTTTTTTTCAGACATGAAAAGCAGATTACACTTGGATGTAACTTACTTTAAAAATAAAAGTGAAACCATAACAAAACCAATGTAAAAGCACATTACCTTGTAGTGGAATCTGTCAGTTTATCACTGACTAAAATCGCCTTCCCCCATGTGACCAAGACCGGAGACAAATTGTTTAAAAATTGGAACATTAGCCTCTGTTTGTATCAGTTTCTATCCGTTTGCTTCGGTCCAAATGAATCAATCTTTAGTGAGTTTTTCTAGTTTCCTAATGATCTGGAGCAAAAGAAAAAACGGAACAAATAACGTATACAAACGGGAGGCTTTCTGTTTTTATACTTTTTTCATGAACGGTGTAAAAAAAAAAAAAAAAAGGAAGGCTTCATACCGTCGGGTTTTCCATTTTTTTTACAGAACTAAGTAGCGCAGCCGACTTCACTATTGTTTCGTTTAACAACAAAACGGAAACCTGCCGGAATGGAGACAAATTGAGAGCCAGAAAAACCCTATTGAATCGATGGAAAACTAAACTCCAATGCTTATTTCCTTTTTTTCTATCCCTGTGATGGAACAGAATCCCTGAATGCAGATGTGCGCAAATCCTTCTATGGTAATGGTGCTGAAGTTATGCTGGTAGCTTCTCATCCGTATTTCTGTCAGTCGGCCACCTCTCTGGTCTGGGGAAAGCTGAGTTGTCCTAGATGGATGGTTCATTGTATTTTCTGCTAAGCAAAGCTTATCAGTATTCATTCTGCTGCCATTCACCTCTGCCCCAGAGGGGGCTCTTGATGCCACTTGCTCCTTTCAGGACCAGCAAGGAAACCCCTTGTTGTGAAGTTACCAAGTTGTGACCCATTTACACGTAATAATTGTCACTCAAAATTCGTTCAAACAACCGAAGTGTGCAATAATTGTTACGTCTACAGGTGAAACCATCGCGCACTTTTCGTTTGTCGGTCAGTTGCAGCTAGCATGAAAATTATCGCTGGTTTGCTCTTTTCTCGTTACATCTAAACAATCCCCGCTCAGTGTTTCACATAGGAAAGTGAAGCGCTGAGCGAGAAGTGAGCGATTCTCAGTGAGGATCTGCTTGTCTAAACATTCTGCACGAGCGCCAACAACTAGCGGCGATGTCAACCGCTCCTGCGCTTGTTTAACCAAGGATCCCCCATGTAAAAGGGGCATTATGAGGGAATGTCAATTGTTATATCCCCCAACCATTTGTCTCCCATCCTGTGTTTAATGTCCCCAGCCTTGATACTGTAATCAGAGGAGCAATTAATAACAGGTCTGGGTCATCTGCAGGTACCAGCCCAACAGCGGTTATATTTCTGAACCGGTACATTTCCTCCCATCGTAATGCGGTCGCAGCAACCCAGAGAATCACATAGGGCTCATGTCCACGGACGTATGCATAAAACACTGTGTATCAAAGCTTTCGTATTCCTTGCATATTTCCCTGTTTCTGAATGCATATGTGTTTTTTTTTTTTTGTGTGGGTATGGCTGCGTATGTAACCGTGTTTCCATACACGTGTGGAAAAAAAACCCCCGCAGGCTGGGAAATAAGCATATACAGTGATTAATTAGCATTTTGTTAGGCAACAAGTTTATTCACGCACATCCATAGAGTTTAATGGCGGCTGTATTCGCGTATTACGCGGTAAAATGGAGCATGCTGAGTTTTGGGGTTTTTTTGAGTGAGTATCGACATGCAGTGTCTACACGCTAGTGTGCATGGAAGAATGAAAGTCCATTGCCTGCATTCACCGCGTGTCACACGTGAGTATTACATGGTAGAAAAACGACCATGGACTGCAAAGCTAATCCTCTCCCGCACATAATGTCTGGTAGCCACAAGTAGGTAAATTCATGATATGAAACATGGAGGACGTAGCTTCCCTACTGGAGAGCCTCCTAAGAAAATATGGTTGAATTGTTACATCGATGATGTACAAAGGACGGCGGAGGTGTGACTAAAAGAGGGGACCCCCTCCCCAAATTGTCAGCCCAGGAGATGCATGTAAATGCTGGCTGCCCAATGCCGTTCCGTGTGCTCCGCGCCCCCTTAGGACTATTTAAAACCACTTCATAGACTGGTATTCTCTGTTCCCCTTTTACATGGGCGCCGCTAACCCTTTGTAGAACAAAGCTTAGACTTGGTCATCCTTGACCGCTCTAAGTAAACCATAACCCCGCCGGGTGTTAGTCATGTGTCGGCTGGTGGTCACCGAGGGGGCTTACCTGCCTGTCAGACACTGTCGGAGGTGGCACGAGGTGTGTCGGGCGCACTGGGTTGTGCAGGGTGCGATTTAGGCTCCATCTTGCATGAGTGCAGAATCTGGGCAGACAGAAATAAGTTGACCCCTGGGTGGCCTATGTCACCAGTTGGTGCCTGGCGGACCCTTAAACCCATCGTCTGTGACAATAATCATTGTAAATCCTGTAATCTGGCATATTATACTCCAGATTGTAGTCTTTTACCAGATTATCAGTATTTTACCATATGAGAGCAGAGCAACGGCGGCAGGATCTGGCTGTCGGTGTGGGACAAGGGTGATGACGCCTGGCTCAGCTGCTGTCTAACCCTCCACGGGGTCTGTTTGTACAGTGCAGCCCCCGAGGCCTGGCATCTGCCGCACTTGTACATGGCCTCTCATTAACCTGTAATTATCCGCCTGCACCAGGGAGACTATCTGCTATTTAGATCTCGCTCGGCGCAGTCCTCCGCCTCCGGGGAATGAAGTTAAATCGGCTTTAAATGGTTCAGATCCAAATTGTTTATCAGCTCCGCTCAGAGCGTTCGTTATTCGCACGGTCTAGAAATGATCGTCCCTCATTAGCGCAGCTGGTGGAAGCATCTCAGGAGCGGGTCCCGAGGTGCAGACATCACAGCTAAAGGTGCGGCAGGATGTTAGAGCAGAGGGTTTGTTTTCTTGTAGCTACGTTGCTCCCCCCCGCGCCCCTGTATGCTCTGGGGGTCTTTAGTATGGAACATCAGAAAGTCCCTGGTAAAGAGCCCCCCTCATCACCACTCCCATAGCAATTTATTACCCCTACTCTTCTGCATAAATCATCAGAATCCCCAGGGTTCTAAGACAGTGGAGCCTCAACCTCTATTAACCCCTTCCTGTCACGGCCCATTTTAGATTTTGCGTTTTTAATTTTTCATCAGCCCTTTCCAAGAGCCACAACTATGTATTATGCCTGTCAGTGTTAGGCCCTGCCAGAGGCAATACTTAATAGGCTCCTGGGCTTGCAGGCCTGGAGGCTAATGTTAGACTAGAGTTGCAATGACAACTGCTGATCTCCATGCCGTCAACTAACAGATAAAGCGCCTATCTCTTCCTAACCACTTAGATGTCGTGGTAGCTATTGACCTCTGCATCTAAGGGGTTAACCAGCTGGGATCTGAGTAATCTACGATCTTGCCCATTGCACGTGGGTGTCCGCTATATAACACAGTTGGCATCCACGGAGTACAGAACGAGCTCTGCTTAATACTCTCCACTATGACATGTGACTTACATGTATAAGGAAATAGTGACTGGCAGCATTCAGCAATGTAGAAAATTACAAGATTTATTTCCCCATTACAAAAACTACGGCAACGTTTCGGTCGTAATAGACCTTCCTCAAGCCTTGGCTTGAGGAAGGTCTATTACGACCGAAACGTTGCCGTAGTTTTTGTAATGGGGAAATAAATCTTGTAATTTTCTACATTGCTGAATGCTGCCAGTCACTATTTCCTTATTCCTGACTGCACCCTTGGAGCCTCTCTGGTTTAGGCTTCCTGACTGGCTTTTGCACACTGTTTTGCCTGGCTCTATGTGAGGATATATGCTGTGCTGCTGGGAACCTCTTTTTTCTACTATGTGACTTACATGTATGTCACATGTCAAAGAGGGGTTAAAACTGAAGGGCCAGCCACCCAGCTTTTCCAGACATATTCTGGGTATTTGGGGTAAATATTCTTTGCTAGGAAGGTTTCTCTGTATAGGATCATCTACAAGCGGTACTAACACCCCCTATGCATTTCTTTCACACAGCTCAAGTACCATTAACCATCCGCCATGACCGAAGAGTCGGACTGCAGATTCAGCCACCTGAGCCAGGACCAAATCACCATCCTTAATCAGGTTCTGACGGAGATCATCCCCATCCACGGTAGAGGGAACTTCCCGACCCTGGAGGTGAAACCCAAGGACATCATCCACATGGTGAAGGAGCAGCTCGTAAAGAAGAAGATTGCTATAAGAGACATTCGCCTCAATGGTTCCACCGCTAGTCACATCCTCATGCAGCAGAACGGGACTAGCTGCAAGGACTTGGACATCATTTTTGGTGTGGAGCTTCCAGACGAGCAGGCCTTCCAGACAGTCAAGGAGATAGTCCTGGATTCTCTCTTAGACTTTCTTCCTAAGTGTGTGAACAAGGAGAAGATCACCGCCCTCACCATGAATGAAGCGTATGTCCAGAAGATGGTGAAGGTGTCCACGGACCACGACCGCTGGAGCTTAATTTCACTCTCCAACAACAGTGGGAAGAACATGGAGCTCAAATTTGTCAACTCTCTCCGACGACAGTTTGAGTTCAGCGTAGACTCTTTCCAGATCAACCTGGACACCATCCTTGATGTCTACACAGACGAGGACCACGAGCTGAGCCCAGACACGTATCCCACTGTGGTGGCCGAGAGCATGTACGGAGACTTCCAAGAAGCAATGGAGCATCTTCGGTGCAAACTTATCGCCACGAGGAACCCTGAGGAGATCCGAGGGGGCGGACTTCTAAAATACAGCAACCTCTTAGTTCGTGACTACAAGCCGGCCAGCGAGACGGAAATAAAGTCCCTGGAGCGCTACATGTGTTCTAGGTTCTTCATCGACTTTCCTGATGTTAGTGAACAGCAGCGGAAAATCGAATCTTACCTGCGCAATCATTTCATTGGAGAAGAGAAGAGCAAGTATGACTACCTGATGACCCTGCGCTCCGTGGTCAACGAGAGCACGGTGTGTCTGATGGGTCACGAGCGTAGGCAGACTCTAAATATGATCACCATCTTGGCTTTGAAAGTCCTCGGAGAACAGAACATCATCCCTAACACGGCGAACGTGACGTGTTATTACCAGCCGGCCCCCTACATGAGCGACCGAAGCTTCAACAACTATTACATTCCTCAAGGACAGTCCGCCATCTTCTACCAGCCGTACCAGTTTCACATACACCTGCAGAGCGGGTTGGTGTAGGGAGTGGAGCTTGCAACTGTGAAATAAAGATTTCCCTCATCGCACGATGGGAAATGACTGTTCATTCCTCAAAATATCACTTTCTGTAAAGACTCAATGTGCAAGAAAGGTGTTATATGGGTTACCTGTATAGAATTATCCTACATAACCAGCTGAGCCACTCTGTACATACATATCTTGCACTGATCATGCTCCGGAGCTGCGCTCACTGTTTTGCTGGTTGCTATTGAAAGCAGTCAGCAAGTAGGTGCAAAGGACCAGCTTAGCGGAGCTCCTATAATAGAAGGGGACACTTTGTTTCTCTTATATCAGATATCTGTAAAGATCCTGGTGTAAAAATGACACTGAACAAGCAGGGAATGCTAGGACATTTCAGCTCGTGCTCCACAGCTGCATTCATAGTTCCGTTGGTTGTTACTGGAAACAGTTGACAAGTCACCAGCTTAGCCGAGTTCCTATCATATGTGGGGCACTTAGTTTCTCTTATATCAGTTATCTGGGGTAGAGACGAAACTGAACGAAAAGGGAATATTGGGACATTTTGTGCTCCAGAGCTGCGTTCGCTCTTCTGCAGATTGGAAGCTTATGTCATGTATGTACACAGTGGGGTTTATGGAGATGAATTCTATAGGTGACCTGTGTAGTGCTGATCAGAACTGAGCCTGTCTTAATGTGACCTCTCTCTGTCTGACAATGACGGGCGACCGTCTGCTGTCTACCCTGAGATGCTGTGATAGAGACCGTTTCTGCAAAAAAGAAACCCCCAAACCGGGAACATTTCTATTTTTATGAATGAAGGGAGTGCCAACGCTGCGGCACCACGAGGAGCCGCTTGTCCGAGGAACCTCCTGTCATTAACGGTTCTTTCTTCTGTCTTTGCAGTTTGTGTGTTTTGAGTAGAAAAAAAGTGATTTATCTATTTTCTGTTGGGATCTTCATGTTGTGCGTAATACGGGGCAAGGTGGTGGGGCGTACTGACTGGTGATGCTGCCGACGCCACTGGAGTCTTATGATCGCCTCCTATATCACCTCTGGGTATTATCGTCATATACATCTGCATCTAATCTCCGGGGAACGGTGAGTAGCTTTGTGCATCCTCTGCTGTTCTCCTCCAGTCACATCCAGAGCCGCAATCACAGTTCTGATACTTTTCAGTAAGATCTCAGTCTATGTGACCTGACTAGCCACCATGGGAATTAACTCCTTGGTGACACGGCCTACTTTGGCCCTAAGGAAGCAATGATTTTTTGGGGGGATTTTCATGTCCACTTTTTCATTTTTCTGGCCGTATGAGGGCTTTTTTTGTGTTGTATGCACAATAAAACCTTTTTATTTACTTTTTCTGGGAAATATATATATATATTTTACGTTGCTGCATTTTAAGTCCCACAAGCTTATATTTTTCCATCCCCACAGCTCTCAGGACTTGTTTTTTGCGTGATGAGCTGTAGTTTTTATTGGTACCCTCATGCCCTCCAGAACTGGGGTCTAGTGGTGGTGATCACACATGCGCTCTGTCAATCCATTCATGTCAATGTGACTGCCAGAGATAAGGGAGTGCTTGGACTTTGCGACCGCCAGCACTCCCATTGTAATGAATGGAGTGGCAGTGTTCATGCGCGACCACAGCTCTGTTTATTCGCCTCACCAACCTGGATCGTTGGGTGTTCCAGCGGTCAGACCCCCGCCGATCAGCAAACTACCACCTATCCTGTGGATAAAGGATCATTTTCTTTTTGCGGAACAACCACTCACAACCAGGGTTGTAGCAACAATCAGACTTGTGACTGCAGCTTCGGATGTGACTAGAGCATGGGACAACAAGATGCAACTAGAGATGAGCGAGTATACTCGCTAAGGTACATTACTCGAGCGAGTAGTGCCTTAGCCGAGTATCTCCCCGCTCGTCTCTAAAGATTCGGGGGCCGGCGCAGGTGACAGGTGAGTTGCGGCGGGGAGCAGGGGGGGAGAGAGAGATCTCTCCTCCGTTCCTCCCTGCTCTCCCCCGCAGCTCCCCGGCCGCCGCCGTCCTCCGAATATTTAGAGACAAGCTGGGAGATACTCAGCTAAGGCACTACTCGCTCGAGTAATGTGCCTTAGCGAGTATACTCGCTCATCTCTAGATGCACCTTAACATGAGGAAAGCAAACTTACTCAGCCTTTTCTATATGTGAGCGATGCAGATGACTGCTCCTCGTGCCCGATGGCACTTCCTTCCTCTATCAAATGATAATGGATGGGAGAAGGGAAACCCCAGCATGCCCTGAGCTGGTAGGGGTCCCGGCGCTGGAAGGGTGAGGTGTGACACTTGCGAGGCCTGTATAAGAAGTTCTGTTCTCCTCTAGTAATGCTTATTATGCGATGACCCTCGTGTGTAATATCCATAGAAAGGACCTCCAGGACTACCCTGGGCACCGCTGTCTGCGTACATCTGACCCGGTGGGCCCACTGTCTGTTGTCCCGCTCTCTCATCAGGATGCTATGTATAAAATTTATTGATGAGGTCACACTTTATAATGTGCGATCTAGAGCAAATCCTTCTCCAAGAGCGGGGTCTTAAAGAAGGACCATACGGGCTCGACCCCAAACTTTGAGAAAGGACATTTAGGAGATTCAGAAGATTGGTCTGCAGAGCTTAAAGTTCATATCCAAAAGTCTACCGTTCGTTGGAATGCAAATCCTCCTGCGCAATTTTTTTCAGTGTGCAAATTTGAGATTGGCGTGTAGAAAAAACCAAGTCTCATGGACTCCGTATAAGGAAATCCGCACACAGATTAGTGCAATTCCAACGGGCTGATCTGTGTGTGGATCCGCTGCAACAGCGTATACAAAGCTGTGGCTGATTCTGCCGTATGAACAGCGCCTTACAGACCTCAGAACAGGTTGTGAAGCTGCTCGCCTCCCCCTGTTCCTGCGATTCCCACCGCACACAACGTGCTGACACAGCAGGATGCAGCCTGTGGTGGCACCCGGGTACGCAGAGTTTGTGGGGCGTCTTGGAGTTTTGGTGACTTTTTTCAGGAGTCCAGGAGATCTTTTTCTCTGAGTCTGCAGGAGAGTTGTTAGCCACGAACCATCTCAGATCTGCTGTAGATCACATAGCACAGATCGTGAGCAGATCCAGATCTTCACTCAACTTTAGGGTTATTCCTTATTTAGAACACGTCATACTTGGACTGTACAGTCAAGAAGACATTACTTTAGGCTGTAGTCACACGGCCGTGTCTGTGTTGACCACATTGGAAAGCAGATAGACATGTCTATGTTCACAAAGCTCACAGATGAGAATGGGGTATGAACTCGGGGTCCATGTGCCAACTGCGGAATACACGGCCTGAAGATGATGGTCTGGATCTGCCCTTACACTTTGTATTCTCTCTGGATCCATTTTTGGCTTGGGTCTAAAAACTGCCCGTGTGATTCCAGCCGTGGACTTTATGCAGAAGGTGCAGGTAAATCTGCATTAATAAAACTGCCCACATTTTTGTTGTGGTTGTAATCCTACCTCAACCACAATGTCTGGATACGCCGTAACGGCGCTTTCACGCAGGATGGAATGTTGCAGTATGTGCCGTCTCGGAATTCCGTACCAAAATCTGCACATTTAAATGCAGATTTAGATGTGGAATTGCTGGCAGAATTCTGCCATTTTCAATTCTGCATCAAAATCCATACATTGGCAGCTAGAAGTTTGGTGCTGAATATTCCACAAGAGGGCATTTTCAGCAATACGGTAGCAGAATATTTCGGTCCATGTGAAAGCACCCTAAGGTACAAACACATGGACCATAAATGCTATGGTTTTACACACCATTAGGCCAACTTCACACTGGCAAGCACCATATGGGGCCGTGAATCCCCTCCCTCATATCGTGCTCCCCACCATGACAAAACAGCCTCACATCAATCCTTCTGCCCTGGCTGTCATCCGCAGTGGAGGATCATGGAGTTTCTCCCATTTCTTTTTTTTCAATGGGAGACCTCGCGATGCTGCCACCGCCCTATTGAAAATAATAGGCGCTGTGATGCGAGAACACGCAGCAAGATAGAACATGGTTGGATTTGTTTCCTGAATAGCATCGTGGTGCAATGTAGGAAAACCTCACTCATGTGCATGACCCCATTCAAAAGAACGGGGTTCATATTTGTGCGTCTCATGAGGCACAGATCTCGTGTGATTGTGCCGCTCGTCTGAAGGCAGCCTTAGTGCGGACTTCAACTCCTATTGAGCTGCGGATCCGCAGTTGATTTCAGGTTCCACATAACTGCATTCCTCTTGCCTCTAGATGCAGACCGCTGCCAGCACCAAGAGCATAGCGCAGGCCGTCAGCTGGCAGCCGCTACTGAGCGCCACTAATTTTTCCCCAGTGACAGGCAGCCCGCTTGTGCAGCACCTGACCAGCAACGGCAGCGCTCAGTAACTGTTGCCGCTGCACTCTTTGTGCTGACAGCGCTCCGTATTAGGAGGGGAGAGGAGCGCCTTTATGTGCAGGCCGAAATCATCTGCGGATTTTGATGGGGATATGCTGTGGAAAATTCAACAGCATTTGTGTTATGTGTGGAACGTACCCTAAAGGGGTTTTCCAGGGGAACCTCAACAAAGGGTAATAGATGAGGAGAAGCCCTTTCAGTTTCATTATTCTCCGGAGCGATAGAGTCAAATATGTCAGCGATGTAGAATGAAAGAACACATTCCTAAAAAACAGCAGCTAACTTGTTTCGAAGTGGAACCCTTCTTCATCAGACAGCTGGACAGTATATCAAATATTTGATACATTCATCATAGTTTGAGCTTTATTTTAGGCAGAAAGATTGATTAGAAGATCCGAAAGCTCGCTGTAACATCATGTATTTTTGTTAGCCATTTAAAGGTATCACATCTACAAGATTACTTGGTTTCTCTCACTGAGAACAGTCCCATTCATCATAGTGCAATGCCCAAGGTACTTGTGACCAGTGGTGTCCATCAGCGTTTAGAAAGAAAGACTACCTGTAAACTTTGATGGCCACATGATGAAGAAGCGTTCCACCTTGAAACGTCTTACCTGCTGGTTTTTAGTAAGGTGTTCTTGCATTCTACCTCACTGGCATCTTCTACTCTTTGAACCTCCCCAGCCATGGGTTGTGTCAGAGGCTTAGCCTTTTTCTACCACATCACCTCATGGCTCCAGGTTGGTCCACTGTGTTATTTACCCTGTTGTGAAGGGCTTGGTTAGTGTTCCTGCCTGGTTATATTATCTCTGATAGTTCACTACTTGGATCCATTTTTTTTTAATGGGTCCACCATTCTATTGTGTCGGAGGGGTTTGCCATGTCGTTTGATCTTCTCTGGTGGATCCACCGTCTGGTTACCTTGTTTCTGATCGGTCACTTAGTTACAGTTTCTGGTTGGTCCAAAGTTTAGTTACCTTGTCTCTAATAGGTCGACCACACAGTTAGTGCCCACCTCCTGGTTATGTTGTCTCCAGTAGGTCCACTGCCGGCATACGCTGTCCCCGGTGGGTCGGTGTACTCGGCCCTTGGTATTTGAGTCTTTAAATGTTGTGTTTGTTTCCTGTGGCGCGACTGATCTGCACTTTACGTTCCCATCCAGGGAATCTGAGTCCTGTATATATCATGTGAAGAGGTTGTATGAAATCTGATTTATACCGAACGGATAATAAAGCTTTAAGATGAAGGGCTGTAGTGTACTGTGGTTATTGCTGTTCTGTCTGTATCCACTGTAGACGCATTGTGAGCGGCGAAACCTTATATAGAAGGGGGTCTTTTATATACAATCCACTGAATTTCTCGCCGATGACTCCAATCAAGGTGTAGAAACATCTCAAAGATGATCAAGAGAAAGGGGAGGCATCCAGAGCTGAGTGTCAAGTGTCATACCGAAGGGTGTCAATACTTGTGTCAGTGCAGAATGGTAGTTTTTTAAATTTAAAATAATGAATTACAAAGATTTCTCCCAATTTGTTGTCATTATGGGGCACTGAGTGCAGAGTGAGGGTGACTACCCACTACAGTTTTTTTCACAGCGAAATTCGCAGCGGTTTTTTTTCTGCAGGGGTCTATGGGACTTGTAATGTTAAAATTGCGATCGTGCAAAATCGTGATTTCGCAGTAAATTGCTGCGAATTTCGCAGTGAATAAACACTGTAGTGGGTAGTCACCCTGATGGGGAAACACAAGGCCACAGCATAACCACATGTACAAAAAGTGAAAGGGTCTGAAGACTTTCCGGACCCCCTATATATCATCCTTAGGTCTGAGCTCACACTGAACCAAATCCCAACATCAACCACTAATGGGCAGCTTAACACTATAAGACAACTTTCTACCATGCAGTACCTTAGTATTGCACATCTGCAGCTGGTCAGAGGTCACATGACACAGACCTATGTTGTGACTTTTTGGGCAAGAAGTCGTGGTCTGGCTGTGGCCCCAGTGCACTGCAGCTGTGTGTACACTGGATGGATGAGCACAAAATTACACGGCAGCCGGCACGCTTGGGCTTCTGTTTGTCTCCAGGGCCACCGCCTTACATGTCTCTGAACAACGGCAACTATGTGCACGAGGGCTCTGCACATAATTGTGTCACCGGAGAGAGCAGAAACTCTGGGGACAATGGGATGATTACCCATCACTATCCACTGAAATGTCTGCATAGAGACCCTGGAGATGGGTCATCGGGGGAGTTATAGACAAATACTGACCAGAATGCCTTAGATGGTGCAAGAAGTCATGGGATAACGGTATGTAAATTGATGATAAAGTGGCATTACCCCAGGGGATGTCTTGGGAACGTCCACACCTATTAAAGATGTGAGGCATTATATTGTGAGAGTGAACACTGGTCACTGTTCTCATGGTGAGGCTATGCAAAAAATTATTGGAGTGAGGCATGATAGTTGGTGCCAGACAGATGAGCTGTTTCATTTCCGAAGTTGTGCGGGCAATTAACGTTCCATGATCCGCAGTGTCACGTCTACTGGGAATATGTCATAGATGACATTACCACCCACCATGAACAGCTACTTAATGGCGACCGGCAGCATCTGGCTAGAATTGTCTGTGCGAACAGACAAGCGACTCCGGGAGAAATCGCAACCGCATACACTGCAGCAGCCCCCAGACACATCCCACCGGTCAGCGAGGCATTCTGTAGCTTCCATGGGATATGGGAGCAGAAGACCCACCAGAGGCCTCTGTTATCACAGTGACACAACAGCTTACCTGGACTCCCAAAGGACCGGTAACGTGGCGTAGATGATGAGTAGGGTTAGTGTGTGTGGTGCAGACCCCATGAAGCCAAGGACCCTGGTAGTGAACGAGGCTCTGCGCAGGCTGGTGGTGGCTCCATCTTGGTGTGGGGTTCTCATGGCTTGGGTTGGGTCCTTTGTGCTGCCTAAACACATTGACTGATGCCCACTACGTTTTACTGCTTGGTGACTATTTGCAGCCCTTCATGGACTTTATAGACCCCCCCCCCCCCCCCCCACAATAATGGGATATTCCAGCAGCATAATGCACTGTGCCATCAGGCCCAGGTTGTCCAGAAATGGTTGGAGGAGCATTCTAGGGAGCTCCTCCCTAGAATGATAGTGTACTTCTGACCTTCAAATTACACAATGACTCCACCAGCAGAAGAGTGAATGCAGCTCTGGAGTATAATACGGGATGTAACTCAGGATCGGTACAGGATAAGTAATGTATGCACACAGTGACTCCACCAGCAGAATAGTGAGTGCAGCTCTGGAGTATAATATAGGGTGTAACTCAGGAGCAGTACAGGGTAAGTAATGTATGTACGCAGTGACTCCACCAGCAGAATAGTGAGTGCAACTTTGGAGTAGGGTGTGTGCTGGTGAACTCTGCAAGTTCCAGGATGTGGTCTGTGAAGGAAGTTTTGCTGAGCTTGGATACCAGAGAAGGTGCACCTTTCTGGGCTTCTTTGGATATGGAGTCCCGCACCTCCTCCCCCTGGGGCCACTCGAGGGGAGGGAGGGAAGTGATGGCAGTGGCGGCATCAGCGACTTCGGAAAAAACTTTGCCACTGGTGCCAGAAAAGCCAGCAGCATGCAAGAGGACAGGAGCTGCTGGTGCAGGAAAGAAGAGATTCGGACCTGGTCATGGCTGCAGCAGCGTGCCCCCGTTTGTCAGCACGGCGGCTTCCAACAGTATCGGGAGCGAGATTGTGACCCGCAGAAGAGCAGGTGAGCCACAGACACTGGTAAGCACGGGGAGGTGGAGTGAGAAAAAGGAGGAATCCGTGATTGAGCTGGCCTCCCGGCTGGCTAAAAGTATCAATGATTACAACTTCGCAGGAAAAATGGTGGTGGTACAAAAGAGAAAGCTGCGCGATGCCAAGCTGGTCATGGAGCAAAAAGCCTCCAAAGACAAAAAGGCATAAGCCAGGACAGCAATGAAAAAGTGCAGGGACTGCATTAAAATGTGGGAAGAAGTGAGGGCAAAAATACTGGAGGAGAGCGGGCCTTTTAAGGAAAAGATACTAAACGACGATTGGTTTGCTAAGATGGCGGCAAGGTGCAGTGGCTAGGAGCAAACTGAGTCAAGCGATGGTGAAGCCTCAAATGAAGAGTTGTACGAGGATGTGCAGGAGACCCTGGAGGACCAGCCTGTGTGTTCCCAATAACTAGCAGCAACTCTTAGAGGCACTACAAGTCCCAGAAACATGCTGCCTGAGGAGATTGCACTGCCACCTACCTCAGGGGAATCTGAGGTGGAGGAAAGAACAGGGAGGTTGCAGATACAGAAGAACCCACAGCCGGAAGCCTCGCTGCATATGGGTGGCTTTATGTTCGGCAATGAGATTCCAGTGGAGGACACTGAGATAAAGAAAAAGAAACCGGAAAAGCTGCAGGAAAAGCTAGTCTTTGTTTCAGTTCCTGGGAGCTCTGGTCTGGCTGCAAAGTCCGATCAGTGTTCTGACCCCAAAACCCCCCTGTCTCGGACTCTGTGGTGGGCCTGGAGCAGGAAGTTGGGGAGAAAAGGGCCGGGCTGGCCAGACCCCCTGTTCCTGTGTTAGTTGGTAATGGGAACAGGGAGGTCAGTAAGAAAGGCGCAGTAAAGGCCAGTACAGCTGGAGGTTGCGGTAACGGCAAGGAGGGTGGCAGCGGTGCCACTAATACAGTGAGTGGTGCCTGTGATGTGGAGGGGGCTGCGGACCTAAAATCTGGGGTCTCCCATAATCTGGGAGGAAGTCAGGCCGGATCCCGCGCCTCTAGTGATGCGGAGGCAAAAAAGTAAAAAGTAAGAACAAAAACACAAGCAAAAATCCAGAGGCATTACCATCCACCTCTGGAGAGGCCAAGACCCACGGACCACGTGATCCGGGAAAAAAAGTAGTGGATCTGGGGATGGATGTGCGAGAGCGTGTGGTGGATGTGAGGCACAATGCCGAGGATACACGTTCCTCTGCAGTTGCTGGGTCTTCGGGCACTTCAGGTACCCCTGGCAGCCAGGGATCTGGAGGCCTGGGAGATAAGGTGGTTAGGCCAGAGGGGTCATGGGATCCAGTCGCCCCTCCAGCGGCGACAACAACTGGTAGGAGTTATGCCAGTGGCGCTGCTGGAGGGAGGGGGTCCTCCTTGTCTCCAGGCTCTAGGGAGGGCGTTTTGCAACAGCGTCTCCTGGAGGCTTTACGGAAGGGGGAGAGTACAATCAGTTGAAGGAAGAGAGGTGGATCTATCTCTCTGGAAAGAGCGACATGGCTTGGGTGCCTTCCGAGAGCAAAGGGGGGAGACACCCCGGCAGGACCCAGGTCGTAGGAATGTGGTCTGTCTTCGCTGGAGAGGCAATGATACATGTCCCCCAAGGGCGAGGGTAGTGGAGCTTCTGCTGAAGATGGGCTTCAGGGCGGTTGACATCTTTGCCCTGATCCATCCCTACGGCACGTCTGAGTTTGACATCAGTTTCGTTCGCCCAGAGGGTCTAGAACTCTCCTGGGGGAATTACGAGCTGGTGAAAAACGAGCCCAGCTGGCGAGTCTTTGCCATTCAGGTGGTGTCTTGCCAGAATGAGATCAAGAAGGTGACCGTTTTGACTCGTATCGAGTCACTTTCTTGCTTTGACATTATGACGTGGCTCAGTAGGTACGGAGAGGTGATGGAGATGCCCAAAAAGAACAGGGATGAGCACGGCATATGGTCCGGGGCCTGGACGTTCATGGTCACGCTGAAGCATTCAGGAAATTCAGTGGCTCACATACCATCTGTAGCCTTCCTCGGCAGGGATCGTATCTTGGCCTTTTACCAAGGGCAGCTGAAGCTCTGCCACAGGTGCGGCGACCCCTCACACTTGAGCGCTGCTTGTAAGACCTTGAAGTGCGCTCTGTGTGGGGGCCTGGGTCATCTAGCCGCCTCCTGTGCGGAGATTAGGTGTAACCTGTGTGGTGACCTCCGTCACCCATTTAGTCGCTGTCCGCGCTCCTTTGCCAATGTGGTCTCAGCCCCTATGGATGGGGGTCATGATGTGGCCTCCGGGGGTGAGGGGACCAGCAGAGGTGGGGGAGCTCAGGAGTCAGGGAAGAACCGGCAAAAGACGCCTGTGGAGCAGAGGCGTCAGGAGAAATGCAGACGGAGCAGGGAGCTGACCGGAGCACCCACAGCAGGGGGGTCAATGGTGGCCCCTGTTCCAGAAGCAAATCTCGTGGCTGAGGCTTTGAGGTACAGTGAGCTAGATGAAGAGGACAGGAAGATTCAGAGGGAGAAGACCAACTCTGCAGATTCCTCCCACTATGAAAGTGTGGATGAGGAAGGCAAGAGGTGGTTAGAGAAACGGCGTAAGCTAGGTGCCACAAGGAGAAAACAAAGGGGGGATTCAAGATCTTCTCCCACCCCGGGCCAAGTACTGGAAGGAAAAGCCTGCTCACCTCCAGTTGGACTCTCCAATAGGTTCCGAGCCCTCCGAGACATCTCCTCCTCCTCTTCTGAGGGGGATGCAGAGGGCAAGGTTCCTAGGGCAAAGTTTCTAGGGCAAAGAAAGGGTCAACAGGGAGCGCTGAGTCTCCACCTTGTGAAGGCATAGTTCCTTCTGGGGTGGAGGCTACTTTGGAACCTGCAAACAAGGACGACTGGGTCGGGGGATCCCTTGCTATGGACACATCTTTGTCCAAAAAGAGAGGCAAGGGGCTTTCCTCTGACCCCGAGGAAGCGGGTGTGAGGAAGAAAGCAGTCTAATTTAATGACTCATGATGGCGGCACCCACTCTGCTGACGCTGGCATCGATTAATGTTGCCAGCATTAAGTCAGATATGGCTAGATTTGCGGCCTTTGATTTTCTCGGCCACGTTGAAGCCGGCATTTTATTTTGCAGGAGACCAGTCTGTCTGATTTGGCAGCCATACATAAGGCAAAAAGGGAGTGGAGGTCCGGGCCATCCTACTGGTCTCTTGCAGCCGAACCATATAGCAGAGTGGCGGTCCTTTTTACTGCAGCGGTTGAATGCCGACGAGTAATTGAATTAGAAATGGGAAGGTGCCTGATCTTAGATGTCCTCATGAAGGGACAAGAATTAAGACTTGTCAACATCTATGGTCCCCAGTCAAAAAAGGACAGGAAGAGTCTCTTTATGAGGATTAAACCCTACCTTTTTACCAGCCGCCAAGTTGTCTTTGGAGGTGACTTTAATACAGTCACTAGAGCCCGCGATAGGAGAGGCTCTGGAGACAGGCGGTTGACTTTTGACAGCGTCGCACTTAATAGTATAGCTAGTGAAGCTCGCCTCGTGGATGTCCACATCCGGCACACCCCAGGCCACGAAGGGTTCACCTTTCATAGAGGCAGCAGCAGATCTAGAATAGACAGGTTTTATTTGAAGGAGGAAGCCATCTTTTCACCAGTGTCCATTGTTGAGGTGGAATTCTCCGACCACTGTCTAATATTGTTTTCTCTGAATGTTACAGAGACCCCCCGGATGGGCAGAGGCTTGTGGAGACTGAATTCGTCACTCCTGGAGGAAGCAGATAAGACAGTCCTTTGAGGATTTTCTGCAGAGCCAGGTACCATTACTGGATCTCTGTAGCAGTAAGTCAGAGTGGTGGGAGATGTTCAAGAGGAGGGCGGCGAGGTTCTTCCGAGAGCTCTCCAACCTCAGATGCCTGGACAGGTACCGCCTGTATCAAGACCTGAGGAGGAAACTTGAACATCTTGTTTTGACTGGAGGTAGCCCCGAGGAGATCTCCAGAGTGAAATGTTTGCTCAAGAAGTGCCAGTACGATAGACACGCATCCTTGGTTTTTGAAAGGGATTTCGGGAATTACTGCTCGCCTGACCCTTACAGAAACTGTAGGATGTCAGTGAATAGTAAAGTGGTCACTGGACTGATCGATAGTACAGGATCCCTGAATCGATCCAGATCAGGGATTCTGGAGGTCGTCAGATCCTATTACTCGCAATTCTTGGGAAAGAGGGATCTAGATTCGGAAGTGATGTCTGCTTTCCTGGCTGAAACTGTCCCTGAGCCGGGGGTAGACACCTCTCGATGTTTTCACAGAAGAGATCAGAATAGAGGAAGTTAGACTGGTGATTGATGTGCTCTGGCTCAAAACGTCACCAGGACCGGATGAACATCCGAGTATTATAAGACCTTCAAGGACCTCTTGAGTCCCCTCTTGACGAAGGTATTAAATGAGTGTCTTTCCTCGGGCACTGTGCCTAGGTCAATGAGGAGGTCAGCTTTGATCCTTCTGTCAAAGGGTAAAGACTCGAGCTGTATTAAGAACTGGCGTCCCATAGCACTTCTCAATACGGACAGGAAGGTTCTGACAAAAGTGCTGTTTAATCGGTTGGTCAAGTTTGGACCCCGGATCCTCTCGGGGGCCCAGCATTGCTATGTTCCAGACTGTAGCACCTTTAGGCTGGGTTCACACAGGGCGGATTTGTTGTAGTTTTGCTGCGTTTTTTCCGTTGCGGTTTTGCTGCAGAAGAACTGCTTCTGTGGCAAAACCGCTTCATAGGCTATTTTTGTCTTGCGGATTTTCTTGTGGAAAAATCCACAAGCGCTTTTTTACTTTTGCAGTGTATTTTGGTGTGGCTTTTGCTGCGTCCATAGAGGTCTATGAACAAAAAAGTGCTGCGGAAAAGACAAAAGAATTGACATGCTGCATCTTGAAAAACCGCACCGCAGATGCATTTCTGCACTGCGGCAGTGCAGAAAAAATCCGTCCTGTGAGAACAGCTTTTTGCCCAAACACATTTGTACTGCATTGCACTGCAAACGCAGCGGTTTTGCCGCAGTAACGGCAAAACTGCTGCAAACCCGCCCTGTATGAATCCAGGCTAAGTGCTGTTCTCGGTGTCCGGGAGGCAGTGGAGGAGGGTAGGGCTGGTCACTGGGAGGGGTACTTGCTGTCCTTGGATCAGGCCAAAGCGTTTGATTGGGTTAATCACGAGTACCTCTGGTCAGTCCTTCTGAGATACGGCCTGCCAGTGGGGTTTGTTGATTGGCTGCGAACATTGTATGCAGGGGCTGAGACTTTCCCACTGGTGAATGGTTGGCTTGGCCGCCCTTTTGAGGTGGGGTCTGGCGTCCCTCAGGGCTGTCCTCTAAGTCCCCTGTTGTATGTGTTTGCGATAGATCCCTTCCTTAGGAGGGTTGATCGTGGACCTATAGCAGGGGTCGGGATGGAATGGACGGTGCAGGAGGCTACCCTGAGGGCAGTGCCATATGCTGATGATGTCACGCTCTTCGTATCCTGGGGGGGATCCTGTGTTTGATCTCTTGGACACTCTTCCTGTGCCCCAGACTTCAGCAAAAGTTCTTGGCATCAAGTTTGGCCAGGGGGATTTCTCAATGCAAAATTGGGTGGACAGGCTGGATGGTGCCACTCACAAGGTTAATCAGTGGAAGGGTTGGTTTTTAACCCTTCGGGAAAGAGTTAGCCTGATCAAAATATACAAAAAGCAGAAATGAAAGCTCTTCTCCCCCACAATTGTGGTTTCTTGGTGTGCAGCAGAGATCTCTTCCTTCTATTTGACTTTGCTCAAAACATACTTGCTCCCTTTATTCATCTACCTGGGCAGCGTATGCATTTTGCCAGAGCCTCTCTGGACCCGGGTCTACAACCTGTTCTTCCTAATGTTGTGGGGGAACAGGTTGAACCTGATCAGGAGAGATGTTACCGCACGAGGAGACTAGGGGGGTTATCTATGGTCAACCCCATGGTGTTTCTTGTAGACACATTTTTTAAGATCAACATAGGCAATCTCTGGCAGGAGAGGGCTCCTCCCTGGGTCTACTTCTGCAGGGGATGGTTTTGGCTCTTCTTCCAGGAATGGGAGACAGGAGGGCGAGTGAAGGACCTTCGCACGCAGCATGGATATCTCCCGGCTTACGCTATCTTGGTTCTGAAGGTGATATGCCGGTGGGGTCTGGGGGTGTGGGAGATCCGGACTCTATCGAGGAGGTTCCTCGACAAAAGGGTCCTGTTGACCCATTTCCAGAAGCCCTTGGTGCTCAACGACTGCCTAAGTCAGGACCTGGAGGGAGGGTTACGTTTACTGAATTCAATCTGGGTCCCCTTGAAGTTTTGGGACTTGACTTGGCGCTGCTTTCATAGGAGACTGTATGTAAGGGGTAACCTGAAGAGCAGGCCTCTGATTGACAGGGGTTGCCCCCGTCAGGAGTGCAGCGATGTGCTGAAAAGCATGGAGCATTTCCTGCTTCAGTGCCCCTTTAATACAGAGGTTTATCAAAGGGTAGGGGTATCCATAGGCTGGCTTCAGCTGGCACACCTCTCCTATGCGGAGTGCGCTTATGGAGCCTTCAGAGGACTTGGTGGCAGGGACCGATGCACTTTATTTTTAGTTAGCCTAGTGGTCAGGTTCCACATCTGGAGTGCAGGGTGTCTAATTTCGATGGAGCTGAAAGTCCTTCCAGTGGATACGGTAGGTAGGAACATCCTGGGTGACCTGGTGAAGGTACGTTCTATGAAGTATGAGAGGCTGGGCACTTCTAAGGCTTCTCTCCTATGGAGAGGGCTTGTATTTCGTTAGGGACAGTCTTTTTTTAATCTTCTAGGGGCAGAGTAGGGAGAGAGGAGGGACAGGATAAGGAGAGAGGAGGGATCGGGCAGGGATAGTTTTCTATGAAGGGTCAGACTGAGGGGCAGACTAAGAACAGTCTAGGGCAAATTAGGGAAAGAATAGGGGGACCTTTTTTATTTTTTTTAAAAGTCAAGGGATAGTACGTTGTGATATCTGTGCCCGGCTTATCCCCTCCAATCCCGGTGGGGGGCTGTGAGTGCACCATGAAGCGTTTTGTTTTGATTTGGGCAAAATGGAATGAAGTAGGGCTGCAGGTGAGCTGACCGTAGGCTTTCGGGTTATGTATATAGTATATATTATGTATGTTGGTTATTGGAGTGTATTATGGTTTTGTATATATTGTATATTGTATATATTCACATTTTGGGTGGTAGGTAGGTTGGGTGGAGAGTTGGGGGTAGTGGGATTCACCCCTTCAGCCGTAGCTGGCACATCCCGAACATTGAACTCTGGGCATGGACTGATGGAGCGGGCATGGCCCCCAGGCTGCGGGGGGCACAGTGTGGTATTTATAAAAACAAAAAAACCCTCGTGTGGCTTGGCACGGACTGGTGGAGCAGGCTTCGCCCCCAAGCTGCACTGGTGACCCCAAAAAAACCCCCCCCCAAAAAAACCCCCATATATTTTCAGTTAGTTCTTTTTATGCCAGTTGGCTCGGTCTTTCTGTTTGTATGTGGTTATTTATGTTTTGTTTATCTTATTGCTTAAATTTGTTTTGTGTGGGAACAGTGCGGTACGGCTGGACCTGGAGTTCTAGTTTACAAGGTTTTATATTGTTTTATGTTGTTATAGTTTCCATAGTTTTATGTTTTAGGTATATAGTTGTATATTGTGTTATACGTTGAGTGTGTATGTGTATGTGTGTGGGTGTGTACGACGGGGAGGAAGCCCGGATATGGACATTTACTTTGTTTATGGATCATGGACTGTGGGGGAAGGGCCTTATATTGCTTTATATGGTTATTCTTATTGTTACAGTTTGTCTTTGTTGTGTTTTTTACTTTTATAATAAAAGATCTACAGGATGTAACTCAGGACCAGTACAGGATAAGTAATGTATGTACACAGTGACTCCATCAGCAGAATAGTGAGTGCAGCTCTGGAGTATAATACAGGATGTAACTCAGGACCAGTACAGGATAAGTAATGTATGTACACAGTGACTCCACCAGCGGAATAGTGAGTGCAGCTCTGGGGTATAATATAGGATGTAACTCAGGATCAGTACAGGATAAGTAATGTATGTATACAGTGACTCCACCAGCAGAATAGTGAGTGCAGCACTGGAGTATTATATAAGATGTAACTTACGATCAGTACATTATATGTAGTAGTGCAGAGTCAGATGTTTATATGCAGTATTATTCTATGATAATTCTGTGGGAGGGAGAGGGTAATCTCATCCTTCTTCTCTATGGCTTCCACTATCTCACCACATACATTAGAGGTCAGGGAGAGGAATGGCAGCTGTAATTTGCAGGAATTTTATTGGAGGTTTCGGAGTTAACAGCTCGGTGTGATGAGGAAAATGATGGGTTATCAACTAACCAAGTGCAAATTAATGTGTCCGGCCGCTGCCGCTGCATGGAGGAAGCTGCCGGCAGCAATTACCAGGCTTTATATGTCCCTCGTTCTTCAGCGTTCAGGGGGACGAGATGACAACTTCTGGTGTGCTCAAGAAGATGGGGGCTTGGGGTTAAATAGGCTGGGGGCAGGGATGTTGGGAGTGATCCTATATTGTGTGTGTGAGATTAGAGTGTGAGCTCTTGGGGACGAAGCAGTGGATGGTACGGAGTTCACATTTGAAGTCTTAGGGCGCCTACCCACTGGCGTTGCCGATTTTCGTGCGTGAAAAACGCAGCGTTTTTTGCGCGTTTTCCACGCCTTTTTCGTGGCGTTTTTCGCGCCTTTTTCGTTAATTTCCATTGACAATCATGGGTGCATTAAGAGAAAAATAAGGAGACCTATGCAACTGACAGTTCCTATGTGAAAAATTGCAACGAAATGAAAAAAAACCCCAAATGGACAAGAACACATTCTATACTAATTGCTCTTCAGAAAAAACGCAAAACGCAATTTAGCATCACAGGAAAAAAAATCGCCAGTGGGTAGGCACCCTTATGATGCTCAAACATAGCGCTGATCTGCGTCATTATGTATAAAGTATCTGCCGCTCGCTCCTTCCCGCTGGACCTTGTTCACATGGCTGCAGTGCCGTATCCACTTATGACTGCTACAGCCGATCACCGGCCTCCGCGTTTTTGCGCCTTTGACAGCTGAGACCCCTGATTGGCTGCAGAGGTTACATAATTATCTGCTCAGGTCACCACTGCAGCCATATAAAGAATCCCATAGGAGGGCTACTGGGTGGCGGCGCTGGAGCGGCGGGGCGGACCGCGGCTGCTTTATATTCTGCAAGATTCTCTGTATTTAGGAACGATTTCTTGGACATCGGGTCGCAACAACGTAACACTGGCGGCTACACCGTGTTTTTGTTGTCCTGGAAACAAAGTGATACTAAGATATGACTTCAGTGCCGTTAATTATGTCAAGACTGGCAGTGAGTCACACAGACCCTTCACTGGCCGCACGCTTGCCACGTTGTCATGGTGATGACGCAGGAACTGGTATTTTTACATGTCGACACCACGTGTTTAGGTGTAATACAGTGGAATCAAATGTAATAAGCGGATCTCGGGGGAGATGGGTGGAGGGCAGTCAGAGGTGTAGCTATAGGGGGGGGGTTAGAGTTGGCAGATGGGTGTCGCTACAGCCGGTATAGGACTAGCAGCTAGAGGCACAGATATAGGGGGTGCAGAAGGAGCAGCCAGGAATGTACCTCTAGCGGATGTAGAACTAGCATTCAAGGGCATCGCAGTAGAGGTGCAAAAGTTGCAGTCACCAATATAGGTATAGGAGGTGCAGAGGTGGCAAACAGGGATGTAGCTTTAGAGGGTGCAAAGGTGGCTTTGAGAGCCACAGTTATAGGCGGTACAGAGGTGGCAGCCAAAGGAGAAGCTTTAGGCAGTGCAGAGGTGGCAGTCTGGGGCAGAGCTATAGGGGGTGCAGAGCTGTCAGACTGGCAGAGCCGGCATACGGGCAAAGCCATAGGGGGTGCAAAGGTGGCAGGCAGGGGCAGATCTATAGGGGACACAGAGGTGGCAGATGGGGCAGAGCTATAGGGGGCGCAGACGTGGCAGCCTGGAGCAGAGCTATGTGGGAAGCAGAGGTGGCAGGTACAGGCAGAGCTATATAGGGGGGGGGGCAGCGTGGGGCAGAGCTATAGGGTTCGCAGAGGTGGCAGCCAGGGGCAGAGCTGTAGGGGACGTAGAGGTGGCAGAGCTATAGGGGGCGCACGGGGGGCAGTCTGGAGAAGAGCTATAGGGGGCGCAGAGGTGGCAACCTGGGGCAGAGCTATAGGGGATGCAGAGGTGGCAACCTGGGGCAGAGCTATAGGGGATGCAGAGGTGGCATCATGGGGCAGAGCTATAGGGATGTAGAGGTGGCAGACGGGCAGAGTTGTGGAGGGCGCAGAGGTGGCAGCATGAGGCAGAGCTATAGGGGACATAGAGGTGGCAGATGGGCAGAGATGACAGCATGGGGCAGAGCTATAGGGGACACAGAGGTGGCAACCTGGGGCACAGCTATAGGGGATGCAGAGGCGGCAGCCTGGGGCAGAGCTATAGGGGTTGCAGAGTTGGCAGCCGGGTGCAGAGCTATAGGGAACGCAGAGGTGGCAGACAGGTGCAGAGCTGTAGAGGATGCAGAGGTGGCAGCCAGGTGCAGAGCTGTAGAGGATGCAGAGGTGGCAGCCTGGGGCAGAGCTATAGGGGGCGCAGAGGTGGCAGCCTGGGGCAGAGCTATAGGGGGCGGAGAGGTGGCAGCCTGGAGCAGTGCTATAGGGGCTCAGAGGTGGCAACCAGGGGCAGAGCTATAGGGAATCTAGAGGTGGCAGCCTGGGGCACAGCTGTAGGGGGTGCAGAGATAGAAATCTGGGGTAGAGCTATAGGGGATGTAGAGGTGGCAGACAGGGGAAGAGCTATAGGGGACGCAGCGGTGTCAGCATGGGGCAGAGCTATAGGTGGTGCAGACGTGGCAGCCAGGGCAGAGCTATAGGTGGTGCAGACGTGGCAGCCAGGGCAGAGCTATAGCACAAGCAGAGATGGCAGACAGGGATGTAGCTATCAAAGGATGCAGAGATAGCAGTGGATGATGTAGTTATAGTGGGTTGGAGGTAGCTGTCCTTGAAACCTGAGGAAGCGCAAAAGTCTCTGTGCCTCATAAGAAGACTCCAGCTTTTTAAATGGCACCCAGGCAAAGGGGCGGAGGCTGCAATAGAATTTTATTAAGGCCTCTGAGCTTCCCGTTTCAGCTCTGGCCTCTTCCTCCATTAACATAGTAACATAGTATGTTAGGCTAAAAGAAGACAATGTCCATCTAGTTCAACCTGTTTCTACCAACATTGTTGATGAAGGCAAAAAACCCCAAAAAACAATGAAGTAGAAGGCAGTTAAGCTGATTTTTGGGAAAAAAATTTGTTCCTGACTCCATCATGACAATCAGAATAATCCTTGGATCAACGCTTAAAAGTTCCTACAAGACGTGGATCAACAACCCCGCTGGTTATTTAATGTCTATATCCTGTAATATTGTAACACTCTAGAAAGACGTCTAGTCCCCTCTTAAACTCCTCTATGGATTTTGCCATCGCCACGTCCTCAGGCAGAGAGTTCCACAGTCTCACTGCTCTTACAGTAAAGAACTGCCTAACCTGTTGGTGATAAAACCTTTTTTCAGGATAAATAATCCCAATTTTGATAGCCGCTCTAGGTATTCCAGTCCTCCCATTCCGTTTATTAGTTTAGTCACCCTTCTTTGAACCCCTCAAACACTGCAACATCTTTCCTGAGTACCGGAGTCCTGAACTGTACACAATATTCCATGTGGAGCCTGACAGGTGTCTTGTATAGTGGAAGAATAATGTTCTCGTCCCTCCCCCCTATACCTCTTTAAATGTACCCCAAGACTTTATTCACCTTTGCAGCAGCTGACTAGCATTGATTGCTCCAGTTAAGTCTACAGTCCACTAGTACCCCCAGGTCTTTTTCCATATCACTTTTCCCTAGCAGTACCCCATTTAGTGTATGTTGGTGACATCCGTTTCTCCTGCCCATGTACATAACCTTACATTTATCAATATTGAACTTCATTTGCCATTTTTCTACCCAAGCCACCCTCTTATCTAGGTCTATTTGCAGCCCTATATTTTCCTCTGTTGTATTAATTACTTTTTATGATTTTGTATAATCTGCAAATATTGATATTTTGCTGTGCAGCCCCTCTATCAGGTCGTTGATAAATATATTGAACAGGATGGGGCCTAATACTGAACCCTGTGGCCCCCCACTAGAGACCAAGGCCCAAGCAGAGTACGAACCACTTATTACCACCTTCCGCTTCCTATCTCCGAGCCAGTTCTTTACCCACCTGCACATGTTTTTGCCAGACCGAGCTGCCTCATTTTATATATCAGCCTGAGATGCGACATTGTGTCAAATGCTTTAGAAAAATCTAGATATACGAGGTCAATAGAATTCCACTGCATCTCGTAACATTTCTTTTTCCTTCATGAATACACTTGAGAAAAACCTATTTAATAGATTTGCCTTCCCCCTCATCATCTTCTATGATTTTTTCTTCATTTGTTAAAGGGACAGTGCAGTCAGAGCAAATCCTTTTACCGTTGATATAATTGAAAAATAGTTTAGGGTTATTTTTGTTCTCTTTGGCAATTCTGCCTCCTCCTTGGCAGTTTTGATTTTTTTCTTAGACCTCATTCACATGAGCGTATAATGGCTGTTGTTTTCACGGCCGGCCAATATACGCTCCGATCTGATGCATTGGATTTAGAGATGAGCGAACCTACTCGGCCACGCCCCTTTTTCACCCGAGCGCCGAGATTTTCGAGTACTTCCATACTCGGGCGAAAAGATTCGGGGGGCGCCGTGGGTGAGTGGGGGGTTGCAGCGGGGAGTGGGGGAGAGAGGGAGAGAGAGAGGGCTCCCCCCTGTTCCCCACTACTACCCCCCGCTCCGCCACGCCGCCCCCCCCCCGGCACCCCCCGAATCTTTTCACCCGAGTACGGAAGTACTCGAAAATCGCGGTGCTCGATTGAGTAATTACTCGAAACGAGTATATTCGCTCATCTCTAATTGGACTCCAATGCATCAGATCACATGGCTGTATTCCAGTGCACTTTCACGTCAGCCTGCAATAATAGTCCTGGAACTTTCGGGCCGGAATACGATGGCCGCAGCATGGGCTCCTATGGGAGCCAATGACAGTGGCCGGAGAAAGAAGGTGGGAGGGAGTTTAGCAGTGTGACTTCCCTCTTCTCTCCTCTTCTCTCTTCCCCTACGGCTGTTTGCAATGGGAGGGGGTGGTATGGGGATGGAGCCAAGCTTCGCCCCCTCCCATTGCTGGCTGCAGACAAGGGGCGGGAGCTTAGCTTCCCCCCCCACCCCTCCCATTACACACAGCCGGATGGGAGGAGAGAGGAGGTGAGCCAGCGGGGGGGAGGGAGGAGAGGCCCAACGGCATTTCGGGCTCAGCATGTATGCACCAGGGACTGTGCCGTCTGAACGGGTGCACAAACGTTAGATTTGTGCACCCATTCACGCGTTTTTACGGCACTGGTGGGCGCACGTTTAAACACCTACGGCCGTGTGAAAGTACCCTTACACAGGTAAAAACCTGTATGTTTTTTAGTGCTTCTTTACTGGCTTCTTGTTTTAATAATTCAAACACTTTCTTTTTTTCATTTATAGCCCCCTTACAGTCTTGTTGAGCCCCATTGGTTTCCTTTTACTTGTAGTTCAAAGGACCCAACCAATGTGAAGCCAATCGGAGCATTGATCACACAACTCGGTCATCCTGGAGTCCAAAGCAGTCAGCCAACCTGGAGGCAATCAAAGCAATAGATTCTACAAATAAGTCATCCTGTAGCCAATTATAGGAGCCAGAGAACCTGGAACCAGTCAGAACACTGATCACACAACTAGGTCATCCTGTAGCCAATCAAAGCAGTAAAACTGCCTGGAGCCAGTCAAAGTAATAGATTCCACAAGTATGTAATTCTGAAGCCAATCAAGGTAAGCAGCCAACCTGGAACTAATTAAAGCATCCATCACACAACTAGGTCATCCTGTAGACAACCAAAGAAAGTAGCCAGGAGCCAATTAAAAGCAACTATTCACACAACTAGATCGTCCAATATTGTGGAAATTTTGGGCACCTGTACTCAAGAAAGACAGATCAGAGCTTGAGCGGGGTTCAAAGGCAGGCAAGTAAAGTGATAAATGGAATGGGTGGACTACAATACCCAGAAAGGTTATCAAAATTGGGATTGTTTAGTTAAGATAAAAGATGTCTCAGGGACGACCTATTAACCATGTATAAATATATCAGGGGACAATGCAGAGATCTCTCCCATCATCTATTTATACCCAGGACTTTAACAAGGAGGCGCTCTAATAACGATGTATAAATATTTCAGGGGTCAGTACAGAGATCTCTCCCATCATCTATTTATACCCAGAAATATAACAATGGGGCGCGCTAATAACTATGTATAATATATCAGTGGACAATATAGAGATCTCTCCCATCATCTATTTATACCCAGGACTGTAACAAGGCAGCGCTCTAATAACTATGTATAATATATCAGGGGACAATAGAGAGATTTCTCCCATCATCTATTTATACCCAGGACTGTAACAAGGGGGCGCTCTAATAACTATCTATAAATATATCAGTGGACAATACAGAGATCTCTCCCATCATCTATTTATACCCAGGACTGTAACAAGGGGGCGCTCTAATAACTATGTATAAATATATTAGGAGACAATACAGAGGTCTCTCCCATCATCTATTTATACCCAGAAATATAACAATGGGGCGCGCTAATAACTATGTATAATATATCAGTGGACAATATAGAGATCTCTCCCATCATCTATTTATACCCAGGAATGTAACAAGGGGGGCGCTCTAATAACTATCTATAAATATATCAGGGGTCGGTACAGAGATCTCTCCCATCATTGATTTATACCCGGCACTGTAACAAAGGGGCGCTCTAATAACTATGTATACATTTATCAGGGGTCAGTAAAGAGATCTCTCCCATCATCTATTTATACCCAGGATTGTAACAAGGGGGCGCTCTAATAACTGTGTATAAATATATCAAGGGACAATACAGAGATCTCTCCCATCATCTATTGTACACAGGACTATAACAAGGGGGTGGTCTAATAACTAATGTATAACTATATCAGCGGACAATACAGAGATCTCTCCAATGATCTGTTCTTACTCATATATCTATAGCTCATATCACTACTACCTCCATCATTCCTACATGACTGAGTACCATCAGACTACCCCCCTTAATAGTACCATAAGACTTCCCCCATTAATATGGCCATCAGAACTCTCCTCACTGACGCTGTCATTTTCTTAATGCCATATATAACAACCTAATAGAAGGCAATGATTGAGCAGATATTTTCTGGGGGACAATGAGACTGATGCAATTTGGTTGCACAGATAATGTGTTCCTGGATAGTTAGATGAGTGGGTGTATAAAGTATGGTGGGGGCCTCCATTTCTGGGGACTGGATGGATGAACGCCGCTGATTAATGATCACAGAGGGAAGAAGGTTCCGCATCATCTGCCTAATTAATAGTAATTCCACCTCACCAGGGTGATGAGAGTAATGACTCCCCGGCACTGGTGCCCACAAACATCCCATTCATCTGTCACAATAGTTACACATTAGTCATTAATTAGGATAAATTATGCAAATAAGATGCGCTGGTAACAAGCCTATGCCGTAGAATCAAATCCAAATGATTAGTGCAACCTGTAATCTGTATAATGTGCCACCGTGACGTCTCCTCGCCTTCATTATCAGCCACCAGAGTCTACGTGTTGGCTTGGAGGACACGTTCGTTAACATGTCGTTATTTCATGGTGTCGAGGTAACCGGTGATGACTGCGAATACATTAGAGACGACACAAAGTGCAGGTTCAATGATAAATACAAAATGTCACCAAGGCGAAGAAGTCTGCTGACACAGCTCCATCTGATGGGATCTGATGGGAACTTTGGGTGTATGATTGATCTACCGATCAGATCACAGGCCAGCCGCCTCTTCTGATTGGCTGCTGAATGATCTAGTTTATGGTCTGATGTTCTGATTGGCTTCAGGATGGTCTAGTTGTGCGATCTGATGCATTGATTGGCTCCAGTTAGCTAGGTTCTTTGATTGGCTAGAGCTCTAACTAGTTATGTCCCGTAATGCTTTGATTGGCTGCTTTTTGAGGGAGTTGTGCAATCTTATGCTCTTATTGGCTTCAGGTTGCCTGGTTCCTTTGATTGGCTCCAGGATGATCTAGTTGTGTGATCTGTTAATCTGATTGGCTCCAGGATGGTCTAGTTGTGTGATCTGCTACTCTGATTGGCTCCAGGATGGTCTAGTTGTGTTATCTAATGCTTTGATTGGCTCCAGTTAGCTGGTTTCTTTGATTGGCTCCAGGATGGTCTAGTTGTGTGATCTAATGGATTGATTGGCTCCAGTTAGCTGGGTTCTTTGATTGGCTATAGGTCTAACTAGTTATGTCCCTTAATTCTTTGATTGGCTGCTTGTTGACTGAGTTGTGTGATCTGATGCTCTGATTGGCTCCAGGTGGCCTGGCCCCTTTGATTGGCTCCAAGATGATCTAGTTGTTTGATCTGTTACTGTAATTGACTCCAGGTTGTTTGGCTCCAGGATGATCTAGTTGTGTGATCTTATTGGCTATAGATTGGCTGTCCCTTTTGATTGGTTCAGATGACCTTCTTGTATGATTTGTTGCTTTGATTAACTCCAAGTTCATAGATAGATATGAGAGAGATCGATAGATAGATATGAGAGAGAGAGAGATATGAAAGGAATAGATTGATAGATATAAGATAGATAAATATGAGATAGATAGATTATATATGATAGAGAGATATAAATTGATATGTAGTCGCCCAGAGTTAGTGGGGCCCATCTAGAATGACTTTTTCTACCGTGCTGTCTCCTCGGCAGTGGGCTCGCTCCTCAGACGCTGCAGATAGATTTGAGATAGATATGAGCTAGATATAGGATGGATGGATAAATAGATATGAGAGAGAGATAGATAGATATGAGAGAGAGAGAGATAGATATGAGAGAGAGAGAGATAGATATGAGAGAGAGAGAGATAGATATGAGAGAGAGAGAGATAGATATGAGAGAGAGAGAGATAGATATGAGAGAGAGAGAGAGATAGATATGAGAGAGAGAGATAGATATGAGAGAGAGAGAGATAGATATGAGAGAGAGAGAGAGATAGATATGAGAGAGAGAGAGACAGATATGAGAGAGAGAGCGATAGATATGAGAGAGAGAGAGAGAGATAGATATGAGAGAGAGAGAGATAGATATGAGAGAGAGAGATAGATATGAGAGAGAGAGAGATAGATATGAGAGAGAGAGAGAGAGATAGATATGAGAGAGAGAGAGAGATAGATATGAGAGAGAGAGAGAGAGAGATATGAGAGAGAGAGAGAGAGATATGAGAGAGAGAGAGAGAGAGATATGAGAGATGAGAGAGAGAGATATGAGAGAGAGAGAGAGAGAGAGATATGAGAGAGAGAGAGAGATATGAGAGAGAGAGAGAGATATGAGAGAGAGAGAGAGAGATATGAGAGAGAGAGAGAGAGATATGAGAGAGAGAGAGATAGATATGAGAGAGATATGAGAGAGAGAGATATGAGAGAGAGAGATATGAGAGAGAGATAAGAGAGAGAGAGAGATATGAGAGAGAGAGAGATATGAGAGATATGAGAGAGAGAGATATGAGAGATATGAGAGAGAGAGAGAGAGATATGAGAGAGAGAGAGATATGAGAGATATGAGAGAGAGAGAGATATGAGAGAGAGAGAGAGAGATATGAGAGAGAGAGAGAGATGAGAGAGAGAGAGAGAGAGATGAGAGAGAGAGAGAGAGATATGAGAGAGAGAGAGAGATATGAGAGAGAGAGAGAGATATGAGAGAGAGAGAGATATGAGAGAGAGAGAGAGAGAGATATGAGAGAGAGAGATATGAGAGAGAGAGAGATATGAGAGAGAGAGAGATATGAGAGAGAGAGAGAGATATGAGAGAGAGAGAGATAGATATGAGAGAGAGAGAGATAGATATGAGAGAGAGATATGAGAGAGAGATATGAGAGAGAGAGAGATATGAGAGAGAGAGAGAGATATGAGAGAGAGAGAGAGATATGAGAGAGAGAGAGATATGAGAGAGAGAGAGATATGAGAGAGAGAGAGATATGAGAGAGAGAGAGATATGAGAGAGATAGATAGATATGAGAGAGAGAGAGAGAGATATGAGAGAGAGAGAGATATGAGAGAGAGAGAGAGATATGAGAGAGAGAGAGATATGAGAGAGAGAGAGATATGAGAGAGAGAGAGAGATATGAGAGAGAGAGATATGAGAGAGAGAGATATGAGAGAGAGAGATATGAGAGAGAGAGATATGAGAGAGAGAGAGATATGAGAGAGAGAGAGATATGAGAGAGAGAGAGATATGAGAGAGAGAGAGATATGAGAGAGAGATATGAGAGAGAGATATGAGAGAGAGATATGAGAGAGAGATATGAGAGAGAGATATGAGAGAGAGATATGAGAGAGAGAGAGATATGAGAGAGAGAGAGAGATATGAGAGAGAGAGAGAGATATGAGAGAGAGAGAGAGATATGAGAGAGAGAGAGATATGAGAGAGAGATATGAGATATGAGAGAGAGAGAGAGAGAGAGATATGAGAGAGAGAGAGAGATATGAGGTAGATAGATGATATGGTGTGGAGTATATGTAGATAAGTGTCGCCATACGCAGCGGCTTCCTCATCTGGACTCTTTCTGCCTTCTGCACATCAATCGGCCAATTATATTTTGTAGAACATGGAGGATTATCCAGATGTTGGAGATGATTCATGATGACTCACAGACTATAAAAAGCGACATCTGACAATGTGAATGAAATGATTTCAGCTGCTGTAGCTACTGACACAAGATGAAGAGTGCCGGATGCGTGTGCACCGCTGCATCTATGTGTGTCATGTAATGATGTATGTATGTATGTGTGTGTGTGATTTAATGATGTATGTGTGATGTATGTACGTGTGTGTGATGTAATGATGTATGTATGTGTGTGTGATGTAATGCTGGATGTGTGATGTAATAATGATATTGGAGGCAGTTAACAGCGGGGGCGTCCTGTGTACACCATAATGTCCGGTCCGCCTTCTGAGGTCTGTTGAATCCTCCTCTAAATGTGTGATGGAGAAATATAGAAGACTGACAATACAAACAGCCCCCTTGCCTTCCTGCCATCTTATCGGCCCTCGTATTCATCCCTCCCAGGACGGATCAGTGTTTATTCCCGGCAGGTCTCTTGTCACTTTCTGCTGATTCTCCAACCACATCTGATAGAAGTTTCTTTCAAGTATCTACTACTCTGGCCCTCCCCCCCCCATATTTCACACTGTGCCCCCTTATTATCATGTTTAGTTTCCTCCCTTCTGCAGCATTCATTGAACGGCCCTTTATTAGACTGCCATCCAGTTTCGCATTGGACCCCCTTTGATCTTTAGAACTGCAGCAGTTCATCATGGCGTAGATCCCACGAGGTGATTAAGTCGTTCTGCTGGAATATCAGCCCCTGCGGACAGGAAACTTCTTGTCGCTGTTGTAGATTAGATGGAGGTGCTGACCAGCTGACAGGTAAGGGTCAGCGATTCATGCTGCTTGCGCCAAATTCTGACCTCCCATCAGCACGGGGCAATAGAGATCTGGATCCATCTGACCAGGAGATGTTTTTCCAGCCAGTAGACTGTACAGCAGGTCCAGCGGGACACAGAGGGACACGAGACCCTGCATTACAACCCAGTGTGTGATGCTGTGAGGAGCAGCCAGCATGGCAGCACAGCAACTGATGGAGGTGCTGTAGCTGGACCGTCGGAGAGGACACTGGGGTCCAGCAAGAGTGTAGAACTCTGCAACACTGTAAATGACAAGGACACTGAAGTTCAAGCGCATCAGATCGTAAGTAGGCCGGCCTCAAATATTACCAATCAGTGCACACCATGAGAGAGACTTGATTATTGGTAGCAGGCCTGCTAGCAATGTAGGAAGGATGAAGGCTCCATGTTTATAGTGACTAAGACTATCTGGGTTCTTGAGTTGTGATGTAATGTAAAGGACTTGTTTTAGTGCCACAATGCATATCTAAGGGTGCAATTTAGTGTGTTAGAGCCTGAGAGACCTTCAATAATTGTGAAATTATGCGACCACAACTCCTGGAGTTTCAGGTTGGAGATGTGACACCCCCCCCCCCCCCCCCCCCCCCCCCCCCCCCACGGGATAGAAGAACCAAGGTCTAGGCAATATTTTGCGGTATCAGTAACAGCCAGAACACATTCGCCAAATGACTTGTTGCAGCCCAGTCCGAGACAATTGTTATATTGTGAAACATATTAGTAATTTGTGCGCTCCCATGGAGAGAAATCATTTTTACCATCGAGGTAAATTAATTTTTTTTAACCTGTGCTGCCTCCATCTGTCACCGCTGTGGCACCATCACCACCCTGCTTTGCATTTAGACATGTTAGTTGGAGCACCAGCGTTGTATTCAGCTGACTGTGCAGGACATGTTGGTCAGAGCGATTCCTGACATCCTCCTCCGACCCCTTTCAGTGATGAGTTGTTTCCATCCACAGGATCCTGTTTTGTTGGATGTTTTCCTTGATCACGCCATTCTTGGTATACTCTTCACACAGCTACACTAGAAAACTCCATGCGGTTGGCAGTGACATCGTGGCCCGGCTAGTCTACCGCCGATGACCCGGCCTCGTTGGAAGTCGCTCAGATCGCTGGATTTTCACACCTAATGTAGATTCACACTGAAACTGACCCACGGAAAACTTGTCACGTGATTTTATGTCGCACTCCGAGGTCATGGGGAGAATTTCCATACAGGAAAATAATAACGTGAGACGGCCAGGGGGTCTAATAAAAGGGTGGGGGCTTAATTAAAGGGTCGGGGGCTCTAATAAAGAGGCCATTCAGTGTATATAAAAGTTTTCATTACATCCTCCTTTCCCTTCTCCTGTCATCATTTCCTGTACTCCTCTCCCGACCTGTTCTACAGAGTGAGCAGAGCAAAGTTGTGGAGTGCTTCCTCCACCGTACCTGCCGGGATCAGAGGAATCGTGTAAAGTCCATCTAGGCTTCCCGTACATGGTAGCGGATGATCTGTGGTAACCCCGTGCTGATCGATGCTAATTGCCGGGCTGCACCTGGATTCACCATTGTTTCACTGGCCAAGCCCAGGTGCAGCCTGGCAATTAGCGGGGATCCGCATCCAGTTACCACAGATCAGCCGCACCGCTATGGGCGCTCTTAATGTTCTGTTCAATTTACTCTTCTCAATGTGTCTTTTGTTGCTGCAGAAGGGAGCGCAGCTGCGGCGACCCCCGGCCGTCTCCTCATCTGCAGAGAGGATTATTACAAAGCCGTCAGATCGTCTCCAGATGATTGTTCTGAGCGGAGAAGAATTCTATTCAGTCCTCAAGTGTCACCATGTCGGGGGCGAAATAATGATGGAGCCACAACTTTAATCATATAAATAATAACAGGGACTACTGTTTCTTCTTCTTTAGTCTCACCCACGTAGAGGATAAACGGCTGAGAATCCCGTATCCGAGCCCCCACTTATTACACCTCGTCCCCATCTCTGATAACACTCCGCAGACATTTTTTTTTTTTAAATCAGCCGCTTATCCCTACTTTTTAAAACCTTAGCAAGCAATGAGACCAGGAACCGGCCCACATATTTATCCCTTGCCCCTGCCCATTATTTACCCGTTGCCCCATCCCATTATTGGTATTAGTGTATCTTGATGCCACCAGGAAGTCCTGATGGAGTCAAGATAGACAGGGGGGTGACGCCCCCTGTACATGATTGGCCAAATAGTTTCCTGGGCTGCAGGTCCTGGCAGCCTAGCAACATACGCCATACAGCAATATGAATGTGACGGCTGTGGCTGCACTTGGAGTGGGCCATCTACCGCTGCAAGCGGCCTATCCGCCGCTGTCGCACAAGGCGGAACCCCCTCTGTCTGTACGCGCAAAGCGGGTTCGGCAACAGGGAGGCCACACCGGCCGTGAAGCGCCTTTGCCGGCGGGGCCGGGCAACAAGTGCCTCACTCTGGAACTGACAGCCGCCGGCCCCAGACTGCGGCCTCTCACTGCGAGAACACTATAGCGCCGCGGGACACTGACTGACATGCCTCTCCCCCCACACAGGTGTAGGACACCACGGAGGCAAGTGCAGCTGGGGACTGTCAGTGATACAGCAGGGAGGGCGGAGGGCAGAGCGCCCGGGCCTGGTGGGAGAAAGACGGGTAGCTGATGTCACAGCGCTACAGACATGCACTTTAGCTCCTTGTAGCACCTTCAGCTCTTGAGCCAATGGGGAGCTAGGGGTGTGAGGGGGCGTACCTCCTGTCAAACCCCTTGCTTCCGGTGGCATCAAGATACACTAATACCCTCATTATTTACCCCTCGCCCCAGCCTTATATGGCAGAGAAGACAATAGAAAGGGGACATTTATGTGTAGGTGCTAAAGACTGCTGAGGGCGCTGCCATGAAGGGGGCCTTGTCTGTACAGTGTGATGTAGGTGGAACGTGTCACATCCACATGATGCCAGGACCCAAGTACCCAGCAGAACACTGCCCATCACACTGCCCTGCCAACTTGTCTGCTTCCCATCCTGGCTGTCCACATGATGTGATTGCTCCATGCTCTAGCTTTGATGCTCACCAGACCACTCTAGGCATTTTTGGTGATAGACAGACCTCACATGGTCATGCTGACCCCTCTGCAGCTCCACCACCCTGTACACAGCAAGGTTCGATGTCCTGTGTAGTGTGACACTTTCAATCATCGCCAGCAGGGACTTTAGAAGTAATTTCTGTTGAGCTATTATTGGAATATTTGGGTCAGAAGTGTCTGACCCGATTTATTAAAAAAAACTGTGAATCGGGACAACTGGCACCGACTCCCATTAGGAGTAAAAGAAAAAATCAGGTGCAATAATTTTTCGCTGTAGAAAGTCCCTGAATGTAGTGGTTCCTCTACAAAAAATGTGTCTCAATAGTTAGCACTAGAGATGAGCGAGCACCAAAATGCTTGGGTGCTCATTACTCGAGTCGAACTTCCCGCGATGCTCGAGGGTTCGTTTCGAGTAACGAACCCCACTGAAGTCAATGGGCGACCCGAGCATTTTTGTATGGGACCTATGCTCCACTAAGGTTTTCATTTGTGAAAATCTGGGAATTTCAAGAAAGTGATGGGAACGACACAGAAACGGATAGGGCAGGCGAGGGGCTACATATGGGCTGCATCTCAAGTTCCCAGGTCCCACTATTAAGCCACAATAGCGGCAAGAGTGGCCCCCCCCCCCAACAATTTTTACTTCTGAAAAACCCTCATTAGCAAGGCATACCTTAGCTAAGCACCACACTACCTCCAACAAAGCACAATCACTGCCTGCATGACACTCCGCTGCCACTTCTCCTGGGTAACATGCTGCCCAACCGCCCATTTCAGTAATAGTAGCAGTCAAGACAGGCCCCAGTAACAATTCCGAAGCAGCAGTATAGGGGGAGCACAGTATTAGTTCCATTTCAGTAGTAGTAGCAGTCTAGACAGGCCCCAGTAACATATCACTAGCAGCAGTATAGGGGGATCATGTAACGGACACAGCAGAGCCCGGAAACAATTATGCGCAAGCCTGTAGTCAGACCTAGGTGCGTATGACTGAGCTACTGGAATTCACAGGGCAGAACCAGTCAAGTGGCCAAAGGCCAGTGGTAGGCCTTAAGTATTTTGCTTCAATTTTTAAAAATGGTGAGGTGAAAAACCAGACAGACACCGTATGCAGCGTATATATGTATACTCTTTCCCTCTGGCAGGATGACTGCGATCATGTAACGGACACAGCTGAGCCAGGAAACAATTATGCGCAAGCCTGCTGTAACGCTTAGCTGGGTAATAATGAGCGACTACTACCCCCAGCAGACACGCAGTAAACTGTACATGGTCACAGGCTTGGCTGGGTAATAATGAGCGACTACTCCCCCCAGCAGACACGCAGTAAACTGAAGACGGTCACAGGCAGCCCAAATATAGTATTTTTTTCCAATTTTTGGGAAAAAGCCCACTGCCTATATAGCCTGTATATGGATTTCCCTGTTGGAGGATGACTGTGGTTATTGAAAGCACAGTGCAGCCAGAAAAAATTATGCGCAAGGCTGGGTATTAATGAGCGACTACTACCCCCAGCAGACACGCAGTAAACTGAACACGGTCACAGGCAGGCCAAAGATTTTTTTTTTCCAATTTTTTTGAAATAGCCCACTGCCTATATAGCCTGGATATCTCTTTCCCTGCCTCACCAGTACTGCCCCTATACTCAGTAAAATGACTGCAGACTGAGGACGCTATGGTCTGCACGCCCGATATACAAAAAAAAAATGTGCAAAACTGCTAAAAGCAGCCTCAACAGTACTGCACACGGTCAGATGTGGCCCTAAGAAGGACTGTTGGGGTTCTTGAAGACAAAGATAACAGCCTAACACTCTCCCTATAGCAGCTACAGCAGGACGGCACTTTCCCTAATGTCTCTCAGCGTGCATCTGTGGCGAGCCGCGGCCGGCCCCAGTTTATATACTCGGGTGTCACCTGATCTCCCCCGCCACTCACTGCAGGGGGGTGGGATAGGGCTGGAACTTCACAGGAGGAAGTTGTAATGCCTTCCCTGTGTTTCTATTGGCCAGAAAACGGCGCAAACTTTTCTGGGAAGAAAATGGAAGTGACTCGAACACCGCGTGGTGCTCGTCTCGAGTAACGAGCATCTCGAACACCCTAATACTCGAACGAGCATCAAGCTCGGACGAGTACGCTCGCTCATCTCTAGTTAGCACTGTTGCCTTGAACTGTTATGGTCCTAGGTTCAAATCTCATCAAGGGCAACGTCGGCATGAACTTTGCAAACCTCTATCCAGATGTTGCCCTTCATCAGATTTGAGCCTAGAACTCCAGCACTACAAAGCAGCAGTGCTAATAACCGAGTTGCCACACTTGGTCTTTCACTTCTAGAGGGGAAATGGAACAAGAAGAATAAACACATAGAGAAAATAAAACCTCAATGCAGATATTACCCATTGCCAGAACTCAACCTTGCGCTCAGTGCTTGCAACTGAGCCGCCACACTTCTTCCTTTTCGACAGGAAGAGAAGATGGAATAAGAAAAAGAAGAATAAACACAAAAAGAAGCTATAAACTCCATGTTTTCCATATTCAGATGTGAACCTAGAACCCCAGTACTATAGTGCTAAAATCTGAGCCACCAGGCCTCTTACCACTCCTGGTTCTTCCTTCTTCAGATGTGGCAAAGTAAAAGAAGGCAAAGTAGAAGATTTTCATATTCTCCTTCATTTCCTGCTTCTTTTTCTCCTCCTTTCCTTTCTTCTTCTCTTCCTTCTCTGGAGGAGGAAGAGGAAGAAGAAGAAGGAAGAAGCTTGGCAGCTCAGTATTTGGCACAGTATATGGTTACCTTATATTATTGGGTTCCTAGGTTGAAGTATGACTAAAAATTACGTCTGCATGGACTTTGTATGTTCTCTTTGTGTTTCTCCATCAGAGAAGAGAGAAGGAAGATCAATCATGATGGCTCAATTATTAGTTCTGCTGCCTTGCAGTGCTGGAGTTCTAGGATCAAGTTTGTGCAAGGGCAACACCTGAATGGAGTTTTCAAGTTCTCTTTATGTTTATTTTTTTTGTTCTCCTCTTCCTCTGGAGATGAAAGAAAAAGTGTGGTGGCTCAGTTGCTAGCACTGCTGCAGTTCTAGATTCAAATCAGACCAAGACAACATCTAGTGTTTCATGAGTTTTTCAAAGTCAATGCAGATGTAGTCCTTGATGGAACTTGAACCTAGGACCCCAACACATAAAGTTAATAATACTAAGAACTAAGCCACACTGGGGATGACCTGATCCAATTTTGCAAAATCAGCCCGATTTTATCGCCTGGCCAATCATGACAAGCAACACTAGTAGTAATGTGCACTACAGTCGCTCTTCTGTGGGAGCAGACGAGACGGACAGCCTTCATCCCCCATCACTGAGCCTTGGGCACCCAAGACTCCGTCGCTGGTCGCCCTTCCTTGGAGCTCCCTTAGTAGGTACTTACCACCACATACCAGGCCGTTTTGGAGACACTCAGCCCGTATTCTTCACATCACAATTTGGCATTTATCACAGTCACCCATATCAGCTCACGTCTCCATCCTTCCTGCTTCCAACATCGACTTCAAGGAATGACTGATCAGTTCCTGCCTGATACATCCCATAATCATATATTAAATACCTCCTAATATATTCGGCTCCCGCTGATAGACGCCATTGTCATGAGATAATAAACCCTATTCCCTTCACCTGTCAATGGTTTTAATCTTATGGGTGATTGGTGTGTTTGTAGTGATACATTTTGCGCTATTATCTCGTCGCCTCTGTGGTGGAATCATAGAAACTGAAGATCAGAAAATCCTAATTATTATCAGTGGGGAGAGCGGCGAGACAATAAGTGCCGCAGCTATAAATCTGCAGGGAGCCAGAATATTCCATTATCCAGGGGCAGCCGAGACGTTGGGATACATTACTGAGAATAAAGCGTAATCTGCGGCTGCAGATGATGAATCGAGGACTGCGAATGATCTCGCTGCTTATCACGTTATGTAAATTGCGCCACTTTAAACCTACAACTTAATTTTCAGCAATCTCCATGGTAATTTAATGCAGAGAATTTCTGCCGCCTCTATATTGTGCTCTCTCTCCAGCTCAGGTCGCCACATAGTGACTCATGCCTTCCCCGCTGGCCTGCTGCGCAGTTTAATAAAGGCGACTGAAAGGCCGCTGGCCGTCTTCTAGAACTGCCTGGAAGTTTTAGAAATGGATTTAAATCGTCCCTTGAAAAAGCCATTATCAACAATACAAGTAATCTGATCCTAATACGAATTTCTGCATCCGGCTCCCAGCACAAATCTGTCAGGTCTGTCAGGAGGGGACGCGGCAGAAATAGGAATGAATTTTATATTGTCCTCACCACGCAGAAAATGAATCGTGCAGAACAATCCTGACAATGAAACCGCGACCGAGGAAGTGAGGCATTTTGGGATAGAAAGTTCTAAAGAAAGAACTAAGTCAAGACAAATCGATAGATATGAGATATGTGTGGTGTGTATGTGATGGAGACAAAGATAGGGAAGCAGGATCTCCCCTATGTATGTAGTGTATCGAGATATCATAGCAGCAGTCTACACCCACCAGCTCAGAGATAGAGAAGAGATCCTGCTCTCCTGTGTGTGCAGTGTATGGAGACATCATAGCAGCAGTTTACACCCACAAGCTCAGAGATAGAGAAGAAGAGATCCTACTCTCTTATGTATGCAGTGTATGGAGACATCATAACAGCGGTCTACACCTACCAGCTCAGAGATAAAGAAGAGATCTTGCTCTCCTATGTGTGCAGTGTATGGAGACATAGTAGCAGTCTATACCCCCCAGCTCAAAGACAGAGAAGAACAGATCCTACTCTCCTATGTGTGTAATGTTTGGAGATATCATAGCAGCAGTCTACACCCAGCAGCTCAGAAATAGAGAAGAGATCCTGCTCTCCTATGTGTACAGTGTATGCACACATCATATCTGAAGTCTATACCCACCAGAGCAGAGATAGAGATGAGATCCTGCTCTCCTATGTGTATAGTGCATGGAGATGGCAGCATCTGTCTACACCCACCAAATCAGGAAAAGAGAAGAGATCTTGCTCTCTTATGTGTGTAATGTATGGAAACAGCATAGCAGCAAACTACACCCACCAGTTCAGAGATAGAGAAGAGATCTTGCTCTCCTATGTGTGCAATGTATGGAGACATAGTAGCAGTCTACACCCACCAGCTCAGAGACAGAGAAGAAGAGATTCTACTCTCCTATGTGTGTAATGTATGGAGACATCATAGCAGCAAACTACACCCACCAGTTCAGAGATAGAGAAGAGATCCTGCTCTCCTATGTGTGCAGTGTATGGAGACATCAAAGCAGCAGTCTACACCCATCAGCTCAGAGAGAACTGAAAATTAGAGATGGAGCCTACTAAGGAAAAACTGGTGATAAATGTAGGATTCAGGTCATATAATGGTGGGATATAGCGCTGCTCCTAATGTACATACAACAGCTTATTTTAAAAAGTCTCCTGGAACCATCCCTTTGTTTAACATACGTGTGCAGATATCAGTGTGTTGTACATTTGGTGGTTGGTGATCCAGATTAGCCTGTTTTATATTTGTAGCTGGTGCTGGAGCGGCATGACCCGAGTTCTGTGTCCTCCTTGGGGACACTTCAGGTTGTAACAATGGATTGCGCCCTCGTCCCTGTATCACGTTTCTATTATCCGCACGTTTCCGGTGATTTCTGCATCTGTTACTGACAATTTAGTTTTTCTTTGCAAGATGACACAAAAGATCCTTTTAATATCGTCTCTTTACGTCTGATGCTGCTAATGATGATTGAAGATAATTGGGCACGCAGGATGATGTCACATGTCACACTGTACAATGGTAGCTGATTCAGGCTGCGTCCGCTATTATCACATGACATACATTACTGTATTGTATCTTTCCATTATGGGTTCAAAAAAATCCCTGCCAGCGGCCATAATATACTGCTACACAATACAAGGGCAGGTATGGACAGGGCATCCCTCAGCATGCGGACAGCCAAATTGCTGTCCATAGCTGCCCTTGTAGTGTATATCAGCATATTATCAGTAAGTATGGCCGCTGGCAGGGATTTCTTTGAGTTGATATGTCCTGCTTCTGTGACTTAGGGCTCTTTCACAAGAGCGTATATCAGCCGCCGTTTTCACAACAGACCAATATACTCTACCATCTGATGCACTGGATTCCAATGCATCAGATCACACGGGCGTATTCCCATGGCATAATAGAGCCTGGCCAATATAGCGCCGGGCAGCAAAGATAGACCTGGAACTATATTTCTGCACGGAATACGTCGGCCGCTGCAAAGAATCCTATGGGAGCCAATGACAGCGGCCGGAGAAGGAAGGTGGGAGGCAGTTTAGCAGCGTGACTGATAAACTCCCTCCCCCTTCTCTCTTCCCCTCCGGCTGTTTGCAATGGGAGGGGGTGGAGCTAAGCTCCACCCCTCCCATTGCTGGCTGCGCACAAGTGGCATGGCGGGGGGTTAGCTCCACCCTTGCCCCGCCCCTCCCATTTTAAACAACCGAAGAAGAGAGGAGGTGAGCCAGTGAGAGGGAGGGAAAAGGGAGACAGCTTAGCGAGTTAAGTTGTCTCTCCCCGCTCAACGACATTGCGGCCTCGGCATATATGCGCCTGGCCTGGGTTGTCTGAACGGGTGCACAAACGTTAGATTTGTGCGCCCCTGCAGATGTTTTTGCAGCGCCGGCGGGCGCACGTAAAAACGCCTATGGCCGTGTGAGTGAGCCCTTATATGTCCATTATGAGTTCAAGGACAATAAAGAGGAATTAACGAGTTATTGTGCTAAATACACAATCCTAAGTGACCTGATTATGGTGTGTGGATGCTGATGGCAGGAGCGTAACTATAGGGGATGCAGAGGATGTGGTTGCACCTGGGCCCAGGAGCCTTAGGGGGCCCATAATACCTCTCTTCTCCATATACCCTGTTTCCCTGAAAATAAGACATACCCTGAAAATAAGACATAGCATGATTTTCCAGAATTTTTGAGGATGCAAAATGATTTTTCAGGCTTTTTGAGGATGCTTGAAATATACGCCCTACTCCAAAATTAAGCCCTGCTAACAGTTAATTAAAAAAGTCAATTTAAATAGTGTCCAGGCAGCTATACATGTAAAAAAGTTAAACCTTTTTGAACAAAAATTAATATAAGACACTGTCTTATTTTCGGGGAAACACGGTAGTAAGCCCAGTACTATGAATGAAGCATTATAGTTGGGGGCCGTTACAGGTTTTGCATTGGAGCCCAGGAGCTTCACGTTACACTTCTGGCTGATGGACTACAACTTCTAGTCTGCATATGTGTGCAGGAGCAGATAGGACATGAAGTGGAAGGGAAGTCTGACGTTACTGGAGCAGAATGATTGCTTAGTCCTCCTAGTCCCAGATTACTGGCACTGATTTTCCTCTGGTTGAACATGATAGGCGCTTGCTTTCTTCCAACCGTTCTGTCTCTGCATACCCCCAGGGGTGACCCGAGCCTTTATGCTGCCTGAGACGAAGTGTGAAATGCCCCCCTCTGCCACGCAAAAAACCCCCACTCATTTTACAGATATTGAAAACGCCAGCTAACAAGCTACCCAACACATATTTAAATCATTGAGACTTGTCTTAAGTGGCAGAGTAATAGTGACTTCACTAGTGGCCCCAATAGTAATAGTGCCCCCAGTTGTGATCCAACAGTAAGTTCCCCCCTTAGTGGCCACAGTAGTAATTGTGACCCAGTTACTTGTCCCATTAGTAATAGTGACCCCGTTAATAACCCCAGTAGTAATAGTGATCTCCTTAGTGGATCTAGTAGTAATAATAACCACAATAATGGACACAGAAGTAACATTGACCCCCTTAGTGGCCCCAGTTACAATAGCACCCCATTAGTGGCAGTAGTAGTGATAATGACCCCTTTCATTACTTTTGTAGTAATAATGACCCTGTTAATGACCTCAGTCGTAATAGTAATCCCCTTAACGGCCCCAGTAGTAATAGTGAGACCCTGTTAGTGGCCTCAGTAGTAATAGTGATCCCCATAGTGGCCCCAGTAGTAATAGTGACCCCTTTCATGACTCTAGTAGTAATAGTGACCCTGTTAATGACCTCAGTAGTAATAGTGGCCCCAGTAGTAATAGTAATCCCCTTAATGGCCTCAGTAGTAATAATGAGACCCCGTTAGTGGCCCAAGTAGTAACAGTGACTCCCATCACATTTGGCATTCTTAGTCCCTACACGCCACAGTGTACTCCAAGGACAATCGACCACCATTTACCTCCAGCTCCTATAGGTGCAAAGCTCATCTCCACTGTAGTAGGGTGATGCTGCCCCCCTGCTGGCAGCAGTTAGTTATCTTATGTCATTTACTATATCGGGCTGTGAGTGTGCAGGTGTTAGGATATTTAGGACCCCCCTCCCTTCCCAAGGTATCACCTTATATCTGGGACTATCCTACAGAATGCTTGAGTCATTCCAACTCCACATAGTCAAGCCTCACACCAGAGGACCAGTGGACTCAGATATTGATTGGGCCCTTCTACGACAGCCCCAAGAGCCCCCCAGCAAACAACCTCATCTAACACTAACTTTTAAGAAGATCGTTTGGTGCTTTTTAAGGTTCTCCTCCATCATGTTATCCTGCATGGTTGGTCTATTCTCTCATTTCAACGCAGAGGGTTTGACATTTGATTTATCACAGTTCTGCAGAACAGACCCAAGCATTAATGATAATGTGACCCCCTCAGTGTCCGCTCTCCATGAAATTGGTACAAAGGCTGATAATAAAAGGCAGCGACAGTGTAGAACCTGGAAAACCCAACCGGCCGCATTCCAGGACAGCGTCGTCATGCGAGGAAGCATAATGGAGTCCTATTCAATCACTTTGTAAAAGTATGTGACTAATCCACTGGTGATAGGTATAGTGGGAGGATATCAGGACAGGGCTTCAATATAATAGCCATACAGAGCCCAAGCCTAACTTGTGGTCATACCAGCCATATGGTCTGAGCCTGACCCCGTCTGTGACCATACTGGTCATACACAGCCAAGGTCTGACCCAACCTGCGGTCATATAGTCCGAGGCTGACCCAATTTCTGGTCATACTGGTCATACAGAGCTCCAGCTTAGCCCAACCTGTGGTCATACGCAGCTCAGGCCTGGCCCAACCTATGGTCATACCAGTCATACATAGCTCCAGCCTGGTCAATCTGTGGCCATAACTGTCATACATAGTCCATGACTGACCCAACCTGTGGTCATACCAGTCAAACATAGCCTGAGCTTAGCCCAACCTGTGGTCATACTAGTCATACACAGTTCCAGCCTGGGTAACCTGTGGTCATACCTGTCATACACAGCCCATGACTGACCCAACCTGTGGTCATACCGGTCAAATATAGGCTGAGCTGGGCCCAACCTATGGTCATACTGGTCATACACAGCCCATGCCTGAACCTACCTAATGGTCATACTGGTCAAACAGCCTAAGCTGGGCCTAACCTATGGTCATACTGGTCATGCAGTCCAAGGCTGACCCATACTGGTCTTACAGAGCTCCATGCTGGTCCAACCTGTGGTCATACACAGACTCTGTCCAGATCAAGCTGTGAACTGTGCCCAACCTGTGGTCATACCAGCCATACATAGCCTGAGCTGGGCCCAACCTATGGTCATACTGGTCATACACAGCTCACAGCCTGGCCAACCTGTTGTCATACCAGACATACACAGCCTGAGCCAGTTCCAACCTCTAGCCATACTGGTCAAACACAGCCTAAGCCAGGACCAACCTGTGGTCATATTGTTCATACACAGCCCAGACCTGATCCAACCTGCGGTCATACGCAGCCCAGGCCTGACCCAACCTGTGGCATACTAGTCATGCAGTCCAAGACAGACCTAACCTATGGTCATACGTAGCTCCAGCCAGTCCAACCTGTGGTCATATTGGTCATTCACAGCCTGAGCCATGCCCAACCTATGGTCATACCAGCCATACATAGCCTGAGCTTGGCCCAACCTATGGTCATACCAGCCATACATAGCCTGAGCTGGGCCCAACCTATGGTCATACCAATCATACACAGCCCATGTCTGACCCAACTGTGGTCATACTGATCAAACATAGCCTGAGCTAGGCCCAATTGTGGTCATACTGGTCATATACAGCTCCAGCCTGGCCATTCTATGGTCATAACTGTCATACATAGTCCATGCCTGATCCAACCTGTGGTCATACCGGTCAAACATAGCCTGAGCTTAGCCCAACCTGTGGTCATACTGGTTATACACAGTTCCAGCCTGGGTAACCAGTGGTCATAGCTGTCATACACAACCCATGACTGACACAACCTGTGATCATACTGGTCAAATATAGGCTGAGCTGGGCCCAACCTGTGGTCATACAGGAGCTGGGCCCAACCTATGGTCATACTGGTCATACACAGCCCATGCCTGAACCTACCTAATGGTCATACTGGTCAAACAGCCTAAGCTGGGCCCAACCTGTGGCCATACTGGTCATGTAGTCCAAGGCATATTAGTCATACACAGCTCCATGCTGGTCCAACCTGTGGTCATACGCAGACTCTGTCCAGCTCAAGCTGTGAATTGTGCCCAACCTATGGTCATACTGGTCATACACAGCTCACAGCCTAGCCAACCTGTTGTCATACCAGACATACACAGCCTGAGCCGGGTCCAACCTCTAGCCATACTGGTCAAACACAGCCTGAGCCAGGTCCAACCTGTGGTCATATTGTTCATACACAGCCCAGACCTGACCCAACCTGTGGCATACTAGTCATGACCCAACCTGTGGTTATACACAGCTCCAGGCTGGCCAACCTGTGGTCATACTAGTCATGCAGTCCAAGACTGACCTAACCTGTGGTCATACACAGCTCCAGCCAGTCCAACCTGTGGGCCCAACCTATGATAATACTGAGCATACACAGCCTGAGCCGGGCCCAACCTGTGGTCATACTGTTCATACATAGACCAGGCCTGGTCCAACCTGCAGTCATACACAGCCCAGGCCTGACCCAACCTGTGGCATACTAGTCATGACCCAACCTGTGGTTATACACAGCTCCAGGCTGGCCAACCTGTGGTCATACTGGTCATACACAGCCTGAGCCCAACCTGGCATACAAAGGATGCCAGACCAACTGATATGTATAGTGTATAGAGATGAGTGAACGTACTCGTTTAGGGCAATTACTCGATCGAGCATCGCTTTTTTCGAGTAACTGCCTAATCGGGAAAAAAAAGATTCGGGGGGCGCCGGGGGTGAGAGGGGGGTTGCAGAGGGGAGTGGGGGGGGGGGGGGGGAGAGAGGGAGAGCTCCCCCCCTGTTCCCCACTGCTACCCCCCACTCCACCACGCCGCCCCCCAAATCTTTTCGCCCGAGTAGGCAGTTACTCGAAAGAAGCGATGCTCGATCGAGTAATTGCCCCTAAACGAGTACGTTCGCTCATCTCTAATAGTGTACAATACAGGCTTACAACTAATTAATAATGCTACATTCGATTCAGACCAATGTGTTGCTCGAAGTGAACCACACTGGACCACCACCCCGAGCTCCCCAACATCTAGAGCCGGACTGCTTACTGCAAGAAAAACAATAAATTATTGCCTAAGTAGAAAATTGCAGCCCGCCCAATTCTTGTCCAATTTTCGGGTGAGAATAACACGTCATGGCGCTGGGATGTCCAAGTGCTACCCGATGCGACTTGTGTCCGAGAATTTTGGTGCAATGTTTTTCTCACTTGTGTGGATATACCCTTACAATGTAGCAACGCGTACGTATCCGCTTGTTACACAGATTTTTTCTGCCACAGACGGGAATACGTAACAACTGATCCCCCCACCAAGTGGATGCCGAAATACATCACAGCCCCCGCATTATCAGCAACAACAGCCACTGAGCTGATAGAAGGGGCTCCAGGGAACAATCTGTAGTAAAAGCCTCATCGGGTTTATTACATTTCATTCGCCGTCATCACCGCCATCCCATAAAACGACTCCTCAGGTAAATATTTAAGCTGCTGCCTGGAGACCGCGGTTTGTCCCGGTCATTATTTGATCGCCTGAGATCATTTTATTTGCTGGTGATGGAGCGATAGATTTCTACGGAGTAACAGCAGGAGACGTTTCATTACAGACTGAACAATGCCGTCCTGTAATCCAGAATACCGGATAATCTGGCAGCCCTCTGGGCCCGTCAACTGCTATCACCAAGTGATCAGTCAGAAACACACAAAAACCAACCACCAGGACGCCGCACGGTGCTTCATCTGCTGCGGTGACTTACAGCGGTTTTACACGGGCGTATTTGCGTGTGCAAAATTTGCACGCACAATATACAGTGAGTAGAATCCATTGATTTCAGTGGGTTCGTTCTCCTTTTCTTTTTTTTGCGTGCAAAAAAATAGAACCTGCTCTATTCTTCTGTGCATTTGTGCACCAAGGGTCTCCGTAGAGGACTATGGGAGGTGCGTGCAGTGCACACCAGATGCGCAATTTCGTGAAAAAAATATCACATCTGGAACTCACTAGGCTAAATAAGCATTTAAATCGTGTCGTGTTCGTCTGACGCGCACAAATGAACACGCCCCGTGTGTGCGAAAAGTACAGCAAAAAACACGCTCATAGCGCAAATGTGTTGCATTGAGTCATGCGCAAAAACGCCTGAGGGTACGTGCACATAGACGTGTTTACATCTGAATAGTTGTATGAAGGCGGCCTGGGCTACCCACACTGGCCGTCCAAGTAAAAAAAAAAAATCGCGGCATGTCATATTCTTGTACAATTTTCGAAGGAGACTCACACATATCAATGAGCGGCGTACATAGGCGGCACACGGACAGGATGTCTGATGCGAGTTGCTCCTTATAATCTCGGGTGCAATTTTTAAAACGCCCGTGTGCGTGTACCCATGGGGCATTTTATCACAGCCCGTGTTCCCACTCAGCGCCTGAATTACCTTTTTACCGCGTTTCTATGGCGTTTTCTAAGCACTTCCAATGTGCATGCAATTTCAACATCCATAACGCTGTCAGAAAACTGCGCACACTTTACCACGAAGTGCCGCAGCTTTCTGCTGATTGGCTTCTACTGGTAAAGCACGTTGGCATCATGTACGGCACGCGTAGAAGACGACTGACAGAAAATCGCATCACAAAATTGCGCCATTTTGTATTAGATTGCAGGCAATTTTCTGTCGGTGTTTGTGATGTGCAATTAATGCGCCCAACAAAAATGCTTAGAAAACACTATAGAAAAGCGGCAAAACCGCGATTCAGATGTCAAGTGGGAATACAACGTTACGATACAATGACCACTGTAACATCCGAAGTGAATCTAGAGAGTGAGGTCAGCGGGACGCGAAGCTCCCCACTATGTAATAATCACACAACCGCGGGAGATCACAGCTTCAAACTTTGGAACAATAAAAATAAAGTTAATTCTTACGGCCTGCCATAGCAATTTTTTTTAGATATTATGCCACGCCTCTTTTACACTAAGCCACGCCCTTTGTGTTCTCTCACAGTAAGGGCGCCCACCCACTGGCGATTTTTTTTTCTTTGCGTTTTGCGTTTTTTCTCAAGAGCAATTGGAATTGAATGTACTCCTGTCCACTGGCGTTTTTTTTTTGCGGTGCGTTGCGTTTTTTAACATAGGAACTGTCAGTTGCATATGTGTCCTTATTTTTCTCCTAATGCACCCATGAAAGTCAATGGAAATTAATGGAAAAGCCGCGAAAACGCAGCAAAAAACGCAGCGAAAAACGCAGCGTTTTTCACGCACGAAAATCGCAAACGCCAGTGGGTGGGCGCCCTAATAGTACTCCCATGGGATAATACCGGCCTTGCGTTGGTACGGCTGAGGCTAGAGATTGGACGCAGCAGTCACGTGATTGCGCTACCCAGAAGTAGATGGGTGGAGTGAAAGGGGTGAGTATAGGCCGTTTCTTTACCTGCCTCCCGTCCTGGCGGCACAGGTTGTATGTCCGCCCCGCGGAACATCCCCTAGCAGCCAATCACGGCACAGCTTTCATTTTTTAAGAGAAGTATAAGAAATGAAAGCTGCGCTCTGATTGGTTGCTAGGGGCAACAGGTCAGTCTTACTGTTAGATGGGTTTGAGAAGTGAGGCCCAGGGGTCTCAGGAAGCCCCCGGAGCCCGAAGCGGACCCTCAGCTCCCCACTCTGCATGAATGGTGACGGCACTACAGACTAGCTTATCTATATCTATAGACACACCGGCTGAGGTGATATCTAGGCGCAGTGTCCACCAAGAACCTACTTAAAGGTGAGGTCACGCAAATATCAGCCTGACATCCGGTTTTACAGCAAATCGCGCAGTAATTAAAAATGTATTAGAAAACTATGTCATTTAATTATAAAACCGCCTATCAGCACAGTTTCCGACCACAACATAGCCACTACAGGGGATTCGATCTTTAGAGGATATACCATATATACCACCACTGGGTGCAGTAAATACAACATGTATTCAATATCCACACTGCACGCATCGCCCTGGATATAACACACCTCTCCCAGCTCTGACACACTGACACCATTACTGCAATCACTGCCACAACTACTACAACCACTACTACCTCCACCACCGGTGCCAACATTACCAGTACTACCACCATAACTACTATAATCATCCTCACTACTACCTCCACCAACAGTGTCACCATCACCATTACTACCACCACTGCCATAACTACTACAACATCTACCACCAGTGCCACTGTCATCTCCACTACTACCACCACCACAATTATTACAACCTGCTCCAATACTACTACAACCTCCTATACTACTACCTCCACCATCGGTGCCAACATCACCACTACTACCATCATATTTACTATAATCATCCTGACTACTACCTCCACCAACAGTGCCACCATCACCATTACTACTACCACTGCCACAAATACTACAACATCTACCACCAGTGCACCATCATCACTACCATCACTACCACTGCATTTACTACAACCACTACAACCTCCACCACTGGTGCCAACATTACCAGTACTACCACTATAACTACTATAATCATCCTGACTACTACCTCCACCAACAGTGCCACCATCACCATTACTACCACCACTGCCACAAATACTACGACATCTACCACCAGTCCACCATCACCATTAATACCGCAACTACTACAACCATCAACATCTACCACCAGTGTCACTGTCATCACCACTACGAAAGCTACTACAATCACTACTACCTCCACCCACAGTGCCACCACATCATTACAACCACCGCTGCCACCACTACTGCAATATTTACCACCAGTGCCACCATTACCACCACCAAAATTATTACAACCTGCTTTAATACTACTACAAACTCCTGTACTACTACCTCCACCAACAGTGCCAACATGAAGACCATTACTACTACCACCACAACTTCTACAACCTCTACTACCTCCGTGACTAGTACCAACATCATCACTACTACCACCATGACCACAACTACTATACTCACGTCCACTTTTTACCTCCACCAACAGTGCCACCACCATCATTACTACCACCACTGCCACAACGTCTACAGCATCTACCACCTGAACCACCATCATCACCACTACAAAAACTACTAGCACCACCACAACTTCTACAAACAGTTCCACTGCTCCCTCCACCATCAGTGCCAACATCACCGGAATTACTACCAACACTGCCCCAAACACTACAACATCTACCACCAATGACACAGTCATCACCACAACTACCACTGCCTTACCTACTACATCTATCACCAGTACCACCATCAGCACGACTACCTCCAAGACTGGTGCCAACATCAACACTACTACTACCACCACCACCACAATTATTACAACCAGCTCCAATACTACTACAACCTGTACTATTAACTCCACCAACAGTGCCAACATCACCAACATTACTACCACCACTGTCACAACTACCACAACATCTATCACCAGTGCCACCGTTATTACCACTACCACAACTACTACCAGCAGCTCCACTACTACCTCCACCAACAATGCCAACATCATCCTTACTACCCACACAACTACTATAATCACCTCCACTATTACCTACACCAACATTGCCACCACCACCACAATTACTACATCTACCACCAGTACCACTGTCATCACCACTACTATCACAAATACTAAAACCAGTTCCTCTACTACCTCCACCACCGATGCCAACATCACCCTTACTAACACCACAACTACTACATCTACCACCAGTACCACTGTCATCACCACTGCTACCACAGCTACTAACGCAAGTTCCATTACTACCTCCACCACAGATGCCATCATCACCCTTGCTACCACCACAACTACTATAATCACCTCCACTACTACCTACACCAACATTTCCACCACCACCACCACCACAACTACTACCAGCAGCTCCACTACTATCTGCACCACTGATGCCAACATCACCCTTACTACCACCATAACTACTATAATCACCTCCACTACTACCTACACCAATATTTCCACCACCACCACAACTACTACATCTACCACCAGTACCACTGTCATCACCACTACTACCACAGCTACTAAAATCAGTTCCACTACTACCTCCACCACCAGTGCCAATATCACCATTACCTCCACGACCAGTCTCAACAACGCCATTACCTCCACCATCAGTGCCAACATCACTCTTACTACCAACAGAACTACTACATCTACCACCAGTACCACTGTCATCACCACTACTACCACAGCTACTAAAACCAGTTCCACTATTACCTCCACCACTGATGCCAACATCACCCTTACTACCACCACAACTACTATAATCACCTCCACTACTACCCACACCAACATTTTTACCACTGCTACAACTACTACCAGCAGCTCCACTACTACATTTACCACCTATGCCAACATCATCCTTACTACCCACACAACTACTATAATCACCTCCACTATTACCTACACCAACATTGCCACCACCACCACAATTACTACATCTACCACCAGTACCACTGTCATCACCACTACTATCACAAATACTAAAACCAGTTCCACTACTACCTCCACCACCGATGCCAACATCACCCTTACTAACACCACAACTACTACATCTACCACCAGTACCACTGTCATCACCACTGCTACCACAGCTACTAACGCAAGTTCCATTACTACCTCCACCACAGATGCCATCATCACCCTTGCTACCACCACAACTACTATAATCACCTCCACTACTACCTACACCAACATTTCCACCACCACCACCACCACAACTACTACCAGCAGCTCCACTACTATCTGCACCACTGATGCCAACATCACCCTTACTACCACCATAACTACTATAATCACCTCCACTACTACCTACACCAATAATTCCACCACCACCACAACTACTACATCTACCACCAGTACCACTGTCATCACCACTACTACCACAGCTACTAAAATCAGTTCCACTACTACCTCCACCACCAGTGCCAATATCACCATTACCTCCACGACCAGTCTCAACAACGCCATTACCTCCACCATCAGTGCCAACATCACTCTTACTACCAACAGAACTACTACATCTACCACCAGTACCACTGTCATCACCACTACTACCACAGCTACTAAAACAAGTTCCACTATTACCTCCACCACTGATGCCAACATCACCCTTACTACCACCAGAACTACTATAATCACCTCCACTACTACCCACACCAACATTTTTACCACTGCTACAACTACTACCAGCAGCTCCACTACTACATTTACCACCTATGCCAACATCACCCTTACTACCACCATAACTACTATAATCACCTCCACTACTACCTACACCAGCATTTCCACCACCACCACAACTACTACATCTACCACCAGTACCACTGTCCTCACTACTACTACCACGGCTACTAAAATCAGTTCCACTACTACCTCCACCACCAGTGCCAATATCACCATTACCTCCACGACCAGTCTCAACAACGCCATTACCTCCACCATCAGTGCCAACATCACTCTTACTACCAACAGAACTACTACATCTACCACCAGTACCACTGTCATCACCACTACTACCACAGCTACTAAAACAAGTTCTACTATTACCTCCACCACTGATGCCAACATCACCCTTACTACCACCACAACTACTATAATCACCTCCACTACTACCCACACCAACATTTTTACCACTGCTACAACTACTACCAGCAACTCCACTACTACATTTACCACCTATGCCAACATCGACCTTACTACCACCATAACTACTATAATCACCTCCACTACTACCTACACCAACATTTCCACCACCACCACAACTACTACATCTACCACCAGTACCACTGTCCTCACTACTACTACCACGGCTACTAAAATCAGTTCTACTACTACCTCCACCACCAGTGCCAATATCACCATTACCTCCACGACCAGTCTCAACATCGCCATTACCTCCACCATCGGTGCCAACATTATTATCACCCTTAATACCACCACAACTACTATAATCACCTCTACTACTACCTACACCAACAGTGCCAACATCACCACAATTACTACCAGCACAACTACTACATCTACCACCAGTACCACTGTCATCACCACTACTACCACAGCTACTAAAATCAGTTTCTCTACTACCTCCACTACCAGTGCCAACATCACCCTTACTATCACCACAACTACTATAATCACCTCCACTACTACCTACACCAACTGTGCCAACATCACCACAACTACTATCACCACAACTACTACATCTACCACCACTACCACTGTCATCACCACTACTGCCACAGATACTAAAATCAGTTCCTCGGCTACCTCCACCACCAGTGCCAACATCAGCCTTACTACCAAAACAACTACTATAATCACCTCCACTACGTTACTACCTACACCAACATTTCCACCACCACCACCACAACTACTACATCTATCATCAGTTCCACTGTCAAAACCACTACTGCCACAGCTACTAAAATCAGTTCCAGTACTACCTCCACCCCCGATGCCAACATCACCATTACTACCACCACAACTACTATAATCACCTCCACTACTACCTACACCAACATTTCCACCACCACCACAACTGCTACCAGCAGCTCCACTACTACCTCCACAACCAATGCCAACATCACTCTTACTTCCAACACAACTACTATAATCACCTCCACTACTACCTATGCCAACATTTCCACCACCACCACAACTACTACATCTACCACCAGTGCCACTGTCATCACCACTACTATCATAACTAATAAAACCAGTTTCACTACTACCTCAACCCCCAGTGCCAACATAACCCCTAACTACCACCACAACTATTACATCTACCACCAGTACCACTGTTATCACCACTACTACCACAGCTACTAAAACAAGTTCCACTACTACCTTCGCCACCGATGCCAACATCAGCCTTACTACCAGCACAACTACTATAATCACCTCCACTACCTACACCAACATTTCCACCACCACCACAACTACTACATCTACCACCAGTACCACTGTCATCACCACTACCACTACAGCTACTAAAATCAGTTCCACTACTACTTTCACCACCAGTGCCAACATCACCATTACCATCACCACCACTACTACCTCCACCACCAGAGCCAACATCACCCTTACTACCACCACAACAACTATAATCACCTCCACTACTAACTACACCAACAGTGCCAACATCACCACAATTACTACCACCACTACCACTGTCATCACCACTAGTACCACAGCTACTAAAATCAGTTCCACTGCTACCTCCACCACCAGTGCCAACATCAACCTTACTACCACCAAACTACTATAATCACCTCCACTACTACCTACACCAACATTTCCACCACCACCACAACTACTATATCTACCAGCAGTACCACTGTCATCACCACTACTACCACAGCTACTAAAATCAGTTTCTCTACTAACTACACCAACTGTGCCAACATCACCACAACTTCTACCACCACAACTACTACATCTACCACCACTACCACTGTCATCACCACTACTGCCACAGATACTAAAATCAGTTCCACGGCTACCTCCACCACCAGTGCCAACATCAGCCTTACTACCAAAACAACTACTATAATCACCTCCACTACGTTACTACCTACACCAACATTTCCACCACACCACAACTACTACATCTACCATCAGTTCCACTGTCAAAACCACTACTGCCGCAGCTACTAAAATCAGTTCCAGTACTACCTCCACCACCGATGCCAACATCACCCTTACTACCACCACAACTACTATAATCACCTCCACTACTACCTACACCAACATTTCCACCACCACCACAACTATAATCACCTCCACTACTAACTACACCAACAGAGCCAACATCACCACAATTACTACCACCACTACCACTGTCATCACCACTACTACCACAGCTACTAAAAATCAGTTCCACTACTACTTCCACCACCAGTGCCAACATCACCATTACCTCCACCACCAGTGCCAACATCACCCTTACTACCACCACAACTACTATAATCACCTGCACTACTACCTACACCAACAGTCAGTGCCAACATCAGCACAACTGCTACCACCACAACTACTATATCTAGCACCAGTACCACTGTCATCACCACTACTACCACAGCTGCTAAAAATCAGTTCCACTACTACTTCCACCACCAGTGCCAACATCACCCTTACTACCACCACAACTACTATAATCATCTGCACTACTACCTACACCAACAGTGCCAACATCAGCACAACTGCTACCACCACAACTACTATATCTAGCACCAGTACCACTGTCATCACCACTACTACCACAGCTACTAAAACCAGTTCTACTGCTACCTCCACCACCGGTGCCAACATCACCATTATTACATCTGCCACCAGTACCAATGCCACCATAATTACTAAAACAAGTTCCACTGCCACCTCTATCCCTACCACCAGTACCAACTACACTTCAGCTACTAGCTCTGCCATCGCCACCACAACAAGTACAATCTATTCTGCTGCCACCACTATCCGTACCACCTCCACCAACACAGCTACTACAAGCACCATCATTACCACCCCACCACAACTACTACCACCACCTGCAAAGATGGGCCCTAGGACACTCGGGGCCCCCCATTCTGTATGTGACAGAGCAGAGAATGTTTGTAGAGTATGTGGCAGAGCAGACATGGAGGAGAGGAACCACGGCTGCCATCCAGCTCTATACACAGTAAGCAGGTCGGCAGTGAGAGGTCCAATATCTGCAGGTTCACCGCATAGGAGCTGCATACACCGCTGCGCTGCTCCGTATTCAGCCCCCCTAACGTGCGCCAGGCGTTCTGTGTGATGGAGAAACAACGCCATGGATCAGTACAATAAATTACATTTTTACTTTTGCAAAGTAACAGAATAAACTCAGAACATAAATATCACCGAAAAACACAGAGGACTACTTCACCATCATCCATCCACGCATGACAAATCCCGCAGTCTATGCTGTGCAGGCGAATACAGTCTATTGCTCCCTGTAATCAGTCATTTCAGGCTGGGAGGGATGAGGAATAAAAAGTGCAGAAACCTCCTGATGCCGATCCCTACTTTATGGTAGGTGATACAGCAGCGTATATCAGTCGCATTTTTGCATTTGTAATATAGTTATGTATCCTGAGCTGACCGGGGGGCCTTCTGACCCCAACTCCAAGCAACACAGATCCTTATGGATTCCTATGCACTGAGTTCTCGTCAGGAGACCCACTGGCAGGCTGGGATACACGTCCTTTTCATGGACACAAAAACACAACCGATATACTCTGATGTATCACCAGCCTATGTCATATCTGTGCAGTGCTGAGAACCTTCTATATGTGAATGATATCAGCTGCTCCTGTTATAACCTCCAGTGACATCATATATGTGACTGATATCAGCAGATCCTCTTGTAACACTCCAGTACTGATATATCTTCCAGAGACATCATATATGTGACTGATATCAGACGCTCCTCTTATAACACTCCAGTACTGATATATCTTCCAGAGACATCATATATGTGACTGATATCAGTCGCTCCTCTTATAACAATCCAGTACTGATATAACCTCCACAGACATTTATATCCATATGTGACTGCTATTATCACTCCTTATAGAACGCTCCCGGCGCTGTACCGTTCTTGGCCCTTTAAGTGAAAGGTATTATCCTCCTACGCAGGAATGATTTCGGCCCCAGGCTGTTATCGCACGGCCCCGAACATACAGGAGAGACAAGTACAACATGCACAGAGTCCTAGCACTGCAGATATGGCGGCAGCGACCCGCGACTGTCTCTGGTACTTTAGGGCCTTCTTCACTTGTTCGTTGGACTGTGATATATAGTCCATTGTGTTCAGCACGTTGTACTCTATATTATTAATCACATCTTCCTGCTCCGACACCAGCAGATCCAGCTGGATGAAGAGGGAGTGCAGCTCCGTTATCTGGACCTCCAGGTCCAGCAGCTGCTTGTGCCTCTCCTGGGCCATGGCCAAGTGTTGCTTCGCCTTAAGGATCTCCAGGTCATGGCCGACAATCTGGGGAGCCATCGGACTCCCAATGAGCTCGTTGATTTCCTCCTCTTGGAGGTCCAGGCCGGCCAGCTCCGCTTGCCTCATGATCTGCTCCTTCAGCTTCCCCACATATCGGGTCTCGTTGATGTAATGTTGCGTCATGACTTCCCGAAATCTGTTGGTCAATACGGTGAATTGGCTTTGTCTAATTCGGTGTTCTGCCATCCAGTTCTTGTCGTCTTGGGCCAAGCTGTTCTTCATGAGGCTGAGCTTGGCCTGCAGGGTTTTAGCATCGGAGGTGAGCAGGTTCTTCAGGATACTCAAATCCTTCTTCCCCTCGCCGATCTTGGCTTCGGTGGTGCTGCAGAGAACCTCGTCTTGTTTGCTCTCGATATTCTCGGCCAAGTCTTTCAGCTTCTTCAGGGACTGAGACAGGCTGGAGACCTCCTGGAAGAACACATCCATGTCATTGGTCTCAGCATCTTGGAAGACGGGGTTATCGAAGGCCAAGGGTTCATCGTAGTCCAGCAGGTCATCCTGGCTGGTTCTGTTCTTGAGCTCCTCCAGCCTGTCCTTCATGTTGAGGACAGGTGTCTCAGCAGCGGGAGCCGCACACTCAGCCTTTCCATCAGCTCCTCGTCTTCCTAAAAGCTTCCACCTCTGTTACGTCAAACTGAGCTGCAGGGAAGTTTTTCCTCCCAGACCTGACAAATATTGACTGAGAAGTCTTGGCAAGGGGATGATTTGCTCTGCTGGTCACGTGTGGTGCGTTTCAGGCTGGGTAGCGGTGGATGCCAGAAGTGGGTGGTACTCAGGTTGCTCCTCGGGTGAGAGGATGTGTTTTAGAGCAGGTGATTAGGAATAAAGCAGAGAGAATTAACTTGTGGATGTGGGACGCCTTAATCCAGCATATTGTGACAACTTTTCTTCCTTTGTCCCTCAGCAGCATCAAATCTCACCTGCAGCCTGAGCGCAGCTCTAGAGGTGCACAAGTGACAGTCCCACCCGATCCTGACCACCACAAAGCCCTGTCCATATGGATGCTCTAGAGAGCCATTAAAGAGAGACACTTTGCTATAGTGCCTCCTGCTCTAGCCGACCCGTCTATTCATATAAACGGTCATCAAGTGCTGCAACATTTCAGTAGAACTGTCCCTTGAAAGAAGGTCTACAGAAAGGTCCCCGTTCATCCATGTCGCACATAGAGCTCTGTACGGGTGCCTTTCTGCCATTAAGCTGGAGTTGATCCCATAGATCCAGTTCTGAGCCATGTCTGAGGAGGGAAGTGACAGCCAGCAGCACAAGGAACACCGGGCAGCCACCGTCACCCAGCAGTACAGCTTTATGACTCCATTCACCTTGCCACTCTTTGATGGTCAGTATATTGACTTATAAGGATTTTCCTCGTGATAGGTCATCAATATCAAATCAGTGGGGGGCAGCTTCTCAGGACCCCTGCTGATCAGCTGTTTGAAGAGGCCGCAGAACTCGAGTGAGCTCCATGGTCTCATCTCAGCCCTGTGATGTCATGTTCATTGGTCATATGGCCTGAAAACTGCTCAGTTCCACTGAAGTGAATAGGACTGAGCTGTACTACCAGGCATTACCACTATGATATGTATGGCACTGTTCCTCATATGAAATGAAGAGGCTACAGTGTTTACCCCAGCACGGTGGCCTCTTCAAGCAGGTACTGATGAGCGGCCTGGTCAGTGAACTCCCACCAATATGATATCCAAGTCCAGGAATACCCCATTAGAGTACGTTCACATATAGTGTATTTTGATGCGCATCTGCACTAAAATCTGGAGCATATTTTGCGCCGATTTTGGTGCAGATCCGCATCAAAATACACACCATTTGATGTAAATTTTGACATCTGACGCCGATTCGCAGAACATTTCACCCTTCTCCATCTATTGGAAGGCAGCATTCCTGCAAGTCAATATCAGACCTTTGAACAAGCTCTGTAACAAAGACTGGGAATACGAGCCACAGTCTCCTCCAGAAGGAAGAGGTAACGTGTACAGATGGAGAAGACTCTGGTTTTGGCTCGTATTCCCAGTCATTGTTACAAGGCTGGTTAAAAGGTCTGACAGACTTACAGGAATGCTGCCTTCCAATAGGTGGCGCTGTAGAGGCATTCTTCCCTCTTCCCATTTAAAGGGGTTGTCCCGCGGCAGCAAGTGGGTCTATACACTTCTGTATGGCCATATTAATGCACTTTGTAATGTACATTGTGCATTAATTATGAGCCATACAGAAGTTATAAGAAGTTTTTCACTTACCTGCTCCGTTGCTGGCGTCCTCGTTTCCATGGAGCCGACTAATTTTCGGCGTTCAATGGCCAAATTAGCCGCGCTTGCGCAGTCCGGGTCTTCTTCTTTTCTCAATGGGGCTCCGTGTAGCTCCGCCCCATCACGTGCCGATTCTAGCCAATCAGGAGGCTGGAATCGGCAATGGACCGCACAGAAGCCCTGCGGTCCACCGAGGGAGAAGAATCCGGCGGCCATCTTCAACCGGTAAGTAAGAAGTCACCGGAGCGCGGGGATTCAGGTAAGCGCTGTGCGGATTTTTCTTTAGGTCCCTGCATCGGGGTTGTCTCGCGCCGAACGGGGGGGGGGGTTTGAAAAAAAAAAAAAAAACCCGTTTCGGCGCGGGACAACCCCTTTAAGTATACAGGAAACCTGCTTTTTTTCTGCATATTTACACACTAAGGCCACTCTCACACATCTGCTTTTTACCGCGGTAATCGCGGTACAAGGGTCCTATTGATTTCAATGGGGCCCTCGCAGACCTGCTCGATTAGAGAACTTCACGATTTTTGAGCACCGCCTGCTCTATTTTACCACAAATAAAACGCACTTCATCACCCATTAGAATGATGGGGTGCTTTAAAACCAGCTGTCGGAGGCAGTAACCTGTGCCCTAAAATGCACTGCTAGATACAGCAGCTGGGCATACACGATCACACATGAGGACACATGTAGGCAGCACGCTGGCTCAGTGGTTAGCATTACTGCACGGAGGTCCTGGGTTCAAATCTCCCAAGACCAGATCTGCATGGAGTTTGTACGTTTTCTTTGCATTTCTGTGGGTTTTTCCAAGGGACTCCGATTTCTTTCTCCCACTCCGAAAACATACTTAGGACTCAATCACGCCAGCATATGATGCACGTATTTTTTACACGCGTGTTATGCAGTGCTGAAACCCCATTGATTTATATTGGGATATTCAGACTTTTCAACACACGTATTTGAACACGTGGAAAAAAAACCAAAAACACACCATGCCCTCTTTTGGTCCGGATTATGGATCTAAAAAGGCCATTGATGAAAACATGCATGATACATGCATATTCACTGAGAATTCGCGTGTGACATCGACGGGGGCTGCGATATTGCATTGTTTTTGCGCACGTTAATACACACACAATAACAATTGTAAATCAACAGCATGTCTATATACACTGCGGAGTCCAACCCTTGACATACAAGCACCAAGTTCCACGGTTGTTTCGTATGGAGCTGTGGGTTTGGCCACCAGAATGCCCCTAGTGATTTCTTGTGAGAAGGCAGCCCAGTAGGTGTCCCCAGATTGTGAGCCCCACACTACTGATGTACAGCGCTACGGAACCAGTAAGTGCTACATAGATGCACAGTATCTCACGATAGGATTAGATACAGTAGCAAAGTGATAGAACTAGGAAACGGCTGAATTACAGAAGGTCACCGGAAACTGAGGGATCATATTACTGGGGATTTAAGGGGAAACGCGCCCCAATAAACTTTGGAAAGGGCCCACAACTCTAGACTGGAGGATTGAGGGTCGCTGACAAGTGCATCCTCAGCTGCTGACACTGAAGAACCTTCTCTGAAATCATCAGCGTCCAGATTGTGATCTGCGCACCTGTACGAAGCAGATTGTCTTCAAGGTCCCTGGCAGGGCTGAGTGTGAGTCATCGGCCGCCGTGCGTCACTGCTGAGCAAACACCGAGACACGAGAGCCTCAGCCAGGGAAAGGTTGTAGAAGAAATGACTACTTCCTCATCATCCGCTGCAGGAAAATTCCTGGTGTTTAACCTGAATCTGACAACTCAGAGAAATGGCTTGAGCAGGGCAGCAGCCTGCAGGACCACAGAGGGGAGCAGTTTGTCATCCAGCCCGTAATTAGTTTTTAATGGCGAGTAAAAAAAATAATCGCCTGAAAATGGGCTGGGCAGCAACCCATCAAGCGTTCAACTCACTTGCCTCGTTACTCTTATCTGGTGGAGGCCAATGCTGTGATCAGAGTGTGACCCTGACCTCTACCCATCATCTGTGCTCCTGGACGCAGACAGCGGGCAGAGAGGTCAGGGGTCACGCTGTTCGTAGCAGTGGCCGTCACCAGATGAGAACAGGGCAAGCGAGTTGAATGCTTGTGGGTCACTGCCCGGCTGAAGGTAAACTACAGTAGACACCATTAATTCTGGGGCCACTTATACAGAGTTTAGTGGAAGGCATTTTTTCTCATTTTAGGGGAAGATAATTTCTTCCCAACTCCAATCTGGCACTCAGAATAATCCCCGATCACTGACCCTTCTAAGTAATCAGTGATAGAACATGTAATATTGTAACACTCAAGAAAGATATCCAGTCCCTCTTATACTCTTATCAAGTTCTCCATCACCACGTCCTCAGGCAGAGTGTTCCAGTCTCACTGCTCTTACAGTAAAGAACTAGATGATGAAAGAGATTTCTGTATCATCGCCTGATATAGTTATTAGAGCACCCCTTGTTACACTCTTAGGTAAAATAAATGGGAGAGATTTCTGTATTATCCCCTGATATATTATACATAGTTATTAGAGCGCCCCCTTGTTACAGTCCTGGGTATAATAGATGATGGGAGAGATCTCTGTATTATTCCCCGATATATTTATACAAAGTTATTGGGTCACCCCTCATCTGTTTTCTAAACTAAATAACACCAATCTTGATAACTCTCTGGGTATTGTAGTCCGCCCATTCCGTTTATTACTTTAGTTACTGCCTTTGTACCTGCTCAAGCTCCGATATGTCCTTCTTGAGCCCAAAACTGTCCACAATATTCCATGTGTGGTCTGACCAGTGACTTGTAAACAGGAAGTACAATGTCCTTGTCATGCGCCCCTAGACCTCCCCTTTAACAGTTAGTGACTAGCTCTATTTTGGTCATGAGAACAGGATTTTTCTGAGATCTCCACTTTTTTAAAAGCCAGTTTTCTCCATTGACCTGTCTGCATGAGGTTTTTTTTTTTTTGCTGTGTGGCGAGCTGTGGTTTTTAAAATTGGGTCCACATAATGTATAACTTTTATAAAAAATTTTGAAGAGCAGAGAAAAAAAATTAAATAAATCAATTCTACTAGTTTTTAACTTTTTTTTTTTAACAGCATTAATCCTGCTGGTTGGTCCAATTACAATAATAGCAAATTTATACATTTTTAAAAAGTTTTTTTCCACTTATGCACAATAAAAACCCTACTTTTGGGGGGGAAAAATATTTCTGCATCGCTGTGTTCCACAACTTTTTTTCATTTTTCCATTTGACCTCTGTGATGGCTCGTTTTTTTAGTGATTTGTTGTAGTTTAAACAGTAGCCTTTTGGGGTACATATGGGTTTTTTGATCATTTTTATTGCATACTTTTGGGAGACAAAACAAAATTAAATATGCAGGATAAAAAGTGTGTTCAGCCTATTGTGTGGCTTGTTATTCATGAGAAGATTCCAAGTGTGTTTATGGTTTTAAACTTTTTTTTTTTTAAACAGTATATTACATAAACTTAAAGGGGTTGTCCCGTGATAGCAAGTGGGGGTATACACTTCTGTATGGCCATATTAATGCACTTTGTAATGTACATCGTGCATTAAATATGAGCCATACAGAAGTTATTCACTTACCTGCTCCGTTGCTAGCGTCCCCGTCGCCATGGATCTGTCTAATTCTGATGTTTTCTTGCTTTTTTAGACGCGCTTTCGCTGTGCGGTCTTCTTCCTGGTGAATGGGGCCGCTCGTGCCGGAGAGCTGGTCATCGTAGCTCCGCCCCGTCACAAGTGCCGATTCCAGCCAATCAGGAGGCTGGAATCGGCAATGGACCGCACAGAGCCCACGGTGCACCATGGGAGAAGACCTGTGGTGCATCATGGGTGAAAATCCCGGCAGCCATCTTGGTGAAGGAAGAAGACGACGTCACAGAGCGGGGATTCGGGGGCCTATGGAAAAAAAAAAAACCCAGTTTCGGCGCGAGACAACCCCTTTAATTCCCTTAGAGCCCGGCGGTATATGCCATCGGGACCCGGTAATTTGTCTAATCTCTTTATGGAGACTCTGCCGAGAGTTTACTGTATCTCTATGCATTTCATCTGACAGTTCATTTTCCTTTGTAAATACACTGGAGGTAAAGCTAACAGTTTTGCTTCCTCCTCATCCGCTTCTACTATTTTTCCTGGGCCTAAACTTTTAGTATAAATTGTTTTACGATTTATATGGTTGAAGAACAGTTTAAGGTTAGTTTTACTCCCCTTGGCACTAAGTCTTTCTGTGTCCATCTTCGCTGCTACTTACATTATTTTTTCCTTTTAGGCATTTAGTGCTTCTTCGCTGCCTTCTAGTTTTAAAAGTTTATATGCTGTTTTGGTAGTTTACTGCCCTCTTTATATTTTTATTAAGCCACATTAGTTTTCTCCTATTCCTTGTATTCCTGTAATGTATGAACCGCTCACAGTGAGGTTTGATAAATGACCAACAAGCGTTTTATTATTTGATCGCGATTACACAGCATGCCTGACAAAGACCGCAGCAGCGGTTGAAACGTTGCCTGTCCACTGTGGACCCACTAAAGAAGATAGTTTTAGCTATGTGAAGTCCTTACATTTGTCTATATGTACCCCATATGCGGCTCATCATTTTGAAGACCCTATATGTATCACGTCACACTGCGGTATCCGTGCCACATCTATTCCCAGAGCATTCCATTAATCACACATCACTCTGCCTCCCTCACAGTTATCACACATCTTCTTGGCCCCCATTCTCAATTCCCCGGCATTTATCACACGTCACATTCTGATTTTCCCCTCTGTGCCCCCTATCACATTTTGGTTTTCCCTCCCCATGCCCCCCCCCCCCCCCCCCCCATATTTATCACACGTCACATTTTTGCTTTTGTTATTGAAATCTTTAATTTAAAAAACAAAAACAAATAAATAAATCAGAAGCGTAAAAAAACAAGACGAGGAAATAAAACCAAAGTTCACCGATTCAGCCGAAAACCGGCAAATTCATTCTGAGTGACTGCGATCTATTACATCATGAGGAGCGGACATAATACGAGAGACTCACTGATGGGGGAGGGGAGGCCAACAGGTCAGGTCAATTTAAAAAAATAATCATTCTAAATAGTTTGGCAGACTTTCAGACTTTTTCTCCCCCGGGGTTGAGGAGACCCCGCAGTGGATCTACAGACGGTGTGGACCGGCACCACAGCCCCCAACCTGATTACAAAATCGGCGTGGCGGAGTTTTTCCCTCCTTTCCAGTACGTTTCCCAGATGAGAAGGTTTTGGCGCCAGTAACGCCATTTCACGTATTATTCCTCCGCTGTTTCCCATCAGAAGTTGTGAACTGAGAAAAACTGATCTTTAATTTTAGGGGGGAAAAAAGGAGCAAACAAAAAAAAAAATATACAAAAAGCAGAACGTTCTAGAAAACGCAACTTTACAAATGTACAATAGTCTTTACAATACAAAACAACTACAGCTCATTGCATATAAATAGAACATTTGGTGCGGCCGACGCGGCCATAAAAAAAATCCCTGAAGTATTGATAAGAACCTGAGACAGCGAGACGTACGGCAGAGACCCCGCAGAACCGCTCGCCAAGAAGAGACGATGCAAAAGGTCCAACCCGAGCGATGAAGCCGCATGAACTAGACTGGTGTCTAGAGCGTACAGGGAACACAAGTTCACAAATACTGTGGTCAAAGCCCCCCCAAATCTAACCCCCCTCTTATGGCCCCTACATAAAACCCAAGATCCTCGCTCTACGGTAAAGTAATCAGACATAATGAGACGCCGTGTCGTAGCTGGAAGTGGCCCTCGCCGGGAATCTAAACCTGCAGCCACTTCAGAGAGACGGCGACAAAACAATGAAATCAGAAAGAAAACGGAACGCGAAGAAACTCCGACTACAGCGGTAGAGACACGGCGGGAGGTGAAGCAACACCCCCAACTTCTCTTCCCGGACCCTGCTTCCCTTGTTCCACAGCTGCAGCAGAGCAGAAGACATGAGTGCAGCACGAAGAGGCAGTCTGCTGTACAGCACAGGACACACGTCAGTGCAGCACGGGGGGGGCAGTCTGCTGTACAGCACAGGACACACGTCAGTGCAGCACGAAGAGGCAGTCTGCTGTACAGCGCAGGACACACGGCAGTGCTGCACGGAGAGGCAGTCTGCTGTGCAGCGCAGGACACACGGCAGTGCTGCACGGAGAGGCAGTCTGCTGTGCATCGCAGGACACACGGCAGTGCTGCACGGAGAGGCAGTCTGCTGTGCATCGCAGGACACACGGCAGTGCTGCACGGAGAGGCAGTCTGCTGTGCATCGCAGGACACACGGCAGTGCTGCACGGAGAGGCAGTCTGCTGTGCATCGCAGGACACACGGCAGTGCTGCACGGAGAGGCAGTCTGCTGTGCATCGCAGGACACACGGCAGTGCTGCACGGAGAGGCAGTCTGCTGTGCATCGCAGGACACACGGCAGTGCTGCACGGAGAGGCAGTCTGCTGTGCATCGCAGGACACACGGCAGTGCTGCACGGAGAGGCAGTCTGCTGTGCATCGCAGGACACACGGCAGTGCTGCACGGAGAGGCAGTCTGCTGTGCATCGCAGGACACACGGCAGTGCTGCACGGAGAGGCAGTCTGCTGTGCATCGCAGGACACACGGCAGTGCTGCACGGAGAGGCAGTCTGCTGTGCATCGCAGGACACATGTCAGTGCTGCACGGAGTGGTAGTCTGCTGTAGAGCGCAATGACACGTCAGGGCAGTCTGTTGTACTGCGCAGGACACACATCAGTGCAGCATGGGTGAGCAGTCTACTGCACAGTAGGTAATACATGCCAGTGCATGGGCAGTCTATTATACAGTGGAGAATAAATTTCAGTGCAGCATGGATGAGCAGTCTACTGTACAGCAATATGTCTGTAGCATGCTAAAGCAATCTACTGTATATCAGTGCAGTATCGAGGCAGTCTACTGTACAGTAGATAACATCTCTGCAGCATGCAGAAGCAGTTTACTGTACAGCGAGGAATGCATGCTAGTGAAGCATAGATGAGCAGTCTAGTGTACAGTTAATACATATCTGTGCTTTATGGAGAAGTGGTCTACTATACAGCAGAGAATACCTACATGCCTGTGCAGCATGGAGAGTTAGTCTGCATATATAACATATGTGCAGCTTACAGAGGCATTAAACTGTATAGCAAAAGACACACATCAATGCAGCGCGGAAAGGCAGTCTACTGTACAGTAGACAGAACCTCCTGTAACCATTTTAGTAGGTGCCGCAATACGACCTGTCAGGGTCCTTAAACGTCCCAATGATTATCTCCGCATACAGGAGTGATAATCGTTCAGTGAACAGAGCAGCAGATCTCTTCCAGCCGCCCGCCTCCATTCACTGCAAAGCGGCAGTGGTACATAGAGGACTGACTGCTCGTTCACAGACCGATTGTCGTTTGATTTTTATGCCTGACTAAACTGACCGACGAACGACAAGCGGAGGACATCCCGGTCGCCGGCGGCGTTCACACTGGAGCGATCATCGTTCTGTGTAGGAGGTCCCTTACTTGGCGCCCATTAATAATGGGGTCTTCTATAGTGGTGGGTCGCATGTTGCACATCTTGATCTTTGTCCCTTTCCCCGAGCAAAACTAGAACATAAATCTGTCACCACCGACGCAGATGTTACCGCCCGCTGCCCGCACCGCTGGAGAATGCTGCGGCTTCTGCCACTTATTGCTTATTCTTGAGAAACAAGGGAGATAAGGAAGAAGAAATCTGTGAGGATTCTGTGTAGATGATATGTGGTACCAGCACCGGGCTGCGGCTCTAGATGAGACGGGAGAATATGTGCCAGGATTGTGAATGCAGCTCTGGATGCGACTAGAGACACGACGCAGCTCAAGTAAAGCAAAGGATTTCTATACTTACAGGAAGTGCAGAATTACCCTGTAGGGGTGCCTACACATGCGGTGAAAATAGTGCGGATAGTCTGCAGCGGAAATTCCGTGGCAAAATACGCACCGTCGTGGCGGATTTTGACTCCGATTAAGCTGCGAATCCGCTGTCAATTTCAGCCTGCAAATACGGGTGCTTTTATATGTGACAGACTATCCTGCGACGACACCGCGATCTACGCCCTCCTGCAGAATATTCAGTACCAAGACCCCAACAGCTAACATGCAGATTTCGACACAGAATTAAATATGGCAGAATTCCAGAATTCTGACAGAAATTGTGCGTCAAAACCTGCAGTTAGTCGTGGGGATTTTAGGGTGGAATTCCGGGACAACATATTCCGTATCGGTGTTGGGGCATATTGCGCCCCGTGTGAAAGAACCCCAAGCGCTCCTCTCCCCTCCGAATATTGTGTCACTGCGAGCCCCAAGAGCGCCGCGCACCCCATCACCTGACAACCATCAGGTGATGCCACGGCGGCCGGGGCACGAGGTCCGTTGCGCTCTTGGGAGAGGTCAGTGGCGCAGTATTTGGAAGTGAGAGGAGCGCTATGAGCAGGCTGAAATCAGCTGAATACGCAGATGAAGCAGAGGAAGAATGATGCGGAAATGCTTGGATTTTGCTGCAGAATTTTCCACTGTGGAGAATCTGCAGCATTCCCGCCATGTGAACGCACCCTAAAACGATTACAAGTGGAACGGCGCCAAAAATATAAGACGGGGGAAAACGGAGGAGATCAGCAGGACCACTAATATCTGGGAGCAGAATTCATGTGGAATCATAAAAGCGAACAGGAATGATGCCAACTGGAGCGCCGCAATGAGGATTCACGGAAAACGACTAACGAGTCCATCTCCCAATGACGGCGGAAGCCCTTATGTGTCCGACAACGGGAGCAAAGACTCTTATTAAGCACCAAAAGAGTGTCAGCAGATGCCGCACAAAGAACAATCAGGAGTGTAAACCTGTCCAGGGCGCCCCACGGTGGTCGGAGGACGGGAGCAGACTTCAAACGCATCTGATTGTGAATACCATAAACGGAGCTCGAACTGAATGAGGAGGCTTATTGGTTGCTGAAGGGTGGGGGGCTGCAGGCGAGAATTCTCTGTGAGCGATCACATTAGGGGCTGACCACACCGGTTGGAAGTTTACCAAAAGCCTGGTAGTTCCCCAGCACTCGGTGCGCAGAGACAGGAATGTGCGGTAGGTCCGACCTGGTGGACAGCTCTGGTATGATTGACACACAGCTGTCGGGCCGCGGTGGCCTCATGGCTACCCAAACACACAGTCTTTGGGAAAGTGGCGGGCCGGCACCAAAAGGAGAAAAAAAAAAAAACAACAAAAAAACCCCCACAAATTTCTGTGCAAATACACATTTATGCAAAAATGTGCAACTTCATGCCAGAAACTGGTGTAAAACATTTCATAAGATGTGCCCCGCTATCTTTGCGCCGTCCGTTCTGGCCTGACCGTGGATCTGCGGACCTGAACTCGGATCATATGCGAGTCAGAGGTCAAGTCCGGAGACTTCTGGTTCAGGCAAGAGACGCCTCCAATGTCCGTACATAAAACGGACGGTACAAAAGACGATGCAGTCAGTCCCTTACTGGGACGTGTCCGCATGAATCCCTCAGATGCACCAACGGGGCAGCTGCTCAATGCAAAAATGGGGCTGCCTCCCGCACTCTGGTGCGATAATGGCACAGCTTGCCACCCGGCAGACATGAACATGCCATTACCATCTACCAGCACGTTCATTATATTCAGTGCAGCATGTATATAAACATCAGTTCGTATCTCTGGCTGGGATGTGAAGTGATCAATGGGGCAAGGAGCGGGGGCGCCACTGGAGGAGGCAATGAGGAAAATTGGAGGCGACTGGAAGCTGTAAGAGAAGAGCACCGGGCTCAGCCGCCTGACACGATAAATAACCACTTAATACGATAGCAATGAATCTCACGCGACAAGTAACTCCGCAGTGCAAAAACCAGAGACCTCCCGCTCCATAAACAAGTGCCCCACCCCCACCATCCCCATCTACAGCCGCGCTGTACTTCTCCAACCTAAAAATGCCGCTGCGAACCCTCAGTAATGATCAAACAACTCCGCCCCCCCAGACCTGTGATCTTGTGCGTTCACAGTTGCAACTGACGCGTCAGAGGTAGTTTTAAGCTGCCAACGCAAGTAAAAATGGCTACGGAGCTTCCGGTATACCAGGTGCAAGGCTGGGAGGGCGGAAATGATATTTACAAAGGCACGGGTACTACAGAGCACCAATAAAACAACACAAGTGGACAGATCAGTGGGTGCTAATACATTTTGGCATTGGAAGTGTCATGTATCGTGACGCCCCGCCCCCCCTTCGAAAAAAAAAATAATGTAGAAACTGTAAACATTTAGGAGCTGCCATCCGGGTTGGAGTCTTGTGCAAAAAATATGAATTTCTGTACTTTTTAAGCATAAAGTCATAAAACCATATAAAATCTCTATAAAAAGGTGCTGAACGCTATAATACACACAACAGCTGTCGCCATGGAGATAAAAGCCGGCGGAGTGACGTTTGGGGGGTGCAGGATGCCGCACCCCAAATCTGTAGTGTTGAAGTTATGTGGCTGTAAATAGTCTGAAGACCTCATGAATAAGGCTGGCCCATTAAAGGTGATGGGGGGTGAATACTTTGACAACAGCGGTTAAAAAAAAAAAAAAAGCACCAGGTAAAAACAGTCCGACTGAATATCCTACACGGAATAAGTTACTGGTAAAATCCCTGCAGTGGAAAGAGTCGGCCATCGTCAGCCATTCCAGCCCATCAGGTGGCTGACCCTGGCCTTCTCCGTCATCTTCCTCACTCTTCCCGATCTGGAGGTGCCGAGATTTAAAGGGTCGTCGATCTGCAGCAGGCCTTCAGCCTCGTTGTCGGAGTCGTCGTTATAAAGGACAGTTCTCCTGCCCTGGTTCCGGGTGTTGATCCGCGGCTTTTTGCGCTCCTGCTCTAGGAAGTCACTCTCATCTCCATCGTCGTCGTCATCACCGTGGTCCTCGTTCATCTCATCATCTGATAAGTGGGCGTGTCTTAAAGCGAGGCGGTGAGGAGAATCCTTTTTGGTGGTTCCTCGCCCTCTACCCCGACCTCTTCCCTTCTTGCTCTCGACACCTCTTAAGTGGTAACTTTTCGGTCTGCCCCGCCCCCTTCCCCTCCCTCGGCCCCTCCCCTTTCCTTTAGATTTGCTGTCACCGGCAGCACTGGCTCGTTTCCTTTTAAGCTTTGTCCGTGAGACTTTGGTGTAATCGTGGTCCCCATCCACATAGTCCTGGTCAGATTTGGCAGAGGAGTCGGGGTCTGAGCTGCACTCTGACTCAGATCCGCTCTTTGAACTTGGGCTGGATTCGGAGCGGCTGCTTGCTGAAGGTGAGGGGGGAGGTTTATCAGCTTCTTGCTCCTCCTCTTTATCCTGCTCTACTTTCTCATCTTCTCCTATGGTTTCGTCTTCGGAGGAGCTCAGCAGTTTCCTCCTGGGTTTTGGCGCTTTGCCTCCATCTCCGTTCGTCAGGGGTCCGTTGCTCTGTTCAGCTGTAAAGAAATATACAATCGTAAGTACAGCCAAAACGCAGAGCGGGTGAGAAGCAGCCTGTGATGCCCCTCTAACGTTGAGAACACGGGATGCCGGGTGTCCTGTATATAGTGGGGAATGGTGAAGAAGTGTAAAACCCCTTTAAACCAATGGCAGAGCTGGTCGTGTGCAGCGGCACGGCCCCTTCTGATAATTACCTGCTGCCGGGGAGGAGGATTTAGTCTTGGAGCTGCTTGTTGGTTCCTCTTCGGTGTCGCTCTTGTTCTGGGGTTTTGGTCTGGAAGAGGACGGCTGCTCGTCCATCTCCTCATCTGCAGAGACGCGGCCAGGCTCCAGCGGAGAATCCGACACTACAACACAAATCATCAAGATGACTGGAGACGTCACCAACCGAGGAGCAGCTGCCCCACAGTGCTAAACATTTATCGAGGGGGCACTAAGGGGCTGCCGGACAGATCTGAAGAAATCAAACTCATGTGACTCCCTGCTGCTTACCCACGATGCACATTTTTGGCGGATCCTGAAGAAAATGGTGCATGTGTACATATAGGCATGCCCAGAGTGCTCTGTATGTGTAGGATATGACACGCGATATACACGTGTAGATTGTTATTTCTGTGCATGCACAGGGGAATGTATTAGCAGCAGCACTCCAACTGCTGCTCTATATATGACTCCAGCAGAAGCAAGATGTGCCAAGTGTAGGAATAACCGCATGCAGCTTCGTACATTTGGTGCATTGTGGGTCATCCATACGCCTAGAAAGAAGCTGCAGTAGATTTCTAGCCGTTGTCACAAATTCTAAATATATCTGTGAGGACATCCGTACCTGCTCTGACAGGTAAAGTGGCAGGGGCAAAATGTTTAAAAAAAGGTCACAATTATTTGTGCATCTCATCAATGTGATTAGCTTGATAAATCCCCCCAAGGCATGTACTACACACGTATTATGTATCTGTATTACATATATAGGATATGCATATGTGCTTGTGTGCATTATTAGTGTATATACATGTGTTTCTAGAGGGGCATCATGTCTCCTGAGGCCGCCTTCACACTAGCGTGAAAATCATGCAAGATTTGTGAGTTGCAAGACTCACAAATATGAATGGTGTCATACACCTGAGCGATGTTTTCCTGCATGACACCGCAATGCGGGAAACAAGATCGCAGCATGTTCTATCCAGCTGGGAGATCTTGCATTGCAGCCCCATTGTTTTCAATAGGGCTGGTGGCAGCAGCAGCGCCGTTAGCATTGAAAGCAATGGTAGAACTCGGTGACCCTCTGCAGCGGCTGTAAGAACCGCAACAGAGGATTGTTTCATCCCCAAAGTGATGCAAGGCCGTTTTTGATTGAGAATGCCTCGCATCCATGGGGGTTTTCACGTGGATGGCAAGGGAGATATTGGGCCAGTGTGAAGACAGCCTTAGGGAGAGCACCTAGTAAGGGGACTCTCCTCTACAAGGAGAAGCCATACCCTTCCCGAGTCACGTCAGAGGCCTCTCATCCAGCCAAGGCAGCAACCTACTGCACACTGATAAGGGGGTACACTACAAGAAGAGGCCCTATATGTGCATGGTTTATCTTCTACTTCTGGAGAGGACTTTGGCTTGTACTCCGTCATTGTTATAAGGCTTATTAAAAAGGTCTGACTTGCATTTGCAGGAATGCTGCCTTCCAATAGGTGGCGCTGCACAGGCACTGTTCCATCGTCTATTTGCATATTTGTGTGGATTATATATATGTATGTGCGTTAGTATGTGTATTACACGTGTGTTATGTGTAGTGACGCATTGTACAGACACACGGCAGTCCGTGCAGCATGGATGAGACAGTTCTTGGCTTCCTCAATGAGATAAAAGTTTGGTAGAGTGTTTGCCAGTAGTATCGGGAGGGGCATCACCCAATAAAACGCATTTGGCTGCGCCAGTTGTGCATCCATGTGCCACACAGGATTTGGCTATTGTTACACACATGTAGGGGTAATGACGAGTCTTAGTAATCGTGGTGTTCTTACTTTCAGAGGAGGAGGAGGCTGAAGAGGAGGATGAGGAGCAGGATGATGAGCTGCTCCGCAGTAGTGGGAGGGGGGCGCTCTGCAGGACCCTCTGCTGAATCTTCCGAGGTTTTCCTTTCGGACTAGACGAGAAATAAACCCGATCAGAGAACGCACTCGGCGAACATCTCATCTAATTACTACGTGATGGGAGGTGCTCATACCTTGTGGCTCTGCTAGAGGCGGAGGAGGAGCTGCTGCTGCTGCTGCTGCGGATCCTCTTCCTGTAGCGCTGTCTCTTCCGCTGCTGCAGCTGCATGGCGAGCTTGTAGTCCGAGATGATGTCCTTGATGTAGGTTTCACACAGAGCAGATAATCGAAGTGTCATACTGTAAATCTACAGGAGAGAAAAGATGGACGCCAGGAGTTAGGAGAGATTGTTGCTGTGGAAAGTTATGTGGATGCAAAACAGGAGGGCGATAAAGGTGAACTCCACTCTCAGGGTGCACAGACGTGCCTAAGGGTCACCGAGCACTCAGTACTAATCACCGCCCTACAAAAAGCTATACACCACACCGTGGGCACGGATTATATGCCACATGTACAGTGGCCTGGAAGGGATGCCTTCCATCACACCAGTATGTATGGATATACTTTATGTTACGTTGGATATAAGTAATGTTTCATATTATATGTACAAATATCCACCATAACATAATAATAATAATAATAAACTTTATTTGTATAGCGCCAACATATTCTGCAGCGCTTACACAGACGAGGCATACAGAAAGACAAAAGTACAAACATTACAGAACCACGGTTACATAGTAATCAATTGATGGAAACAATAGGGGTGCGGGTCCTGCTCCAACGAGCTTACATACTACAAGTAATGGGGTGATACAGAAGGTAAAGGGGCTGGAGATGTGCGCGGTATGGCGAGGTGGAGAGTGAGAGATGTTATACACACATGGTCAGACATTTAGCCGTGTGACGGCAGAAACAGTATGACTGCAGGAGCGGTTTATGATGGCTAGCAGGGATTGCAGTCAGTAGGTCAGGGAGCATGTTATCAGGCGGAGTACAGAGGGGTTTGTTTAGGGAATGCGGTATGCCTCCCTGAAGAGGTGCGTTTTTAGAGCACGCCTGAAGTTCTGCGAGTCCTGGATTGCTCGGGTAGCCTTTGGTAGTGCGTTCCAGAGGACCGGTGCTGCTCTGGAGAAGTCTTGGAGGCGGGAGTGAGAAGTTCGAATTAAAGGGGCGCTCAGTCTGGTTTCATTAGCAGAGCGGAGAGCCCGGGCTGGTTGATGTATTGAGATGAGGGAGGCGATATAGGGGGGGCGCTGCACTGTGGGGGGCTTTGTGGATGAAGGTAGCGAGTTTAAATTGAATTCTGTATTTAACGGGCAGCCAGTGCAGTGACCGGCACAGGGCAGAGGCGTCCGAGTAGCGGCTGGACAGGAAGATGAGCCTGGCTGCCGCATTCAGGATGGATTGGAGAGGGTAGAGTCTGGTGCAGGGGAGGCCGATCAGCAACGAGTTGCAATAATCGAGCTGAGAGTGGATGAGGGCAACAGTAAGCGTTTTTAACGTGTCTACAGTGAGAAAAGAGCGGATTCTTGCGATGTTCTTGAGGTGCAGCTGACATGTTCGGGCGAGAGATTGGAGGTAGGGGGTAAAAGAGAGATCAGAGTGGAATATCACCCCAAGGCAGCGGGCATGCTGTCTAGGAGTTATGGTGGCGCCACACACTGAGATGGAGATGTCAGGATGCGGTCGGTTAGTGGAGGGTGGAAATACCAGTAAGTCAGTTTTAGAGAGGCTTAGTTTTAGGTAGAGAGAGGACATAGTGTTAGAGACAGCAGACAGACAGTTAGTGATATTTTGGAGTAAAGGTGCAGAGATGTCACGGGAAGAGGTATATAGCTGGGTGTCATCAGCATACAGGTGGTATTGGAGGCCGAATCTCCTGATGGTTTGTCCAATAGGGGCTGTGTAGATAGAGAAAAGGAGGGGGCCGAGGACCGAGCCCTGGGGGACCCCAACAGCAAGGGGAAGAGGAGGGGAGGTAGAGCCAGCAAAGGGAGACGCTGAAAGAGCGGTCAGATAGGTAGGAGGAGAACCAGGAGAGAGCAGTGTCCTTTAGGCCGATGGAGCGAAGCATACTGAGGAGGAGTTTGTGGTCAACAGTGTCAAATGCTGCGGAGAGGTCGAGGAGGATCAGTAGGGAGTAATCGCCCCTCGATTTGGCTGTCAGTAGGTCATTGGATACCCTTGTAAGGGCAGTTTCTGTCGAGTGTTGAGGTCGAAAGCCAGACTCTGTAGGGGGTCTAGGAGAGAGTGCTCTGATAGATAGCTTACAACACGGGAGTAAACCAGCCGTTCTAGTAGTTTGGAGATGAAGGGGAGGTTTGAGATGGGTCGGTAGTTGGCAGCATCAGTCGCGTCCAGAGTCGGCTTCTTTAGCAGTGGGGATATGATGGCGTGCTTGAAAGAAGAGGAAAAGATGCCAGAGGTCAGAGACAGGTTGAATATAGTGGTGAGATGGGAGATGACCACTGGGGAGAAGGAACGGAGGAGGTGTGAGGGGAGGGGGTCGCTAGCGCAGGTGGTGGGGCGAGCAGAGAAGAGCAATTTGGAGACTTCTTCCTCTGTTATTGGTCTGAGTACAGACAGTGAGCAGGAGCTAGATGCAGTACTGACAAGACTAGGGTCAGGGCTAGTCTGGGGTTGGGAAGTTATTTCCTGACGGATGTCATCAATTTTCTTTTTGAAGTAAGCAACCAGCTCTTTGGCACTGAGATCCGTCACCGGGGACTGCGGTTTAGGGCTGAGAAGGGAGTGAAAAGTATCAAAGAGCCGTTTAGGGTTGTGTGATAGTGAGGAGACGAGAGAGGTGAAGTAGACTTGTTTGGTGTGGTGGAGGGCAAGGTTGTAGGTTCTGAGCATGGATTTGTAGTGGAGGAAGTCTGCGGACGTTTGCGATTTCCTCCACAGTCGTTCAGCACTTCTAGAGCACCGCCGGATAAAGCGCGTTTGAGGCGTGAGTCAGGGTTGCCGCGTTCTACATCGGATGGCTCGGGTCCTGGGGGGCCCGCTTCATCCAGGGCATGTTTGAGAGTGGTGTTGTAGTGAGCGGCAGCCAGGTTGGGGCAGGAGAGGAGAGAGATAGGGGACAGAGAGGACTGTAGGGATTCAGCAAAGTTCTGGGTGTGAATGGCCTTTAGGTTCCTGTAGGTACTGTAGGTAGGTGGGTCTGGAGAGATGTTAGGGAGCGTGACAGAGAAAGAGAGGAGGTTATGATCCGAGAGCAGGAGAGGGGAGTTAGTGAAGTTGGAAGCAGAGCAGAGACGGAGGAAGACCAGATCCAGAGTGTTGCCATCCCTATGAGTGGGAGAGGCTGTTAGTTGAGAGAGACCAAGGGAGGAGGTGAGCGAAAGAAGCTTAGAGGCAGATGGGGAGTTGGGGTCATTAGTGGGGATGTTAAAATCACCTAGGATGAGGGTTGGAATTTCACAGGAGAGGAAGTGGGGGAGCCAGGCAGCAAAGTGGTCCAAAAACAGGCGAGGAGCACCTGGGGGGCGGTAGATAACTGCTACTCGCATGGACAGCGGGCGGAAAAGCTGGCGCATATGTACTTCAAATGATGGAAAAGTGAGTGAGGGTACAGGGGGGGGGGGGGGGGGAGAATGACCTGGTAGGTGCATTTTGGGGAGAGAAGAGCACCTACTCCTCCACCACGCCTGTCATCTGGTCTCGGGGTATGGGAGAACTGCAGGCCATTGTAAGACAGTGCAGCAGGGGAGGCCGTGTCAGACTGCTGTATCCACGTTTCTGTGAGAGCGAGCAGATTTAGGGATTTAGCAGTAAAAAAGTCGTGGATGGTGGGGAGTTTGTTACATGCTGACTGGCAGTTCCAGAGCGCACATTTAAAGGAGTCAGGGGAGGGTATGCATGGGCTAGCAGTTGGGCTTGGGGATTTTATTAGTGAGTCAGGTAAGGTGTGATAGCTGGGAGCAGTGGAGGGTGGGCCAGGATTGGGAGAGATATCCCCAGCAGCTAGTAGCAGCAGGAGAGCGAGGGTTAGCAGATGGTTAGGAGATTTATGAGGATGACTTATTTTTGTTAGTGACATGAGGGGGTTTGAGGCTAAGCAAGAAGGTAAAGAGTGCATGCGAGCTGTGCATAGGTGAGGACAGGAGAGAGGGGCTAATATGAATAGTGCCCCCCGGAGGTTGGCACTTGAAAGAAGTTCTAAAACTGAGAGCAAGAATGAGAACAGAGGTGACAGCATTAGCGATAGCTTTTAAGTGTAAAGCATTAAGGATGAGTTTGTGGCCTACCTGTCGCCAACCCTGTCGAACTGCCATGATCAAACTGTATCATACTTTCTCCAGCTCATACTTAATACAGCTCATATTCGCGTGGCCTGCATGCTTACACTGATATTATAGTGAAAGTTTAAGGTACGACTAGGAAACAGTTGGGAGTGGCTAATCAGGTTCCAATTGACTAGGCAGCTGACTTTAGCATTGCAAACCTAATGACCAAATAAGGTTCCTTAGATAAGGAAAGCATCTCAGCAAGGATGGGTGAAAGATGCCATTTGGGGGAGGTGGATGGCAGAAATGACTAAAAGTAAAGTTTCATTTACCGATGCAAACAGATGAAAACATAATATACATTAAATGTGACGTATACATGGATATACTACAAGTCATGCTGTATGTACAGATAGATTATATGTTACATTCTATCTATGGATATATTTTATGACACGCTGGATATACCATAAGTCAGGTTTCATATTATATGTACAGCTATATTATGTCATGGTCGATATATTACATGCAATGTATACACAGATATACTAGAAGTCATGCTGTATGTACTGATATACTACACGTCACGTATATATATTATGTCACATTGTATGCATAAATATATTTTATGGCACCTTAGATATACTAAACGCAATGCTCGATACAGTATACATTACGTATGCACGCATATATTATATCTCACATCGTATGTACAGATATATTTTACAGTACATCATGTTGGATATACCATACGTCACGTAGGTACAGATATATACGTTGGATATATTACGTGTCTTACCCTAGATTTCTTGTTTGGGGTGTAGGCTTTGGAGTTGCTAAAAATGAGTCGAACATCCTGCCCAAATTCGAGAGGATCGCTGTATTCTCCCGCCTCTAGTTTGGCTTTGACAGTGCTAAAATCCATCGGATTATCTATTATATCCTGGTAATCCTGAAACAAAAGACATCAAATTACTGAAACCCGAGCAGAGAAACACCTGTAACATGAAAGTCCAGCAGGCAAACCGCCATCTTACGTAGTATACAGCACAGGAGCTGCGGGCGCCAGCCGCCGTCTCCGGCACAGGAGCTGCGGGCGCCAGCCACCGTCTCCGGCACATGCAGTCCTGCAGACGATTTCTGTGCGACACCCTAACTATCAGTTCTGACACAGTGGGCACTTACAGGATACGAGACGCTATTGACCGGCTGCCTGAAAGGTTCGGAGTCCTCACGCTCGTAGATTAAGTCCAGCAACTCCTTGCATTTGTCTTTCCATGAGTGTGGATTAGATCTCAGCAGATCTCGCTTGGTGCGCCGAGTGATCTAGTGAGATACGTTGTGTTAGTATGGCAGCAGCTGTTGGACTGATGTTGCAGGAATGACTACTAGATGACTTGAGATCTACTGACCAGAGGTTTAGTCACTGCTCGCCCCGTGGAGGTCCCTGGTCCATCTGAATCCATATCGGCTCCTGCACTCTGCTGGAGAAGACATAAGAGTGTGAGCTCACGTGTACCAGGCTCAGACATTGTGAAACTACAGGCCTGCATCTTACCTCGCCATCCTCCTCCACATCACTGACCCCCTCGCACTTCACCTGGTTGTAGATCTCCAAGATGTCTGTGCAGTCCTCGTCTCTAGAAACATAAGTGAAGCGGTGAGGCAGCAAACAACTACAGAGGAGACGCTGCAGCGAGGTGAAAGCGCAGCGCACGCACCTGATGTATCGCAGCAGCACATCTGTCACAATCTTGGCAGCTTTCACGATGGGAGAATTTGGTTCGTTGAATGTCCGGGCGTTGTGTTCAATGTAACGCACTTCCCACATCAGCGCAGAGATTCTCCTTCAAGAAAAAACAGAAGTGAGAAAATCCACCACACTCCAAGACATTCTGACATCTCACAGAAGGCTCCTTAGTATCTTCTGTAGCTGGCCTACGAACATGACCACTGAAGAAGCTGCCACTCGACTTCCAAAACTCCTAAAAGGGCTGTGCACATCCCAATGTTCGATAAGTAAAGCTTCATCATTGTGCACTGAAAGGTTCCACAACTTTGGTGATGAATTGGAGCTTCAAGTTTTTTACATTTTCACGACCCCTGCTTGCTGTCAGTGACTAGTAACATTCTTGTCTAAATAAAGAGAGGGGGTGAGGTGCAGAAACATTTTTTCTGAATCAAGGTCTTACAGCTGAAGACGTGTTACAATGTATCCGTACAGGTAAGAGCAATCAGCCTGGGAATCAGGACACAGCATTCATCCTAACAAACCCTCAGCTGTGAAAACGATTCAGCTACGTTCACACAACGGTATCCAACGCAAAGTTTTCCATGTGGATTCCGCCTGTAAAGCCCCATCAGAAATACATGTCTATTCTGCTATGAATCGGACTGCAGATTTTGTTATTAATGGGCAAAATCCGAGTGCGGAACTTCACCGCCTTTACGTTCAAATTGCCGTGAAGTGACATGTGACTTCTTCATACGAGAGTCGGGAGGGTTTTATCCCTACCCTTTATTCAATGATGGAGCTGTATTAACGGAAGACTTAATTGCCCTTTAAGTGTGTGGGGCCCGGACCCCCTGACTCACCTGTAGAAGTGACTCTCCAGCCTCTTCCTCACTGTGCTCAGGTCGGTCGGGTAGGTTATCACAGTGCAGTATAGGGGATAGGCACGGAGATCCACGGGAGCGCTGAACGGGCTGGCAAATTCTGACAACACAAGTCAGAGTGAATCGTTATTAGCATCGTCACGTGGCAGACTATTTTACATGTGGGACATCATAGGAGGATACACACCGAGGGTGAGCAGCTGGTCAATCCCCAAGATCACCCGCTCACACACTTCATCTCTGGACTTTGTTCCCCACTCTCCGTCCTCCGGCTTGTACTGGAGCGCGGTCAGCTCCTCGGCAGTAACCGGGACTCCAGCGCCAACCTCGTCTGGGAGAGATACTGTGGAGATCATCAGATGTGGTGTTACAAGAAGTGTCCCATAGACCCCCTTTCACGCTACCAACAGGCAAGTCCAGTCACACCAACACTCACTCATACCCCTAATATACTGAGCAGTGAGCGCACACTCACTCTCACACTCGCTCCCACTCGTGCCTATTGTATACTGGGTGAGAGTGAGCGTACTGTCTTCTGGGATTGGCTCCATGTCCCACGGGCTCATGTTCTCCCTTTCATTGTTGTCCCAACTGGAAACAGAAATGGTGACATTGTAATTCATCCCCAAGTCTCAGCAGCTGCAGACTATTCCGCCAGCACTCGCAGCCTATTCTGCCAGAGCCTCTGGCCACACTTACTGGACGCTGTAGCACTGGAACAGGCTGTCTGGGTACTCCATCTGGAAGGGCTGCTGACTCTCCACCATCCCAAACCACCAGGCATCATCAATGATGCTGCGGAAGCGATCACCTGGAAAGTGAGGAACATCAGCAGACCAACCTACACAACCGCCCGAGCCACTGCTAATAATCACACATAGAAACTACATCACCTACCGATCTGCCAGTTTCTCTCCTTCGCTTCCTTATAAAATTGATGGAGGACAAGAAAGTCAATCACATCTGGCATATCGTGATACCTAGAAGGAGACATGGAGCTATATCATCTCCTCGTGGCATCATATACCAATCACAGACCCATTCTGCATGTGCTTCCCACCCCCACCCCCTCCCCTTTTTAAATTTCTTGCCAAGATATAGGACTTTGCATTTCTCCGTTACGACTGTTAGTCACCCCCACTGTTTAAGCCTGCTCAGATCCTTTTGAATCCTCTCTCTCTTTCTTCTCTAGTGTTGGCTATCCCTTCTATTCATATACTCCTTCCCACAGGATTATATACATCCCTTCTATTCATATACTCCTTCCCACAGCATTATATACATATCAGATACAATACTCCCTAGGCATCGTATACTATCCCTCAGCATCACCATCAATCACAGACCATACTCTTGGGGATCATATATGAAGCTTGGTGGTAGAGGGATTGTATATCGTGCCCTACAGGGATGGCTAGGATGTCTTCTGCATGATCGTGAACAACTGCGAACGAATTAGCAGTGACATCAGTCGCTCGTTCAAATGAGAAACATCCTGTATAAAAGGGGCATAATCACCCTTACATGCACAATGTATCACTTCCTGTCATCCCTGACCCCCAAGAGCTCACAATCTAATCTCCCCATCACCCACAATGTATCACTTACTTGAGTGAGATTGACTCTCCACTCATCTGGCCAGTTATGGGGTCCAGGAAGGCGAGCTTTAGACAGCAGAGCGTTGGGGGTCCCACCTCGTATTTAATCCCCACCGTTTTTAAGAGTTCCTGTTCCTGCGGAAGAAGACGAGATACAATTATCAGGAGACTAGCAGGCATTTATCCCATATGGGAGGCACAATTCCCTCCCCACGATGTGTCATACACAAGTGTCCCAGCAGGATAACAGAGAATTGTGTTAGGAGTGATTCTCTGATACGTTCGTGAGGAACTTTTGCTGTGGTAAAACTACAGAGTGTGCGGAGTTTACTGCGACGTTCACACGCTGGCTGCCTGCAGCCTCAGTGTATGATGGGATCTATACGCTATATTCACGCTGACATATCACAGCTCCGTGTGGCAGCTGCATGTTTGATGCCAAAAGAGGATCAGATTCTGTCAGGAAGATACAAAAAATGTAACCCACATCTGAAGCAACAGCGCCACCTGCTGGTCCTAAAACATGGGGTGAGGCTACATTGTTTAGGCTAGACTTGAACAAAGTGTTTTTTAGTGGCTTTTTCGCACAAAACCCTTCAGTGAAACGTCACTTAAAAAGGGGTTTTCCGGGACTTTTACTAGTGAAGACCTCTCCTTAGAGCAGGTCATAAGTAGATGATCAGTGGGGTCCGACACTCCACTGGCACTGTGGACAGAGCCAGAAGCAGATAGCTCTGTACACACTGCAGCAGCAGAGGCTGGTATTGCAGGGCCCGCATCCATTGACTTCAATCAATACCAAGCTTGCCCGCTACGGTGCAGCCAGTGCTATCTACTTCCGGACTTACTTTCTCAGGATTAGCCTGTCATTGCAAACAGAACCGGTGTTTTTTTCCAATTTTAACATGACTGTTGGGGGAGTTTCTGGGACTTCAATACTGATGATGTAATCCTCAGGATAGGTCATCAATATTAGATCAATGGAGGTCCGTGACCCAGGACCCTCCTGATCAGCTGTCTGAAGTTGCCGCAGCACTCGGGTGATGAAAGTAACATCACAGACCTGAGAAGACGCAGCGCCCACCCAAGCAGCTTCTTCAATCAGCTGATCAGTGAGGGTCCTGAGTGGCAGACACCCACTGATTTGTTATTCATTATCCATCCTGAAGATACGCCATCATTATCTTCGTCCCGGAAGACCCTTTTAAGAGGGGATTTCACCCTCTGCACCAACAATTTGGTGAGCAGTTTGATGCTATAGATTCTTCCTAAAAGCCATGTCCCATACATAGCGAAAAATCCAACATGGATTTTGGTGCAGATCAGCAAGTGTTGCAGATACTGATGTGGATCTGCAGTATAAACTGACATTTCAATACAGATTTTTCTCGCAGCATGTAGATGAGATTTCAAGAAAGTATGAGGCGATATTGACATGGGGTACATTTGCTGCAGAATTTCCACAACATTTATGTTGGGTTCCCACAGGTAGAAAATCCTGCAGAAATCTTGCGGAACGGCTGCTGCGAGACCGCATGGAAATACAGCGAGATTTTCATGGCAGAAATGCAGGTTTTGGAGCAGCTTCGCTGCCTGCATTCCACTACGGCCATCTCTCCCCATTGAGGGGAGAGATGGCCGCAGCAGAGACGGCGCTAAAATTGACATGCCACAGCTTTGATTTCCACGGGGCATGTCACTTTTAGCGCAGCTTGTGCACAGTGTGTGGACAAAATTTTTACAAATCCCGACCACTTTGCTGGTTTATCCTGGGATTAAAATTGACGGTGGAATTTCCGTGCAGAAAGTCCACACAGAAATTCCGCCCTGTGGGAACCCAGCCTTACAGTAGCAGCAAAGTGGATGACATTTTCAGAATCTCATCTGCATGCCACAGAAAAATAATCAGTGCATAAATTGACCTGTGATGCAGATTGTAATCCTTTCACAGTTACATCCTGGGTGTGTGGGGCTTGTATGGCACAGGATTGGGAGCCGACAATTCTGACAGTGGCATTTAAATATCCCGATCGGTGTTCGCAGGTCCCCAACATCCTGCTTTACCCACCCCCTCCATGATCAGATTGCAAGTTGCCATTCAGTTGCCATGGCAGCTTGGGGCATTCTAAAGGCCCGCAGCGCTGAGATGACCGCAGCGCTGAGATGACCGCAGCGCTGAGATGACCGCAGCGCTGAGATGACCGATTGCTTATCAAGACATGCTTGTGGAGATAAAAAATAAAAAAGTAAAAAAAAAAATCAGAAATAAAAAAAAAATGTTTTATTAGAAAAAATGAGGCGGCAGAGGTTTAGTAAAATTCCCTTTTTCACAAATCGCTGCATCTATAAAAGTCCAATCTATTAAAGTAACGAATTACTATTTTTTTGGGCACTGCAGCTCCAAGTGTAAAAGTGTACAAAAACGTAACCGACAAACTACAAAAAAAAACCGAGCCCTCGCACAACTATGCCAACGATATATATACACACACACAACGTTATGGCTGTCTGAAGATGGCAGAATTCCTTTTTTTTTTTTTTTCTTAAGAAAAAAATCTATAGATATTTGTTATCGTCGTGACTGTCCCGGCCCACTCAATCGAGTTATCATGTCATTTTTGCCTCAGTATGTACACTGGAAAACACGAATTTCCGCCAAAGATGGCGGCACTGTGTTCTTTATCCATTGCATTCCTCTAAAAATTTTAAAGTGTTTTTCAGTACATTATGTGGTACATTACATAGTACAACTGAAAAATACAACAAGCCCTCGGACAGTTACGTCGATGGGTAAATAAAACAGAGGAAAAACTGAAAATAAATTTTAAAAAGGGCTGCATCATTAAGGGGTTAAAAGTGCAGCATGTAAATTTATGCTGAGAATTTTCAGTGTGGATTTCACCTTTTACAATACAAGAGGTGAAATCTGCAGGATTGGCATACACAACTAAACTGCTGGCCTTTCCACTGTGGTCACTTCCTGCTGGACATACAGAGGTTCCATGGACCCTGGACAAACAAAGGGAGGCATAGCATGTTCTAGGAGGTGCAGCAGAAGACCTGGTGTATGAAAACCGCCAGTAACCAGAGTGCGCTGCACACTCATCCAATAAAATGAATGCCGAACTCTGATTGGCTGCTGAGATGGTTTTAATGCAAGGTCCACTCCACGGACAAAGAACTTACCCTGAGCTCCATCTTATTCCATGGCTGTTTCTGCATGTTCACGCTGTAGGTTTTCGACTTCTTAACGGCGCGCACGTACGCTTCATGCCCTTGCTTGAAATAGATGACCTACACAAGAGAAAAGAGGCAGCTGAGCAAGGGTTAAACATTCACAGCACAGAGAAATAATGATGAAGGGGACCATAGCAGGACCCTGCCATAGAAACTCATGTTACAAGATGTCGCCAATACCTCATCTCCCATCTGAGGGACAAAGGGAGAACGCCGCGGAATCGTATCCAGAATCCATTGGGGCGGGATCCACTCCTCACTAGGCTCCCCCTCCATAGACAAGAGTTCATTCTGCTTCTAGAGAGAACCAGAAGAGAAAAGTCACCGGGGATCAAGAGACATGCGGGTGGTACTAACCCCTCAGCAGGACAAACCTTAATTAGATAGATCAGCCTCTCAGGATCCTGGGAAAGATGGATGATGAACCCTGTGACAGCTCCACCAATGGCTGTACCATCACCCAGCTTTCCCAGGAGGCCTGTGAGCTCTAGCGATGGTATACCATCACCCAGCTTTCCCAGAAGCAGAGAACAGACTTAATGTCTCTTCAATATTTCTTAGTTCAGCGAATACCCAACTGTGAGAACCTTTCTCCGGGTCTGCTTGCGTTTCCGCTGCCGCTCCTCTTCCTTGGCGGGGTTCTCTTCTTCAGAACTGCTGCACATCTTCCGTGTTGTCTGCCGCGTTTGTCTTTTCGGAGGCTGGAGATTAATTCCGGCATCTGCCGTCCAGTCCGAATAATCACTGGAGGAGCTGCTAAAACAGAGGAGGGCAAGAAGGACAAGTCAGCAGGCAACGTCTTCTGCTCCCCACTACCCATATTGGGTCAGATAAATCAGAGTCCTCTCCCTCTCACTACCCACCCCAAATCAGATACATCACAGTAGGTGAAGAGCTCACCTGCCCTCTACCCACTCCAACCAGACACATAGATGCATTACAGTGGGTGAGGTCCTGTCCCTCCCAAAAACACCATCCACGGGCTACATATATCACAGTGGGCGACACGGTCTACCACCACCAGCCATATACATCACATTGGGCTAGGTCCTCATGTCCCATCCATCTGCTCTGGGCCAGATACATTATAGCAGGCAACACCCTCCTCTCAGCTGCTACCCACTCCGGGGCAGATGCATCCCAGTGGATGACATCCTTTTTTACCCGCTACCAGCCCTGGGTCAGGTACATCACAGTGGACAACATCCTTACATCCCTGCTACCCAACCCGGGTCAGATACAGGAAATCACAGTGAGAGACATCCTCCCCAACCCACTACCTGCCCCAGATAAAATCACAGTGGGTAACGTCCATAGGGCCCCACTACCCACCTCAGGTCAGATACATGGCAGGAGGCAGTGTTCTCCCCTCCCCCTGCTACCTGTGCCAGATAATGCTACAATAAGAGAGATGTCCCGGTGACAAATCCAACATGGGGTGTAATGGAGCAATGCCAAACATCTGAGGAGGACATCGGGATGGATAATTACTGTGGGTGTACAGGTCGTTGCCCGACATTGAAGAGTCCCAGGAAAACTGAAGGGTTTACGATTTTATTCCTGCTGCTCACGGAGTTAATTGCTCCTCAGCACAATCATTACATGAAGCTGAATTAATAATTTGGAAAGTGCCTCACAAGGGTGGATCAAGACAAGGAAAAGGGTACAGTGTGGTAGTATAAAAGGACTCATGGGGTGTGACCCCCTGGGCCTGAAGGACCAGGCGGCACACCTGTAGTCCTAGTGAGCAGAAAGGTTTCCCCCTATGCCAGGATAGCATCCAAATGAAGTGGAGAACTGCAAAGTGACCAAAACTCCCAATGGAGTTTTGTAACAAAAGAGAGAATATACGTATAAAAAGTCTTGGGCTCATAGGAGAACAAAGTCATGGTGGCAGAGGAATCAAATATCGATCAACTAGTCCTTCACTGAGTAAACTCCTAGAACTTTACTTTTACTAATACAATTCTAAAATATATATATAGGACTTAAAAATGAAGTGTAAATATAAAGAACGCCGATGGTGTCTGGATTCTAGAGAAACAAACCCCAATGTGACGAACAGATCTTAGACTGGTTTAGATGCATTCATCCAGACATCAGGCGTACTCTCCATGTGTCCTGCCTGCATACACTATCCCCCAAATTGTAGGATAGATCGAACGGGGAGGTTGTAGTCCAATGTAATAACATAAGACTCCACATTCACCAGCTAGGGGTCCTTACATAACATACTGAGGTTCTCAAATACTGAAGGTGATCACATCACCCATGGAAAGATTCAGTATACAGCCCTCGAAAATGCTTATTGTCTGCCATAAGGGTGTAGCACCAGTCTAAAGGCCCATTTAGACACAATGATTATCACTCAAAAGCGATCTTTTGAGCGATAATCATTGTGTCTAACTGCACTGACATCCTGCAGTTTTCGTTAAGCAGTCACTGACCGTTGTCTTTCAGCATGCTGAAAGAGAGCAATCAGCCTTATCAGGAGTTCACAGCGGGATACAGCTGATACTATTGTTTCAGCTGCATCCCACTCCCTGAACACAGGCAGGATATGAAGAACACAGCGGTCCAGCTGTGTTCTGCATATGCTGCTCGGAGCACTCGGCTGTATAACAGCTGGGCGCTCCGAGCAGAGAACAGCTGGATGCAGAACACAAGTGACCCCACTAGTCTTCTGCATCCCCCGCTTGGAGCGCAAGGTGATCGCTCAACATTTGAGCGATCAGCTTGCGCTTAAAGACACACAACGATTATCGCTAAAAAGACATCTTTGAGCGATAATCGTTGTGTCTAAATGAGCCTTAAGAGGCTCTTATTTCCTGATGCTACAGTAGGTCTTCATTGTTTAAAAGATCGATCCAACAGAAAGTCCCACATAAAAGCACCCTTAGAGATAAGAGAACCAACTACATGCATCTGCCCTCCCTCTCGTCACCAGCATCATCCCATATAGAGAATCCCCGATGGTAGTACCTGGAGGAGCTCTCCGTTTGCCATGGAGCAGCCACTTCCCCATCAGATGCTTCACTGGACTGACGCGATTCTTCATCCTACAAGAAGAGAGAAAGCAAAAAGTTAGCTTACCAGATCCTTAAAGGGCTTCTCTGTAACTGAAGTATTAATGACCTATCGACAAGATAATACAAACAGCTGACGGGGGGGGGTCCATGGCTCAGGATTCCTCTATTAGCTGTTCTCCAGTCGGCTGTCAGGGTGGATGGAGCAGAACGTGGACAGCTTTGTACACACTGCAGCAGCCCGTGGTGGTAATGCAGGTGCTATTCTCATTTAATCCAATCCAATACTAACTATGGCTACTGCAATATGTAACCATCACTTCCGGCTCCATACACACCGACAGTGGAGCAGCAAATTGCCATGGGTCCTGATCCTGTTCAAATATTGAGCACCTTCCCTGAGGGTAAGACATTAGTAGTTCAGACGATCCTGGACAATCCCTTTAACCGCTGATTGACACGGCCTATTTTGGCCAGAAGTACGCAACAATTCTTGGGGGATTTTCATTTCCACTTTTCAAAAGCCATAACGTTTTCATTATTCCATCGACATGGACATACATTAGCTGAAAGCGCTGCAGAGTAAGTTGGCGTTACACAAATAACAAGATTTTTTTTTTTCTTTTTTACAAGAGCTTGCTTTTTGCATGGTGAGCTGTAGTTTTTAGTGGTACCATTTTCGGGGTAAATATAATGTATTGTAGAACTTTTATACATTTTTTTTTGGAGGGGAGGGAGAAAAAAACCCCATCAATTCTGCCCTTTTTTAAAAAAAATTTTTTTTAACAGCATTAAGGTGCTTTTACCAAGGCCAATAATTGTGCGGATGACTGCAATCCAGCGAGAGTCTTAACGATTATCGTTCAGTGCAACGCCCAATATCCATGGGTGGATCAGATTTGAGGAATCCTTGCGGGTTGGATACGCAAATCAAGCCGCCCATAGGGATATATGGGCGCCCATAAGGGAAATAAAGCATGCGGATTCGATTTGCGGACCTTTTGGTCCGGAAAAAAAAAAAAAGTTATTGCAGCATGCTCCATTTCAGTGCGGATTGCGCACAGATGCCTTCCATTGAAGTTAATGGAAGCCGTCCGATATGCAGCCCATCTGCAATTAAATTGCAGAGAGATTGCGGATTATAATAATCCACGGGAAAGCAGGAGTTTAAGAAAAAAAATCTCCACTGTACGTGTGCGGCAGGGCGCCGGCCAGCGCTTCCGCACATATCCGCGGTGAAGAAAAGATAAGCCCCGCAGAAGGCCCGGACGGTACGTAGAATCTTATAGTGTACTCGGCCGCTGGCAGTTTCTGCATGCAGAAAACCTAATGAGGGTTTGTTTCGTGTAATAGGCCGCATCACTTATGAACAGCTGCCTGCTTACTGTGAATGGAGGCGGCGGGCCGGAAGGTTCCTCGGCCCACTCCACCGTCATTCACTAGCAATAATTGTTCCTGTATAAAAGCACAGGGGTGATCACCGCTGGGATGAGCTGTCGGGCATCTGCACCCAACATGTCGCCCCCGTGTAAAAGCACATTGAATCATGCAGCATAAACGACATAAATCTTTTTCTGTGAATTAGTACGGTTATGACGCCGCCAACATTTTTTAGTTTTATCCACTTTTGCACACCGCTTTTGTTTAGACAATATTATTTTCTTTTGTACCGCTGCGTTCAAAGTCCCAGAACTTTATTTTTCCCATGCATGGAGCTTTGTGAGGGCTTGTTTTTTTGTGCAACGAGCTGTAGTTGTTTTTATTCTTACCATTTTTGGAGAACAGGAGGTTTTTTTTGATCACTTCTGTTTGTCTTTTTGGGGGGCGCAATGAACAAAAAAAAGCATTTTGGCGCAGTTGTTTTTGCTTCTTTGATAGCATTTCCTGTACAGGATATAAAGTGTGTTCAACTTATACTAAGAGTTGCTAGGGATGCAGCGATACTAAATGTGATTTTTTTTTTAATTAAACAAAGAGGGGGAAACGTGTGAAAGGTCTTACTTTTTTTTTTGAACCATACATTTTTTGTTCCTGTAGAGGACTTGAACTTACGATTACTATGATAATATATTGCAGCACTTCTATACCGCAAAGAATGATCGCTAATAATAGTGATCATAAGCCATGGCAGACCCGGACGTCATTGTCTCCACTGTTAACCCCTTACATAACGTCAGAGTGCATTTAATATCACAGCATCCGTAATGACCTGTACATAAATTGAACACAGTATTTATTCTGCATGGCACAAACCGCTAAAAAGCAAAAAACAAGCCTGTACCAAGCTCCACCACTGGAAAAATAAAAAGGTTATAGGACTTTGTAAGTAATATTATATTATATATATTTATTACACACACACCGCATATACTCGACTATTAGCCAACCCCAGTATAAGCGGAGTCAATAAGTTTTACCACAAAAAACTGGTAAAACATATTGACTCTAGTATAAGCCTAGCTATAATCAAGAATATACTAGGTAAAAAAAAAAAAAAGCGATACTCAACTCTCAGCCAGCATCTGTGTCCCCGGCCCAATGTTTTTCCCGGCGGTGCGGCAAGCTGCTTCAGACTTCTCCCCACTGTCATCCCCCTGGCTTGGTTTTAAACTCCCCCGCCGTCAGCACTGTGTAACTAAGCCAATCACAGCCATTCAGTGATGTCATTCACTGAATGGCTGTGAATGATCGAGCACCAGCTGTGATTGGCTGGTGCTCCATTCAATCATAGCGCTAAGTTACACAGCACTGATGGCGGGGGAATTCAAAACCAAGCCAGGGAGATCACAGCGGGGAGAAAACTGAAGCAGCTTACCACACCGCCGGGAAGAGCATCGCGCCGGGGACACAGATGCTGGCTGAGAGGTGAATATTGCGTTTTTTGACCTCACTCGAGTATAAGCCATGGGGGGCTTTTTCAGCACATTTTTTTGTGCTGATAACCTCAGCTTATACTCGATTATATACACACACACACATTATATATATATATATATATATATATATATATATATATATACACACATACACACACATACATACATACATACACACACACACAGACATACACACACACACACACATACACAGTCATAATCGGAAGACGCAGAGAAATTTATCTTATCACTTATGCTGCATGATTAATGCAGTAGAAAAACCTGCAAATGTTTTTTTTTCTTCTTCTCTCCCCATCAAAAAGATTCAGTAAGCTCCACAACACATTATATGTACCAAAAAAATTGTACCAATTAAAAATACTGCGCTACACCAGCCCTCCTCAACGGGGGAAAAAAATAATAATGTTATGGCTTTTGATAAATGGAGATGAAAATCTCCCAAAATCGTTGTATCCTTAAATAGGCCAAAGAGTCCTTAAAGTTTTGAATAGAAAGCCCCTTATAGGAGGCGACTTCGCCATCTGTACGTGAAACTCGCATCATAAGAAGTACTGCAGCTTTGTAACAGATTATGATGCAATCCCTAACTTTTTTCAAGATCTCTGCTTGCAGACTCTGAATGTGAATGATTTATGCTTGCATTTAGAGCCTGAACCAGAGCTTGGACGCTGGACCCTTATCTATACAGAAACATTGTGACAAATCTGTCACCGCAGGGTAAACAGGTTGAATTTTAGAGTAATTAGTTCAATTCATTGACAACAAACATGAATCTGGTGAGGAATGGCACCACAAAGTCTATAAGAAAGTTGCAGAACTTTTCAGTCTACAATGATGACTCCAGCTACAGGAGACTGGATGCCCCGCACACACAGCGCCCTCTAGCAGTACGGTCTTATCTCACAGTCCCTGGTAGAGCAGATACCTCTGGAGAGCTCTGCGTATCCTCCCCATTGGTGGTAGCGGCGCTGCTCTGAGAATCGTGTTCTATGTTGGATCGGGTCTGGTACGCGTGCGGACGTTTCTTCTGGACCCTCCGCAGGGAACGCCCGCTACACACCTGATATTCACTCTGGAAGGAAGAGCACAGTAGACAAGGTGAGTGGCCTGCAGAAACCAACAGATCTCACCCCCCTCCCATAATACCTACCCGCTGCGCCGGGTGAGATGGCTTCCTCCTCTTCTCTGTGGTGTACAGATGGACCTCCATTTCACCTTTAGCAGATCGGCACTCCTCCTGTACCCTGTAATAGAAGACGCCTCCTATTAATCAACGAAAGAGCCTAAAAGTCCAGTCCCCACACTGAAGATAAGTAATAATAATCATCTTTATTTATATATAGCGCCAACATATTCCGCAGTGCTTACAAAGCAGGGGGAAACTAACAAGACCACGGTTACATGTAGTAATCAGTTTATGGAAACAATAGGGGTGAGGGTCCTGCTCCAACAAGCTTACAAGCTACAGATAATGGGGGATACAGAAGGGAAAGAAGCTGGAGATGTGCACAGTATGGCGAGGTGGAGAGTGAAGGATGCTATATATAATATATATATATATATATATATATATATATATATATATATATATATATATAGACAATGGTCAAATTGTGACTTCAGCAGGGAAGGGGGGGTTGAGTGCAGCTAGCAGGGATTGCAGTCGGCAGGACAGGGAGCATGTTATCAGGTGGAGTACAGAGGGGTTGGGTTTAGGACTGGTGCTGCTCTGGAGAAGTTTTGGAGGTGGGAGTGAGTGGTTTGAATTAAAGGGGTGCTTAGTCTTATTTAGTTAGCAGAGTGGAGGGCACGGACTAGGCAGTGGATTGAGATGAGGGAAGCAATGTAGAACCACATGCTGGGATTTGCAAATTTATATGCAAATGAAGCTGATAAAGTGCTAATTCGTATTCGTTTCCATTAGTACTTTATGCAAAATGATCGCTAGAAATGTCAATCTTTCAAAAGATTGTCTTTGCATGTAAATGGGCCTTAATACAAGATGGAAATCAGGATCAGTACGAGGTAACTATTGTATGTACACAAGTGATAAACTAAAATAGAAGTGGAGCGTCACCACAACCAACAATCAGGTTTGCTCTGCACCATTCATTCTTCTTGGCTGTTGTAACCCAACAATGGTAGTACCGCACACACTGCTTCACCTGCTGACACCAGGATGCAGCTCATTCACCACCACCCTCCTCCTCCATGCCATCAGATCTCGCTCTGTCGCCATCTGGCTTCTTGGGGCATTTTCATGCATTTGGCGGACTCCTTCAATCTGTCCACTACGAAGTAGGCCGACATTAGGTGATGACAAATCCAGACTTTGACTCCTCAAAACTGAAATATACAAAAGGTGAATGTATGTGACTGACGTTTGCAGATTAATTGTTGGTAAACCTGTGACATCGAGAGTCTGGTGACCTGTCTGTAACGAGGCACGTACATTATTGCGTTATTTAAGATTAGACAGAAGACATGCGACTGCTTCATGTACTCCCTTTTCATGGTACCATTTGATGTTGCATTGATCACCTCTATTACTGCACCAAGTATAACGGACAGATGCAGAATCTGTTCAGATCTACACAGCAGTCACCCATCCTGTAGAGCCGCAGACATCAGCGTCAGGGTGAAGTGATGCGATTGTCCAACTACCTACAGCAGCTGAAGTTGCAGTACGGCCCTTCTTGGTCCTTGTGGGATGCATGATATGGAACAGTTATGTCACATGTGCGGAGTCCTTGGTGATGTGCAATAGATGTCAATCAATCTTGGCACTATGGTTTGTACTTGGCCACATTAGTTTTGGGCACTCATCTGCCCCTTCTTCAGTAGACTAGCTTGAGCAAGTAGCCTGCACACTTATCAAACCTCAGGTTTTAATGCCACTTACTGCTACTGCTAAGCATATATAGCCCTGCAGTCCTCTCGTGTATCATGGGGGTCAATGAGCTTGTGCAGGAATACTCGACACTCACATCCACTGCTGATTGAGGGGAGATTGTCTTCGGGCACATCGTCCTCCGTCAGTCTCTGGTCTTGTTCTCTCTGTAGTTCTCGGATGAGACCATCTAGGACACTTTCCTCATGAGCAGTTGTCTGCTGCTGCCCAATGACCTGCTCCACCACATCCCCATTACCTGATCAGGGAGATGAATAGACACATTAATACGTGTATATTAGTCCGATGGGATGACGACAAAGGGCAATTACCCTGGATTCAGAACCACACATAGGGGACTTAAGAGTCATGACAAAGCGCGCTTGAAAACTCCTGTTGCCATTTCTAGCATTTCTTCACAAAACATTAAAGGGGTTTCCGGGACATGAAAAAAAAAAAAAAAATTACACAGGCTTAAAATGTGGAAAATTGAATACTCACCTCTCCCAGCGGCTCCCCGGCCTGCGCTGCAACCCCGATGCCCAATACTGATCCTCCTCGGGCTAGAGACGCAGCCCCCCTTCTGTGTGTTGCAGCACTGTTTTTACAGTTTTTGTTCTTTCATGGTTTTAAGGCTATGTACACATGGAGGACTTCACTGTGGAGTTGGAGCTAAACCCATGGCAATTAAGAATCAAATCCAGAACAAAATCTGCATCCAAAAGTGTCCTGTTGCTTCTTATGGGAATCTATTTTTACCGGGTAGTTTTTAAATCCTCCGTGGGAAAGACGAAAAAAACAACAAAACTATGGGACGTTACTTCTTGACATACAATCTTTGTCAGAAAACGTGCATTCCTGAAATCCCATTTAACTGCGCTAAAGCTGCAACTGTACCCAGAACGCGGGGACTCCCTGGGAAAGTGGATGCTAGAGTCAGAGTTCCAGGAATTATTGGAATAAGCAAGCAAATGTTGATACAAACTTGGGGGCGAGCGGGCGCCCTCTCTCTCTCTCTCGGGAGTTTCCTTCTTCCCCTCATACCCCATCCCTTACCTTCCCCCCACCCCCCCAACCTCTTTCTTTCTATTGCTAGGTTTCATTCTCTTCTATATCTTTACTTTTACAGAGACAGACCATTGCTGAAAATATGAGAGTGTTTGATATCAATAAGTGCCATACTGATTTGACAATGGACAGCGAGACTACTTTGATGCTGGTACCGGAGTCGCAGGGGGCTCTCCAGAGGTCTCCTTCTAGGGTTCCAGCTCAGAGAAGCTCACAATTAGGGGTCATCTCTTAACTACTCTGATTTATATATGATATCCCGACACAGGAATCGCATCAAGAAATGACCTGTTGCTTCTTTTTTCTGCACATGAAAAACTCCGAGCTGAAGAAGCTAGCGCTTGGATTTTCCATAGAATTAGTAACGCACTTCATTATGCAGATTTTGCAGTCGATTTGGCACAGAATCGCTATGGTTTCAGTATTAACCTCAACAACTGCGTGCAACCTTTGGCTACATTCGCAGGCAGCTAATTTTCCACTTCAGATTTTGATTCAGATCCGCATTAAAATCTGCCCAAAAACATGTAAATTTTGTGCTGCGGATTCAGTTCAGAATCTACATGTAACATGTAGACTTTTAGCAGATTTTGAAATGGATTAATGCTGTAGATTGTCAGTGGAGATTTCACCTCTTCACACGAGGGGATGCAATCCATGTTACATGTGTCATCGCAAACGCGGCTTGCCTTTTATATAAAAAGCATAAATAATCTTATTACAGCGGTTACAAGTAGTATCAGTACATGACGGCTTCTCCATGCAGCTCATATATACTTACATGGTGTAAGAAGCCGCCATGATCAGGATAAAGTCACAATGAAGACCTGCCGCACATGACACTACTAATATATGAACCCCGATATGTGTATCACAAAATGCACACCAGGACTCTATGAAGGAATCAGACAACCACAAACAAAGAAGTCGTTACCGTTGGATACGTATCCAAGCTGCGGGATCAGCTGCTCGTCTTTGCAGTTCTCCCTCCCTGGTACGAGGCGTTGGAGGCGGGTAGGGTGCGGATTTCCATCTACGTCCACCAGAAACGGGGGAGGCATGAGGTGCGGGGCCTGCTGCGTTTGTTCATCTAGGACGTAGTTATTGGTATCTCGAATCAGCGGCCGGAAGTCAGTGTGGAAGAACATCTGTTCGGGAATCTGCGCCAAACAGACATGGCCATCACTATGGGGTAACGGACACTGGAGGCCTCTCTGACGTCCTGCTAGGGGGCCACGCGTCACTCACCTTCTCATACGCTTTGCTGCATCCAAAGCCGAACAACAAAAGGTGCCCGTGGGAGTCGGTGCAGGCGAAGTGCTGCCCATCAGGTGAGAACTTGCAGTCAAATACGGCACCGTGTCCCTGGCCTTCAATCTGAAATACAGACGTGGAGATCCTTAGGACTAGACAGGAATTTAGTGGCCCCATTCATTGACAGCAAGCTGAGATGTTGAAAACAGTGAATAAAAGAAGCAAAGAGCCTGTTAGAAAGTGGCAGAGCCTTTCACTGTGCAGCGATTTGGCTTTATTTACAGAGTCCTCTAGAAACTGCTACTCGACCCTTTACTTGCAGGAATCATTACTCACGCCGGGCGCCGATGCAACCTGTAACTCAACATTGGACACAAACGCCACTTAAACAGCAGATTCTCACCATGTTGAAATAATTCCGGATCTTCGTCCCTTTCTCCAGATCCCAGACAAAGATATTCCCATCGTGGCCGGCGGAGAGGAGGATCCTGGAGTCGAAGGGGTGAGCTTCCAGGACGAACACCTCGTCATCGTGACCCTGCAGAGACATCAGAGATAAGGATATTTATCATCTCAACTCCTCCCTATCTGGAGGGCTGCTAACCCCTGCTGACCCTAGCTAAGGGCTTGTTGCAATGTATTGCTTGTTGCAAGTCTAGATCAGTTTGAAAGTCTAGGATGAAGGACAGTCGACCGGAATACACTAATCGGCGCTGTGAGCAGAACAGTCAGTTCTCAGATACTAAATGGAAATACAAAAGCCAATATTCACTGACAGAAAGTAAAAATCTTACTGAAAGTGAAGTGACACATTAAGCGCTCGTTCACAGGCCTGTCAGTTTTTTAGATATGCATTTTGCAACAAAATCGGTGTCCTCTTAATATACTACTGAATTCAATGGGAATCAGTGCGGATTTGGAAAGTCACATCTGGGGGGGAAAAAATCTAACATATCAATTATTGACACAGTTTTTGGCTCAGAAACCACATCAGCTAGCCACAAGTGGATCTAGTCCATTGAACAGGGTCTGTAAGTGGATCTGCAGCATTTAATCTGAGGCTGGGCTTTGTATTTTTACCATGGATTATGGAGCAAAACCATGTTGAATTTTTCCGACACACATTTTGCCCGCATGACAGAGTCCAAAGGACAAACATATGCAAAGACCTGCGCTGTGTCCGTGGAAGTAAAAAGTCGCTAATTTTGGTGCATTTTTACTCAAAAACTTTGCAATTTTTGCATTTTACACATCTCTCAACATTTCAAAAGTGAAGAGAAAAGTGAATGGAGTTTAACAGACGGGCGGTGAACCCGTAAATGGACAGAGTTACTATAACTTGCATAAACACTTGTGCAAAACCATGCCCGCGCACAGCAAAGATTTCAGCTTCTGCCGCATGGACAGGCGAAGATGTGGCAAACTTATTAAGGAGGCCTGCACCTCGATGATGCCTTATTTTATTCCAATGAACTGTGGCGCATGGAGCCCCAGTCTTAGTTACTGTGCCATAAAGTTTGTTTAAAAGTTGCAGAACCTTTTACTGTATAATTAAGGGCCAGTTGCACCAAAGTTTGGATCTGAGATCAGCAAGAGCGGATTTAAGATCAAGTAGAAAAACGCTGCACCAAACACTAGTTAGCCCGTGATCTTGGTTCAATTTGATCCTCAGATTTTGGCAGATAAAACTAGTTGAACTTAGTTAACCAGTTGAAATCCAAGATGGTGGACTAAGCCGATAGTGTGAAGGGCTTTTCCTGGTTGGTGAAATTATTCCAAGATTTGCTGCTGTCAGGAAGATAGCTATGAATGCTGGAAAGATCACCTAACCATAATACCTATGACTATGCACAATACACGTCGTCTTCTGGGTTGACCCTTTGATTATAGGCGCAACATGTCTTCCTTAAAACAAGTAAAAGTGGATCGCATTTGAACGAAACCTGGATGAACACCGTAGTTGCTGCAACCAGCCCTAAATGGGTTATTTCGATCTCATTGCTCCGACATGCCATCACTGTGATCAGGGAGATCCCTACTGACCGCACGTATGAAACACCCTGATTAACTTGACATGCAATAAGTCGCCAATTTCGACATCCATCACTTACAGATAAGGCGTGGAGGAGCTGCCCGCTGTGGGAATTCCACACTTTTAACAGGAAGTTGTTGACGGCAGTGATGACTGTGGTATCGCAGCGGTCCCAGGCCACCATGGTCACCTTCAGCTTGGTCCCTTTGTCCTCAGTGCTGCACATGTTGTTCCTGTGAATTTAACATACGGACTGATGATTCAAGGTCTCTACATTGTCCACAGTAACCGGCTGGTGAGCAGCGGCACCTCTTACCCGCTCATCCTGGTGCTCATGTCCAGCACAATCATCCTCCATTCCTGCTGCTGATACTGCCAGATCCGCGCTGTCCCATCTCTGCTGGCGCTGACGAAGCTCAAGCTACGGGAGAAGGGAGACAGTCATCAAAAGATCATCAATTCCACCATTTCTTTAAGGCCTGCACCATGTGGTATGAATGACGTGACAACTTTTCACTTCTGTTCAGTACGATTAAAACAAATACCAAAATTATGCATTTTATTAGCATTATCCCACTTTTTTTAGAAAATAATTTGCTTTTCACATCATTGCGTTTAAAAACAAAGAACTTTTTTAACTTTATTTTCCATCAGCAGCGCTGTTTGAGGGCTTGTTTTCAATTGCTGGTTTTTATTTTGTGAAATAAAAAAAGAAGTGCTTTCATCATCGCATACTGGACCCTAATCTTCTAGTAGCTTAGAGTGTTGCGCCTTCACAACAGTATTTTTCCACATTCTTTTCGCTTGTTTTTTGTGTGACAGGTAGAGATGAGCGAATATACTCGTTTCGAGTAATTACTCGATCGAGCATCGCTATTTTCGAGTACTTCCGTACTCGGGTGAAAAGATTCGGGGGGCAGGGGGAGGCGTGGCGGAGCGGGGGTAGCAGCGGGGAACTCTCTCTCCCCCTCACTCCCCGCTGCAACCCCCCACTCACCCACGGCGCCCCCCGAATCTTTTCACCCAAGTACGGAAGTACTCGAAAATCGCGGTGCTCGAGTGAAAAAGGGGCGTGGTCGAGTACGCTCGCTCATCTCTAGTGACAGGCTTGATTTTTCATTGGTACCATTTTGGAGTACATGCAACTTGTTTGATCACTTTTATTGCATCTTTTGGAAGGCAAAATGAACAAAAATAGCCTTTTTTCCTAGTGTTTGCTGTGCAAGATAAGATAAGTGCTTTCAATTTATTTGTCGGGTTGTTATAAATGCAGCGATACCAAACGGTTTTATTTATTTATTTATTTAATTTAAAAAAACTACATAGAAAAGTTTGCAAAAAGGGGCCTTTTTTACTTTAGACTTTTCACATTTTTCTAGGTCCCTGTTGGGAACTTAAACCTGTGATCCTATGAGCGCTCCAATAATACACTACAGTACTTGTCTTTTCATTTAAATACCATCCACAGCAACTCACTGGTCCTGCACAACTCATCACAGACGGAGCTCCTTCCCTCTGTTAACTACATACAAGCCCGATCAATGTGGACTGCGGCATGTAAGAGCTGGGATTGAAGTGGTCTCCAGTTCTATCCATTGCAGCGGGACCCCAGCTGTCAGTAAAAACTGCCTCCTGCTATGGATGGCGCAGGCTGAGATCCCGAGCCATCTATTTGCAGTACATACACATCATATCACGTGAATTGTACTTCGTGGTGCGGGAAGGTGTTAAAAGCTAAACTGCAGCTCAGAAACTGACACATGCACATAAGTCACAGATTTTTATTTTTTCACATGCTACTTTTTTCTAACATTTTATGTTGCCCCAGCCTCATACATCACTTGTGAGTGCAGCTGTGGAGTATATAATTCAGAACAGTACAGGAGGGAGGTGGGCACATCACTCACCGGTCTCCGTTATTACAGAACTGAACAGCCACCACCTTGTCCTAAGAATAAAGCAGGGGAACAGTTAGGAAGCGAACAATTCAGGATTCCCGATGTTTGTAAATTCTAACAGTCAAACAAAAAATATTTAAAGAAATAAGACAAAACGATCACAGCGCCAAAGTTACAACTGGAACATAATGGTGGATGTACAGCCGTGCTGCAACAGAAATGGACAATAGCTACGACCATCAGGTGTCTCTATGGGGGGGCAGCACAACACTTTAAAGGCCCATTTAGACAACGATTATCGCTCAAAGCGATAATCGTTGTGTGTAACTGCACTTACATTGTGCAGTTTTTATTAAACCATCGCTAATCGTTGTCTAAGGGGGAGGGGCCTCGTAGTGGGAGGAGCCAGGAAAGCAGATTTAAATAAACGCAGATCTTACCAAATGTGCTTCCAGCTCTGCGATCTTCTCTGGCTCTTCAGAGCCCAGGTAATGCACTCTTATAACGTGATCTGTGCTACCTGTAGCAATGAACATCCCACCTAGAGGAAAAGAAGAGACACTTAGTGAGCGGCACAGCCAGAAGCAGGTCACAAATGATCAGTGGGCATTCATATGTACGCCAGAGGAATTGGAGGATGGCGAATACCTGAACTGAAGGAGGAGCAGGAGATCTGAACGCCCGGCCTGGAGCGCTCTGCAAACTTCAGGGGCCGATCACTGCAAAGACAGAATGCTGGGTTATTCTCCTATTGCGAGAGGGAGATGGTAGAGATGCAGAGCGGGTAATGCCCAGGAGGAGTTCCATCTGCGGCGCTAGCTCCAGCCCCATCGCTGAAGGACCGCCATGTCAATGTGGCCTTAGGCTATGCTTACATGCAGCACATTTTCCACAGTGGAAAACATGCTGCCAATTGTTGGTGCAAAATCCACATGTAAGATTTTGATGCGGATTTCACACCCTCATTTGAAGAGGCAAAATCCACAGCAAATCTGCCTTTAAGGTGTTGTACCAGAATTGCAAAATATTCCCTATCCACAGGATGGGGATAACTTGCTGACCAGGTGGGATCTCACTATTGAGACCCCCAACCTTTATTGTTCCATATTAAAAAAAGAGGATCCAGCACCTTTTCAACCTTAGAGGTCTTTGTCAAGCCCTCTAAGGTCAAAACGTTGTCGGATCCTCTTTTTAATATGGAACAATAAAGGTTGGACGTAATTTTAACTACCATTAATGCTGCCGGACTTTTTGGTTTACTGCTTCTATGTTGGGGTTTTTTGGTTCATTAACCCCAGTACGGCTGTGCATTCTCTTTTCCTCCCCACCTTGCTTGGACTTTGTTTTTTTCAGAGACTGCTGCTGGATCCTATACATACTACTGAGACCCCCATCAATCTTAAGAGGGGTCTTGTGTCCTCAGTCCTCCTCACTGTGGGGTTACTGCACCTCCTGCAGTGAGGTGCAGACTGAATGGGAGCGCTGGTTGTGAAATGCATTAACACTTTTTCCCCTTTCAATGGGACTGCAGCCATAGCTGAGCAACAGCCGCTTGGCTAATTCCATCGGCCCTATTGAAATGAATGGGGTGCTGACTACGCATGCTCGTCCAATGCTCCATTTACAGTGACGTTCCTGTGGAGGGAGAAGTTTCCCCTGTAGTGACAGGCAGACTGGGACATGGGAGTCACGTTTCGGAGACAGGCAGGAGTCTCAACGGTGAGACTCCCAACAATCAGCAAGTTATCCCCGATCCTGTGGATAACTTGCAATTGTGGTGCTACCCTTTTAAGGGCTGATCCTATTACATACATTTATTCCCTACCTGCAGGTATAAAAGTCTGATCTCTGGAGTTCTGTATGCAAGGACCACCAGCTATCTTGGCACACCCTTAATGCACGATCAACCTCCACTTCTATAGTACAGAGGAAGTAAGTCAGGTGCATCAATGTCATCCTTTCCCACAAAAGTCAATGGATTGGTGGTCCTGCATGTGTACTGCAGCTCCACTGACATAGGGCACTTAGGGTGTGCTGGTCTTAGGGGGACACGGGAACGGTAATGTGATCGGACCTCCAGCAAAGTATTTGTTGCAACACATCAGTGTAAACAACCCTCTTTGAAGATCTTTAATAAGAAAGCCCCTTTAAAGAGGACTGCCTGCACCGATGTGCTGCAACAAACCCTCTGCTGTTAGCAGGACGAGGGCAAGGAGGGGTTTTCAGCCTTTACATCCAAACAAAATATTCCCCACTAATTTATAGCAAGCAGAACTCCTAAAACGGGGAAGGATTGAAAGCTTTTAGGGAAGATGTATCAAAGTGAAAGCGTAAAGCTGAAGGTTGCTTTCTTCACTGGTCACCCAGCTGATCGATTCCTTCCTCACCCCGCCCTCTTACACAACAGAAGACGGGGCGCCGGCCCTTTAACCCCCTAATAGTCACGTTAAAATTGGAAAAATCCTTTATTTTAGACTTAAAATTTATGTCTCATGTAAGTAAAGAGATTTGATGCTGAACTCAGCTGCCTTAAGTGCAGTTTTAACCCCTTAAAGACATAACTAATTTTAGCCTTAAGAGCCAATAATTGGTATTCCTTCGTGTTCCAGCGGTCATAACGTTTTACATTTTTCCGTCAGTGCAGCTGTATGACAACACCAAGTTTATAACGAGATATTTGTACTTAAAGTAAAATCTCTTTGTTCTTGTTCATTGGAGAACAGCTGAAGACGGTGGGACGTTCCCGAGAAGACTCCCTCAGGGGTGGGGAAACTGACAAGGACACATGCGGTCAGTTATATTGCTAATTGCAAAACTCTTTGACCTAATGAGGAGTCAGCAAATGCAACAATGTGCACCAAGTAGAACTTTGAGGTAGTGTGTAGAGGCCCATGTAGTGGCCTTACACAATTTGAGAGCAGAAGTGCCGTTGCGTACCGCCCAGGAGGCGCCCACTGCTCGAGTAAAGTGCACCCTGAAGCCAAAAGGGAGGCACCTTGCCCTTGGGCACAGTAAGCCTCCGTCACTGCTAACCTGATCCAACGTAACAGGACGGTTTTGGAAGCCGTAAGGCCAGATCTCGGGTCATCTGAAATAACAAGAGTCGCTGCGCCGGAAAGATGCTGTCCAGTAGAGGTATATCCACAAGGTTTGCACCAAGTCCAATCTGTGGAGAAGCTATTCCCGAGGGCGAGTGGCGGAGGAGCAGGACAAAGGCAAAACAATATCCTCATTGATGTAGAAGGCAGACACCACCTTAGGTAGGAAGGAGGGCATAGGGTGCGACTGGCAGCAAGCTCAGAAACCCTGTGAAGGGAAGTGATTGCTACCAAAAAGGCTACCTTCCAGCAGAAATTAAGAGATGGAATGTTGCACAATGGCTTAAAGGGAAAATACTGTCCAGTACGTGGGTAGGACAGCAGAATGGTATGGAGGGATGACCTGAGCAACCCCCTATAGGAAGGGTACAGGGAGTTGACTTAGAGGTTTGGAAAATAATGGACAAGCCAATATCTGACCTTTCAGGGAACTAAGGCCCAAGTCCAGCCCTTCTCAAGGGAAGGACAGGAGGCGGGACAGCGAAAAACGCATAGGATGGAATGGTCCGAATGACAGGTTCCAAAATTCCATATCCATGGGCCCTTATGACCGCAGCTTCAACATAAGCCACATTTCAGGACCACAGTATTTTTATTTTTCAGCCAACAGAGCTGTATGTGGGCCTGGTTTTTGCATGACAACTTGTAGTTTTTATTGGTACCATTTTGAGGTATGTACGGCTTATTAATCATTTTTATTCCACTTCTGAGGAAGTGAGATAATCAGAAAACTGCCATTTTTATTACAAAATGCCATGCTGGATAAATAATGTAATTTTATAGTATGTGTTGTTATGGATATGGCGATACCAATTCCATATAGATTTTTTTGGGGTTCTTTTTATTTTTTTAATATTTAAAGCCCTGTGTAAGGGGGAAAAGCTTTATTTTATTTGTGAAAACGTTTAGATGCCACGCTCATCAATGAGTGCAGCATCTGCAGGGTTAAACAACATTAAATGAGCAAGTCCTCAGCATTTCGCTCCTTTTCTGGGGAAACCCCATATGTGACAATGAGACAGCAAATATGCTCTCTGATTGATGGGAGGCGGCGATAACTTGAACAAAAATTAATGTCCCCTATGGCAGAGAAAGACAGGAGGATCACAGATCTTCTCTGCTTCGGCTCGTCTCCCCTGCCTCTCCGGACAGCTGCAAATTCAGTATTCCCATAACAGCTTTGGTTCTGAAAGGCCTACAGAAGCTTTGAAATGACACCATTTACAGCCGTTTGACGTAAAACCAGCTCTGTTCGCCCAAAACTGTGAGGTCCATTTCGAACAGAGCTCGTTTTATACTGCTGAGGGGGTTAATACATTTCAATAATCTGTGCCCTGCACCACACAGACTGCCGCAGAGCATTGCACCAGAGCAATCACTGTGTAACGCCGGCCGCAGTGTCCCCAGACCTTATAATAGATGGTATGAAAGAGCCACCATCTTACTTAAACGTCATGGTGTCCACGTTCCATTGCCAGAAGCAGATTGCGCCGTCAGCACCAGTGGATGTGAGGTAGCGGGTTTTACTTTTAGTTGACGGACAGAACTGGAAAAAGAAAAAAAAAAAAAAACTGAATTAAAGGGATATTCACAGAACAATAGCCTATCCTCTACTGTAGCATTAGTGCAAGTCCAACCACGGATCCGGAAAAATCAGGGTCCAGTCTGCCCCGAGCAAGTATGCTGCCCCTCCATTCACTGTGATCCTGAGATCAGTCGATGCCGACCCTTGTGGATGCTGAAATGGTGGCCGTGCCACCCGGCCTTCCTAGGATCGGATACATCGAGAAAAAGCTAAACAATCAGAGCCCTCTCCCCTCCCATCTGGGCACTCATCGTCCTCTACTAGTACTGCAGCTATAAACTGCAGAGTCTGCTGCCGAGTCTTCAGGACGGACACCCACATGTGGCCTGGCATCATCCCACTACCCGCACAGGAATGTACAGACTCTTGTGCAATGTATTCTAGCATATGGCTCCCCCTGTAGTCACCTAATAGATACTACAAGTGCAGATCCAAAGCAGCAATTCTGCAGCACACAGAATATACCACAGTGTATACCAGCGCAGCCATATTACTGGGGCTTTTCTTCAGTTAGGACCACAGTCCAGAGCGTTATAAGCAGAGCAGCTGATATCAGTCACATATATAATGAGTTTTCAGCATAATATATGATCGGTGGCAGGGAGGTTTTCCCTTGCTGCATCCGTTTATCTGATAAGAGTTGGACACCAGACTAAAGGAATCTCATCTGAAGTGAGACGTCTTACCTGTATGGAGGTAATGGACGCCGTGTGACCCTGCAGCACCGCTACCGGGGCGCAGGTCCGCAGACACCAGACCCGCACCACTTTGTCACAACTTCCGGCTGCAATCAGGGTGTTTTCATAGTTGACCGCCATGTCTGAGATCTCAGCGGAATGCCCGCGCAGGGTGGAGAGGAGTCGCCCGTCATCAGTGGCCCAGATCTTCACTAAACAGTCATCAGAACCCTGGAAAATAGAAAACCAATGCAGAGGCGGCGGCAGAGACACGCTTACAGGGCGCCTCCAAGGTCACCCAAAACTCACTGTGAAGATCCGCCTCCCACTGCGATCGAACGCCACGCAGTACACCGACGACAGGTGACCCAGGATCCTCTTGTGCATTTTGATGTGCTGATAAGAAGAGCAGGGGAAGATGTACTGGAAGCGGGTGCAGCCGGTCAGCGCCCGCGAGGAGGCAACTCTTACTGCAAAGTAAAGAGGAAATGTGAAAAACACTGGATACGCATCAGCCAATCAGGAGGCTGCTTTTATTTTCTTTAATCCGACTGGTTGCTACAAGTACTGGAGCGGTACTTATGCAGGCGGCGGAGCAGATGATCTCTCCCGAAGGGGAAGGAGCTGGAACGCGCCGACGTTAGGATACGAAACCCTCATCAGGTAATGAATGCTATTTCATTTCAGAAAATGTAGCAAGAAGAGAAAAGTTCTGCAACATCCTAGCAAATTTGTGTGTCAATTTCTCACCACTGTTAAGACCTCTGATTGCTGTCAGCGAATGGGAACATTCGCCTGTTATTTGTAGAAGCCAAAACCCTGTCCTAGTCCTTCCCGTTCATATAGCTGAGGGGTTTATTATAATATATCATTGAAGACAATCCTCTATGTGCTAAAACAGAGCGGCAGGTATCTGAACTGCTCCATTCACTGACAGCAAGCACGCACCTAGAAAATGAAAAAGAATTGAGACACCATAACAATGTCAGAATTTTTTTCCAATGCAGGGATTAAAGGGGTTTTGCCATCAAAGAGCTTTATCCTCTTGCCATTATATAGGGGATGTCAGATTACTGGGGGTCCAAGCAATCCTAAGAACACATGACTATCACTCCATACACTTCTGTAGGATGAAGGGATCTCTGCCCGTCCTATAGAACTGAATACAGCGGAAGTCAAGCATGTGTACCACCGGTATATACTCACAAGAGCCATTCGAAGGCGCCATTCTTGGGATTACTAAGGGTCCAAAAGGTCGAACCCCAGCAATCAGACATCTATCCGCCATCTGCGGTAAAACCCTTTAAAAAATCTAACTAAACTGCATAAAACTTTTGAAGTGTCACAGTGACATGTCTGTAGTGTTGATCAGTGGGGGGTCCGGGTGCCGAGACCCTCACATATTGCTAAAACGAGTGGGAAGAAGCATTCATCCGAACAATATGCCGTTTGGCTGTCATTTCAAGGTGTACGGGCTCTATAGACTTTCTGTGGAGCCCATGCACCTGCTCCAGGCATGACAGAAACAGCCAAACAGACATGGTGCTCAGATGAACATCTTGGCGATTGTGGGGGTCTCAGCACTCGGACTCCAGACAATCAAAACTTCTGAAATGTCGCTATGACATATCAGAAGTTTGTAAAAAGTTTAGTTCCCCTTTAAGCTTCATTTGCATAGATCCCCTCTAATCAACAACAGCACAGGGATGTTCATATGGGTGGAGCTTCGTGTCCTTTTGTCTGAGAATCCCTCATTTTCTGGACTTTTGCCGTTACGGATGATCCGTGTAACTTACCCACACTGAGTGGCCTCCCGTAGTTGGAGGGCAGTTCTGGCGGGCGCCCGCGGTGCAGAGCCGCGTATCCTGATGGTTTCCATGAGGAATTTTTAAATTCTGCAGAAACATAAAGGAACGACCTCAGTGACAATCAGCCCTGCCCCCACTGCTGCCAGATATTGCCCCACCCCCACTGCTGCCAGATATTGCCCCACCCCCACTGCTGCCAGATATTGCCCCACCCCCAACATTACCTTTCGCTCTTCGTAATAGAGATTGCTTCCCCACTCCCAGGAGGCTGGACACCCCAGGGACGCTCTGGGGGAGCTCTTGGTCTAGGACGGGTCCGATGCGCTCACAAATACTCAGCAGGTAGTTCGGAGGAATATGAGAATTGGAGGTGACCTGGAGGTGACGAGAGCGGTCAGAAGAAGAAGGAATCACTTACTGGGGGCAGCAATATCTCTCCACTTTCCCCATGTAGTTAGGCAATTTTCACATGCGTTCACAAACCGCCGTGTCACCGCAATTTGACGCAGCGTTTTGGACACGTTACAGCATTTAACGCACCCCGTCACGATGATGGGTGAGGAGGGGCGTTAAAAAGAGCTAAGGTGCCCAAAAGTAGAGCAGACAGCGCTTGAAAAATTAAGGCGTTCCGAGCGCTGGTCTGTGAAGACCCATTAAAGATCAGTGGAAGCTTTGCCCCGTGGATAGCGCGGCGTTTCAAACGGTAAAAAGCGGCCTGTGAGATAGCGGCATTATTGTCAGATGTGGTGCATCCAAAAATACAGTCATGTGACCACTGAGTAACCAACGGGGGAAATTGGCCAGAAGTTGCAATCGTCCAGGTATACCAGTCAGAGCCGCACGCAGAACTCTACCCCCCCAATCCCCCTTCAACAGTCGCAAAACTCCCCTTCCTCACTATAACCCATCTACAGCAGACTGAATTATAAGTAATTCTCCCTAGACACCGGCGCCAGTCACCTGACCTCCGCAGATTATTACACGGTGTCGCTGACAGGGCGGACACTGCGCCGCCCTCCTCGTACACAGCGCTGCGCCTCACTTATAAGATCAGCTGCCAACAATGGGACGTCAGCTTCTCCGCATAAGCAGGGAGTCCGCCAGTCACCAGGATCCTCCAGAGGCGGCGGCGGCGACCCCAGCACCGGATCCCGACCGGTCGTTCCTTAAGGCATCATTAAAAGACATCTGTCACCAGATGGTGGGCGCCGGCTGCCACCGCAGGTGGGCGCAGCGGCGAGAGGAAACGGAGCCTTATCCTACAGTGTGACTCCATCCGCCGACCTTTGGGCCGTGAGCTATATGCAAATGAGGGCAGCAGCACCCAACGGGCGGCCACGCCGTACCCCATCCATCACAAGTGAAAGACTTTGTGCGTTCAGCGTCACTGCGACCCTTTCCTGGCCGGACAGATGGCGGCATCACTGGGCATATACCCATGTATTCAGCCGGTTGCCCAAAACCTGGTGACGGACGATCTCTTTTAAGGCCGGGTTCCAATTGTGGATCCCGCCATCGTCGCCCGCACGGACGATCCGTGGTATTCCGCACTTATTGAAAAAAATAGAACATTCGCATCAGATGAGAAATTAAAATCGCAGCACGTTCTATTTTTCTGCAGCTTCCATTGCAGTCGATAGAAGCCTTCCGACCCGCGACCCATCTGCAATTGGCGCAGGTACCCGCAACATATCTGCAGCGTCTTCGCCTAGCGACGGCACAGGAAAAACAAACATTTAAAAAAAAATCTGTACTGCGCATGGCTGACGGCGAGCGTCCGCGGTCATCCGCAGTACAGAGAGAGAAGATGTGCGCGGTCGCCGGGCGCGGTAAGAGCCGGATTTCGCTGTGGCTCCGCATCACCGATGTGAGACCGGCCTCATAGAACTGATGCAGTAGCGAAAGTAGTCACCCCCGACCTCTGATGCAGCGGGACACACGCTGAACAGCTATTATTTCCTGTTATCAGCCATTATGCCCCTTTTACACGGGATGAGAATCTCATGATCCTCGTGTGGCCGGCCGATTGCATCACCATGAACGATCACCGTGTAAACGGACGCCATTGGGTTTTATGCCGGCTGAGGCTGAACGAGACGCAGAACTCTCGCTGGTCGCCGGCGGTGCGCAAAACGCAACGATTATTTGGTTTCACTCATTTGAACGATAATGGCTCGGTGTGAAGGCGGCATTAGCGTCTGGTGGGAGGAGCCGCTGCCGGCACACGGCACTGCGTGGAGAGTCACCCTCTGACCGTACACACTAAAGGACGCTGGTCGCCACCCAGTTCTCCCAGACTCCTGACAGGCAGGCGAGCACATTTGCCATACTGGTTGTCACTGGCCTCCTGTATCACCCATACTCGTCACTCAGGGCAGGTTGTCTCCCCGCTGTCACCACACTCCCAGCACATCACTGAGAGCCGCCTAGTATTACACCCGTTATCTCCCTCTTCCGGTGCCTGCCCCCCCCCCCCCCCCCCCCGCGCCAGTATCGGCGGCCGGAGCCCGCTACGGGGGTATTATGAGGCGCCGACCAATCAGAAGCCTCGTCTTACTGCACACAGATGTAAGCGGCTCCACTATTGGCCGCGGCGGCAGTGACGTATCCTGCCCTCACATGACCCCCGGTTCTCACAATGGACAATATTACGAGTGACCCCAAACCCCCCTCCCCCCCCCCCCCCCCCGACACCCGCGGGCGGCGGCGGCGCTCACCAGGTCCGGGTACGTCCTGCGGTGCCGGCTGCCCTCCCAGTCCAGGCGCTCCGGGATCAGCTGCGGAGAGAAGGAGCGAGACGGTGAGACCGGCGGGACCCCCAACCGGCAGCCCCTCCCCCCTCCCGGTGTCCCGTTACCTGGTGCTCCTCCAGCTCCTCCGCGAGCACCTGAAACACAAACAGACGCGTTAAGGCGGCGGCGGATCACCGGTTGTACCGGGCGGGTGTGCGGTGACCCGGCGCCGGGTGTCATGTACGGAGCGGGTGACCCGGGATGGGGTGTGATGGGGCAGAGGGGGGGACAGGGGGAGAAGGTGGTGACCCGAGGGGATCCGACGGAGTAGCTGGGTGGGCGGTGCGGTGACCCGGATCGGTATCCACGGAAAATCCGGGCGTAGGAGGCGGTGACCCGGATCGGGCGATGCAGGATGTGATAAGCGGGTTAGCTGCAGAGATCGAGCGAGGGAGCGGACATTGCGGGGGGAATGGTGACCCGAATCGGGTGTTCAGTGCGGATCTGATGTGACCCGTTTCGGGTGATCAGGCGGTTTGACCCGGTCGGGTGTTAGTTGGATGCCGGGGGGGTCGGAGGAGGTGACCCGGTCGGGTGTTCTACGGGCGGGGTGAGGTGACCCGGTTCGGGTGTTGCGTGGTTTCGGGTGAGGTGACCCGGTTCGGGCGTCATCCGGTCTCACCTGAGCGGATCTCCGGCAGGGTCCGGACTGCAGGAATCGGGCGATCAGGAAGTAGAGCTCTGCGGGAGACACCGGAGGTTACTGACACCGGGCGGCCGCGGAGCCCGTCCCCCGCCCCTCCCTCCTCCGCCGGTACTTACCGGCCTCCATGGCGTCTGCTTCTCCGGGCTGTGCGCGGATTACGGTGCCGGGGAGCCCATAGAGGCCGCGGGGACCCAGCGCAGCGCTCTCCCCGGGTACACGGAGCCCCCTCCGGCCTGACACTGAGCAGGGGACAGGGGGCGCTGCAGACACCAGGAGCGACGCTCTGCACACTCCCCGCCCGCTGCTCTATGGTGGCAGGTCTGCGCTCCGGCTGGAGAAGTGCAGACAGCGGGCGATGCGCTCCGCCACGGACAGGGGGCGCTGGGAGGACGCCACCATAGAGGACAGCACTGCGTTCCAAGCTCTATGGTAGAGGGAGCGGACGTTGTGTGGAACGCACAGATGTCACCCACAACAGACTGGCAGCTGCGGGCGGACGACAAGTCCCAGGAGGCCTTCACAATGAGCCATAAACTTCTCTCCCGACATGCAGCGCGCTGGTCAGCGCCTCACACATTATAGAGGGCAGAGAGCGAGAAAATGCCCACAAATATAGTAGTGCCATCCACAGGGATAAATGTGGGATTGGAGAGGGGGTCATCTTGTACCCCAGGGCTGGCTTCACACGGGTGAGCGCCATATCCGTCCGAGAAGCCCTGCATATGTCCCATCGCGCAGCGGCGCTGACAGAGAGGTCGCGCCTGTAAATAGACATAGTGAAAGCAAAGGCTTCCTTTTCTGTGCGAGTTTAGTGTGTTTTGCCTGCTTTTCTTGGGGCGCCTCGTACGGGCGATCCGGGTTCCCCATGCCGGCAGTGAGCTCCCCCATGTACCTAAACGCTCTGTACTGCGGATGAGCGCAGCGGCTCGCCGTTGATTGTGCAGGACAGGTTTTCTTCCAATATTTGTATTTCCCGCGCTGTTGCTAGGCGATGCCGCGCGTACCCACAGTGTTAATTGTGGATCGTCCGGTTCCCAACGACTGCAGTGGAGGTCGTCCGCAGTAGCGCAGAGCAGCTGCGATTTTTCTTGCGCTTGTGGAATGCGCTGTTCGCATCCGCGGGTCTGAGGGAATAACGTGCGTGCTGCACAATGCCTGCGCGCCGTGGATGCTGCAATAGGAGTTCAGCCGTGAGTTGTGTGCGTTGGGTGAGCAGTTATTTCTAGCGTTCTCTCATTGCATGAGACAGTAAAAAGGGCATTCGCACGTTCGCGTGTTTTTTGTGTGCGTTTCCTATCGCTGTGGACAGGAGATGGATGTTTGTGGGTCTTTGCAGTCCCCTCCCCCGCCCGCTCTGCTGTTTTTGTGGATCAGCGCGGCAGAATATGGGGGGAACTAATCGGACCTCAAACATTCCCAACCCCCTTCCCCCATTGCCTACTGGTACTCTGATCCACTCTGTTCTGACTGTCCAGTCCTGCTCTGCTGCCTCCATCCTGTGCCAGTGACTACACTGATAACTTCACCCTGTGCCAGTGACTGCACCACTGCGCATACCTTGTGCCAGTTACTGCACTGCTACCTCCATTCTGTACCAGTGACTACTGCCCACATACTGTGCCAGTCACTGCACCACTGCCCACATACTGTGCCACTCACTGCACCACTGCTCATACCCTGTGCCAGTCACTGCATTTCTACCTCCATCCTGTGCCAGTGACTACACCGATATGTTCACCCTATGCCAGTCACTGCACCACTGCCCACATACTGTGGCAGTCACTTCACCACTGCCCACACCCTGTGCAAGTCACTGCACTGCTACCTCCACCTGGCGCCAGGCACTACACCACTGCGTGCAGCAGGTGCCAGTCACTGAACTGCCACCTCCACCTTGGGCCAGGCATTGCACCAATGCCTGTATTCTGTGCCAGACACTACTATGTTGCTCCATCCTGTGCCAGTCACTGCACCATTGCCTATGCCCTCTATCAGTCACTGCACAACTGCCTGCACCCAGTGCCAGTCACTGCACCGCTGTCTCCGCCCGATGCCAGTCACTGCCTCACTTCCTGCACCCTGAGCATCTTGATAACGGCGGTTATTCTACATACCTTCGAAGTGCTTTGCATCTTCTACTTGTTCACATCCTGCTTGTATGACTGTTTCATCATCCTTGAATAAAAGGCGTATTAATTGAAGTTCCATAAGAGTCCCTCGGGTCACTGAGGACCTACTTGGATTTAGAGGAGTCCTACACCCCTGCAGAGTAAGGGCACATGTATGACTGACATTGCTAATATCCGTTCACTAGGAGCGCCGGCTGTTATTCTATTTTGTGTACGCGACTGAGGTATTCTTCATCCTGTTGCCCCCACCCTTACCCGTGCCGCACTCCTTGTGCCTCTTGTAGGCTCCTCCAGGGGTCTGTGCATTGGATACCTTACAAGGCCCCCTTGGACTGGCGGTGTGGATGCCTGTTACCTGCCGGGCGTTCCACACCAGAAAAGTCTGGGGACTACTATCGATTTAATATCCATTGATTGGAGTTCTCATCCGTAAACTTATTTGTTGTTTCTGCCATGTGCCAGTCACTGCGCTGATGGCCACACCCTGTGCCAGTCACTGCGCTGATGGCCACACCCTGTGCCAGTCACTGCGCTGATGGCCACACCCTGTGCCAGTCACTGCGCTGATGGCCACACCCTGTGCCAGTCACTGCGCTGATGGCCACACCCTGTGCCAGTCACTGCGCTGGTGGCCACACCCTTGCCTGTCACTGCACCTATACTCAGGGTCGTGAAGTCAGTAAAAATGTACCGACTCTGGCTTCTAAAAAGATATAAATATGGTAGAAATAATTCAGTCTATTGTTTGTTGTATATGTCCTTTCATAGGGATGTAGTAAATGTTGTGAAATGTCCTATAAATCTTCTATTCATCTAAACTATTTACAAATACACTGAGAACTGTGATGTGGAAGGGGGTAGGCCACCAGTTGGTAGTTAGGGTGATTGTCCCGAGCGGTCTCCCCTACAACCCCACCGAAGAGCGCCTCCCTTATTGATAGGACAGGAAAACCACTAGTTTAAAGCGGCCCCTTCCCACCGTCCCCGGTGTTCTCCCGTCCTGTCAGTATCCGGAGAGGTGCTGCGAGCTCTTGGGGTTCCTGGCCAAAACAATTCCTTTTTTTTCTTTACCTCCAATCAGAGGCAGCAGGGGATGTTCTCCCTTCCAAACATGCTGTTCCTCTGGACGTTGCTGGGGCAGTTCTCCCCGGATTGGATTCCCTTCACTGCGGCAGGGGGTGCCCTAAACTGGGACTACAACAGGAACCTCGCTGCTGTTCTCCGGTTACTCTCCCAACCTCCTCCTGGCGGCTCGGTTGAGGCCGGCCCCGCTGTAGGGCGGATGTGATCTTGGGAATGGGTATCACGTTCTGACGCTGAGCATCACTCTGGAAGGAATGGAGGGGGGTGGACCGCTCCTGTTACGCAGAATACTGTGTGTTTGGCGGGCAGTACAAAGACCGGAGGTAGATGGCGATAAGCCTCCCTCGGAGTTCCCGTTTGAGCTGCGTACAGTTTTGCCTGCAGTGGTATCAAGCTCCGAGCACTCCAGCATCTGACAACCCAGAACCGTCTGCAAGTCCTGGTCTTGTAGGTAGCCCGTCGGGTGTATCATAAGAATTGTGCACTTAAAGGGGTTGTCCCGCGCCGAAACGTTTTTTTTTTTAATTCAATAGGCCCCCCGTTCGGCGCGAGACAAACCCAATGCATGTGTTAAAAAAAAAAACGTTTAGTACTTACCCGAATCCCCGCGCTGCGGCGACTTCTTCCTTACCTTACTAAGATGGCCGCCGGGATCTTCACCCATGATGCACCGCGGGTCTTCTCCCATGGTGCACCGTGGGCTCTGTGCGGTCCATTGCCGATTCCAGCCTCCTGATTGGCTGGAATCGGCACACGTGACGGGGCGGAGCTACGAGAACCAGCTCTCTGGCACGAGCGGCCCCATTCACCAGGGAGAAGACCGGACTGCGCAAGTGCGTCTAATCGGGCGATTAGACGCTGAAATTAGACGGCACCATGGAGACGAGGACGCTAGCAACGGAGCAGGTAAGTGAATAACTTCTGTATGGCCAATATTTAATGCACGATGTATATTACAAAGTGCATTAATATGGCCATACAGAAGTGTATAACCCCACTTGCTTTCGCGGGACAACCCCTTTAAGTATTTCTACCAATCCTTTCCCCTGCTGTTCTTCTTAATTGGGGGATAAGGACTTGCTTAGTTCTGCTAAAACCGGACCGAAAAAATGTGCTTCATGTATGAAAAAAGTTATCTCCAGGATACGGTATATCTTTACACAATGTGTTGCGCGAAAGTAATCAAGGGGGAAGCTGGGAATCTCATGACTGATAGAAAAACAATTCAAATAATGAAGCCACATGCTTCTTGAAATACACGGGTAATGTATTAAAAATGTGGTGTAATTCAACTCACCTGATGCGAGGTGGAGAGACCCTGGACAGGGAATAAAAGATTACTACTTCAAAGGACTATACATATTAATCAGATTTTCTCCAAGGCCTCCTGTCCACGGGCGTAGCGATATCCCGCGGCAGATCTCCGCCGTGGGAGCCGCTGGGGAGCAGGGGAGAGCTGACAGCCCCTCGCACTGAGCCTATCTGACAGATAGGCTCACCTCGGAGAATCGCGGCACATTGCAGCATGCTGCGATTTAAATCCCGTGAGCAGAGAATCGCTATGATTCTCCGCTCATGGACAGGGGGCTGCGCTTTCCATAGTAAGTCTATAGAAAGCATTCACTGCGTTTCCCACGGCCGGATTATCGCCGCGGGAAACGCTGTGAAAAATCGCCCGTGGACAGGAGGCCTAACTGTTTATTTAATCCTTGTGGGATATGTGTGTTAAGACGAAAAATCCAATACATCTCGTTCCGTCTATGCTCTATAGATCTAGACGTTATTTGCTCTATAGGTGTAATTCTTAACCCTTCCATGTCACCTTTGTGTGATTCGAAGAAATGACGCAGAACACTGTGGTTGGTTTTCCCTTTTTTGATGTTAAATCTGTGTTGCGCAAGACGTGTTTTTTATTTGTTGTTGGTTCTACCTCCATATTTCTTGTTGCAGGGACATTCTGATCAATAAATGATGTTTTTGCTATCGCAGTATATTGTTTGTGTTAATGGGATGGCTTCATGTTCCAGATGAATAGTTCTTCTTTTGTGGGTGATGTGTGGGCAACATTTACATCTTGCTTTACCACATTTACTTTTTTCTTTCTACTCATATAAAAATGCTCTGAGTCGGCTTCTAAAAATCCAATACTGTCTACTTCTACTGTTCCAATATCAGCTAAAAGAACAAGAGTTTTGGTAATTACTCTCATTCGGAAAAGAGTGTAATTTTCTCTGAAGTTGGAGGAGAACATCTTGATGATTTCTCAGATGATGATGATGATGATGACTACAAAAAATTCCTCTGCAATCTGGATGATGTTGATGAATTAATTAAGGCAATTTGGAGTTACTCTTAATATAGATGAGCCAAAAAACTCCTAGAAGCATTCAAGATGAAATGTTTGGTGGTCTGGGAGAAAGACATAAACACACTTTTCCAGTCTATGAAAATGTACATAAACTAATTAAGAAGGAATGGAAGAAGCTAGAAATGGGTGCTTTCATTCCAAGAGATATTAAAAGAGGATGTACCAGTAGCTGAGGCTTCTAAGTGTACCTTCTTTCCCTTTGATGATGCCACACCGTTAAGAGATCCCATCAATCTCACTAATACTTCAGATTTGCAATACTTATGGGAAGGCAAATACGTCATCTTCGGTTCAGATTCTACCTTTCAGGATATCTTCAGCTCTCTATATATATATACAAAGATAATGGCCGACCTGGTTGTCATCCTAAGGAAAAAGACAATTATAATTCCATATTTGGACGACATCCTGATTATAGCCGAAGCTGGGGAGCTCTTATATTCCCAATTACTTATAACTACCCAGCTTCTTCATTCTCTGGGCTGGATAATCAATTGGGAAAAAGCAGAAATGACTCAGAAAAAGGCTTTTCACAGAATAATTCTGGACTTGGAGAAACAATGCTCTTGTCATGACCTGGGGCAGGTTCAGAACCTCGTGTTGTAATCCAAGTGGACAGATAGCATGGTCAAGAAGGACCAGGGGTCGGTAAGGGGTATCTGATGCAGTACAAGGAGGCAGACAGGTAGTGTAGTCAGGATGTAGCCAAAATGTTAGGACTCGAACCCGGACCCTCTTGCACTTTAGTCAGCAGCTCTCTCCCGGGTGGGACATTCCAGCTATGATGTCCAGTAGGCTGGACGACTAAACTTACCTATATGTGTGCAAGGATTCCGATATAAACTAAAGAAATTAAGACATGGAGATCTGTGACCTCTTTTTATTACTGCATTGGGGACTTAGATGTCTCTAGGTACAACACCTACCCCTGTATGTCATCTTCTTCATAGTTAGGACGTTTCCGCTATCAAGGATGGGTCCAAGCATTAGAAAAAGGACTAAGTCCATGTATAAACCCCAGGCGCATGCGCTAACTTGTTTGAGACCAAGTCTTTAATTTGAGGCTTTGCGCTTGCGTCCCCGGCATCAGGGATATGTCCATGTACTGGACAAACGACTAAGTCCTTGCCGAGACCCCAGACGCATGCGCTAACCTACCAGGGACTAAGTCCGTAGTTGGAGGGTCTGCGCATGCGCAAAGATACGGGATTAGGGGAGGGGCGTACCGGCCCCCATCTACTATGCTGATTGATGACTCTTACGCCGCGACGGATGTCGTCGCAGTATCTTCGCGCCATATGTATGCGCCAAGATACGAATAGGAAAAGGGAGCGAATATTTACTCCTATTGGCTATGGATGCCGATGACGCTGACGCTGCGACGGAGATCGTCGCCGGATGTTCGCATCACCACGCGACGTCCCCCCATTGGGACTGGGCGCTGGCGTTATGACGCGGCACGGCCGTACGTGATGACGCGGTCACGTTGCATGAGGAGAGGAGACGAATGGGAAGCACTGGCAATGAGCGTCTCATCATGCAGCGACGGAACGACGTCACAGGGGAGGGTGTGTTGATATCCTAAGGACCTGATTGGGGCCAAAGACAGCCCCACATGACCAATATGGGCGGAGTTATAGGTATTTAAGTTGGAGCCTTAGTTTCACTTACCATTGCTGCCTCTATCCATGTAGCTACCTGTGCTACAAGTTGTGCCCTAAACATATGGGCGTTTGCACTCAATTTCATCTGACCCTTACTCTCCACTGTTGCATCTAGTGGAGTATTGGGCTTAGGCAATCAAAATCTATATGTTAGGTTAAAATACCTGCTCAAGACTGAGGGACTCTGTCATCTTAGTCCCGGTCTTTGAATATTATCTTCTGTCCTGATGAAACAACAGGTGCCTATACCTGTTGCGGAAACGCGTCGACTAAAAAGAGACTAATTAAAAGATCAGAAAGAGATTAACTAGAAAGATAATAGATAGAGATTATCACTAACATAGTTGGTGCAGTAAGAATAAAAAGTGTACCGAATGCAGCAGCATCAGTTTGCATAAAGGGACACTTAGTGCAGTAATACAAACATACGTGCTGAATAAATGTACTGCTTGCAGTAATTTTATCCTGCATGCTGCTACACAAGCATCGTCACTGAGGGCTAGCGGAATAAAAATATACCCCCCTGAATATCTACTACCTAGGAAGTTCACCCTAGGGTTAATTGATTGTGAACCTCAGGGGTAATAATTCAGCTTTGTCCTGCCTTTTAGGTGAACCCTGATATATCCCACCGAGGACAAGGGGAGATGAAAGAGACATGACCAATAGATGCACTATATAACCCATAGATGCATCGTTCTTCTACAAACTTTGAATATTATCTGTCATATATATATTATAACTAGAGGGCTGCAGCCACAAGTGCAAGTACTATGTTTATGTATGACAAATAGACAGGTGGAGAGGTATGTCCTAAGATCTTGCGCCTGAGCTTAACTACAGGTTCTGAATACAAGATTATATTCATCACCCTTGAGTGTCGGATTTATTTTCTTTTAAATACTCTATGTATGTAATCGTCCATGAATTTTATTTGATTATTGAATAAACGTTACGTTTTAGTATTAGTCAGACAGTCCTTCTCGGAGATAAAATTCGAAATTTGTTTGGAAGTACACTGTTGCCACGGTGATAAAGTTTCAAAGATTTAATAATGGCAAGTTTTTTGTCAAGCTGCATTGACACCGCACCTTGGCTTACCGAGGCCAGATCAGTCTTTTCAAACAAGGAATTAGATACTAGTTCACACACCATTTCCATCAACCAAGCGTTTAAAAACCTAACTAAACTATATAAAGATTTCGTACGCGCCTGGTGGGAGGTCCAGGGCCTCTCCAAATATTTGGAGAATAAAATAGTGCCCCGAGGACTTAGAGTTCATATACTACCCCCTCCTAAGTTGAGAAATAGCACCTTTATGTCCAAATGGGAACAAGAGGCTACGGCCAGCTCTTTAAGATTGATGACCTTACTCTTAGAGGAGGAAAAAATTAACCTGGAGAGGAATAGCAAAGCCCTAGATGAGCTCATTAAAGAGATACAGAAGTTCTCAAGTGAGGCTGATTTCGAGAGAAGAGAAAATTCTCTCAAATTAACTATTGAAAAGTATACTTACCACTTGAAAGAACGAAAGCACTACCAATACAATAGAGATATGAACGACTTTAAAGAGAATAGGGCATATGAGAATAGATCTCAAACGGAGTCAGAGCTAAGTTCCTCGGAAGGGGAGGCGCCCGTAAATGACATCTCAAGGAGAGGTCGTTTCCCAGGTAACCCCAGAAATAGGGGACCCAGTAAACAAAGGCCTCGTAATAAGACAAGAACTAATTCCAGAGATAGACATTTTTTAGGGCAGCCAATCTCTCATTATATGCTACGGGACAGAGGGGACCCAGGACCATCCCACCAGTAAGTGATACTCTAATCACTGAGGACTGTGAAGCCAACGAGACTCCGCAAAACGAGAAGATTAATGAACTCCAAATTATGAATTTATCTAAAAGGACTCTATCAAATGAGGAGACATCTGTATTGAAAAAAGGCCTTTCATTTATTCCGACTAATAAATATAATGATTTCAATTGGGTTAAAGATGTATCACTATTCCTACGCAAACTCCGATGGAGGAAACATTTCCTGATACAGGAAAGAAAAAAATGCTCAGAACTGGGTCTGAATATGAATGATAGAGAAGCATTGTCAATACTAGAATCTCTTGAATTGGAGAATGAAAGGGACCCATCGCAGGGACCATTCACTAATCTCCAACTCAAAAGCACGAGTACCCCGACGGGAGATTTCCCATTTATTGACCTATTTGAATCTATGGTCAGCCGAGAACTGAAGCAATTATCAGTCAATAAGGCGTATGGGAGACAGAATTTAACACCTAATGAAATGAAAGCTTTAACAACCATCGAGAAAGATACAAGTATTGTTATCAAGTCTTCTGATAAAGGAGGAAATATTGTTATACTCGATCGGAAGCAGTATCTCGAAATGTGCTTTGCCCTGCTGAATGATAATGCTACCTACAAAATTCTTCAAAAAGATCCAACAGACGAGTTCTTGAGCGAATTGAAAGAAATCCTGATACGAGCTAGGGATAAATCACTTATTAGTGACAAGGAATTTGCGTATATGTACAATACGAGTCCTCAGATTGCCACCTTTTATGGGCTCCCCAAAGTGCACAAAGGGTTATCCCCACTGAAGGGGAGACCCATCGTTTCAGGTATCGACTGTCTCACACAGGGCGTTAGTAAGTACCTCGACCAGGTACTTAGGCCCTTCGTCGAGGCACTTCCGGCCTATACGAGAGACACGATGGATGTCCTCAAACGTATTGAGGGCATCCATCTATCCCAGGAAACAAAATTCGCGTGTCTCGATGTGGAATCCTTGTACAGTTCCATCCCCCATACACAAGGCCTTAAGGCAGTGGAATTTTTTCTGAGACAGAGAGGGTTACATCTTAAAGAACACAACATCTTACTGCTTGAACTCCTGTCATATGTACTGAAACACAACTACTTCCTGTTTAACAGGAAGTTCTTCCACCAGTCCAGGGGTACGGCTATGGGGAGCCCTTGTGCCCCCAGTTATGCCAATCTATACCTGGGCTGGTGGGAGGAAGTGAAGGTGTTCAGCGAAGAAAATGAAAAATGGACGGTATTTGTAGAACTGTGGATAAGGTTCATCGATGACATCCTTATACTGTGGACGGGCCCTGAAAAGGATTTTTTTGAGTTTGTGGAATATTTAAATAGAAATGATCACAATCTCTTTCTGACAGCAGAGATCAACCACGATAAGATAACATTCCTGGACTTGGCGATCTCACGTACAGAGAATAACTACATTGAGACCACCATCTTTCGGAAACAGACGGCTACAAACACTCTGCTCCATTGGTCTAGTCATCATCCGATTCAGTTAAAGTGCGGAATACCTAAAGGCCAATTTATCAGAGCCAGGCGTAACTGTTCCAATGAGAGCGACTATAACCTGAAGGCTGTTGAGATGCATAGACGATTCCGTGATAGAGGATACCCGGAAGGAGTCATCACAAAATCAGAGAGGATGGTTACCGAATTGAGGAGAGAAGATCTACTAGAACCCAAGCAAAAACCCACATCTGAGTCAACGCGAATTATTGGGTGCTTTGACGACAAATCACAAGAGGTTCGAAATATACTTACAAGACATTGGGATATCCTGATGAAGGACAGCGATCTGAGAGAATTTTTGCCCAATAGGCCTCTTGTAACCTACAGACGTGGTAGAAATCTGCGGGACAGACTCGTACACAGTCACCTGTCCCATATACCAACCAATCCAACATGGCTTCCAGTGGAAGCCCCAAAAGGCTCCTTTCCATGTGGTAGTTGCAAAGCATGCAAGTACATGCAAAAAAGTACCATCTTCACAAGCCCTTCCATACAAAAAACGTACACTATCAGAGAGTTCATTAATTGTCGCACGAGCGGAGTAATATACCTGGCTTCATGTCCATGCCCTCTGGTATACATTGGGAAGACTAGACAGCAGCTACGGCGTCGGGTGCTAGCTCACATTGGGAACATCAATAGAAAGGAGCAAACAAGCTTAGCAGTACACATGAAGGAGGTACATGACAGTAACCCAGATCTGGTGACATTTCGGGGCATTGAATGTGTAAAGGACAATGGAAGAAGAGGAAATTTGGACAAAAGGCTATTACAGAAAGAATGCACATGGATATACAGACTCGATACATGTGCACCTAAGGGCCTGAATGAGACCCTTTCGTTCACCTCATTCATTTGAATAAATTATAACATCTAATCATTTCATCACTCACATTGTTCCCCACATATGACAGGACTTTTGAAGGTCTTATATATATAAAAAAAAGTCCCCGGAATTATAATATAGGAATGGGATTAATTTTTTCTGTTTCTTAATATGTACTCTCGTCTATGGAAGTCTGCTGAGACCATGAGGCCATGACCAACTATGTATACATACAGTTATCTGTATCCATAAAATAGGACTCTCTCGAAGAGCCCACTTCCATCTATATACGCTAGGCTAGCTCTTCAAAGTAAGGGCACTATAGTTTAGGTCACCTTTTTAGTGGACCAAATTACGTTCGGGTGGGACATTCCAGCTATGATGTCCAGTAGGCTGGACGACTAAACTTACCTATATGTGTGCAAGGATTCCGATATAAACTAAAGAAATTAAGACATGGAGATCTGTGACCTCTTTTTATTACTGCATTGGGGACTTAGATGTCTCTAGGTACAACACCTACCCCTGTATGTCATCTTCTTCATAGTTAGGACGTTTCCGCTATCAAGGATGGGTCCAAGCATTAGAAAAAGGACTAAGTCCATGTATAAACCCCAGGCGCATGCGCTAACTTGTTTGAGACCAAGTCTTTAATTTGAGGCTTTGCGCTTGCGTCCCCGGCATCAGGGATATGTCCATGTACTGGACAAACGACTAAGTCCTTGCCGAGACCCCAGACGCATGCGCTAACCTACCAGGGACTAAGTCCGTAGTTGGAGGGTCTGCGCATGCGCAAAGATACGGGATTAGGGGAGGGGCGTACCGGCCCCCATCTACTATGCTGATTGATGACTCTTACGCCGCGACGGATGTCGTCGCAGTATCTTCGCGCCATATGTATGCGCCAAGATACGAATAGGAAAAGGGAGCGAATATTTACTCCTATTGGCTATGGATGCCGATGACGCTGACGCTGCGACGGAGATCGTCACCGGATGTTCGCATCACCACGCGACGTCCCCCCATTGGGACTGGGCGCTGGCGTTATGACGCGGCACGGCCGTACGTGATGACGCGGTCACGTTGCATGAGGAGAGGAGACGAATGGGAAGCACTGGCAATGAGCGTCTCATCATGCAGCGACGGAACGACGTCACAGGGGAGGGTGTGTTGATATCCTAAGGACCTGATTGGGGCCAAAGACAGCCCCACATGACCAATATGGGCGGAGTTATAGGTATTTAAGTTGGAGCCTTAGTTTCACTTACCATTGCTGCCTCTATCCATGTAGCTACCTGTGCTACAAGTTGTGCCCTAAACATATGGGCGTTTGCACTCAATTTCATCTGACCCTTACTCTCCACTGTTGCATCTAGTGGAGTATTGGGCTTAGGCAATCAAAATCTATATGTTAGGTTAAAATACCTGCTCAAGACTGAGGGACTCTGTCATCTTAGTCCCGGTCTTTGAATATTATCTTCTGTCCTGATGAAACAACAGGTGCCTATACCTGTTGCGGAAACGCGTCGACTAAAAAGAGACTAATTAAAAGATCAGAAAGAGATTAACTAGAAAGATAATAGATAGAGATTATCACTAACATAGTTGGTGCAGTAAGAATAAAAAGTGTACCGAATGCAGCAGCATCAGTTTGCATAAAGGGACACTTAGTGCAGTAATACAAACATACGTGCTGAATAAATGTACTGCTTGCAGTAATTTTATCCTGCATGCTGCTACACAAGCATCGTCACTGAGGGCTAGCGGAATAAAAATATACCCCCCTGAATATCTACTACCTAGGAAGTTCACCCTAGGGTTAATTGATTGTGAACCTCAGGGGTAATAATTCAGCTTTGTCCTGCCTTTTAGGTGAACCCTGATATATCCCACCGAGGACAAGGGGAGATGAAAGAGACATGACCAATAGATGCACTATATAACCCATAGATGCATCGTTCTTCTACAAACTTTGAATATTATCTGTCATATATATATTATAACTAGAGGGCTGCAGCCACAAGTGCAAGTACTATGTTTATGTATGACAAATAGACAGGTGGAGAGGTATGTCCTAAGATCTTGCGCCTGAGCTTAACTACAGGTTCTGAATACAAGATTATATTCATCACCCTTGAGTGTCGGATTTATTTTCTTTTAAATACTCTATGTATGTAATCGTCCATGAATTTTATTTGATTATTGAATAAACGTTACGTTTTAGTATTAGTCAGACAGTCCTTCTCGGAGATAAAAGCAGCTCTCTCCCCTGGGGTATCCAGGACTTGGACAGTTCCTTGCTGAAACTCAGCCTTGTCCTATGTTTCCTTGCGCCTGTTAAGTCCACTTCCTGTCTCCCTCTACTGGCTCCGCCCTGCTACTAGTAGGTACTTCCTATAAAAGCCTGACCGTGCCTCAGATCCAGCGCATGATTATTATGCTCCACCACCTGCTGCGGCAGACCTCAGGCTTCCATTTGACTACTCTTCCATCTCATCCCATTGTATTGTATACTGTGAATTCCCGATAACGACCCCTGCTATCTTGACTATTCTTCAGTGACCAGCAAGGCTACTACACCTGTGGCGGAAATCCAACGCCAGTAAGAAATAACACCAGAGGTCGGTAACGTGTAACAGCAATTGTATCGAGAGGAGCAGAGATAGACTAAAGACAGAGCGCACAATAATCAAAGAGAAAGTGGAAGGACCAGGCTTTTATAGCATGTCCAGTCAGAAACAGGGCGGAGCTAAGACAGGGACTGGATTGCAGGAAATGGGAACAAGGCTAAGGTCATGCAGGGGAGCTGTCCTAAGTGCTGATGGCACAGTAGGTAGAGCTGCTGCCTGGAGTACAGGAGCGCCTGGGTTTGAGTCCTGACATTAGCCCGCTCCTTCTAGGATGGCCTCTATCATCCCAGGGGATGGGTTTCCTGGGTATCTTTGCATAAACATTGTGGTCAGGCTCCCAGGATTTTTCCTCAGGCCCGTATCCTCTCCATTGCACCAAGTAATTCTAGAGTTGATTTCTAGAATTAGTGTCCAAAATCCTGTTCACAGTGTACTCCCTCTCACCCTGAGAAGGAGAGGTGGGTTTCTTCCTGGAAAAGTGTTCTTTTTGACTGATTTAAGTAGGATAAATTTTCAGTCTGTTAGGGAGCTTTAAATGGAAGGAGAGGGTACATGCATACCTCAGAAATTTGAAAAGGTGCTTTAAATTTTGGAGAGGGTACATGCGTCTTTAAATTCCTAGTAGACAACCAAACCTTGTCACCAATCTGAAAGGAGCTTTGCGATGTTTAACCGCTGCCCTTTTATAGTTTTCTTAAGCTTCTTGTAATATCTCTATTAGATTTCCTGTGTTTCCTGCAATGTAGTTAGTGTGGCGCAGAGTGTTAAGGCAGTGGGATGCAGTCTAAGCTCTCACTCACGACCTGAAGGTTACGGCTTCAGTCCCTGCATGGTTCAGGTAGCCAGGTCAAGGTTGACTCAGCCTTACATCCTTCCGAGGTCGGTAAAATAAGTAGCCAGCTTGGTGAGAGCTAATTAATTACCTGAAAGCGCTGTGGAATAAGTTGGCACTGTACAAATAATAAGCCCCCTTTCAGTCTGTGGATGGAAGGCAGAAGACAAATTAATAGTAACTTTTAAGGGCCCATTTACATGGAGTGATGATCGCTCAAATGCGATCTTTTGAGTGATAATTGTTGCATCTAAACGCGCGGCCATTGTGCCCTTTTTGTACATGGCTAGTTGATCGTTAAATTCAAGCCAGCCTAAAAATCGCTGTGCGGTCTTATCAGGACCGTAGGCTGAGTTCTCCATGGGTAGTGCTGATAGCATTGTTTCAGCTATTTAACCCGTCGGAGAACAAAGGAAATTAATGCAGATAAGAGCCCTCTGGCTATTTACTGAATTCAGATAAAGTCTTCATTTGCATTCTAATAAGCTATTAAGTAGCTGAGTAGCTGCTTAATAGTGTATGCAAAATGATTGCTCAAAGCTGTCACTCAAACTGTCGTTTGAGCGATTTTTCAGCGATCACAGCTCCGTGTAAATGGACCATAAGGCATTACAGAAGCTTTTCCAAAATCTAGTGGTAAACTGTAATCAGAAACTACATTATCAGACTGATATCTCCTTGATCATTAATTCAGCTGTGAGAATCTTCCTATATGGCCATTTTTGTGAGTCGATCCACCACAATGAAAGTCATTTCTTTAGAATGGGGAAGATCAACAATATGGAACTGGAAGTAGTTAAAGAAGTCCCAAGGGAGACGATTGTGGTGTCTTGCTTCATGCACATGGTTCACAGGAGGTGACATAATTTTTTACATTGTTCTTGCAATTAGGCCACCAAAATGAGCGAAGCAACAGTTCCAATATTTTCAAGACCCCAAGACAGTTCCCACAGCAGAATCAGAGGAGTCCACCTCTACAATAAAAGGTAGTTCTTGTGCAGAAGTGAAAAGACTTTTTAGTTTCTCAAAATCCTCCTGTGCCCCGAAGACCATGAAAATGCCTTGGCTTTCTTTGTGAGCGAAGTGATTGAAAGATAATTTTCGAGAAGTCTTTTATGAATCTTCTGTAAAAATTTGCAAACCTTTTATAAAGTGTTGAACGTCTTTTAGATTTCTTGGAGTGGGCCACTCAACCACAGCTATATTTTACTAGGATCTATAGTCAAATAGTCTGGAGAGATGATTTATCTGAGAATTTGAATCCGGGTTTGTTCAAACTCACATTTTTCTAGTTTGATATAGAGATGATTCTTTGGGAGACGTCCCAGGATTAAGTGGACCTGCCTGAGATGTTCCTCCAAGCTGGCTGAAAATATAAGAAGGTCATTGAGATAAGCAACCACAAATTGTTTCAAGAGATTGAAAAAACATCATTAATAAAATGCTGAAGGGTGGCAGGGGCATTGCAAAACCAAAAGGCATAACCAGGCATTCAAAATATTCATATCTCATTCTAAAGGCAGTCTTTCTTTCATCCCCTGGATGGATCTGTATGAGGTTATAGGTCCCACTCAGGTTTAATTTAGTAAAAATCTTGGCAGAATGGATTCTTTCCAGCAATTCAGGGATTAAGGGAAGAGGGTAACGATTTTTAACAGTAATTTTATTTAGTTCTCTGTAATCAATACATGGCCACAAGGTTGAATCTTTTTTTTTTTTTCTCTACAAGGAACAAAGGTGCCACAGCTGGGGATGAAGAAGGTTGAATGAAGCCTTTCTTTAAATTTTCATCCACATATTCTCTGAGTTCTTGTAATTCTGGTTCGGAAAGATTGTAAATTCACCCAAAAGGAATGGTTGTTCCGGAAGCAATTATATGGCCAATGAGGGGGTGGTTGGTCAAATTTTTCTTGCTGCAGACATCACTGAATTCCTAGTATTGAGGTGGCAACGTATCAGAATTCTGCCGACTATCCTCAGAGGTTTGGGTAAGTTCGAGGGTGGGCAGTGGCCTCTGGCGTCTTTCTTTGCAGAGGGTAAGGTAATGGTCCTTAAGTCCCAGTTGATGGAAGGGTTGTGGGTAGAAAACCAAGGGATTCCTAGAATAACTGGAAACTTAGGAGAAGAGAGAAGATGAAAACTAATCGTTTCACGGTGACAGCTTCAATAAAGATTTCAAGCTTGATTGTCTTATGTGTTATAGGCTCTGAATATAGTGAGAGTGGGCTGCAGCACACTATAGCTAAACCACCATGTGGGGGGAGTATTTGATAGCAATGGGTGCACAGACTTCAAAGCAGTAGGTCTGGACTTAACGACCCGTAGAAGATATAGTTATCAAATCAATAGATGGCGAAGTCAGCACTCCAGGTCCCTTTCATAAATATGCAAAATTTCTTTATTCCTCCATAAGAACTGCTGCGACGTTTTGACCTGTTATAGGTCTTTATCAGGCCCTGAAGACAACGGTGATCCATCCACGGTTTCCATATCGATCAGTATGGTTTGGGTTCCACCTTAGATATTGTTGTTAAGAGCGTACTTATAGTCCATGAAGTTTCCTGCAGATCCAAGAATCTAACATAGCGGAGCATTGCAGTGTTTGGTCCCCAATTAAGACCTATATGGGAATGACGAAGTGAAAAGATGGAGGACGTATCTCATCCTTATCTTGAGTTATTCATGGGATGGCTTGTGACACCGAACTCTGCTGTTTTCGAAAGTCAGATTTGCCTATGCTCTTAGCACTGGTAAAGGCAATAGTCTCTTGGAACTTCTTGGGGCAGTTAACAGTATAATCTCCTGAGCCCCCACTATAGATTCTCCATACGGCACCTTTCCTTTCCTGCCAGGGAAACGGGTTTGCGGATGACGTCAATCCGCATTGGCTGAGGTACAGTTTTGTTTCTTTGCTGGGGCATTACAGGAGGGCAGGCAGGAAGCATAGTTGGAAAGTAGCCAGAGGTCAGTAATGGGTAACGACAATCGCGTAGAGATGAGTGGTTATAGCAGAGCTAGACTAAAGGAAGCAAACACAATAATCACGCAAAGAGGAAGTGGAAGGGCCAGGCTTTTATAGCATGTCCAGTCAGGAATGGGGCGGAGTTAAGACAGGGACTGGACTGCAGGAAATGGGAACAAGGATAAGGTCATGTAGTTGAGCTGTCCAAAGGGCTGGTGGCTCAGTAGGTAGAGCTGCCTCCTGGAGTACAGGAGCTCCTGGGTTTGAGTCCTGACAGCTCTCTTCTTCCTACAGACAAAATACAAAACTCTGGCTTCAAATCAAATGGTCTTGGTCTATCCAATCAGCTATTTTCCTTCTAAGGAAACAGACTTCTTGCATTCAGAGGTAGCATGGGCCTAATTTTATACAAGAGGCTGCCACAGTGCAATTCTTTATGTATTGGACAAGAAACAAACTTCTCTAGACAGGAAGATGGTAATCGGGAACAGTGTAGAAACGTTGATGGCAATAATTTGAGGGTGGGGTCTGTTGGTTTCAAGAACCCACGATTGAAATCACAACAGATGCCAGTTCTTACGGTTGAGGGGGCTCATATAGACAACTTTATTATCAAGGAATTTGGTCTTTGAAATTGGAGAACTGATGCTTGATGTTCTGAGAACTTTATGTGATATGGAAAACCCTATAGATGTTAGCAGGCATTACCAGGAATCAAAAATATTCGCAGACAATACCATGGTAACGGTCTTTATTGGCCACCAGGGGAGGAACAAGGCATACTCCCATACGGCGCTGTGCTCAGAAGATGTTCAGCTGGGTGAAGAAGCATTTTCTTTCCATCTCAGTGACTCCTCTTGGAAGGAACCCTAAATACAAAGGCGAATTTCCTCAGTTGCCAAACATTGGATCCAGGGGAATGGTCTTTTTCCCAGGAAATTTTTCAGAACAAATGTAATGGGGCGGGGAATCCACAAGTCAGTGAAAGCAGGACAAAAATATACTTATTTAATTCTTTGGTCGCAACACGGGAAAAAAAGCATCTAAGAGCTCCAATACCAGATGGATTCACCCTGCTATTATTGAAGCATACAAAGCTTTCAATAAACCAATTCTGTAGAGCCTTAAAGCTCATTCTACCAGAGCCATGCCTACTTCATGGGCAGAACAGGACTCGGGTTCTGTTTATCAAAGGTGTAAAGTGGCCGGGTAGAATACCAAATATTATAGGCTTGATGTTTGGACACAAAGTCATTTCTGCAGCGATCACTCCCTAATTTAGTTTAGTAGGTACTTCTCAGGTGGTGCTGTCGTGGAGACTGGGGAAAAGACGAATTAGACTCACCGGTAATCCAGTTTCCTGGAAGCATCCTCCACATCTAGGTGCATCCATCCATTTGAAGATTAGTAGTGTGATTCATAATTCTACAGAAGAAAGTTCGATCGCTAAACTGTCCAGTGACGATGCTACTGGAGATAGGCCGATGCACCTTCTTTGAGAGAACGTAGCAGATGTTTGTAGGATGAATGGAGGGAAATGCCAGTTGAAGAGTATCGCATGTTAGTAGAAAGTATGCCATGGAGAGTATCTGATGGCAATGGGGCCAAAGGAGCCCCACTAAGTATTACCATATGGAAATGCTACTTGTGATTCTTGCTCAACAGTCCTATGACTTTTGGTAGGATAGTGTATAGTTGGGGTTGTTACAGTTATGGCGATACCAAATATGTGTAGTCGTCTTATTGTCTACAATACACTGCAGTGCTTCCGTCGCCCAGACCAGGAAAGCTGAACTGTGTGGTCTTCTGGGAACTCGGGTTCAGCATATCAAGGATCGGGTAGACGGATAACTAGGTTGAGAAAGATCCAGCAGTCACTGTACACTTTGGTACCAATGACAAAGTCTGCGGGAGATGAAAGTGTCTGAAGGGATTAAATTCCTGCCCCCCTCACATTCTGGATATTCCAGAGTCCCTTCCAAGTAGTGCAGCCCCTTGGCTTGAGAGTGAGTTTTTTTTTCTTACTTTCAGTTTCACATCAATCCCATGATGCATCAGCACAGCATTAAATTAGGCTATACCATTCTGCTTGCTGGGAGAACAGTTTAATTATCATTACCTTCTATGTTCACATATATAAGATACAGACAATAAGTATACAGTTAGGAGGATGAGATGTGATCTCCTCTACTATAACTGCAGGATAACTAGAGCTAGATCTAAGTGCTGCACTTGGGGGTCCCTTTTTTTTACCCTTTTAACTCCACTATTTGAGATCGTCAGACCATTACCCCAGAAATAGTCTCTGTTAGGAAGCAAGTGACACAGCTTGGTCAGGTTTAACATAACATGGTACCAGAGGGAGTAGACAATGCTGTAGTTGAGGAATACAGCCAAGGTCAGAGCATAACTGAGAAGCAAGCTGTACATCAGGACAGGCAGAGAAATCATGTTCAAAAACCAAGCTGAGGTCAGGAGTGGGGAAGTAAATTAGGCTATACCATTCTGCTTGCTGGGAGAACAGTTTAATTATCATTACCTTCTATGTTCACATATATAAGATACAGACAATAAGTATACAGTTAGGAGGATGAGATGTGATCTCCTCTACTATAACTGCAGGATAACTAGAGCTAGATCTAAGTGCTGCACTTGGGGGTCCCTTTTTTTTACCCTTTTAACTCCACTATTTGAGATCGTCAGACCATTACCCCAGAAATAGTCTCTGTTAGGAAGCAAGTGACACAGCTTGGTCAGGTTTAACATAACATGGTACCAGAGGGAGTAGACAATGCTGTAGTTGAGGAATACAGCCAAGGTCAGAGCATAACTGAGAAGCAAGCTGTACATCAGGAGAGGCAGAGAAATCATGTTCAAAAACCAAGCTGAGGTCAGGAGTGGGGAAGTCAGAAAAAGCTGGGTAAGACAAGTGAGGAGAACAGAGAGAAAACAGTCTAAAAACCTTGCAAACTATAGAGAATGTGTTATGGGTTGTCATGGCTGCTCCCCGCTTAACCTGTTACTGTGTGCCGTCATCCTGCATGCCATGCTTTGTCCTCCTCTGCATCCCTAATTTTTGGCTACAGGGTTCATGCACATTTCTACCCCTCCTCTTAAAGGGCCAGCACATGCTTCCAAAACTTGCTGATAGGTAATGAATGGTTTACAACTGGATACCCCTTTTTAACTCCTAAACAAGTAAAGATAGGGGTTTCTCGGTAAAATCTAGCCAAAATTGATATATCACGTGACCTCCTTCCCACTGGAAAAACCTGAGCTGAATTCAATGTGGCAGAGTTCAAAATGGCCACTGAAAATGTCTCCACCAAAAAATGCAGCCTTCCTTCTAGTTAATACTTTCGCACACTGGAACTCAATTTTCTCATTATTACACCAGTTTAATGGGTGTGTCCAGACTTATGCCTCACCCTGTATTACAGGAATTGTCAAATTTATGAAAGGAAAGCAATAATGACTGAAAAGAGAGCTACTGAAAAATAATAAAACAAAAAGCATGTAGAACATTGAAGACTGAAGGTTTAGAGAAAACGTGTCCACAGGTATTAGCCCCTTAGTGATGCGGCCTATATCGGATCTAAGGTTTTTAAAAGCGACAGTCGGATTATAACCTCATAACTATTTCCATCTTGGAATTTTTTCATCTCCACTTTTCAAAACCTGTGACTTTTTTTATTTTTCCGTCAACATGGCCTTATAAGGGCTTGCTTTTTGCGTCGTGAGCTGTAGTGTTTATTGGTACCATGTTATAATGTATTATGTAACTTTTTATATTTTTTTGGAGGGCAGGGAGAAAAAAAACATCAATTGTGCCATTTTTTTTTTTTTTTTTTTAGAGCGCTAATCGTACGGCAAAAAAAATTATATATTTTTAGGGTTTTCCACTTTAGCATAATAAAAACCCTTTTCTGGGAAAAAATATATTTTTTGCATTGGTGCGATCAAAGTTTCATAACTTTTTTTATGTTTCCATCGATGGAGCTCTGTGAGGGCTTATTTTTTGAATGACTGGCTGTAGTTTCTATTGATTCCATTTTGGGGTACATATGGCATTTTTGATCACTTCTATTGCGTTTTTGGGAGGTAAAATGAATAAAAAGCATTTTGGCTCAGTTTTTTATTTAAAAAAAAAAAGTATTTATTTTTATTTTGTGTAGGTAGTTATGGATGCGACAGTACCAAATGTGTTTTGGTTCTTTTTTAAACAAAGTTTAATCTCTGTAGGGGATTTGAATCTGTAATGCTATGATCGCTCCGATAAACCACTGCAGTACTTCCATACTGCAATGTATTATCACTGATAGTAGTGATCACAGGCTCTGACAGACCCAGACGCTATTGTCTGGCATCCAGTGGCCATAGCAGCCCATCAGCTGTCTATAATTACATAGTGGAGCTATAGGTAGAGTTGTGGAGACCACGGGGATCTGTAGGGGAGCAGTGGAGACCACAGGGATCTGTAGTGGAAGTGCTGGGGATCATAAAGATCTGTAGGGGAGCAGTGGAGACCACAAGGATCTGTAGGGGAGCAGTGGAGACCACAAGGATCTGTAGGGGAGCAGTGGAGACAAGGATCTGTAAGGGAGCAGTGGAGACCACGAGGATCTGTAGGGGAGCAGTGGAGACCACGAGGATCTGTAGGGGAGCTGTGGAGACAAGGATCTGTAGTGGAAGTGCTGGAGATCATAAGGATCTGTAGAGGAGCAGTGGAGACAACAAGCATCTGTAGGGGAGCAGTGGAGACCACGAGGATCTGTAGTGGAAGTGCTGGAGATCATAGTATCTGTAGGGGAGCAGTGGAGACCATGAGAATCTGTAGGAGAGCAAGGGAGACAACAAGGATCTGTAGGGGAGCAGTGGAGACAACGAGGATCTGTAGGGGAGCAGTGGAGACAACAAAAATCTGTAGGGGAGCAGTGGAGACCACGAGGATCTGTAGGGGAGCTGTGGAGACAAGGATCTGTAGTGGAAGTGCTGGAGATCATAAGGATCTGTAGAGGAGCAGTGGAGACCACGAGGATCTGTAGTGGAAGTGCTGGAGATCATAGTATCTGTAGGAGAGCAGTGGAGACCACGAGAATCTGTAGGAGAGCAAGGGAGACAACAAGGATCTGTAGGGGAGCAGTGGAGACAACGAGGATCTGTAGGGGAGCAGTGGAGACAACGAAGATCTGTAGGGGAGCAGTGGAGACAACGAGGATCTGTACGGGAGCAGTGGAGATCACGTGGATCTTTAGGGGAGCAGTGGAGAACACAAGGATCTGTATTGGAAGTGCTGGAGATGATAAGGATCTGTAGGGGAGCAGTTGAGACCACAATGATCTGTAGGGGAGCAGTGGGACCACGGGGATCTGTTTGGGAGTAGTGGGACCACGGGGATCTGTAGTGGAAGTGCTGGAGATCATAAGGATCTGTGGGGGAGCAGTGGAAACAACAAGGATCTGTAGGGGAGCAGTGGAGACCACGAGCATCTGTAGTGGAAGTGCTGGAGATCAAAAGGATCTGTGGGGGAGCAGTGGAGACCACGAGGATCTGTAGGGGAGCAGTGGAGACCACGAGAATCTGTAGGGGAGCAGTGGAGACCATGAGAATCTGCAGTGGAAGTGCTGGAGATCAGAAGGATCTGTAGTGGAAGCGCTGGAAATCATTAAGGATCTATAGCAGGAGTGGTGGAGACCACAAGAACCAATAGCGGGAGTAGTGGATACCACAAGGATCTGTACTGAGAGCAGGGAGACCACAAAGATCTAAAGTGTGTGTGTGTGTGTGTGTGTGTGTGTGTGTGGGGGGGGTGTGTGTGGAGACCATAAGGATATATAGCAAGAGCAGAAGCGACAATAATGCCACTCTCACACATGGTCTCCGCAAAGCGCCGCAAGTTTACTTTTGTTTTTAACAGCAGCTTTTAGCACACTCCATCAGTGATCAGGTGTGGTAAACGCAGAAAACAGAGGAGACGGCGCTCGAAAATCACAAAGCTGGAAAGTGCCGTGTTAGAGCATATGTCGGCGAGGCGCCATTGAAATCAATGGGAGTGTTAATACGCAGTATTGAGCACACTGCGGTTATGGCAGAGAAAAGTGTTGCATGGCCTAGGTCTGTAGCAGGAATGGTAAAGACAGGGGCATTGAATCCACCGGGAAAAATTCCAGTGGGCCAGTCAGGTGGCAGTACAGCAATCACCTAATCGTGGGGCCCAGTTCTGGACTAAGCAACTGGACTAAGATACGGGGCCTATGCGGCGTGGATTGCAGAGGTCGGGAGAACAGTAATCGGTGAGTATATAAATATATATATAGTTTTAAAACGTATTGCCAGCATTACCAAATAGGTGAGATGAGGCACATAATTACTAAATAGGGGCATGATTATTACTAAATGGGGCCAGAATGGGCATTATTACTGAGTGGGGGCATAAAGGGGGCACTATTACTATGTAGGAAGCACTAAAAGTTCCACTCACTATGTGGGCCCGTCAGGGAAATTTCTGCGTACAGCACCAATCAGGCCCACCCCAATGCCCCGCTGCTGGCGGTAAAGAAGAGACACCACACACGGAGAGATCTGGTATAGTTCCTCACACGGGGACATGACTGCGCACTTTATTACAGATTACATGGGATCTTATACCCTTTGGTCTCATCACTAGGAATGGGTAATGGTCTCATTGGCTCAAATTCACCGCATAACCATATATGTAAAGTCCGGATTTCCGGCCTGAGACAGTGAAAGTTATATACGTAGTTGAACAGTCGTTATCTAGATACGCCGCGCTTCTGGGAAAACAGCCAAGCACACGGCCTTCGTATACGTTTCTTCCTTGCGGTGTTTAAGATACATTTTGTCTTCGCCTTGCAAGGCCTTTGGAATATCTGATGTAAGGCGACAGATTAAGTTTTTCTCATTTTAGAATTGAATAGAACTTGCATACAGGTATAAAAGCATAAAAAACATATGGCAATATATACATATACCCTCACAGGCCTACAAGGAGCACAAAAAGATGATACTGTTAGTATGTGAGGCGTATGGCATTATTACTATCTGAGGCACCATGGGTGGGGACATTGTATAGAGGTATGCAAAATGAAGACAGGTGTCTGGAAAACTGAGGAGTCAAAGATGTCTGTCTGTCAAATTCTGCAGAGACAAATTGTGACTGGGAGGGAGAAGTCATGATGGCAGTCTGGGACGGTTGAAGAAGAAAAGGGAAAGTGAGCAACCCCAGTCAGAGGGGACATCAGTGTTTACTGGAGTTACTGTAACTGTACTGTAATTGCTTATACGGTCTGCAAAGCGCCTGTGTACTGGTATCTACCGCTCTATTGTTTTTATATGGGGCTAACATTGGTCTTTGTGTACTTTTTTTTCAGTAACACTATGGGGACATTTTATTATGGTCTGTTGGTATTATTAGTCTCTCATATATTGTTATTAGTAATATCAATCTTTGTAGTGGTTTTTATTTAGTAATAGCATGGTGTTATTTCATCACTATTTTGTGGTAATTTGTTGTCATGGTGTGCGGTATTATTTGGTCCTCATATAGTGTAATTTTTCATAATGTTGATCGTTGTAATTCATTCAGTAACAGTATGGCGGTATTATTCGGTCGCTATGTGGTGGTTAGATGCGATCATGGTGTGGCGCTATTATTGGTCCCTTATATACTTTTGTTACTGGTAATGTTGGTCTTGGTACAATGACTGTATAGATAAATGGGGCAGAGCAATCTCATTGATATTCTGTTATTTTTTTCTTTGACTTTTACAAAAAAAAGTTTTATGTTTTTTAACTGTGTACATTTTTATTAAACAGTGTTTATTCTGTTACTTATTTAGTCTTACTGGGTGTGGCACAGGGCGATCGGTATACTCTGCATAGCAAAAAATTATTCATTGTGAGTCTGAAACTGCAAAGCAATCTATTAAGCTGGGCTGAAGGCACCGCCTAATAGTCATACACCTGTGGCACGCCTGGAAGCCTTTCCTAAGCCTGGGACTGCCGAGGTTACCTATTCTCATCCCATGGAGACAGAGAGAGCCCCTTTCCTCTGATTAACCTCTTAGATTCTGTGGTCCGTATTGACTGCGGCATCTAGGGAGTTAAATAACCGATATCTGAGTTTTCTCTGATCTTGGCCATTACAGCAAGAGCCCGGCTGCCAGTCAGCACAGAGCCCTCGCTGTGATTATGCGGACGCAAGGCCCGTGACATAAATGTCCGTCATGGAGGCTTAACAGGTTAACGTGGGCGGCACCTTAATGTATAATAGTACCGCCAGCTCTAACATGTTCTGTGCTGCAGCGAGCTAAGTACGCCGCGTAGCCTTCTCCTTTAGCAGAGCTACGGCTGGTGATTTGCTGACTTGGGCCCACCTAACATAGGGCACTTTGTAATTATTCTCCAGAGCCACTTTGGGTTCCCAATCTGCCCCTGGTTGAAGGCCACAAGGATCTGTATGGGGGGCAGTGGAATAATGCTGGGGACAATAACCCCAGAGCAGGACTTGCATATTCTGGTTACAAGTACACTATAAGCTTAGCAGTAGTACTCAATGTCAAATAGCAGCTGCTAAAGCAAATAAGATTTTACGGTCCCTAAATCTCTCGTGAGACCAGGTCTCAAGTATGGGTTTAATGCCACACTTTGCATCCATCGGCTTACCCCCTCCTCAGCAGGATCCCTCCTCCAGCAACTGCTTGTTCACTGACAGTGGCCCAAAGGACATGTGGGTGTCGTTGGATGCGTTCTTAAAGGGCCAGTGTGCACTTAACATATTCCTCCCTTGCCAATCATGGGGCACCCTTGGTTCTATCAGGCATCGTCCTCCCCCTGCAGGGCGCCTGACTTTGTGGTGTTTTTGTGCTGCATAAGGTTCTACTTAAAATTCGTCCTGGTTCCAGTCTTTGGCTATGTTTTCGTCTATGCTGCTGCCGCCGGCTTGTTCTACTGACTATGCTGCCCACTTGACCTCCGGCCTGCCGTACTGTCCTGACCCGTTGTGTGTCCTGACCTCCGACTTGTTCCTTGTGCTGAAGTTGGGCTGCCTGCCCCGACCCACATTGTCAGACTACTCTTCTGCTCACACATCTTGCTCTGTAGTACTGTTGGCTGCCACTAGGACCACTGGCAGAGTAATGGCCTGGGGTCCCTGTAGTAAAGTCCATATCCCGATTGATGGGGTTAAAGGGTGAAGGCTGGGGACCTCAGGTGTCCCCTCTGGATTTGGCCTAACCAGTGTGTGGCACAGTGGGTCTACGGCCGCTGACCCTTAAAACTTAGCTTTGGCTCCACATTGTAAATATATGGACAAGCGGGGAAAAAGTTCAAAGGCGCCCATTGGATTATTATGAGAGGCTAGAAAATATGGCTTGTTCAGCTTGAGACACCTTAGAGGTGATATAATTTACATGCATATGTGTGGGTGCCACAAAGAATGGGAACAGGGTTTATGCATCCCAAGGACTGTACAGAAGCCGAACGGACATTCATTATGTGTGGAGGAGACTTCTATATAGGAAAGGGTTCTTTACAGTTAGAGTAGTCAAACTATGAAATACACTATCCTACTAAAAGTAATTGGACATCTGAGTAAGAATAAAAAGTAGTCATTATTTCCACATGGTAATGCTTAGTGGGGCTCCTTTGGCCCTAATGACATCGGATACTCTCTATGGTGGACTTTCTACTAACATCTGATACACTTCAGCTGGTATTTCCCTTCTTTCATCCTGCAAATGTCTGGCGAGTTCTGTTTAAAAAGATGCATCGGCCCATCTACAATAGTGCAAGGAGCGTCGTCATTGGACAATGAGCAGCGGAAGAATGTTCTATGGGGTGACGAATCCCACTACTGCACCTTCAGATCAGATGGATGTACCCGGGTGCGGAGGAGCCTGGGAAATGCCTTCTGCCTGAGTGTTTTGTTCCAACAGTTAAAGGGGTTGTCTGCCATCTTTTCTGCTGATGACCTATCCTCTGGAATTAATGGGAGCGCCGCGCTGCTCCTCCTCGTCCTCCTCTCCTGCTCAGGCCGTCACATCCAGTCCTGACCATGAGAGAAGCAGGAAGTGTGGTACTCCCTATGATTTCAGTGGGCGTGAAGCCAGTGCCCGCACTTCCTGTCCGCTGATAAGGACATCCGATCCGCTGCACTGGACACCAGGTGGATGATCAGCTGATGGATGGAGGTCCCAATCGTCCATCAGCTACTGATTACCTATCCAGAGGACTGACAGAGGATAGGTCATCAGTGAAAAAAAGGGCAGACAACCCCTTTAAGTACGGCGGAGATTCCATTATGGACTGGGGATGTGTTATGTGGCATAGTCTCAGTCCGTTGGTTGTAGTAACAAGAACCATGAACAGAGAGGTGTACCTTCTAGAGCAGTGATGGCGAACCTTGTAGAGACCGAGTGCCCAAACTGCAACCCAAAACCCACTTATTTACTGCAAAGTGCCAGATGTCAGGGGGCGGGGCTTATCATGACGTACTATTTTACCCCTGTCGTTCTAAAAGGGACAGGGCCGCTTCAAAATAGACCGTGCAGATTTTGACTGCTTTTTGGATGCGGAAATACTGCAGAATGTCCTCAGCGGTGATTTCTGTGGAAAGGTCTGCCGCATTTCCACATCCAAAAAGCAGTCAAAATCTGCACGCTGTCTATTTTGAAACAGCCTTGCCTATTTCCGCCACATGTAAACATACCCCAGCCGTAATAACGACCTCCCCCAGCGGCATAGTGACCTCCCACAGCGGCCCCCAGCGTAATAGTGACCTCCCACAGCGGCCCCCAGCGTAATAGCGACCTCCCACAGCGGCCCCCAGCGTAATAGCAACCTCCCACAGCGGCCCCCAGCGTAATAGCGACCTCCCACAGCGGCCCCCAGCGTAATAGCAACCTCCCACAGCGGCCCCCAGCGTAATAGCGACCTCCCACAGCAGCCCCCAGCGTAATAGCGACCTCCCACAGCGGCCCCCAGCGTAATAGCAACCTCCCACAGCGGCCCCCAGCGTAATAGCAACCTCCCACTGTGGCCCCCAGCATAAAAGCAACACTCCACAGCGACCCTCAGCGTAATAGCGACATCCCACAGCGGCCCCCAGTTTAATAGCAACACCTCACAGCAGCCCCCAGTTTAATAGCAACACCTCACAGCGGCCCCCAGTGTAATAGCGACATCCCACAGCGGCCCCCAGTGTAATAGCGACATCCCACAGCGGCCCCCAGTGTAATAGCGACTTCCTATAGCGGCCCCCAGAGTAATACTGACATCCCACAGCGGCCCCCAGTATAATAGCGACACCCTACAGCGGCCCCCAGAGTAATAGCGACATCCCATAGCGGCCCCCAGTGTAATAGTGACTTCCTATAGCGGCCCCCAGAGTAATACTGACATCCCATAGCGGTCCCCAGAGTAATACTGACATCCCATAGCAGCCCCCAGTGTAATAGTGACATCCCATAGTGACATCCCATAGCGGCCCCCAGTGTAATAGTGGCATCCCATATCAGACCCCCTCCCCTCACTCACAGTTTTGGTGAGCTTTCCTCCTGCGCCTCAGCCTCTGCAGCTCCCAGGGTCGGCGTTGTCCTCTGTCCCGGTTCTCCCTGCCTCGACGCTGTCCTTTATGCCGGGGCCACTGGCCAGGCCCTGCACTGCCTGTGCTCCCAGCCTCGGGCCCGCCGCTCTCAGCCTCGCAGCAGTCCTCCGCCTGCAGCCAATCAGAAGCTGGGGGTGTGAATCAGTTGTTTGACAGATATATTATGTCGCCACCCCTTACTTCCGGTGGCGACATAATACACCAGTACCGAGGAGACGCCGGGGGAGGAGGATCCTGGCGGCACACTGACGTCACAGTGTGCACTGGGATCGGTGCTCCTAGCAGCGCAGCTGAGTAAATGCCGGCAGGGGAGCCACGGTCCCTGCCGGTATTCACAAGTGGTGAGCGGCCGATGGCGGTGCATACCAGTAGAAAGGGCTCTGCGTGCCACCTCTGGCACGTGTGCCATAGGTTCGCCACTACTGTTGTAGACAATAATGTGGTAATACCCTGGGAATGGTCGGCCATATTTCCAACAAGACAACCTGCCTCGTCACACATCCAATGCTGTTTTACGTTGGTTTGAGGATATGGATGCTCTACGATTGGACCGGCTACACAGAGTCCCGACCTGAACCGCGCTGAACATCTTTGGGATGAACTGGAATATTGGTTCAGGAAATATGAACAGCATCCATCTTCTCTGAGAGAACTCGCCAGACATTTGCAGGATGAATGCAGGGAAATACCAGCTGAAGTGTATCAGACATTAGTAGGAAGCATCCATGGGGAGTATTTGGTGTTATTAGGGCCAAAGAAGCCCCACTAAGTATTAACATGTGGAAATAAAGACTACTTCTGATTCTTCCTAAGGTGCCCAGTTATTTTTGGTAGGATAGTGTAGTGATGGCAGAGACACCGGCAGCCTGTAATAAAGCGTCGGATGCTTCTGATAACTAATGGCATTGAGGGTTATAATTTATCTAGCGACTAAAAAGCTTGTTTCCAAAACCAGTTTGCAAAGTTTTCAGGAGGGCAAAAAAACTAAAACAACAAATTTTGTGTTTAGCGCTGAGCACTTGTAGTTGTTCTGTATATTAAGTCCAATTTACACACAATGATTATTGCTCAAAATTCATTCAAACAATGACTTTTGAGCGATAATCGTTGAGTGTAAATGCTACCATCGTTTACTTTTCGGCTAAACAATGATTTTTAGTTGAGCTTAAAATCCATCATTCAGTCGGGCAGCTGATAGCATGGAATGCGTGTTGTGATTCTCCGTGGGAGCGCTGATAACACTGTATTCAGCTGCAGTCCCATGGCAGAACAAAGCGGCTGTATGCAGATAACTGATCACCTGCTGTTCTCTGCATACAGCTCAGTGAAGCTCATTTACTTGCAAATGCAGGTTATAAGCTACTAATGGATATTAGTGCCCATTAGCGGCTTATGCAAGATGATCGCTCAAACTGTCAATCATCCTATCTTTTGAACGCATATTGAGCGATCATCTTTGTGTGTAAATGGGGCTTTACAGAGGTTGCTGCAGACTGCAAATACAACATTTTGACTGTGCAGGTTGTCTTATTATTGGGCACAAATAGTTTCACTCTTAGGGCCCCTTTCCACTGACGAGGAAATCACGCGTTTTTCCTGTAATGCGAGAGTGAGTGAAAACGCATGATTATGAAACCATTGAATTTCAATGGTTTCATTCTCATGGTCTTCACTCCAGCGATGCTGCATGAAAAAAAGTTCATGTGCAGGGGGGGTGGAGGATGGAAGAGCCAGGAGCAGGAACTGAGCTCCCGCCCCTTCTCTGCCTCCTCTCCACCCCTCTGCACTATTTGCAATGGGGAGAGGCGAGACGGGGGCGGGGCTAAGTTCTGAGAATTAGCCCCGCCCCTGTTCCGGCGTGAAAACCGAGCCGATATACGTTTGTGGGAATGCAGCCTCAGTGCGGGTCTCCCACAGGCTTCTATTGAAGCCTATGGAAGCCGTCTGGATCCGTGGCACACCCGCAGCTGAATTCCTGCTCTCCAGCGCGGGAGAGCAGGAGTTCAAAAAAAAAAAAAAAGGAATGCATGGCGAGCACAACTGCTGGGCCGAAGACAGAAGATTCGGCCGCGACGGAGGGCAGATCCGCAGCGTCCGGCCAGGTAAGTAGATTCTTATTTTTAGGCCTCATGTCCGCGGGAAAGGAGGGAGCAGCTGCGGGATTCTGCATGAAGAATCCGTGGCGGGCCCGATTTTCCCCGTGGACATGAGGCCTTAGGCTGGCTCCACATGGGCGAGAAAATTGTGCGATTTTTTCCCCCTGCTGCGATAGTTAGTAAAAAAAAAAGCAGAATATGAAACCAATGATTAACAATGGTTTCCTTCCCATCTGTGATGTTTTCACTGATGCGATATTGAGTGGATAAAAGATGATGGCGTGCGCTATCCCTCTGCGATGTGCAATTTTTTTTTTTAATTTACAACCTACAAACGAGGTTGTGATGAGATTTTAACATTACAAAGGCCCATTGACTTCAAAAGTTTGGAGTCACCCAAACAATTTTGTGTTTTCCATGAAAAGTCACACTTATTCACCACCATGCGTTGTGAAATGAATAGAAAATAGAGTCAAGACATTGACAAGGTTAGAAATAATGATTTGTATTTGAAATAACATTGTTTTTACATCAAACTTTGCTTTCGTCAAAGAATCCTCCTTTTGCAGCAATTACAGCATTGCACACCTTTGACATTCTAGCTGTTAATTTGTTGAGGTAAGCTTGTGAAATTGCACCCCACGCTTCTAGAAGCATCTCCCACAAGTTGGATTGGTTGGATGGGCACTTCTGGCGTACCATATGGTCAAGCTGCTCCCACAACAGCTCAATGGGGTTCAGATCTGGTGACTGCGCTGGCCACTCCATTACCGATAGAATACCAGCTGCCTGCTTCTGCTGTAAATAGTTCTTGCACAATTTGGAGGTGTGTTTAGGGTCATTGTCCTGTTGTAGGATGAAATTGGTTCCAATCAAGCGCTGTCCACTGGGTATGGCATGGCGTTGCAAAATGGAGTGATAGCCTTCCTTATTCAGAATCCCTTTTACCCTGTACAAATCTCCCACCTTACCAGCACCAAAGCAACCCCAGACCATCACATTACCTCCACCATGCTTAACAGATGGCGTCAGGCATTCTTCCAGCATCTTTTCATTTGTTCTGCGTCTCACAAACATTCTTCTTTGTGATCCAAACACCTCAAACTTGGATTCATCCGTCCACAACACTTTTTTCCAGTCTTCCTCTGTCCACTGTCTGTGTTCTTTTGCCCATCTTAATCTTTTTCTTTTATTGGCCAGTCTCAGATATGGCTTTTTCTTTGCCACTCTGCCCTGAAGCCCAAAATCCCGCAGCCGCCTCTTCACTGTAGATGTTGACACTGGTGTTTTGCGGGTACTATTTAATGAAGATGCCAGTTGGGTACCTGTGAGGCGTCTGTTTCTCAAACTAGAGACTCTAATGTGCTTATCTTCTTGCTTAGTTGTGCAACGCGGCCTCCCACTTCTTTTTCTACTCTGGTTAGAGCCTGTTTGTGCTGTCCTCTGAAGGGAGTAGTACACACCGTTGTAGGAAATCTTCAATTTCTTAGCAATTTCTCGCATGGAATAGCCTTCATTTCTAAGAACAAGAATAGACTGTCGAGTTTCAGATGAAAGTTCTCTTTTTCTGGCCATTTTGAGCGTTTAATTGACCCCACAAATGTGATGCTCCAGAAACTCAATCTGCTCACAGGAAGGTCAGTTTTGTAGCTTCTGTAACGAGCTAGACTGTTTTCAGATGTGTGAACATGATTGCACAAGGGTTTTCTAATCATCAATTAGCCTTCTGAGCCAATGAGCAAACACATTGTACCATTAGAACACTGGAGTGATAGTTGCTGGAAATGGGCCTCTATACACCTTTGTAGATATTGCACAAAAAACCAGGCATTTGCAGCTAGAATAGTCATTTACCACATTAGCAATGTATAGAGTGCATTTGTTTAAAGTTAAGACTAGTTTAAAGTTATCTTCATTGAAAAGTACAGTGCTTTTCCTTCAAAAATAAGGACATTTCAATGTGACCCCAAACATTTGAACGGTAGTGTATGTCATCACGCAATTTTGTTGTGCGATTTGATCACGGGCGGCAGCGATGCGATGCGAGATTATTCTCCAAAAAAAGCTTCGCTGATGCTCAAAAATCGCAGTGAATGAAGAATTTCTCACGGCAAAATTGCGATCGCCTGTGTGGAGGAGCCCTTAGGCGGTCTCACACAAATAATTACGGAATCTGCGATTTCTGCAGACATTCAAAGGCATGTAGCTTTGATTTTTCCTTCACACTTGTAGATACCATTTGTGTATTCCGCTAGCGGAAGAAAAATAGTAGCATGCTCTATTTTGCAGCGGACTCCACACGGACGGCCTCCATTGGAGGTATCTGACCCGCAGGCTATGCAAAATTAATATTGGTTATCGGCTGCGGGTACCCGCGTCATTGCTAAGCAACAGCACCAGAAGTACAAACCGAAAAAAACTGTACTGCGCATGACCGCCTGCGAGCCCAGGCAGCCATACGCAGGTTAGTGCCGTGCGCAGGGTCACCGGCCGGGCTCACACTTGGAATGCGATCCGGCCGTGTGAGCCCAGCGTTAGTAGCTAACCACACTGCCGTGATTCGCCTCCGTTTTACATACGGAATCTGGAAGTGTGTCCCAGGCTGACCGCTGATCACAAGCTCCTATGATCCCCATGGTTTGGGTCAGGCCCCCGCGGTCAGCCCGAGACACGGCAGTCCAAACAAATATAATTGCAGCATGTCCCATCTTGTCAGACGAAAATCGCCCATTCACATCTATGGCTGCATTTCAAAAAACAGACTGCACTCATTTGATGCGATTGTGATCCATTTAATTGTATGTAACCATGGTAACCTTAAAAGAAAGTGTAGAAACTTTCATGTGTTTTTTAAGAACCTGAAAAAATGGATACAAATTGGATGAAAATTGCGTGGAAAAATCACTAGTGGCCGCCGAGATGCGCTCGCTGCTGTTATCCATTTGCGTGATTTAACGCTCAGATAGCCACACTGTTTTAGCGCGGCCGTCTGAACGCTCACACAGGGCTGGTGTGAAAGAGCCGAGGAACATCCTTTCATCAGAATGTGGACCGAGCTCGTTTTCACGAAAGATAACGCGGCCTTTTCTCTACCGCAGGTTGTTCTCCTTTTCTGCAGGAGAAAAGTGGTATAACAGCCAGAAATGTGGCTATTCCCCATGCAGACGGCTGCTGGGTCTGAAAGGAAGAGACAACGCACTGCAACTAGAGCGACCACCACTTTACAGCAGCTTCATGGGTCCTTTACACAATGGAAAGTAAGAAACACATTGACTTCTGTAATATAAACACAAGGAAAAAACCTTGATGCTCGGCGTGTAGAGAGTAGATTCTTGGGTTCTCAGAAGGCAATGTTTATTGGAACATTGCCTTCTGAGAACCCAAGAATCTACTCTCTACACGCCGACCAGGATCACTGACACGCCTACGAAGTAAGTCAGCCTTCCACCTATTATCTATCTGCCCAAATATACTGGAGCATCAAGGTTTTTTCCTTGTGTTTATATTGCTGTTTGCTGCCTCTGGTAATTTTTTGCCTAGAGCCACCTTGTGATGCTCTCCTTGTCCTTGGGATGTCCTCCGGACCAGTAATTTGGAGCAACATTTGACCTTATCTGCTATCCAGGATCATTAGACGAACCGTGACCTCTTCTTAGGGTCCGGTTACGTCTGGGGTGAGTTCTACCTTACTCCTCTCTTTTCCTCCACATTCTGCCATTTCCTCCACCCCTTATTGGAGCGCTACTCTCACATCTTTTTACATTGACTTCTGTGGGAGAGCGTTGTGGTCATGTTCTGTGATCTGTGCAGGGAGGGGAAGAGGTGAGCTGTGACATCAGCTATCGTGAATGGTGAGTCCTGTGTTATCTATATATAGGTGTCCCCTCTCAGTGTAATCCTGTCTGTGATGATAATGAGATGACAGCTGAGAAGTTTTCTCTACAGGACAGGAAGTGTCAAACTATTATTAGGCTTAGTGGTCAGTGTGCGGAGAGGGGGAAGAGGTAAGCTGTGACCTCACCCATTGTGAATGGTGGACCCTGTGTTATCTATATGTAGGTGTCACCTGTCAGTGTAACCCTGCCTCTGATGATAATAGGATGACTGCTGAGAAATGTACTCTGCAGAATAGGAAGTGTCAGACTATTAGGCCTCGTGGTCAGTGTGAAAACTGCAGGATTTTAGGATACTTTTTTTAAATACAGATTGCGACATCAAAAATAAATTTAAAAAAAGTCACAAAATATTCTTATATGTCCTCTATATAAAAATGTGATTTATACAAGCGGGTTTTTCGGTTCTCTGTAAATAAAGAATCCCGTTGTGGGATCGCTAATGCCTTATTGTAGGACAGATGCCCCGCAGTACAGAAAAGCGGCCACATGGTGGCGGTAACGCCTTATGCAGTTTGGACAGCACGCATCATCATGTTGGACTTTACCAAATGCAGATGACACGTAAGCGCAGCCATTGTGCATCCCACCAGAGGAGTACAGTTATATCAGCGGCGGTGTTGGGGCGCTGTATGCCCCCAGCTACATTTTTTCCTACACTGTGCTTTTGTTATTGCAATGTTTTGTCCATTTAGATTCACCCTGTCCTGCGCTCACATGTAATCATATAGTGCATACATGTCTGCAGCGCTGTACACAGATCACATGGGTTGCTGCTTCCCTGTGCCGGCGCCACGTCACAGTTCGCTTCTGTTATGGAATCCTATGATGGAATCTAGCGGCACCAGGTGGACCTCATTCACTTTAAATGGATCCATTCAGCTTCCGCTAAGCCCTCCGGCATCTTCCTAGATAACGCAGCGTTCTGCGCTATTTCATCTGGTATGTTAGGCCAGATCTAGGCTAGTGCCTCGGAATGGATCCTCTGACAGAGGTGTGAACACGGCCTTAATATGTGGGGAGAAATCAGAGAACCCAAAGGAAACCAACATGGGAAGCACATAGAAGCTCCATGCAGAAGTGCAGAGCCCCAGCGCTGCAGAGCAATGTGAACCACAGACCAGCTATACAGTCACACCGGGTGCTGCCCCGCAGCGTATAGTGGGGGCACCAGGCAGATGGTCCACCCAAACACTGCAGCCGTGTCTTGTGGAGCTACATGAATCATCCTCCTCCCAGCTCTGGCTCCTCCCCTCTGATGTTCTGAGGCGTCGCCGTCAGCCTATCGGTGCTTCATAACACAATTACTTAGTTTGGCTACTGTGTTTAGGGGTTGTATTCATGTACTTCGCTGTTCTGGTATTGAATCTATGTACTGATCTTGGTTCTGGTGTCGTGTTTATCTAATGTACTTAGTTCAGTGGCTGCATTTATGTAGTGAGCTTGGTTTTGCTGTTGTATCTATGTATTGAGCATGATTCTGGTACAGTATGTCCTGAGCTTGGTTCTGGCACTGTATTTATGTTATGAGCTTGGTTCTGGAGTTGTATTTATCTTATGAGCTTGGTTCTGGTGCTGTATCTATGTTATGGCTTATGCCCACTAGCGTATGTGTAAATTGCTGCAGGTCTTACTCATTTTGCAGCCATAAAGTGCCCGCAGAGACCACGTATGGCACTGCACATACCTGTCTATCACACACACGTGCAACTTTTTTTTTTTTAATTCCCCTCTCTGTTTTAGAGTGGGGATGTGTATGAAAACTCTGCGCATATGCAATGTACTACCTATGGACAGCGTATTATACACAGCCCAAACAAATGTATAGGGCTCATACACAGAGAAATAGAGCATGCTGTGATTTAGTGCATGCTGTGAAAGTCCATTGACTTTCATTGACTCCATTAACTGTGTAGCACGCGTCCGTGGACATGAGCCTTTAAAAGCTTGGCACTGGTGCTGTATCTATGTGATGAGCTTGATTCTGGTGCCGTATTTATGTTCTGAGCTTGGTTCTAGTGCTGCTTTTTTATACTGAGCTTGGTTCTGGTGCTGTAATTGTATTATTAGTTCTGCTGCTGTATTTGTTATCCGCTTGAGTCTGGTTCTGTATCTGCTCTCAGCTTGGTTCTGGTACATCACTTATTCCCTGAGCTGTGCTGTTGTGGGGATGCTGCAAGTAGAATACAGGCAGACTGCCCATCAGTACAATATGTATAGTTTTTTCTGCTGACAGGGTAGAGGGGGCACCAAAGAAAATTCTGTCCATGGTGCCATCTAACCTACAGCTGGCACCGACCACCAGGATGCCATTTCTGTTTGACAGTTGGAAGCAGGTATTGGAATATTCTTAGTTTTCAGCTCTAGTACAAGGTGGACTGTAGAGCAGCGCTGCAGGGTAAAGCAGCAAAGAGGTTCTGCCAGCAATAACATCAATGCAACCCCTAAGTTTTCACCAGGAGACCCAAAATATGAAGATGTGATAAACCCAGCAGGTGAATGGCTCTGTATCCTGCTGTACAGCGAGGCAGTTTGAGGCACATCCTACCTCGCACCTCCAGCCTCATTAGCTCCTGTACATCTAGATTACAATGTCTGCCTTGTTATGTGGATGGCACGTGGCTGAGCTCCACCCGTATCACGCAGGATAAGCATCGGCTGCCAACGCCCCTCAGGTAAGTCCGCAGACGGGCAAAACCAAAGGGACCGTTCACGCGTGCCGGACTATTCTGTAACAGTGTTGCAGTATAAGTCGGCCAGGAATTCCGCAGCAAAATCTGTGCAGCAAACTGCGGACTATGATGTGGAATTACCAACAGGATTCCGCTAGTTTCAATTCCGCACCAAAATGCGCCAGTAAGCAGTGCGGATTGTGGGGCTGAATATTCCGTCGACGGGCAGATTGTGCGGCGCGGTTGTAGAATGTGACATCCTGTGTGAAGCTGAAGTTACAATGTGGCGGCGCAGACAAACTTGGGGAAGCTGAACACAATAGCAGATCTCCAGGCTGAGTGTTTATCTACAATGATACATTGTAACAAACAGTCAGCCGTGCGTGCAGCACTAGGTCAGGAGGGGTACTGTTGTGTTTAGCTTTCAGTATTTAGTCTTTGGATGTAAATAATGAATGTTTCTATTCACTGCCAGCAAGCAGAGATCTGGAAATGCTTAGGAATGTTGTCGCAGTGTGTTGGAAAGTTACAGAAGTGTTCATTCTAGCAGGAGCAAGTTTCATCTATTTGTTTTATTTACTGGACCGGCCCTTTAAATAGACAAAGGCGTTTACGTCGTTTAGCCGGAGATGTTTGTCGTCTGCTCGGAGTTGCCAAAATAAGATTAAATCAGACGAGCGGCTGCGAGGGTGGCGCCAAAAATCACAGCCGCCAGCTAACCTCCTTACAGCATATTGGGTGATGATGCTGGGTAACTGATATACCCCCTCACCCCATATCGCCAACTAGCGCCTCCCCCACGGGCCATCACCCAGCTCTCCCCAACTCCTGAAGAGCACATTTACACAGTAGTCGCATTCAAATCCCTGGAAACATTGTAACAAACCCTCAGCAGTGAGAAGTCTCGGGTCAGAGCAGAGCATCAGCCTCTGTGTGTAAGGCGGGTGGCTACGGGCGGATGCTTGCTGCGGACTCTGGAGTGGGCGTTCTGCAGCAGATACCCTCCGTGGCACGCTATGGGAAAATGCTCCTTTATGCACACGAGCGGAAACCAGTTGCGGTTTATGCTTGCGGATGAAAAATCGCCACATGCTCCAACTTGCTGCCGTTCCCGCACGCTTCTGTGGGGGGTCTGGAACGTAGACCGATATGCGAATGTTGCCTGTATCCAAATTAAGAGGAAATATTATATAGAGTACTCATAGTTGAGAACCATAATTAACCACTACACAGACTGTCTAGTGATCAGAATGAATTCTAGTTTATTTTTGAAGATTGCTAGTTTTTATGCAAGATGAAAAGAAGGCATTTCCAAATGTTACCTGATGCCTAGTTACAAAGTACTTTTGGTGACCAAACCCTCATTCCAACAGGTTACAACATGACTGTAAATCAAAAGCTTTCTAAACAAAAGGTATCAACAAAGCTGTTTGAAGTGTACATAAAACAGTTACATGTGATAATAAAGGTTGACTCTGTACTACTGGCTGAGTACATTTTTAAAGGGGTTGTCCCGCGGAAGCAAGTGGGGTTATACACTTCTGTATGGCCATATTAATGCACTTTGTAATGTACATTGTGCATTAATTATGAGCCATACAGAAGTTATAAGAAGTTTTTCACTTACCTGCTCCGTTGCTAGCGTCCTCGTTCCCATGGAGCCGACTAATTTTCGCCGTCTAATGGCCAAATTAGCCGCACTTGCGCAGTCCGGGTCTTCTTCTCTTCTCAATGGGGCTCGGTGTAGCTCCGTGTAGCTCTGCCCCGTCACGTGCCGATTCCAGCCAATCAGGAGGCTGGAATCGGCAATGGACCGCACAGAAGAGCTGCGGTCCACGGAGGTAGAAGATCCCGGCGGCCATCTTCACCGGGTAAGTAAGAAGTCACCGGAGCGCGGGGATTAAGGTAAGCGCTGTCCGGTGTTCTTTTTTAACCCCTGCATCCGGGTTGTCTCGCGCCGAACGGGGGGGGGGGGGGGTTTGAAAAAAAAAAAAAACCCGTTTCGGCGCGGGACAACCCCTTTAAGATTACACTGTTAATTACATTCCCAAACCAGAATGTAATCTTCAAGGTCCATCAACAATTTGCACATCATAAGAGGGGACATTGTTTCTAGTTTACACATAGAACTGGTTCAGCCACCTACTCGGGAGTCAGCACAAAGTTGATAAGTTGGTATTCAGTAAGATAGCTGAATAAAATCTAATTAATCATACATTTAGTATTCTAAAATCAATATTCAAATAAACGCTTGATATACCTTTTTACATATGATTCTCCATCCAAATTCTACTAGCAACTTCCGGAATGTTTTACATATAATACATAACATTATATAACCAAATAACTAATGTCACATTTATTACACTGTTTCCTTATCTTTCTTATGTTAGGTTATTAAAAATATTGATTGACCCCTATCACTTCCATTGACTTCATTCCATTTACATTGCGGACGGGCCACGGAAAAGATTTTTTTAAAAACTATAAAAATCTGTACTGCGCAAGTCCAACGGCGAGGCGTGCGGACCGTCCGCAGTACAGGAATAGATGTCAGATACGCGCCGCCGGCAGGGTGGGATTCCGCTGCGGGCTCCCGCATGTGGAATCCGACCCGCCTGTGGGCGTAAGCCCTAAATATGGCGCAAACTGAGCCAGTGGATTTCACTGGGTTTATTCACACGCGTGTGTAATTGTCATGGGATGTTCAGTCGGGTGAAGGAAACCGCAGCCTGGCCCATTCTGGACTGAAGTAGCCCACATGGGAATGCTCAAATATACGTATTCATGGCGGTTTTGTCATTGAAGTCAATGGGTCCCGTTGCGAGTTTTTTTCACGTGTGTATGAAAACAGCGGACGCACGGAATCCGCAGCCTGTGTGTGATGAGAAGGAATGTGGCCTGAAAGGGTTAACGGCCGGACACTCAGGGGTTAACCGCCAATGAAGACATTCTTCCTGGAAATTCCCAGCGCGGCGGCGGAGTGTGCGCGGAGCTGAGAGAAATAAAGTTTATTGAAGGAAAAAAAAGGCAAGAAGCTCCCCGCCTGCTGCAGAAGCTCACAGAACATCGCAGCCGTCCAGGATGGTCATCAGGGTGTACATCGCCAGCTCGTCTGGGTCCACATGTGTAAGAAGCCCCCACATTGTGTGCATGGGCAGGGGGGTGTAGTACATGCACTGTCTGATATATGTTGGGGGGTATATTCTGTGTATGTATATGCACCGTCTGATGTATTGGGGGCCGTGTGTGTATATACATATATATATGGGGGGATTGTTCTATTCTGTGTGTATATGCACTGTCTGATGTATTGGGGGCCCCGTGTGTGTGTATATGTATGTATGTGTGTGTATATATATATATATATATATATATATATATATATATATATATATGTGTGTGTGTGTGTCTGTTATATTGGGGTGGGGGTCATATTCTGCATGTATGTCTGCACGGTCTGATATATTGGGGTGGGGGTCATATTCTGCATGTATGTCTGCACGGTCTGATATGTCATATTCTGTATGTATGCATGGTCTGATATATTTGGGGGGGGGGGAGGTCATATTTTGCATGTATGTATTTATGCACGGTCTAATATATTGGGGGGGTCATATTCTGTGTGTATATGCACGGTCTGATGTATTGAGGGAGCCCCCTCTGTGTGTCTGTATATGGATGGTCTAATATATTGGGGGGTTCTGTGTTTGTGACTGTAGATGGGGGAGGGGCAATACGGTTATCCAGCTGTGGGACGCTAGAGAATGTCAGTAGAACAGAACAGAGATTGACTCCAGACCTCTGCCTGCGGATGGTGGGAGTCATTAACCCCTTGCTGGGCCGCAGTGGATATTCTCGCTCTGTCCACCCTCAGCAGATGCCGTATTCTCGTTCTACAAATGGCACAGTGCTTTGTCGTTGTATAATGAGATGCTCCAGTAGACTTTGTGTGTCCGTTTTTCATAGGTTTCAAGATCTCTACTTGCTATCAGTGAATAGAAACAGTCCTGACAGCCCTTTCTCACTCAGCTGAGTCTTTGTTACAATGTGTCAGTGCAGGGTGTCTGCATCAGTCTGGAGTCCTGGATGTTTACGTCACAGAGAAAACAATGGTAACAAACCCTCAGCTGTGAGAAATATCAGTTCTGTGCAGCTTGTCAGGCTCTGTATATAAACCAGAATGTTCCAGTTCACTGACAGCAAGCAGAGATCCTGAAAATGGTGAGAAACGGAAACACAAAGGGCCTCATTTATCAACACTTAGGCCGGTGTCACACAGACGGATTTGAATTGCGGATTCTGTGGCCGCCGTCTGCAGTATCGTTTCGCGTTTTCCTTCACACCCGCGGATACAAATTAGGGATTCCGGGAGCGACAGGAAACTCGCAGCGCGTTCTGTTACTGCACAATGCATGACATAGAGCCCACTGCGCTGTATGGTCGCAGATCTACCGCAGCCCATATGCAGCGTTACATTGTGCATTAGCTGCGGGTACCCGCTTAGCGACAGGGCGGGAAATACTAACAAAAACCTGTACTGTGCGTGACCGACTGTGTGCCTTCGCGGTTATGTACAAGACAATTAATTGCCTACGCAGGGTGACCGACCGGCCGACCTCACTGACGGAATCCGCTGTGGGCCTCCTGCATTCCGAATCCAACCTGCTCGTGTGAGCCCGGCCTAACAGTAGAAGTGTCTGTGATCTGGATTATAGTTTTCTCCAGCAGGTTTTGGGGTATTTTGTAGCTTCCGAATTGTATCGTGTGCACACATCATCGACCAGAATCAGACACAAATGCTGGTCTAAAACTGGGAGAGTCTCTACAATGTGTAGAGGCTCAGGCTTTTTATTATAACACATGATAACCGCCCTTTAATGGGCGTGCAACAGATTACATCAGTAACATATAGGATTCTCATTTGTCGGATCATATAGAATCCCCCGCCTCTCTGCCCACCCTCTACTAGCCAGGATGTAGGTTAGACTTTGTCCTCTATGCAGGCAACCTTAAAGGGTTTGTCCCGCGCCGAAACGGGTTTTTTTTTTTTTTTTTTCAACACCCCCCCCCCTGAATCCCCGCGCTCCGGTGACTTCTTACTTACCCGGTGAAGATGGCCGCCGGGATCTTCACCCTCGGTGGACCGCAGGGCTGCTGTGCGGTCCATTGCCGATTCCAGCCTCCTGATTGGCTGGAATCGGCACGTGACGGGGCGGAGCTACAAGGAGCCGGCATCTAGCACGAGCGGCCCCATTGAGGAAAGAAGAAGACCCGGACTGCGCAAGCGCGGCTAATTTGGCCATTAGACGGCGAAAATTAGTCGGCTCCATGGAAACGAGGACGCTAGCAACGGAGCAGGTAAGTGAAAAACTTCTGATAACTTCTGTATGGCTCATAATTAATGCACAATGTACATTACAAAGTGCATTAATATGGCCATACAGAAGTGTATAGACCCACTTGCTGCCGCGGGACAACCCCTTTAAGCAGTTTCTGTGTATGTGGCAACCCATTTATTTAACTAGCTTCAGGATGGGAGGGGTGGAGAAGTGCTAGAAAGACACTCAGTATATACATATAATCCTATAACCTTTAACTCTTAGAGGCTGGTTGTGCAATTCCTATGTACTTAACTAACATTACATCATACATCCATTGTCTAGCAAATACCATGATTAGATTGTGTGTGTCCTTTAAACTCCTCAGAGCTAAAAGTCATTACAAAAGCATAATACATTTGGTTTATACAAATCAATAGACATTTTATACTAAATAATCATCATGTCTATCACATCTGTTGCCCCCAGCAACCAATCAGAGTGCAGCTTTCATTTTACCTCAGCAGGATAAATGACAGCTGGGCTCTGATTGGTTGCTACGGGCAACAGACCGTTTTACTGTTAGATACGTTGGGGCAGATTTATCAGCACTGTCTGGGAGAAGGGGGCATCTGTAGTGTCCAGTCTCCAGGCGGGCATTGTGTGTCCCGCAGGCCCGAACCCTACTCCTCCCTGTTCGCACTAGTTGTTATATGTGGGGGGCCCCTCGCTGTCCCTAGGATGTGTCTGCTGAGCTGTGAACTTATAAATCCTTGTCTGACTCGGTTTCCGTATTAATGGCGTTCATTACCGAGCAGTAAAGCGCCGCTGATCTCTATAAAGTGCGGGAGGGGGTGGCCGCGCCGGGCTCGCCCTATTGGCAGTGACACGAGGGACGTGGCTGCCATTGTTATGTCACCACTGCCCGCCGGTAACAAGGAGGGTGCCCCCGTGTCCAGTCAGACAGCACCAATCCAGCTGCCTGTGGGTGCGACCAGTAATGGGCAGGATGACTGTTAAAGTCTATAATGCGCGCCAGAATACACGTGTAATTTGCGTCCCACTGATTTGTGAAGGCTGACCGCGATCCTGCCTTGACAACGCGTTTTTTCCTGATGCGTATTTGAAATAAGCATCACGGACAAGAGAAGTGGCATGGCGCTTCAATTATCGTCTTCCATGTTGGGTTTGGCTCTGCGATCAATAGGGCTACAGAACACGTGTCGCCAGGTGCCGATGCGTGATTTGGCGCGTATCCACGCATGAAAACGGAGTTCTCAGTGGCGTATCTTTACGTTTTCCGACCCGGTGTTAGCATAGCCTTACTGGGGAGTCCAAACACAGCGCCCAGATAACGAAGATGCCTTAGCGGCTGGGTGACGACCAATATGGCTGCCATGACCGCTTCCAAGTCTTGTGGCCGATGTACTACGTGTGATGGCGGCCATATTGGTTGTTGCCCAGTTTTCCTAGGAACAGACAGAGGACACGTTGGACCCTCTCACATCTGCTGTGTCTGACATGCCCTTGATAGTTGCCGTCCCGGCCGGGGAACGTGTGCGCCGCTGCTGCTTAGCCTCGGGGTATCCTGGGACTGACAGGCCCCTGATAGTTGCCGTCCCGGGGGACGTGTATGCGCCGCTGCTGCCGCCTAGCCTCAGGGCACCCTGGGACTGACAGGCCCCTGATAGTCGCCGTCCCGAGGGACGTGTATGCGCCGCTGCTGCCCAGCCTCGGGGCACCCTGGGACTGACAGGCCCCTGATAGTCGCCGTCCCGGGGGACGTGTATGCGCCACTGCTGCCCAGCTGCCGAGTATCAGTTTTCACATCTGCGCTGGACACACTGCTGCATCCAGGCAGTAAGGAGCTCTGCGACTAGGAGCTTACAATCTAGGAGGAAGGGTCCTCAGGAGTGAATTAGGCAGTGGGGGGTGAGTACTTTGTCAATGGAGTTTGGGGGGAGTGCAGGCCCCAATGTGTGAGAGGAGGGGGGAGGGGAGGTTCAGGGGCCGGAGGGGGGGGAACTCCTGCTCATGTTATACTACGGATGTCTTTCCCCCACAACTTGGAGGTTATATCACTGCTGGAGCATTATAAGAAGAGCGCCTAATATCGGTGACATATACAAGATAGGGTGTATAGTAGAACACTGCAGTCATCCTCTCCCCAGCCTGAAATGGCTGATAACGGGGAGCAATAGACTGTCCTACAGTGAGCAATTTTTAGCAAAGAGTATTGACTAAAATCAAGATGTAGAACCAGTCTTCCTCTCACCGCTGAGGGTTTGTTATAGTGTATCAGTGCAGGTAGGAACGATCAGCCTGCAGTCCATTGGATTGCTTGCACTGGTTCTGTGAACAAGGATGTCCCCGTTCACTGACAACAAGCAGAGATCAGAGTTCCGTGGCTCCTGCTTGACCTGTGTATGCTGGGGTGGCACCGTCGTGGCTTTGTCTCGGGTCTTATTATCCACCGTCCTATTCACCTTTATTTACTCCTCAAACAGAAGGTGGGTGTCTGCAGCGAGAGCAGAAGGCGAGGACATTGCAGAGTGCTGAGGCAGCTGCACCGCCGAGGGATGGGTGGACTGAGATAATAAGGATAGCATTATATAGGTGATGACTATAGGGGGAGCGGGGGAGGGCCACAGGCTCCTCTGCCTTCAGTAATCCCTGAGCCGGACAACTCCCATCATGCACCTGTTATAATCATCACCCAGACTTTTACATACAGTATATGAGCTGGGGGGCTGACAACCACGCTGCGGGACACAGTTGTCAGACGAGCTGGAGGGCCACATGTCCAAGGGGCCAAAGTACAAGGTCACATGATCATGATTTTGCTACGGAGACGACAGTCATGAGGGTGGGGGTTGGTCTCTGCCCCTGCAGAACCTGTTACGGGCAGAGCTGACGGTGTCAGCCTCCACCCCCGATAGTTGTACCTGAAGTGTTATTTAAAGGGCCAATATCCCGTTCACCGTAGATGAAACTTGTTGTAGAATCAAGGTTCTGCAATTTTTTATTTTTTTTAATAGACTTTTAGTTTTTCAGCCTCTTTGCCATTTTAAAGATCTCTGCTTGCTTTGAGTGAAAGAAAACACATTTTACAAGGTACAGACCTTGTAAATGGTTAATATTTCCATTCACTGACAGCAAGCGGAGGCCATGAATTTGGTGATGGGCTGATAGACGAAGGGGGACATTTCTGAAAGCTTTTACACCAGAAGAATTCAAGTCCCACTTGCACAGAAACGTACAACTTAGGCACCGACTTCGCCACACTTCTGAAAAGTGTGCAGGGCTTGGCAGTAGGGGGTATGGGCGTCCTCGACCGACAGACTTATGTATAATGTATGCCAAGTTGGACCTGGCGTACGTTTCCACGGAGGTGCCGAAGTGTGCCTAATGCATGAAGATGGTGGTCAGTCCGCTACCATCATGCACTGTGCGCGCTGCCTGGCGTAGGATGCCGCAGCGAGTGACACCCCAGATTGTGCTGCGCAATATCAGAACACGCACCCAGGGGCCGTATGGGATCTTGGCCACGTTTCTCCTATCCTAGCGGTTGCTTAGGTCTTCGTATAAGAAACCCAGTCATGTGATCTATGACATCACTTCGTTATGATTCGTGTTTAACCCCTTAGTGACCAAGCCTGTTTGCGCCTTAATGACCAGGCCAAATTTTGCAAATCTGACATGTGTCACTTTAACATGGAAAAACACCAGAAAGGTTTTGCATATCCAAGCGATTCTGACATTGTTTTTTCGCCACATGTTGTGCTTCATTTAGGCGGAAAAAATAGACCGATAGAAATTGTGTTTATTTATTAAAAGCGCCAAAATTGGGAAAATTTTGAAAAAATCGTCATTTTTTCACATTTCCAACTGCAATATCTTAAATATGTGCAAACATAATATAGAAATTTTTGCTAAGATTTATATTTCCACCCGTTTACTTTATTTTGGGCGCACATTGGAAAAACTTTCGTTTTTTTTTAACTATTTAGGAGACGTACAAATTTAACATTACTTTTTAGCATTTTGAGGAACACTTTGTTTTCCTATACCAAGCCGAGATTGGAATGGCTCATGAGTGTCAGAATAATAGATACCCCCCCAAATGACCTCATTTTAAAAACTACACCCCTTAATGTATTCACTGAGGGGTGTCATGAGTATTTTGACCCCACAGTTTTTTTTCAGGAATTAATTCAATTTAGAGGAGAAAAAGTAAAATTTCATATTTTTGCAAATCTGTCATTTTAAAGACATATTTTTTTCCTATAGTTTACATGAAAATCAGGATTTACACCCCAAAATGGATACCCCTATTTCTGCCGTGTTCAGAAATATACCCATTGTGGCCCTATTGTTATATCTGAGTCCACAACGGGGCCCAAAATGAAAGGAGTAGTCAGTGTCTTTCAAAACAGAAATTTTGCTTGAAGTCCTTTTAGGCCCCATAGCACACATGTAGAGTTCTTGAGCGCCCAAAACCATAGAAAACCCCCACAAATGACCCCATTTTGAAAACTAGACCCCTTAAGGAATTTATCTAGGGGTGTACTGCATATTTTGACCCCACAGTTTTTGAATGAATTCAAACCAAGCAAAAGGAAAAAATTGTGATTTTCGTTTTTTCGGCAATTCTGTCATTTTAAAAACAGCTTTTTTTGTACAGCACACATATGAAGGAAGACTTGCACCCAAAAATGGATACCCCTGTTTGTCCCGTGTTCAGAGACATACCCATTGTGGCCCTAATCTTATGTCTGGATACACAACGGAGCCCAAAATGAAAGGAGCGACCGGTGGCTTTCGGAACACAAATTTTGCTTGAAGTCCTTTTAGGCCCCATTGCCCACTTGTAGAGTTCTTGAGCGCCCAAAACCATAGAGAACCCCCACAAATGACCCCATTTTGAAAACTAGACTCCTTAACGAATTTATCTAGGGGTGTACTGCGCATTTTGACCCCACAGTTTTTGAATAAATTCAAGCAAAGCAAAAGGAAAAAATTTGGATTTTTGTTTTTTTGGCAATTCTGTCATTTTAAAAACAGCTTTTTTTGTACAGCACACATATGAAGGAAGACTTACACCCCAAAATGGATACCCCTGTTTGTGCTGTTTTCAGAAATATACCCATTGTGGCCCTAATCTTATGTCCGCATGCACAACGGGGCCCAAAATAAAAGGAGTAATCGGTGGCTTTCAGAACATAGATTTTGCTTGAAGTCCTTTTAGGCCCCATTGCCCACTTGTAGAGTTCTTGAGCGCCCAAAACCATATAGAACCCCCACAAATGACCCCATTTTGAAAACTAGACCCCTTAACGAATTTATCTAGGGATGTACTGCATATTTTGACCCCACAGTTTTTGAATAAATTTAAGCAAAGCAAAAGGAAAAAAATAGGATTTTCATTTTTTGGGCTATTGTGTCAATTTAAAAACAGTTTTTTTTGTACAGCACACATATAAATGAAGGCTTTCACCCCAAAATGGATACCCCTGTTTGTCCCGTGTTCAGAAACATCCCCATTGTGGCCCTAATAGACTTACAGGACCCATGGCTAGGCCTACAATGAAAGGAATACCCGTTGGATTTCAGGTTACAGCTGAATAAATTCCAGGCCCCATTGCCCACTTATAGAGCCATTGAGCGGCCAAAACTATAAAGAACCCCCTCAAATGACCCCATTTTGAAAACTAGACCCCTTAACGAATTCATCTAGGGGTGTACTGCGTATTTTGACCCCACAGTATTTGAATGAATCTAAGCAAAGCAGAAGGAAAAAGTTACGATTTTCAATTTTTTTGGCAATTTTTTCAATTTAAAAACAGTTTTTTTGTACAGTGCACATAGGAATGAAGACGTTCACCCCAAAATGGATACCCCCGTTTGTCCCGAGTTCAGAAACATACCCATTGTGGCCCTAATCTACTTACAGGACGCATGGCAAGGCCTATAAAGGACGGAACACCTGTTGGATTTTAGGGCACAACTGAATAAATTCCAGGCCCCATTGCTTATTTGTACAGAATAAAGATTGACTCCCTAAAAATCCCCCCCCTCCCCCTCAGCGCCCTTTTTGGCGTTCGCAAATCTTAGATAAAAGTAAAAATGTGAACTGTGTAGTATTTCCGAAGACAGGGGTAATTACGGAGGCTGGTTGAATGGGCCCATGGGGCAATAAAACCGGGTATCCCCCCCCCCCTCCTCTCATGCTTTTTGGGGGTATTTCGTGACCTCAGTGGCAGGTATGGGGTGTAAAAAGTGGCGTTCCGTGAGTCTCCGTAAGCTTGATGAGGTGCGGCGGTCTCACACAGAAGGCGCTCAACAAGGTGCTCCTGGAACTGCAGGAAAGCGAGCGTTCCCGGGGCTTCTTGTAAAATACGTATCACAGGTAGCGGTCTGAATAACGCCGGGCTCACGCGGGTGCAGGCGGAATCCGCTTGCGGAGGCCCACAGCGGATCCCATCTGTGAGCCCGGCTGTGACCCTGCGTACGGCTGCGTAATGTACTGCGCATAACTGCCTACTCACACAGGCGGTCATGCACAGTACACCTTTGTTTGTATTTCCCGCACCATCGCTTAGCGATGACGCGGGTACCCGCAGCCCGTATACAATGTAGTTGCGTATGGGCTGCGGGTATATCCATGACCATGGAGCACAATGGGCTCTATGTTGCCGATATCCGCAGTAAAATAGAACCTGCTGCGTTCTCTTTTCTGCGAGTGGATTACACAATTCCAACCCGCTAATGTGAGCGGAATTGTGTAATCCGATACGATTGATCTGCGTATTACCACGGATCAGACGCATGCGGAATCCGTCATTCCTATCCGGTCATGTGAGACCGGCCTAAGGTAGATCTCTACCTTTTTATCACGTGACCGGGGACCGCTCAACGAGGCCACCCGTCACTGCTCCAGGCTCTCTGTGACCGTTGGTCGCTGGGAGCAAGGAGATTTTAAATTTCCTGGGCTCCCTGACTCCTGCGCATGTGTCCGGCTTTTTGCCGGCAATCGCATGTGCAGAATCCTGGAAGGTCCACGGAGGAAGATCGCGTCGGGATTCAAATACGCAGGCCTCCGGTAAAAAGATTCATCTCCTCTCACCGATCGCATCAGTGAGGGGAGATGAAACTTCAAATTTTTTTTTAACTTTTACGTGATCGCCATTATTGGATAATGGCGAACACGTGACCAGGAACTGCTCACCGCGGACCCCCATTAAATCTCCATGCTCTTGGCTACGTTTTGTAGCCAGGAGCAGGGAGAATTTAAATTATCCTGGCAATCCACAGCTTTTGCGCATGCGCCCGCCATTTTGGCGACGGGCGCGTGTGCAGAAGCTGTGGTAAGGTCCGCGGATAAATCTGGGGGCCTTAGGTACGTACTTTCATCCTCCCTCACGGATATGATCCATGAGGGGAGATGAAACGTACGCTTTTTAAACTTTTAAAAACTTTTTTTTACTTTTTTTTTTTTTTACTTTTTTACACTTTTTTCTCACTTTACATGATCACTGTCATCCATTGGATGACAGTGATCATGTCCCCGGTATAATCTCTCTGCTCCCAGCTACACATGGCAGCCAGAAGCAGAGGGATTTTAAATTTCCCGGGGCTCGAGCCCGTCTGTTCACGCGCCCGATGTCAATCATCGGGCGCGCATGCGCAGACGGGGATTCGGGTCCCGGGACATCGGGACACCGCTGAGGACTGGGGGTGAGTATTTTCACCTCCCCTCATGGATCCGATCCATGAGGGGAGGTGAAACTGACTTTTTTAAAACTTTTTCGCGATCGCCGCTAACCATTGGATAACGGCGATCGCGGTACCGGGGACCGCTCACCGCAGTCCCCGCTGACATCTCCTGCCTCCCGGCTACCTACAGGAGCCGGGAGCCAGGAGATTTTAAATTTCCCGCGCCGCCGGGCCTTCTGCGCATGCGGCTGACGTAATGCCGCCTGGCGCGCATGCGCAGAAGGACGGCTGCGGGGCCCGGAGCATCGGGACAGCGGGGAGCCGTGCGATGGACCTCGGTAAGTAGTTTCAGCTGCTCCGATGGATCCGATCCATCAGAGCAGCTGAATATGTCACTTTTTTTGCAGTTTTGTTTACTTTTTTGCGATCGGCGCTATACATTGCATAGCGCCGATCGCAATGCCGGGGGGGGCTCCGAACAGCCCGGGATGACAGCTCCATGCTGTCAGCTACCTGCGGACACCGACAGCATGGAGCTGTCACGTCCACATCCCGAGGGGCACTATTCTCTGCAGGAAGCATGTTTTTACGTCCTCAGAGAATAGAGCCCACTTCGGGAGGACGTAAAAACACTATGGGCTGGTCGTTAAGGGGTTAAAGAACATGCTGTGAATCGCGCTTCGCCGGGCTCCGCAGTTTCGGTCGGTCTTCCGTTCTTTGAGCCGTTCCTACAGTTTATGGACAGTAAATCTCAGCACGATGCAGAACCAGCGAGGTTTCCATCCGCACCGCAGAGAAAAACGGAGGGATCCTGGAACAATGTGTGCTAAATGCCCGTAATTGTATACAAACTGCTGCTGTTCTCTGGTATCTGCCATTTAGTTCTGTGCTCTGTAACCAACGCCGTTGTTGTAGGTAGCCTTTCCGTCACTCTGGGCAAAACTTCAGTTTGCTGCCCCTCCCTGTATCTAAATACCCTGACCGGGCACTTTGGCTGCACCCTTCATAAGATCCGCGTGACTTCGTTTACCTCATGGATTTCATTTCCTGGCGCTCCTAGCGGCGACGGGCACGCGAGGGCTGCGGAGCTGAGTCATCGCCCTGCAGATTCGCAGCAGACGTCTGTCGCTTCTGCCAGGAAACCTCATCACACATTAATAATGCAAATTAACGAGCGTCTGTCCTGAGCGCAGATCACCATGGTGACCAGCGATGTGAGGTAGCAGTGCTAACCACCGAGCCACTGTGCAATGGGGTCCCTAACGGAAACACTGAGGGGACCCCTAGAGCACAATGACAATGAATGTCACATTCCCTCTCTTCCAGATCTGGAGGTGCACTGTACTACTACTCCCTCCCTCTCCCAGGTCTGGGTACTACTGCTCCCCACCCCCATCAGGGTACTACTGCCTCTCCCTCTTCTCCCTCTCCCAGGTCTGGGTACTACTGCTCCCCACCCCCATCAGGGTACTACTGCCTCTCCCTCTTCTCCCTCTCCCAGGTCTGGGTACTACTGCTCCCCCACCCCCCTTCCTCTCCCACGTCTGACTACTATTCTTTCCCCCCTTCCTCTCCCACGTCTGACTACTATTCTTTCCCCCCTTCCTCTCCCACGTCTGACTACTATTCTTTCCCCCCTTCCTCTCCCACGTCTGACTACTATTCTTTCCCCCCTTCCTCTCCCACGTCTGACTACTATTCTTTCCCCCCTTCCTCTCCCACGTCTGACTACTATTCTTTCCCCCCTCATCTGGTTACTACTTCTCCCCCCTCTCCCAGGTCAGGGTACAACTCCTCCTCCTTCACTCCCCCCTCCTTTTCCCACGTCTGGGTACTACTACTCCCCCTCTCCCAGGTCTGGCGGGGCAGGGTACTGCTCCCAGTCTGGGCAGTGATGTTGTCTCCTTATTAGGAGGTTATGCGCCTCGTACCTCGGTCTGTGAGGAAGGAGGGGGAGGGAAGCCTGTCTGCAGAAGGGAAATCTGCTGCCTCCCCCTCAGGAAAGTTTAATTACAAGTATATAACCTCACAGGAGACGCGATGATCTGCAGCGCCTCCTTGTGTCCATGCTGTGCACTGACTGTACCACATAATGTATGTAGAGGGTTACCGGCGGCCCCCGCTGCACATCTGTGTTGGGTTTTCCATTATATGTTGCTGGTTGCGAGCTATGCAAATATTATTACCTCCGTACTTCAAACCATAGTACCGCTGTCCCTTATACCTCGTACCGCTATAGCTGTTGTTACCTTGTGCCTCATACCTTTCTATCCAGTGGGCCTCCCGTGTCTGCGGGCGGGGGGGGGGGGCCCGTTACTTTGGGCCTCTTGTAATCTGTGGCTCTTGCTTTCAGATTAAGAAGCAGCAGCAAATGGTTTTGTGTCTCCTGGAAGCGATGAAGATCGACTGCGAGGAAATGGACATCGCAACCAACGAGGAAAACCGGAAATTCATGAGGGAGAACGTTCCGGAGAGCTGCAGGCCTGCGAGCGGCATCCCGCTGCCCCCCCAGATCTTCAGTGATGACCGCTACCTTGGGGTAAGACTTCCACATATGTGTAACGTGTCGTCCCCCTCCATTACATATCTGCTCAACCCCCCCCCCCCACACACACAGCAACAGGAAACCCCTTCTGTGTCTCACAGCTGAGGACTTGTTACAGTGTGTCAGTGCCTGAAGTCCAGGACGGAGGAGAATTATTTATGTCGCAGATGATTGTCTGTACTGAAACATTGTAACAAACCCTCATCTGTGTGAGCAGGACTCGCCTCTGTATGTAAACATTAGTCATACTATTCACTGGCAGCAAGCAGAGATCTTGGAAATGGAGAGGAACTGAACCACAAAGTCTATTAAGAAGTTGTGGAACTTCTCACTCTGCACTGCTGAAGTACAATTTACATGGGACTGCAGGTCAAAGAGGCTTGTCGGTGCCCCTGGAGCTTGATGCCAGGAGGGGGCACCAGCAACCCCTCGCTGAAGTATTTGGCTCCCAGTTGATACATTGTAACAAACGTTTAGCTGTGTGAGGTATCAGGTCGGAACAGATGCACAACCTCTGGATGCCAATGTGAGTGTTCCCAATCACTGTCAGCAAGCAGAGATCTTGAAAATTGTCTCAAACACCTGAAGCTGGAGGTGCCGGAAATGTTGGCGCTAATTTATTTGTGTCCCATTTGTTGCCCTCAGGATTACGATGCTTTCTTCGAAGCCAGAGAGAATAACGAGGTGTACACCTTCCTGGGACTGACTCCGCCTCCAGGGTCAAGGGTAACGCCACATCGTCACTGCTGTCCATGTTTGGTGCCTCTATGGGGGTCTCTTCTGACAGTCTGGGGATGGGTTGTGGGAGGATTAGAATATTGGGGTCTCCCTAAGCTTCAGCAGGGGCAGACCCCTCCCACCCCCCATCGCTGACCCATCCAGGGTTCTCGGGAGTCGGGGCAACATCCTTGTTCAGGTTTTTGTAGCACTTGGGTGACTGGATGATGAACATTGATACAGGGAGGGGCGGGGCCGGTGATTGCCGTCACGTGTCGTTCCATGTTCAAGGTCACGTATGTCAGCGCTTCTCTTCCTTGTAGGATTATTAACCCCATAATGTCCAGCGCAGTCTCCACCTCCTCTTGATCATTATCAGCCACGCACGAGGTGGTAGTTACTTAGGACGCCGCACAGCGGCCGCGGTCTTACTGCGCAGGTCTGATCCAGCTCTGGGACGGCCAGGTGATTCACGGGTCTCATGTTATTTCCTCTCTATCCGCAGGAAGCTGAAGAGCTAGCCAAGCGGAAGGCGTGAAGCCACCATTTCTCAACACCGGACCAGAACTTTCCGAGCCTTCAGGGCGTCTTTGATGCTTCGCTCCTCAACTCTTAACTTCTGTCCGTGCAGCAGTGATTCTTCGTTTGGCCGCCCCCCGCCACCCGTGTCATAAGAGCCGCCATAGTCTGTGCCAAAATGAACCCTTAGATGCCAACGAAGGCCAAAGAAATCTGGGGAGAAAGATGGTCTCAATTTGTGAACATTTGTCTTCCAATTCCCACAGCGCCATCTGGTGGTCGGGTCGGCAAACTGAAGTGACGTCCCTGCGCCCGCTGCGCTCCTATGGTCCGAGATTGTTTTAGATTTGTGTTCTTAATTAATTATTGTCTGATTGTTAGGGTGGAGCCCTCAAGGTACAAGCCCCTCCCCTTTCTAGGACTGTCCCCTACTTACCCACGTGCCTTTAATCCATATTACTCTGAATCAGGACAGAAGACGCAGTGGAGCAAGAGGGACGCTGCGCCACAGTGAGCTCTAATATGTTATTTTATCATGAGGTTTTCTTAAAGAGACAGTCACCTACAATAAGATTGGCGACGCTGCTGCGGTACGTTGTGACGACGTGGTAAGATGAGACTGCGGCTGATGTAGTGCGCACCGGCCCCCAGGGCACAATTAGAAATTTCTCAATACCTTTGTCCCTTACTGAAAAAAAGTTTGTGCACCCTTGTTCTCTGCAGGCTACACTGTAGACCTGACCGCCACTGACTTCTGCTCCTGCAGACATTATTTTGTGGGTGACTGTCTCTTTAAATCAGCAATGAGCTGCGACAATCAGCCATCTTTTTACACCACAAGGCTGCCAACCCCCTGTTCACCCACCACCCCCTCACCCCCCCATAGCTACTGCTTCTTCCATCACACATTCCTGACGTTTTATAGGACCGCGACGCCTCTGTCATGTATATTCGCTTTCTTCCCGGAACACAATGTTGTGTTAAGGATTATTACTGATTTAAAGGTGCCAAGACTCACCCCCACCCCTCCCAAACTGGAGTCGCTGTCCAGGGTAGATATAATGGCGACCAGCAGTCTAATCCGAAGAGCTTGCACTCTGACCGGAAAGAGGGAAGAACGGACACTGCCGTTACTGTCTGCTTTATTGTATTATGGGCTGGATGTTCGGCAAAAAAATGGTAGAAAGCAAGTGTCAGGAATCCTCACTGTGTAATAGTGCCATCTGGTCATGCTATGAGGAAACATATGTTTAGCGCCATCTAGTGACCGTATAAGGGACCATGACTATACACAATACCGCCATCTGGTTGTATTGGGAAATATATAATAGCGCCATCTGGTGATAGCATGAGGAATCGTATAATACCACCATCTGGTGATAGTGTAAGTGACCAAATACCGCCATCGAGTGACAGTGTAAGGGACCATCACTATGCACAATACCGCCACCTGGTTGTATTATGAGGAAATGTATAATAGCGCCGTCTGGTGATGGTGTGAGGGACCAAATGCCGCCATTGGTGATAGTGTAATGGACCATGATTATGTACAATAGCACCAACTGCTGATAGTATGATGAAATATATAATGCCGATAATGTGTAGAATCATTCTATACGTCATCTGGTGATATTTCAGCATACTAATAGCGCCATCTGGTGATAATATGAAGAATCATCTTACATCTATATTCGCTCCATCTAGTGGTAGTGTATGAAACAATCTCTGCACAATACCGCCATTGCTGATGATAGGAAGAAATATATATATAATGGCACCATCTGGTGCTTATATGTGGAATCGTATATAATAGTGCCATCTATTGATTGTATGAAGAAATATATATTAATGTGACCAATCATTATAAATATATGTATGTGGAATAAATATATCGCCCCATCTGGTGATGATGGTGTGAGATCATGATATATAACGTTGCTATCTGGTGATGGTGTAAGGAAGAATCATGACAATACTGCCACCTGCTGATAGTATGAGTAAATATATAGATGATAGCGCCATCTGCTGATAGTATGAGGAATTATTATATAATGGCAACATCTGGCGATAGTATGAAGAACCATCACTGTGTATAATGGCTCCATCTGGTGGTAATAAACAAGTACTGCAGGTCACCCACAATGTACAGGATGAAACCTCATCTACATATTTTTTTCCCCTTCTGCCAGTAGGATTTTATCATATACATCAGTCCATCATTCCGCGGGGCAGGCAGTAAGGAGTTAAGGACTCCCGGTACGGTTTAATATAAGGGCGGCCATGATGAATTTGCTGCATCTCATTATTTATGTAGCGTCAGGACGATCCTATAAACGTGTAATAATCACTCGTGTGCTCACCGGGTCCCTGAGAGTTCTGAACTACAACTCCCAGCATGCCCTGACATTCCTAATCCCCTGGTGGGTGTACTGCAGCGGACCCCCATCTTTGTGTGGTTCTGTGTTGCAGTCGCCTGCAGCTGTCTCATGTCACCCTCGCTGTCATCACATCTTGCCGCACTTTTCTCTACACCGCTCGCGTTTTCATATCTGCCGAGTGTTTTTGTCACTAATCTTCGTGTTTATTAAAAAGTCTTAAATTTTTTTTGTTTTGTTTTTTGCAAGACATTCAATAAAAAGAAACCTGAAGAACTTTCCTCTGCGGCTCCAGTCATTTCTCACTTGTTTTGCAATTCCAAATAGTGAAATAACGAACAGGAAGGAGCAGATTGTACAAGATGAGCAGCGAGACACATCCTGGAGCTCCTCGTGGAGAGGCCGACCGGCAGATGTGCTACAGCCTGGAGTAACTGTAGATACCGATCATAAATAGTGGTGGTCGGCCGGCCAATAAAATAGGGTCAGTTTCTTGCAAAAATTGGATCATCCTGTTCTGATTTTTAGCAAAAATTGCCAAAAAATATCAGCACGTTGCTAGGAGTAGAATGGACAGGTGGTTGTGGTGGCTTCATGCTCCTGTCCTGCAGTGCTGGAGTTGAACCTGGGACCCCACAGTGCTAACCACTGGGCTAGGGTGAAGAATTGGTGCAGCGACTGGCACAGGGTGGAGTCAGTGTTACAGGGCCTGGCACAGGGTAGAGGCATCAGTCTAGTGCCTGCCACATGGGGCAATATTATAGTGCAAGGTAGAGGAAGGATTATCGGTGCCGCAACTGGCACAGGGTGAAGGCATCAGTGCAGCGACTGGCGGAGGGAGAAGGCAGTGTTGTAGTGCCTGGTGGTGTCAAGTGCTGCTTAGAGACCTAGAAGGATCTGTAGAGAGTAGTCGTTAAATTTCGCAATCAGGTCATGTAACACATTAGTAAGGGCGGTTTTGGTAGAATGACAAGTACAAAAAACAATACAAGGCGTGAAGAAGAGCGGTTACAGAGCGATGGCGGATTAGTTGAGCGTAGAGCATGTGTGGGAGATTGGAGACGGGTCGGTAATTAACCTCACAGGATGGGCTGAGAGATACAATGTAGTGGACTGCAGCACAACACAGAGCCTAAGCTGCTAAGGGGGTGACTGGCAGCACCATGCTGATGGCCTCCCATGTGGCAGACCGTGGAACTGAGACTACAGCTCTGGATGTGACTGGAGTATTCACAACATTGTCCGGTCATGATGGCACACATGGAGGTCGCCCTCTGACCTGCGGTGTCCACTTGTAGGAACAGGAAGGACTCAAGCAGGAGCGTTCCTTTTGTGTGGACCGGGCTTCAGTGGGAGCTGCGGCTCTCCTTCCTCCCCAGACTACATAAGCTAAAACCTTTCTATAGCTTCCTTAGCCTTCTGCTCCTGGTACGAACGGTGAAGTGATCAAAAGAACGCCGGTCCAGCATGGAATCGCTTGGAGCACTCGTGGTAAGGAAAATCACCATACTTAAACGCTGGCGGGTTTCCATTTGATGTAGTGTGCACTTTGCTGTATGAAGGGACGCCGGGCATAGGTGAGCTCTGACATCACGATTCCTCGGAGGTAAAGCCCGCCAGAACGCCATATTTATATCCTTCTACCAGGGCGGTTGGTGGGGAGCTCCTTTTAGCCTATAACCGACTTTCAATAAGGCTGTTTTACTTCAGTAGCGCCATAAATGGCCATGAAAGAATGTGGAGACCCAACAAACCGTGAGCGCTCCTCCCGGGCCAATGTCTACAATGCATTATTCTGTGTATAGCAATTTTGGGTTTCTTATTTTTCATGGTAAAGAAATTTGGAGGTCTAGAGCCGACGTCAAGAGGAAGGCTGGGAAATGTGCCGGGAAAATGTTCCCTCCCATTTAAAGGGGTTGTCTCGCGGCAGCAAGTGGGGTTATACACTTCTGTATGGCCATATTAATGCACTTTGTAATATACATCGTGCATTAAATATGAGCCATACAGAAGTTATTCACTTACCTTCCCTGCGCTGGCGTCCCCGTCTCCATGGCTCCGTCTAAATTCAGCGTCTAATCGCCCGATTAGACGCGCTTGCGCAGAAGGGTTCTCTGCCTTCGGGTCTGTTCGGCAGCAGCGACGTTCTGGCTCTGCCCCTCACGTCATCGCGTAGCTCCGCCCCGTCAGGTGTGCCGATTCCAGCCACCTGATTGGCTGGAATCGGCACACGTGATGGGGCAGAGCTACGCGATGATGCGTAGAAGGGGACGGAGCCAGAACGCCGCTGCTGCCGAACAGACCCGAAGGCAGAGGACCCTTCTGCGCAAGCGCGTCTAATCGGCCGATTAGTCGCTGAAGTTAGACGGAGCCATGGAGACGGGGACGCCAGCGCAGGGAAGGTAAGTGAATAACTTCTGTATGGTTCATATTTAATGCACGATGTATATTACAAAGTGCATTAATATGGCCATACAGAAGTGCTTAACCCCACTTGCTTTCGCGAGACAACCCCTTTAAAGCCTCCTCACAGCTGAGAGAGGCTACAGGAAGGTAACTAGACGTCTTACTAAAGAAATCCTAGGGGACGTTTTATACACTCTGGAGATAGACCTTGTCGCTGCCTCCACTGCTCACTCCATGTACATATGGCTCAACAGCTTGACAGCCACCTGAAGCAGAGAACTTCCTAGCAGATGACTCTACTGATATTGTGCGGTTTGGGGCCAAAATCATTGAATTGGGCAACTCAGCTAGGCCAGCACTATGGCTTAAATCATGGTTAGGAGATAGAAGATAGCCTTGGGATACAAAGTCAATTTACAACTCTTCCTCCCAGAAAGTTCCAAATATCCCCCTCAGCGCCCTATTCTCCAGATGAGACTGGTGTCCAGGGCTTATCCATGGGGTGGCTATTCGGATACCCAGGGAGGAGCAGGGATTGGGCTTCTGTTCTCCATTATTCTTAGCAAACCCAACTGTTCTTTTAGAACTATCATTAATCTGAAATCGCTTAATAATTTATCGCAGCTTTAAGATAGAGACCATCAGATCCCCAATCCCACCGTCTAATAGAACTCATGTTATATGCACAGTTGACCTGAAGGATGCGTACTACCTCACCCCTGAAGACCCAATATACCAGAGATCTCCTACTTCCAATTTGTATGCTTACCCATTGGTGTTTCCACCGCTCCTAGAGTATTTACAAGGGGGTAGTAGAAATGGTAGACTACCTCAGAGAAATGGGAATATACATTATTTAATACCTGGATGATTTCCTAGTGAAGACTCGTACACCGGGAACCGGGTCTATACACCGACTGCCAACAATGAAGCTCCTCTGCAGGCTGAGCTGGATTCTTAGTTTTCAGAAATCCAACCTCGTTCTAGGAATCCAGAGGACGTTCTTGTGTCGCCCGGAACTCAGTCTTCCTTGTCTTCCACTATTAGGAAAGAAAATCTCCAGTCTGTAACCCCCTCTAGAGAAAAAAAAAAAAAAAGTCCGTAAAAGGGGCAGTGAGAATCTTGGACAGATGACCTCATATATGCAGAGGGTCCCCCGGGTGCAGCTCCATTCCAGGCCCTTACAGACTTCTGTTCTGTCAGCATGGGACAGAGATCCATCATCACTGAATAAGGAATTTAGATAATCCTGGTACTTCCGGACACATCCGCAGTAGAGAAAGAACACCACCCGTACAGGTACGCAGGGTCCTCGGGCCGCGGGAAGGGTGGGATTCTGCTGTGGGCTCCTGCATGGAGAATCTGACCCGCCCGTGGACATGAGGCCTAAGAGATCCCTTACCTGGTGGATGCCCTCCTTTAATCTCAGCAAGGGGGTGCAGTGGTCCCTCTTCCTCTTTGTGTCAGGAACAACAGACACAAGTCAGGTAGGCTGTGGAGCTCAAGTCGCGGACCAAGTTTTTCAGGGCTTCTAGGGTTCTAATATCAGAATTAGAAGCAATTTGGGAGACCCTCCCACAGGAAGAAGAGTTACTTAGGGGATGACACATTAACATCTTCTCTGCTAATATAACGGCCGTGTCATGTATTTGCCATCAAGGTGGCACTGGGCATCCAAATTTGCAAAAGCTTGTGGAAAAAATGTTCTCCTGGGCAGAAGCATGAGTAATATAGTTTTCAGGGGTGCACTTAAAGGGCTCCCAGAACATCAGAGCAGACTACCTGAGCCGGAAGAAGCTAAACCCTAAAGAATGGTGTCTGACCTCTAAAAGAGTGGGATATGGACCTAACATTTTCCCCATCACCACCACCTTCTCGCTGCCCAGAGCTGTGCAGAAGATACGCGAGAACAGCGACAATAATACTCGCTGAACGTCATGGGTAAAGAGACTGTGGTTTCCGCTACTAAAATCACTCAATTCAAGACCCCGTGCCTCTACCTCCGGGCAGGACCGTCTAGCCCAGGACCCACTGCGGTACCAGGTCAAAGGGTAAAGCTGATGGCCTGGTGCTGAGAAGCAGAGACTCTTAGATCTTATGTCTCTCCGACAAGGTGATAACACCCTTTTTGAGAGTCGTAAAGCGGTCACCTTGACTATATATATATTAGAGTATGTGCTGTGCAAAAATGTTTTGTCTCTTGTTATGTGTAGTGCATAGCTGCAGCAAGTGAGAGGTTAATATTTGCATGTCATGCTTGCACATGTATCAGTTTCTGTCTTGTCATGTAGTAAGTCTGAGAGCAAGAGAGAGAGTTCCATTTCTTCTGGGTTCCTTAGTAAGAGTGTCAGCCACATGGGGGTACCTTCGAGGAGGTGTGGTTTCTGAGGATCTATATGCCAGTATCCGCAGAGGTGAGAGTGGAGAGACAAGGTTGAAATCACCGTGCAGAGGTACTATAACCAAGAGTGTCTACCCTTAGGGTGCCCACCCACTAGCGTTTTTTTACTGCGAAATTCGCAGCGTTTTTTTTCTGCAGGGGTCTTTGGGCTATGGGACATGCAAAGCTAAAATCGCGATCGCGCAAAATCGCGATATCGCGAATTTCGCAGTGAAAAAAAAACGCCAGTGGGTGGGCGCCCTTATTCTCCTCTGGAGATTTCCCTCGTCCAGAAGTGGTGCCTGTCAGATAGCTTGGCCTGCAGGACCGGTGTCATCCTGTGTTTTCGTCCCAGACCTTAAAGGGGTGGTCTCGCGAAAGCAAGTGGGGTTATACACTTCCGTATGGCCATATTAATGCACTTTGTAATATACATTGTGCATTAAATATGAGCCATACAGAAGTTATTCACTTACCTGCTCCGTTGCTACCGTCCTCGTCTCCATGGTTCCGTCTAAATTCGCTGGCGGCTTGCTTTTTTAGACGCGCTTGCGCAGTCTGGTCTTCTGCTCTGAGCACGAGCCGCTTCAGTGTGCTCGCCGCTACAGCTCTTCTGCGCATGTGCAGACGAGCTGTATCTTCTCGGGAGCGCGCTGGAGCGGCCATTCTGCTACCATCCTCTGTTAGAGGAAGGTGCAGAAACTGGAGCCGCCCAGCCGAGAAGCCCAGCCCAGCAGCGCCGCCCAGCCCAGCCGCCCAGGTAAGTGATGGGTGACGGACTGATGGGGGTGACGCGTGACTGACTGCCGCTGTGGCCCCAGAGCCTACCGCTGGGCCCCGGGGCCTACCGCTGGGGAGCCGGGGGGCCTACCGCTGGGCCGCCGGAGCCTACCGCTGGGCCCCGGAGCCTACCGCTGGGCCCCGGAGCCTACCGCTGGGGAGCCGGGGGCTAGTGCGGGGAGCTGGGGGCTAGCGCCGGTTACCTGCTGCCTGGCGGTGGGTGACTGGTCGGCCGTGTTCAATTCCGGGGTCCGGTCGGCGGCTGCGGGGCGTCTGGTTGTCAGGGAGACACAGCTGGTAGCGTCTCGGGAGCGCGCACGTCGGGCTACAGCAAGCGACAGGAAAAGAGCCGGCGGCCATCTTGGGGAAATTTTTTATAAGTTGCTGAAACGCTGGAACTGTAAGTACAAACCAGCTAGAAAAGTCATTTACAGGGGGGCTTAGTAATGTTTGCTTAATTAGGGGGACTGGGCAAAAAAAAAATTTTACTGCTTCCTCGAGACAACCCCTTTAAGTCTACTGTTTTGTCTGCACGGCCATCTTGTATAATTGTGCCTTGTACTAAGTTCATATCAAGTAAAGTTTTGCCAGTCCCTGACCATTCTCAGGGACCTGAGGTACGTTACACAAGTCTGTGGCTCATTTATCTACCACCAAGGGTCATTCTGGTGGGTAAAGGAACTTCACCCATGACAACTTCAACGCCTATTCGCATTTTTACTGGCTATCCCTCTCCTAGGGGTGTCCAGAAGAGGCCCAGTGCTATCCTGGCCGAGGCTATGTGTGTCCCTCCGGGAGGGAGCCTGGTAAGTGCCACCGTGACAAGCGTCCACTTTACCCTCCCAGCTCCTCAACGTATGCCCTGTGTCCGGGGTCACCCTATGGGAGGCTGCATTTTGTGCTTGGGGTTGTCCAGATCAGCCTGACTTCTACAATCCTAATCTACCTAAGACTTTCTTCAAGCAGTCCTAGGACCATGATGTCCGGTTGACAGAACACAAGTGGATCCGGACATTCATCAAGTGAGCAAATAGATCCTTTACTAGAAAATCTGTTCCTTCCTGGGATCTAAACCTAGTTGTGAACAGTCTCTACAGCTGCAGATCCTGGAACCGTCGCTGTGATATCGTCAGCAGGATGTTCCGTCTCAAACTTTTTTTCCATGAAGGAGGAAGTTCTGTGACCAGAAAACGTCCTACAGAATCCTCTGCGTGCGCTATTTCTGTTCTGATGACACACAAATGTTATATCCCCATCATTTTCAACATCATCAACCTCCACTACGGCGAGGACCCGCAACCTGCAGTAATACAGGATGTCAATCAGTACAGGATAAGTAATGTATGTACACAGTGACTCTACCAGCAGAATAGCGAGTGCAGCTCTGGAGTATAATACAGGATATAACTCAGAGTCAGTACAGGATAAGTAATGTATGTACACAGTGACTCCACCAGCAGAAGAGTGAATGCCGCTCTGGAGTATAATACAGGATGTAACTCAGGATCAGTACAGGATAAGTAATGTATGTACACAGTGACTCCACCAGCAGAATAGCGATTGCAGCTCTGGAGTATAATACAGGATGTAACTCAGGGTCCGTACAGGATAAACAATGCACATAGGTGGTGTCAAGGCTTCCTGTTTGGAGCTATGATTGCATAAATGTTACTTTTTAAGTTCTATTAATTTGTGGGATGATCCTTTCATGGAGAAGAGGAGTGTGTGATGTGGGATTCTCAAATCTGTCCTCCTGATGCCCCTTTAGACCCTCCTTGTATGATGGATGCAGACATAATAATGTAGTTATTCTGGATGCACGTCTCTTCGGTCATTTGTTTCCTCTTTGGAGAGGACGAGTTGTCGGGATGTTTTATGAGCTGCCATAAAATCTCCTGTACGGATCACTGAGAATGGACATAAAACGGCGGCAGAACCGGCGAGCGATGAAACGGCTGGATAAATGAGGAGGCAAGGAAATCCACAATGACCAAAACAATTGGCAGGAGCAGCAGTATAAGGTTAATACAGAGTTCCTATAAAGAAAGATCTGTCTATTAGGTACAGGAGACCCCACATGATGCCCCCTACTGCACACAATGTACACATGCAACGTTCGGTGCAAATCACAAGCCAAAGCCGTAAGCAGCTATAATGAGGGCAATGTATATATAAAAGGGCTCGCTGGTGATGGAAAATATGGAGTATAGGGGCATTTCATGGCTGTAATATGTGGGCATTTTTGTGTGTGGCAGAATCATGTGTGCATGTATCAGTATCATGTGTGCACTGTATGATGGTAGCATGTACACCGTATATCAGTATTATGTGTGCAGTCTATGGTAGTATGGTGTGTACATGTGTATCTTTATTGTGTGTATGTATGTCAGTATCAGGTGTGCACCGTATATCAGTGTTATGTATATGGTGGTATGTGTGCACTGTACGGTAGTATCTGGTGTACAGTATTTTGTGTGTAGTGTATTGTGCAGCTGTATTACGTGTGCATTATCTGTGTTTTTATAGCGAGTTCTACGACCAGAATAAATGGATCTCTCTCTCCCCACCACTGGATGCTAGTAAGCTCCGCGATATGTACCTTCCGTCCCTCACTTCACCTCTCACCCTGCTACATACTCCCTCTGCCCCAAGCGGTGGGGCTGGGCACCAACCTCTCCCAAACAACTGACCCTGGACAGGGCATTCGCATTGCCATTTGCCTTTCCTAACCTATGTTTACCCTCAAAGTCGAACTCTTGTAAGGCCAGGAACCACCTTGTTACCCTGGCATTGTTCCCTTTCCTTTTGTACATCCATTTCAGGGGGGCACGATCCGAAACCAGCTTGAACTTTCCTCCCAGGAGGTAATAGTGGAGTGAGTCCAGGGCCCATTTTATAGCCAACCCTTCCTTCTCAATTATTGCGTAGTTTTTTTCACAGGCAGCAAGTTTTTGGCTCAAAAACATTACAGGATGTTCTTCACCGTTAACCTCCTGTGACATTACTGCTCCTAGCCCTGCATCTGATGCATCTGTATGGACTACAAACGTTTTTGTAAAGTCAGGCGCCACCAACACGGGCTGCTGACACAACGCATGTTTTAGAAGCATGAATGTTTCTTCCGCTTCTGGTGACCAGTGGGCCATTTCCGATTTCCCCCCTTTTGTTAGCTCTGTTAACGGGGCTACCATCATAGCGAAATCCGGGAGAAAACATCGGGCAAAGAACCTCTGCAGAATGCGCTCCTGTGTCTTCTCTTCCCCCAAATGGCCTCCCAATACGTGTGAATGGGCCACGTGTAACACTGTTTGTCTATAGAAACCAGGTACCAGAAGTTGTTCCACCACCTCCTCTCTAACTCATTATTAATAGAAAGATGAGGGAACCTCCCCTCGACCCATGCATCTTCAGGAATACCATTCAACACAGTTACATTTTCAAAGGCATGTTTCAATGTGGGGTCATTGTGTTGTGCAGACCCAAAATTACCCGGCGATACCCCGAGATCAAGGAACGGCAACTCCTGATCTGCAGCGTAATTGACCAAAGCAACCTGGCTGAGTCCTGGAGCACCGCCCTAAAAAATAGTGTGTGACAGCTTAGTCCACAAGCTCCAGAATTGAGGAAAGTCTCTTCCGATTATCACTGGGTGGAGTACGTTCCTCACCACCCCAACTTTGTGTACACAAGCCCATAGTCAGTGCCTATAGACACATTGGAAACCGGATAGCCTTTAGTATCCCCATGGATGCATACCACCCCAAATTTTTCTCCATGAACCATCACATGTGGGAGGGAGGCAGCGATCAAAGTCACCAGGCTCCCTGAGACCAACAATGCCGCCACCCTGGCCCCATTTACCGTTACCTTACACATTTGTGGTTGAGAAAGGTGCCTGTGTGCACTGAAACGCGTTGCCCGTTGTTTTAAGTGAAGTTTGAGAATAAAAGGTGTTACTATTACGTGTGGAAACATCTACTTGGAGACAGAGGGAGATATCACTTCAAGGAGGGGCTCATGGTCATCATACCCCCCTCCTCCCCAGTAAGTGTAACTCCTATGCATTTTATCTTGACAGATTACTATTTGTGGTTGCACACTATTTTGTGAGCGCAGAAAATATTTTGTTTGCTGATAGCTTTTTGTACATTTGTGGTTGTGGGTCTTTGGATGGAGCTGCACTGCAGACAGGGTCCACAAACCAGGAGCAGCGCCGGCCATACATACACTCCATTGGCTCGACGCATGTAGGGCAGTGGGCTGCAATATGCCCTGGAGCCTGGCACTCCCAGCAAACAATCGGGATGGCTTGGCTCCTCCTGGCAGGTGCTGCTCCCTGTGCGTTCTTTGGCCTCTCTTCGACGTTGGCCGAAGAGTTCTTCCTCTGGGCATCCACTCGAGGATTGGTGCCACGATGAATGGATCTTGTAGTAGGAAACGCCTCCTCTGTGTGAGGTATCTCTCCACAATGCCCACCAACTCATCGGCATTCCGCGGGTCTCCCTGGGCAACCCACCGCTGCATGGACCTAGGCAGGGACTGCATAAACCAGTCCATCATGACTTTTTCCACCATCTGCGCGGGTGAGGACATCGCTGGCTAGTATTATGTGTGTATTGTGTATCAGTATTATGTGTCCAGTGGATGGTAGTATTATGTGTGCACTGGTTGGTAGTATTATGTGTCCACTGGATGGTAGTGTTGTGTGTGCACTAGATGGTAGTATCATGTGGGCACTGGATGGCAGTATTATGTGTGCAGTGGATGGTAGTATTATGCGTGCATTGCATGGTAGTATGTGTGCAGTGGATCGTAGTCTTATGTGTGCATTGTGTATCAGTAGTATATGTGCTCTGAATGGTAGTATCATGTGTGCAGTAGATGGTAGTATAAGTTTGTGCATTGTGTATCAGTATGATGTATGCAGTGAATGGTAGTATTATGTGTGCATTGTGTATCAGTATTATGTGTGCAGTGGATGGTAGCATTATGTATGCAGTGTGTATCAGTATCATGTGTGCACTGGATGGTAGTATCATGTGTGCACTAGATGGTAGTATCATATGTGCACTAGATGGTAGTATTATGGGTGCATTGTGTATCAGTATTATGTGTGGAGTGGATGGTAGTATCATGTGTGCACTAGATGGTAGTATTATATGTGTGTATTGTGTATCAGTATTATGTGTGCAGTGGATAGTAGTATGTGTGCAGTGTGTATCAGTATTATGTGTGCACGGGATGGTAGTATCATGTGTGCACTGGATGGTAGTATCATTTTGGGCATTGTGTATCAGTATTATGTGTGCAGTGGATGGTAGTTTTATGTGTGCACTGTTTATCAGTATTAGGTGTGCAGTGGATGGTAGTATTATGTATGCATTGGATGGTAGTATTATGTGTACCCTGGATGGTGATAGTATGTGTGCTGTGGATGGTAGTATTATGTATGCATTGGATGGTAGTATTATGTGTACCCTGGATGGTGATAGTATGTGTGCTGTGGATGGTAGTATTATGTGTGCATTGTGTATCAGTATTATGTGTGCAGTGGATGGTGGTAGTAAGTGTGCAGTGGATAGTAGTATTACGTGTACATTGTGTATCAGTATTATGTGTGCACGGGATGATACTATCATTTTGTGAATTGTGTATCAGTATTATGTGTACTGAAATGCGGAATTGCACTTGAGTAGATGGTTTGTATTTCACAGTCCTATATTACACAGACAACCTTCTCCTCATCATACACTATCTATTACACAGACGACCTCCTCCTCATCATACACTATCTATTACACAGATGACCTCCTCCTCCTCAAATACTAATATGTTACACAGACCTCCTGCTCCTCAGATAATAACATCTTACACGGACAACCTCCTCCTCTGCTCCAACTACCACACAGCTTCCAACCAGCACTGAACTACTATGTACCACACAGAAATGAGCTCAGCACCCACCCTTATGAAAGCTGTCCAAAATTAAATCTGTGTTGCCCAAAGCAACCAATCACAGCGCAGCTTTCATTTTACCTCAGCAGTATAACAAGTGAAAGCTGAGCTGTGATTGGTTGCTATTGGCAACAAAAATTACAGTGGAGGTCGGTGAGTATTACACAGACCTCCTGCTCCTAAGATAATATATCATCTTACACAGACAACTTCCTCCTCGTCAAATACTATGATTACACAGACGACCTCCTCCTCATGCAGTAGGATATTACACAGACGACCTCCTCCTCATATACCAATATATTACACAGACGACCTCCTCCTCATATACCAATATATTACACAGACGACCTCCTCCTCATATACCAATATATTACACAGACGACCTCCTCCTCATATACCAATATATTACACAGACGACCTCCTCCTCATATACCAATATATTACACAGACGACCTCCTCCTCATATACCAATATATTACACAGACGACCTCCTTCTCATATACCAATATATTACACAGACAACCTCCTTCTCATATACCAATATATTACACAGACGACCTTCTCATATACCAATATATTACACAGACGATGTCCTCCTCATATACCAATATATTACATAGACGACCTCCTCCTCGTGCACTAATATATTACACAGACGACCTCTTCCTCTTCATATACTAATATATTACACAGACGACCTACTCCTCATGCAGTAAAATATTACCCAGACGGCCTCTTCCTCCTCAAATACTAATATTACACAGATGACCTCCTCTTCATATACTAATATATTACATAGACGACCTCTTCTTCCTCATAAACCAATATATTACACAGACCACCTCCTCCTCATGCAGTAAGATATTACACAGACGACCTCTTCCTCCTCATATGCTAATATATTAAATCACAACACACACATACATATATATATATACACACACACACATATTTAAATTCTTTACGAGTCTGAAAATAAAATACACGGGCGAGGCCGGGTAATCAGCTAGTAATTACATATTTAAGGACCAGTACCACCACAGTCGGCTCCTTATAACAACGCGGGAGTGGTATATGAGGAGTGAAGGGCATCGATTGTTATAAACACAGATTATTAACATCTGTCCTGCAGTCAGCCTCCCTTCAGCTTGAAATGGCTGATAACAAAGGACAACAGCTTGCATTAATCCACACAGCAGATGGCGGGGAGACAGGCTACAGGTGTACTGGCCCTTTAAGGTCCTGTGCCTAGTAAGACAACAGCCACTTTCACAATTTCTTTTGTTCTGTATTTACTGGAAACGGACAGTCCGGCAGCATCGGCGCAAACCAAGCCTGAAATCATTATGTGATGTATGGCTGCTAGGTGTGAGCCGGAGCAATCATACGGGAACCCGGGAATTACAGGTGGACCTCCAGCTACCGTTCCCAGCCTCTTGCTCATGGTTGTATTATGAGACAGTGTTGTATGGATCTGTCATTTGCCATGGAGACATACATTAATTGAATATGATGCCAGAACTAGGAAGAGATTTGTAAATGCAAATGTAGAAGTCATTCTTGACTGAGGAAAGTAGGGTAACAATCGCGGTCATGTCTGTAGCCTGGGTGTGGTCACATGAGAAAGCACTAGTCGTCCTTGTATACACCCCCATCTGTGGGATCTATATATGGCGCCTCAGCAGGACATTGTGACTAAAACTACCTTTAATTCCGTTATGCTGTTGAAAGATTCTTGCAGAACTTCTCCTTTCTGACCGTCATTCTGGAAAATAAAAAAGGGAAGAGCTGATAATTCGTTACTCGGGGTCAGGAGGCGGAAGACGGCACATGCTGCTGGACGGCTGCATGACAGGATGGTGAGGGGACACCGGCGGCTGGTCTGATGAGCAAGGGGCGCCGCGGCAGCCGGTAAGGTAATAATCATATGCATCATACAGAAGTAACATGTAGGGCCGTACTTGCCATCAGGGACCAGAGGGCCAGTGCCTAGGGCATCTAGATGCCGGGGGCGGCCCCAAGGACAGGTTTGAAAAATGTCTTTAACCTCACCTCCCCAGACTCCTCTACAGGCTCAGCTCGGCTGTCTCTAACAGCTCTGCTAAATGTCGGTGGGCCGGTAGCTAGGGCCAAGGGGAATTTGGGGCTGATGGCTGCAGTCAAACTATGATAAATGGGGGGGGGGGAACATCCGGGACTCTATGGCCGTCAGACCTTGCTCTAGACCTGGAGTATGCTTGCCTAGCAGACTCCTAACTTGGTTCTGATAAAGTATCTATGTAGTCAGCTTGGTTCTGGTACTGTATTTATGCAGTAAGCGTGGTTCTGATACAGTATTAGAACCAAGCTTACTAAATAAATATGGTATCGGAACCAAGCTTACTACATAGATATGGTAAGCTTCGTTCTGGCACTGTATCTATATAGTAAGCTTGCTTTCCTTACCATAGTTATATAGTAATCTTGGGTCTGTTGCCCTGTGAATGTTACCGCTGGAGATAAGCCCATGGCAGAGGTATCTAACAATAGCATTTTTCCTTCTCAATAACGAAAACCCATACGCCCTCGGCCGAGTGGTACATATGTATGGGAGAGTCAGGACTGATAGTTGTCAGTTTAATGAGTGTTCGGCCAGCAGCTATCTTAAGTATATAGGCAGCAGTTTTAATGTGACTTACCAATAGGGGGCGTAAGCACTATGAGCGCCAAGAGAAGCATGAACTCTAAATATGGCGCTGGGGAAACATGGTTTGATCAGGCAAGAGAAGACCAATGTTGCAGCTTTAGGTACCGCTGCCTCTGTCTATGGGCACAGTGGCGTCCGTCAATGAGCAAATGGGGGGGTCACAGAACCAGCGGGGTTGTGTGTGTGTGTGTGAGAGAGAGGAAGGGGGGGGGGGGGGCTGCACTTTCCAGGACTTACAACATATCCCTTAAAGGAATATCCCTTTAAATCTTCATAATTTTTCCTTATATTGGAGACTCGTGTGATATCACGAGTTATCCATCGGTCACATTTATGTCACTGAGTCAGCCATCATATCAAGAACTGTATAATAATGACCCCCAGAGTGCTGATAGGAATGCCGAACCTATATACACCATATATACACCATATAAGAAGGGGGTCATCCACCATTCATTACATCCATAGGCAGGGAGGGATTTTCTGGAGGCGTTCTTCAACTACTCCCTCTCTCTAAAAAGAAATACCTCCCACCTAAGTCTAACTATTGTATAACTATTTTAGGTGCCTGTGCAGTGTAGAGTGCAAGGAAATAACTTTGCTGCTAGTTTTTGCCTCCAACCTCCATTCTTTGCACTGCAGGCGGCATCATTAGAGCTGGAAAATGGTGCAAAATCTCAGCAAGGTTACAAAGTGGCCCTTGATCTGTGATGAATGCAGCAGTGTACACAGATATCGTAGGGCCCCATTACAAAACTCAGTATACCCCTTAGAATATGTATGGTATAGAAAAAGTAAGTGAACCCTTTGGAATTCCCTGGGGTTCTACAGTGATTACTAATAACAGCGGGTCTGATTGTATCTAAGTCACAATTATCAACATAGTGTAACTGATAACACACAGACAGCGGTACCGCTCATCATCCACAGTGCAGGGAGGAACAGTAACTGAACCACTGAATGTAATAGGCCTCATGGCCACGGCTGGGTCAGATTCCAACGACGAAATCTTGCAGCGGAATCAGACCTGGTGCCCAACCTGAAACACATACTCACCTGTCCGGATCTGCTGCGAGTGTCTCGGCCGTCGAGCATGTGCAGTGCAGGGCATGTCGTGCCGGCAATGACAAAGATCCACGGCGATTTCAAAATTAACATTTTAGAATCGCCGCGGATTGGACGGCTTCCATTGACTTCAATTGGAAGCTCTCCGTGCGATTTTGCGCACCAAATACAGCATGCTTTGATTTACCTACGAACGGAAAGCGCAGTTGATTGCCACTCGTGGGCATGGAAGAATCTTTTAACATAGCATGCTATAGACGAACATTGCAGTGGAATTCGCGGCGGGCGTCTGGCCACAAGTTCTGCAGCAAAAATCCGTCCGTGGGCTTTGGGCCATAATCTGTAGATCCTACTTTAGCAGCAGTCACCTCCACCAAATGTTTCCTGTAGCTGCAAACAAGATTCACAACAATGAGGAATTTTGGACCCTTCCTGCCTGCAGATGTGCTTAGGTTCATCGTTATTTCTGGGATGCCTTGTGTGCACAGCCCTCCTCAGGTCATGCAACAGTGTCGCCAGGTCAGGACTCTGATTGGTCATTATACAACACAAACCTTCTTTCTCCACTATTCTTTAGTTGATTCCTTGTATGCTTTGGGCCATTATCGTATGACATCACCCAAAGTTTCTACAGCTTGAGGTCCTGGACAGCCACCCTTGCATTCTCCTGTAAGATGTACTTATCCACCTTAGAATTCATTGTTCCCTCATTGATCACAGGGTGTTCTGGCCCTGAGGAGAAAAGCAGCCCCAAATCATGATGTCCCTTCCACTACAGCCCCAAACAATGATACCACCTCCACCGTAGCCCCAAACTACGATTTCCCCTCCACCACAGCCCCAACCTATGATGTCCACTACAGCCCCAAATCATGATGTCTCCTCCACTACAGCCCCAAACCATGATGTCTCCTCCACTACAGCCCCAAACCCCGATGTCCCTTTCACTACAGCCTCAAACCATGATAACACCTTCGCCATAGCCCCAAACCATGATGTCCCCCCCACCATGCCCAAACCATGATGCCACCTTTACCATAGTCCTAAAGCATGATGTCCCCTCCAATACAGCCCCGGCCCACGATGTCCCCTCCACCACGGCCCCAACCCACAATGTCCCCTCCACGATAGCCCAAACTCTGACACCTCCTCCTCAATAGCTCAAACCATGATGCCTCATACACCATGACCCCAAACTATGGTACCTCCTCCACCATGGCTCCAAACCATAATGCCTCATCCACCATAACCCAAAACTATGATGCCTCCTCCACCATGACCCCAAACCATGGTACCTCCTCCACTAGGCTTCACAATTGGATGAGGTTTTGGTGTTGGTCTGTAGTGTTCTCCCTATCTATTGTGCATTGGTGCTAAAAAGAAAACCTTCCACTTTTGCCTCATCTGTCCATAGAATGTTTCCCAGAAGCACTGTGGAAGAATCTGATGGTCTCGGTGAACATGAGACAGACCACCATATTGTTTTGGCCAGCAGTGTCTTCCTTAGTGGTCTCCTTCCATCATCACCATTCTTGGTCAGTGTTTCTCTAATAGCGGACATGAACAGAGGTTTCTGCGCATCTTATAAAGCGAACATGCCGAAATTCAAGCTGGCCATCACGATTGGGCGTTGGACAGCTGCCTGTGTGTTATTAGTTGTATTGTGCTTGTCTACAATTGTGACTTAGAATCAGATACATTTTATTAATGATTGGTGCAGAAATCCAGGGATTCCCAAAGGGCTCACTTACTTTTTTCTTGCGACTGTACTCTGCCTGTATTACAGTTTATGTGTGCTGATTCATTGTGCAGCGTCCGAGGAGCGGCCCTAGCCTATGGGACAGCGGGGATTAGATGTAGGCCTTGTCACGGTGGCGCTACCATTTTCCACCCGGAGGACATAACCCAGACTGTAACCCATTCAGTGCTGCAGCTATGCAATACACATTATATTTACTCATATGGAACACATTGACAAGACACATAAGCACAAGACTACATAGATCATCCATTTCATACATTAACTTCTGTGCACCACAATTGTATAACCTATGTGTAGAAGTGACGCAGCGCAGTTGTTCTGATGATAAAGAATATAATTCTATCTGCCTGCAGCTGCCACTAGAGGGAGCTGATTGCATATGGATAGTACTGAACTCAATGAGAGCTGTATAAATTGTATCCATGGAGCTCTCCCTAGAGGTGACTGCAGGCAGCTATTATAACAGTGTCAAGCAGGAGAAGCAGGTCAGTGCTGGGCATCATAGTATGCTGGCCTCTATAGCAGATACGCCACTGACTGAACAGACTGAGACTGGATTATACCTGTGATGACCCCCATGCTCCTGGTTGAGCTCCTGGGGAACAGGGAGGGGGTCTGGAGCCAGAACATCCTTCCCTTTCATTTTCAGGTTCTACAGTAAAATCATCTACTTTCCAAGTCCCTTACTTTCTGGACCCTTATTTACCAGGTCTCTTACCTGCTAACCCCTATTTACCAGGTCTCTTACCTGCTGACCCCTATTTATGAGGTCTCTTACCCGCTGACCCTTATTTACCCGGTCTCTTACCTGCTGACCCCTATTTACCAGGTTTCTTACCCGCTGACTCCTATTTACCAGGTCTCTTACCTGCTGATCCCTATTTACCAGGTCTCTTACCTGCTGACCCCTATTTACCAGGTCCTTTACCTGTTGACCCCTATTTACCAGGTCTTTTACCTACTGCTAACTCCTATTTACCAGGTCTCTTACCTGCTGATCCCTATTTACCAGGTCTCTTACCTGCTGATCCCTATTTACCAGGTCTCTTACCTGCTGATCCCTATTTACCAGGTCTCTTACCTGCTGACCCCTATTTACCAGGTCTCTTACCTGCTGAACCCTATTTACCAAGTCTTTTACTTGCTGACCTCTATTTACCAAGTCTTTTACCCGCTGACCCCTATTTACCAGGTCTCTTACCCAATGACCCCTATTTACCATGTCTCTTACCCGCTGACCACTATTTATCAAATCTCTTATCTACAGGAACCCCTCTTCTCTGGACTCTACAATTGTGTGGCCTGCCTCATGTTGCTGGTACTTGTAGTGCTGCGCGGGCCGTACCGCTTTGGTCAGAATGACCTGCACCACGCTTCGCCTTACTTCCTGTTTCTCATAAGTAGTCACTGGAAAGAGGAACACGGAGAAAGACGAACTGAGCATTATATCATGGGAAGGAGGGGGCGGCACGTGACGGGTCAAAGATTACCACTAGGAGGACTACAGCTCCCAGCATCATTAGTTGTGCAGTCTAAACTCTGCAACACAAATTGTCCATCTTGTGATTGTGCTCCAGTTTCCAGACTGTCATCCATGAATGTTGTATAAAGTCTTTCCACAAATCCCTGCTCTGAGGCACTTGCCTGTCCAAAGGACATCTATAACAGTCTTCATCCTGAGCCTCCTGGTTCATGAATAGAATGTGACTAATGCAGTATAGACTGACACACAGGTACAGCATTGTCTGCTTCTGTTCCAGTCCTCTTCATCCTCTTATCTCTCCACAGACTTTCCCGGTCTCCACCATGCTGTCGGAGTCTTTCCTGCGCACGGCGGTCTACAGGGAGCTGCTAAATGCCGACGAGCAGAAAGGAGAGAAGAAGGAGCTGCAGGAGAAAAAGAGGTCCTCCTGGAAGCGGCGCAGTGCGGGGGGCGTCTCATCCGACCGCAGGCAACTCGAGGTGCTCTACCACGGTGAACCTTCAGGAGCGCAGTCACAAGCGTTAAGTATCCCGAAGCGCGAGGCGCTGAGCGACGCCACTCTGGATCTGTACACCTCATGGTCAAACCTCTACGGCAGCATCTACAAGAACTACCCGGATCTGCACATTGGCGGCGACCACATACTCCACAAGGTGGACTCTGGATGCATCTTAGACGCCGACTGCGAGGACGGGCCGGTGCTGCTCTCAGCAGACATTGATAACAGCAGCAGCCCTCCTAAAGTGAGTCTGTGGGGCCTCCTGGATAAAGAGGGGCCCCCCAGTGTAGAGAGCCACACTCTACTCTCCGCCCCCGCCTCCAACTCCGTCCTGAACGGCTTCATCGAGAAGAAGATGCAGGAGCTTTATAAGCAGTGCTACGAGGAGACGCTGACGGCCAACGCCTCGCCGCAGACCCTCCTGTGGTCCACCGTCCTCATGCACAACATACACCAGATCAGCCTGCAGATATCGCAGGAGCACAACATGGACCACTCCAAGGCCACCGAGGCCGTCCTGCAGTGTCTGTGCTGCGCCACCAGCGGGGGGAGCTCCGAGTTCATCACCCCAATTCTACACATCTCCAGCCAAGACAGCAAGGCAAAAGTGGGGGCGCCATCAAGCAACTCCGCCCTTATCATGAGCGGCCGGGTGCACAGCAAAAAGTGACACTGCACCATATTACAGCTTATGTCTCATACTCTAATCACATCCAGAGCTGCAATCACACTCATGCTGTAACATCAGGTCTTATTTCAAACTCACACCCAGAGCTGCAATCACATTTCTGCTGTAACATCAGGTTTTATACTCCAGTCATATCCAGAGCTGCAATAACACTTCTGCTGTAACATCAGCCCTTATACTCCAGTCACATCCAGAGCTGCAATCACACTTAGGGCGCCCACCCACTGGCGTTTTTTTTCCCTGCGAAATTCGCAGCATTTTTTTCTCTGCAGGGGTCTATGGGACTTGTAATGTTAAAATCGCGATCGCGCAAAATCGCAATTTACCGCGAAATCGCGATTTTGCGCGATCGCGATTTTAACATTAAAAGTCCCATAGACCCCTGCAGAGAAAAAAATGCTGCGAATTTCGCAGGGGAAAAAAACGCCAGTGGGTGGGCGCCCTTAGGCTGTAACATCAGGTTTTATACTCCAGTCACATCCAGAGCTGTAATCACACTTCCGCGGTAACATTAGGTCTTATTCTCCACTCATATCCAGAGCTGCAGTAACACTTCTGCTGCTCAGCTTTCAGCTGTAAGACCTCCCCCCTCGGTGCTGCCTCCTGCTGGTTCGGTGTCTGTACAGAATAGCTTCTGCTGATGTGTGTTCTATGACTTTTAGTGTGCTGTGCAATAATCTGATGTCTCCCAGAATGCACTGCATTACAGTTAAAGAGGGGGGTACGATTTTACAGCAGAATTGTAACTGCAGCTTTGGATGTGATAGGATGATAAGACTTGATGTAACAGCATATATGTGACTGCAGCTCTGGATGTGACTGGAGGATTAGACACAGTCTAGCAGGCAGTCAGTGATCTGCTGACTACGCTGTCGTCTCTCGGTGAGATCGTCATCACGTCTATCATACATGTACAAGTCGCAGGAGGTTGGAGGATCTGATGTCGGTTCTGCCGCTCACATATCTGTCATCACGGATGGCGATGCTCGGTCACCATTGTGTTTATTATTCGTTTATCTAGATTTGCTGCAACTTCTGATGTTTTTGCACTTTTTTGTATGGCTGACTGTACGGGAGCGTTCACATGCCGTTGATTTCTACGTATTTTATGACAGATTTTGTGCAGCTCTGTAGATTTCACCCTTTCAATTTGAATTCAATTAAAGAGGTGAAATCTAATATGTGAACACACCCTAAGAGAAGCGCTCCTTGTTGCCCCAATAACCAATCACAACGCAGCTCTCATCTCACAGTGCTCTCACAGGATGCAAGCTGCGCTGTGATTGGTTGCTAGGACAGAGTCTCTTTCAGGCAGTGTCATAAATGTAGCCGTCTTATAATGTCTCCTGATTACTCCTCCTGTGTCTTTCATCGTTAATTCACTTATTAGATCCGGTCTGATATTAAATAGAATTATGTTCACGAACTATAAATGGGGCCAATAAACAGTTGATGTGCGATTATTAGAGATCCAGTCAATTCGAGGCAAAAACAGCGCAACCGACTCACAGCGCAATTACTGACATGTGTAAGGTGCAATTCACATCAGACAGAACACAGATACCAGTCCACATGATGTCCAATATATACGGACATAGATAGGGTGGCCACCTTTGTCACCAAAAAATACTGGCAATAGTAAAAGGGGTGTGGTTTGTGGGTGTGGCTAGGGACATGGCGTATCACAGCGTATGTTTTTACCTCCATTATACCAGTGGCCTCAACAGTAATAGTGCCCCATTTAGTGCCCCCTCTAGTGGTTCCAATAGTAATAGTGCCCCATTTAGTGCCCCCTCTAGTGGTTCCAATAGTAATAGTGCCCCCTCTAGTGGTTTCAATAGTAATAGTGCCCTCTCTAGTGTCTGAAGTGATACAGTGATAGTAGTAACCTCAATAATAATAATGCCCTTCCAGTGGCCTTAGTTGTATTAGTGTCTCCTTAGTGAATCCAGTAATAATAGTGCCCCTCTCAATGGCCCCAATAGTAATAGTGCCTCCTCTGATGGCCCTAGTGATAATAATGCCCCCTTTAGTGTCCCAGGTTGTAATAGTGCCCCCTCTAGTGGTTCCAATAGTAATAGTTCCCTCTCTAGTGTCTGAAGTGATACAGTGATAGTAGTGACCTCAATAATAACAATCAAATTTGGTGCAATTTTAGGGGTAAACTAAATCAACTAATAGTTGGTATAAGGCTACAGTAGCTACCCTTTTGCCATACACAGCAAGTCACACCGCAGGCGGGGAAGGGTACCTTTTTGCCATACACAGCTAGTCGCACCGCAGGTGAGGAGTTTATGGCTTGCGTTACACAGCCGGTCGCACCGCAGATGGGAGGCATTTTTTTGTCATACATAGCCAGTCGCACCGCAGGCAGGAGGACCCATTTTTGCCATACACAGCCAGTCGCACCGCCAGTCGCGGGGGTACCTTTTTGCCATACACGCCCAGTCGTGTCACAGGTAGGGGGAGGGTAACATTTTGCCATACACATCCAGTCGCACTGCAGGGAGGAGGATACATTTTTGCCAGACATGGCCAGACGCAGCGCCGGCCGCACCTTTTTGCCATACACGGCCAGTCACACTGCAGGCGGGGGTACCATTTAGCCACACATGGCCAGTTGCACCGCAGGCAGGGGGGGTTGTACCATTGTGCCATACCTGGCCAGTCACACCGCAGGTGGTGGGGTACCATTTTTCCACAGCTATTTTGCAGGGATAAAACATTGGGCAAAAATTGCGACCACTCGAACTATTGGATTCCAATGTATTCATTCAGATGGCCGATTATCAGCCACGTCAAAACATTACGGTCGGCAAAGATAGGACACTGCAGCCAAATATATCGGACGATGTTTTGGTCTTGCCTTATCTTTCAGCCTATATGACTCTGCTCCTGGACACATACACTCTAGGACACGGGATGACACCGGGCCTACAGTCTAGGTTATCTGTATGACTCCACTCCTGGACACACACACTCTGGGACACAGGATGACACCGGGCCTACAGTCTGAGTTATCTGTATGACTCCTCTCCTAGACACACACACTCTGGGACACAGGATGACACCGGGCATACAGTCCTAGCTATTTGTATGACTCCGCTCCTGTGCATACACACTCCCGGACACAGGATGACATCGGGCCTACAGTCCTAGTTATCTGTATGACTCTGCTCCTGGACACACACATTCCAGGACACAGGATGACAACGGGTCTACAGTCTAGTTATCTGTATGGCTCCGCTCCTACACACACACTCCAGGACACAGGATGACAACGGGCCTATAGTCTAGGTTATCTGAATGACTCCGCTCCTGGACACACATACTCTAGGACACAGGATGATACCGGGCCTACAGTCTAGTTATCTGTATGACTCCGCTCCTGGACACAAACATGCTGGGACACAGGATGACACCAGGCACATAGTCTAGGTTATCTGTATGACTCCACTCCTGGACACAGGATGACACCGGGCCTACAGTCCTAGTTATCTGTATGACTCTGCTCCTGGACACACACATTCCAGGACACAGGATGACAACGGGTCTACAGTCTAGTTATCTGTATGACTCCGCTCCTGGACACACACACTCCGGGACACAGGATGACAACGGGTCTACAGTCTAGTTATCTGTATGACTCCGCTCCTGGACACACACACTCCTGGACACAGGATGACACCGGGCCTACAGTCCTAGTTATCTGTATGACTCCGCTCCTGGACACACACACTCCGGGACACAGGATGACAACGGGTCTACAGTCTAGTTATCTGTATGGCTCCGCTCCTACACACACACTCCAGGACACAGGATGACAACGGGCCTATAGTCTAGGTTATCTGTATGACTCTGTTTCTGGACACACACACTCTGGGACACAGGATGACACCAGGCCTACAGTCCTAGATATCCACTCGTAGACAGGGGGCTGCGCTTTCTATAGCAGCGCTATGGAAAGCGTGCACTGCTTTACTCGTGTCTGGATTATCGCCGCGAATAACACAATGCAAGATTGTCCATGGACAGGAGCCCTTAGCCCTAGTAGTAATAGTGACCCCCACAGGAGCTCCAGTAGTAAAAGTGTACCGTATATTAGCCCCAGTAGAAATAGTGACCCCTCACAGTGGCCCCAGTAGTAATACTGTCCCCTATATTAGCTCCAGTAGTAATAGCGCCCCCCTGAGACTGATATACTTACCTCCTTCTGGTCTTGAAAGCACCGCTGCTGCTTTGCATGCTGCTTCTGCAGGCGGAAGTGTGTGCGCCTGGACTTCTTCTCCCTTCTCCTCTTCTCCAGTGGAACCAAGGAGAAGAGGTCAGGGAAGGAAGATCCTGGGTGCACACACCGCTGTCAGTTTGTGCACCTATAGATTACCAGTCGGGAAGCAGATGCCCCAAAAGCGGGACAAAAGGCTGTACTGCTTAGTGACCCTGGGGACAGTGGGATATAATGTGCCAAAGCGGGACTGTCCCACCTAAATCAGTATGTCTGGCCATCTTAGACTTCTATAAACCTCTAAGCATCCCTCTTCAGCAGCCAACAAGCAGCCATGGCAGCTGAAAGGCTGCAGCACGCAGGCGAGCACATCTGCTCCTTCATGTCCATGATCAGCGGGGGTCGCAGCACTCGCTCTGACATGTCAAAATTTTTAAAAATGGCAGTTACATTTTAAATCTATTTCAGTGTTCAGTAGCTGCAGATCACAACCTCTATCTTTACAGAGGAGCAATAACCACAGAGACACCCCACACCAATAAAACAGGGCCGCACAGAAAACGCACCACGCACTGAATAAACAAGAGCAAGAAAATATAAAAGCAGTTATGCATGGAGAGCGAATAGGCACGCCGCAGAAATAATACGGAAGTTTATTAACCCCTTTTTTTGTCATTTTAGTTTTTTCCTCCCCACTTTTAAGAAATCATAACTGGTTTATTTATCCATTGATCGCTATCTGAGGGTCGTTTTTTGAGGGACAAGTTGTTTTTTTTCAATGGTGCTATGTAATGCACCTTATAATGTACTGAAAAACTTTTTAAGAATTCTAAGTGGAGTAAAATGGTGAAAAAAGTGTTACTCCATCCGTGACGTATCCTGGAATGGCCCAGCGGTCACACCGGCGGTCCGCTGACACTTCACCTTCATGATCGGGGACAGAACAGCTGAGCGAGGGTTTCCATCACTCCTTATTGAGGTTAAGGGGGCTTGCAATACAGATGTGGTGAAAGTGTCAGCGGACCCCGTTCTGATAATTCTGGGGGTCCCGATATCAGACTCCCACCAATCACACATTGATGCTATCTCTCTAGACTCACTGTACCCTCTATTGTATACTGGGGGTGACATGAAATGTATTTAGGGTTGATGGTGACATCTCAATATGTCTGCTATAAGCGGTAAGAAAACGCGTGGGGGGGGGGTCAGCGGTACGCAAAACGCATAAAATACATTTATATCTATGGAAAAACCTGGAAAAAAATTCTCACTGACTTCTATAAGGGGAAACGTAGATGATAAAGACCAAAACACACAAAATTATTGCTAACAGCAATAAGAAAAATTCATACAACTTTTCCTTAACCCCTTCCCTCCCCATAACGTAACGACTCGTACAAAAAATTGAACACACTTTTTATCCTACACAATAAATGCTGCAAAAAAAAAAAGATTAATAATGCAGCCCAAGTGCTTTATTTGTTTATTTTGGCTCCCCAAAAAATGCCATAAAAGCGATCCGAAACCGGACAGCGGAAAGGGCTTGAGGCCGGAGGCCAAAACCGGAGAGTGGAAGGGCCCGAGGCCAAAACCAGTGGGCGGGAAGGGTCGAGGCTGAAACCAGAGAGCGGAAAGGGCTTAAGGCCCAAGGCCGAAAGCAGAGAGAGGAGAGGCTTGTGGCTGAAACCGATGGGCGGGAAGGGTTGGGGCTGAAACCAGAGAGAGGAAAGGTCTGGACAGCAGAAAGGGCTTGTGGCCAGAGGCCAAAACCGGAAAGAGGAAGGGTCCAAGGCCAGACTGGTGGGCGGAGAGGGCCGAAGCAGAAACCGGAGAGCGGAAAGGGCCCCAGGCCGAAACCGGACAGCGGAAAGGGCTTCAGGCTGGAGGCCAAAACCGGAGAGAGGAAGGGTCAAGGCTGAAACAGGAGAGCGGAAAGGGCCCAAGGCTGAAATCAAACAGCAAAAAAGGCTTGAGGCCTGAGACCAAAAATGGAGGGAGGAAGGGGATGAAAACAGAGGGCAGGAAGGGTCTATCGCCAGAGCTCGGGATGTGAAGGGCCGAGGATCTTAGATTGTAAGCTCTTCGGAGCAGACTATATATGTGTCTTTACAGTATCAGCTCTTCTCAGCCTATAATTACATACGTATATACAGCAATATGCAGCAGGACAGATTGGATCCAGGGTGACAGCCGATCGCCACATCTGGGGTCAGAAAGGAATTTTTTGTCCCCCTGAGGTCGAACTCTCCGAGGGGGTTTTCGCCTTCCTCTGGATCTTTGCGGCCAGTGGCTCTCATCTCAGGACAATGGTGGAGTGGCCAGAAGGACCGCAGCACGTTCTGTGGTCTCCACCAGTCCTGACCTGAGGGTCACTGTGCTCCTTGTGTCATTAATTAAAGGGCTGGTAATATTTCATTACAATGTTGCTTATTGCTCTTCTAATAAAGAATTCTATCATCTACATGGCGGTGTTTGTCTTTTGTCTGGATTTCTCCTTACACGGCAGCTATGATTAGAGCGATCGCTGCCGCCCAATATTCCAAAAGTATCTAATAACGTGTATCATCCCTCAAAGACATAGAGGCATCTGCTGCGGGGCAGGAACTATAGGGGGTTCTATATGGAAAGCTGAACACATAGCTCCACCTAAAGAGACGTCATACTGTCTTCTCCTGTCCCCAGTTACAAGTGTTATGGGGTTCAGTCTCTGATGGGGGCGCTAACATTGTCCGTGTCCTCACATCTACACAACAGACTACCTGAAAGAGACCGAAGACTGTGACAAGAAGAGCAACTGAGTACAGAAGACACAGCAGAGGGTCTCATATAAAAATAGGAAATGGACTAGAGGGGTGTCGTTCACAGGGGGGAACAAGAAGCCATGCGACTCCCGATCCATACAAATGCCACACCCGGGTGACATATAATTATGTCCTCTTGGGTGAAGGGGTTAAACGCCTGACAGTCATCCCGTTTAAAAGTACCCTTAAAGGGATTGTCCAGAACTACAGTAACGTGACTGCTTTCCTCTAGAAATAGTGCCACCCCTGACCACAGCTTATATGTGGTATTGCAGCTCAGCACGACTTACTGCGATGGATTGGAGCTGCAATACCAGACACAACCTGTAGATAGGGTGGTACAATTGGAAGAAGAAAGCAGCTTTTTAAAAACTGTACAACCGCCTTTAACCCCTTAAGAACATGACCTATTTTGGGCATAAGGACTCAATGATTTTTGGCGGATTTTCATCTCCACTTTTCAAAAGCTATAACTTTTTTATTTTTCCGTCCACATGGCTGTATACGAGCTTGTTTTTTACGTGGTGAACTGTAGTTTTTATTGGTGCAATTTTTGGGTACATAGACTATATTGTAAAATTTTTATTAATTTTTTTATGAGAGCAGGGAGAGAAAACACATCAATTCTGCCATAGTTTTTTGGTTGTTTTTTTACAGCGTTAGTCATGCAGCATAAATGACACAATACATTTTTTTCTGTGGGTCGGTACGATTACAACGATATGCTTTTTGCCGTGCAGGATAAAAAGTGTGTTCAATATATTGAATGCACTGTTGCAGATATGATGATACCAAATATGTGGGATTTTAATGAAATAAAATAAAACTTTATGCTAATATGGGAAAAAGCACAAAATGTTTTTTTTTTTTACATTTTTATTACATTCTTTTTATATTCTTTTAACACTTTTTATGTCCCTGTGGGGGACTTGCACCATAGCACCTATGATCGCTATGAAAAGGCATTGCAGGACTTCTGTCCTGCAATGCCTTATCGCTTGTTACAGCGATCATAGGCACTGGCAATGCAGGATGCCTGTATCTGGCATCTTGTTGCCATGGTAACACATCGGGCTCTTTGCAATTTCATCGCGAGAGTTTGATGATGTTACAGAAGGAGCGTGCTCCCTCTGTGAACCCCTTACATGCCGCGATCTACATAGATCGCGGAAGGGAAGGGGTTAACAGCGGAGGCCGCTGCACCCCCCCGCTGTTGCAGCGGGAAGCCGGCTATCGGTGACAGACGGATCCTGCTGCCGGATAGCACGAGATCTCTTCTAATCTTACGCTATCCCCAGGACGTAAATATACGTCCTGTTGCGTTAAGTACCCCTCTGCCAGAACGTACATTTATTTCCTGTGACGGGAAGGGGTTAAAGTCAATGCTGTATATATACAACTGTATACAGCACATCGTTAGCATAGCAAAACAAACTACAGCCCAAGTCATAGACCCTCATAGCCACAAGAATGGCCCCCCTGAGATTATAAAGGGGATCATAGAGCATTGTTGTGTTTTGCAGTACACAGCCCTTCCTGCACTCATTATGTGATGCTCAGGGAAATTAACACTGAGATTTGTGTATGGCCTAGTCCTTGTCACAGTGTATCCGAGTGGTAACACGTAGGGGAATGATTGTAGAAATATATATATATATATATATATATATATATATAAAATGTCTTGACGCCACCGTTCCCACACCGTTATTCTGTAGGGCGGAGTAATAAACACTGTGTATCGTATCTCGGGGCCTCAGGAACGGTTGAGACCCGGAAAACTTTACTTAGATCAACTTGAAATTACAGGCAGTTACAGGTATTATTCACAGCAGTAGCTACAGGCAGAAGCTCAGAGGTTGGAAGGAAAAACACACAGGAACAATATGGCCCTATAGTCCATGTTATCCATATGTCACCGGTCCTGGACATTAAGTATACTCCGGAGGAGGTAAATGGTAGGGGTCTCTCCACCTACACTCTGATAGGCAATTACTGAAGAAAAAGGCTTAGTCTAGATGTACCCCGCATATTCTCCACATAGGTGTCACAAATACGTACCTCTATGTGGTGATCCTAATGGCGGACGGCCACACAGGAAAAATTATTGCCTGTAGTGTGAACAGGTACCTGTTTTAGTGACTGGGATTTGTTGTGCTCTCTCTCTCTGGAAAAGGACTCACCCCTACATCATCCATACTCCAGACACTACAGGAAGTCGCTCCTCTTCCTCCATCTTCACCAACATGGAAGCTAAAGGTGCTTCAATGCGGCTTTGTGCTAGCACTCTCTCCTCCTGAAGATGGAACCGAAGATGGATCTCTTCCCGTTCTCAGACACTCACATTTATCACTTACTTGTACCACATGACACAGTAGATTAGATACATTCAGTAGCAGAGCTGACAGGCAATGATTTTATGGGAGTTAACCCTTCAGACACCGCAGCTGTGCAACATATATACAGAAAATTGACATGACAGTTTTGAACAGTGCATCAACATCAGGCAATACATGTATGACAATTATGGAGCGGTCCAGAATGTTATTCTGGGACACTACAATTACACATCCTTCCGCGGCTATCCCTGGTTCGGCACAACAATGCATCACTAGGTTCCTTATGCCTTGAAGGTGACAAGCGGCTTAAAGGGGTTGTCCCGCGCCGAAACGTTTTTGTTTTTTTTTCAACCCCCCCCCCCCGTTCGGCGCGAGACAACCTCGATGCAGGGACCTAAAGAAAAATCCGCACAGCGCTTACCTGAATCCCCGCACTCCGGTGACTTCTTACTTACCGGCTGAAGATGGCCGCCGGGATCTTCTCCCTCGGTGGACCGCAGGGCTTCTGTGCGGTCCATTGCCGATTCCAGCCTCCTGATTGGCTGGAATCGGCACGTGACGGGGCGGAGCTACACGGAGCCGGCATCCTGCACGAGCGGCCCCATTGAGAAAAGAAGAAGACCCGGACTGCGCAAGCGCGTCTAATTTGGCCATTAGACGCCGAAAATTAGGCGGGCTCCATGGAAACGAGGACGCTAGCAACGGAGCAGGTAAGTGAAAAACTTCTTATAACTTCTGTATGGCTCATAATTAATGCACAATGTACATTACAAAGTGCATTAATATGGCCATACAGAAGTGTATAGACCCACTTGCTGCCGCGGGACAACCCCTTTAAGGATGGCATCAATAGTCATGAGATGGCCGATGTGTACAGAATGGGGATCACATGCTTTTATATCAAACACTGGAACATTATGTGGATAAGGGATACCAGATGGAACCGCGGGTGAGGGATACGGTTGCAGCGTCCCGTAGGGTGACCCCGGACACAGGGCGTATGTTGAGGAGCTGGGAGGGCAAGATGGATACTGGTCATGGTGGTGCTTACGACGCTGCCACCCGGAGAGATGCATGTAGCCTTGGCCAGGGCAGCGCTGGACCTCTTTCGGGCACCTCTTGGGGAGGGATGCCCAATAACTTTGCGAACAGGTATAGGGGTTGCTACGGGTGATGCTATGGAGAGCTTTCACTGTGTTCCCCGCGGCAATAATCCAGCTGCGGGGAACGCAATTCAAACTGACAGGCCCGTACACACAGACACTTGCTGTAAAGCACACACAGAATATACTTAACATCCCTTGTCAGCAGCAGACTCCTCTTCAGCAGCTGATGACGTCACCCTCAGGCTCAGTGTCGGGACCTCTCCCGCAGCAATGTCACTCTCTGGCCCTGGCCACTCTGGGACCCGCTCATCTTCTTCTGCCCGCTGGACAGATCCTCCAGAGGCTCCCTTGGCCTCCTGGCGGCGGCTCCTGTGCCGTGCCGATGTCCCCTTCCGCCCTGCTCCCAGCTCGCTGCTCGGGCCTGATGTCACTTCTGGAACTCCACACACACTGATTATCACAGCCGCATAACGGAAGAAAAACACGTTCTTTCTGTTTAAGCCCTAAAAACCACAGCAAAATCCATGTGTGATCCGCACTTGGAAGTAGTGATGTCAATGGGCAAAATCCCCATGTGGCATTCCGACACTGAAAATCATGTTTTCGCACCGAGGAATAACATGCTGCTTCTTGACACCAAGACCAATCACATTTCCACAAGTGGAATTTGCCCCTTGACAAGGCTGAATCCACACATGCATCTGTTGCAAAAAACAGGGCTGAAAGACGCAGATTTTAACCCCTGTAATAAATACTCAAACCCTGGGGGTCCCAGTAGTTGGACCCTCAGCAATCATCCATTTGTCATGTATCCTATGGGTAGGTGATAAATGATTTGGGTGAGATAACCCTTTTAAGTGACCAAGTGATGTAGCACTAACAGCCAGGGGGTGTTAAAGGAGATGTCTCGAGGAAGCAGTGAATTTTTTTTTTTGCCCAGTCCCCCTAATTAAGCAAACATTACTAAGCCCCCCTGTAAATGACTTTTCTAGCTGGTTTCTACTTACAGTTCCAGCGTTTCAGCAACTTATAAAAATTTTCCCAAGATGGCCGCCGGCTCTTTTCCCTTCGCTTGCTGTAGCCCGACGTGCGCGCTCCCGAGACGCTACCAGCTGTGTCTCCCTGACAACCAGACGCCACGCAGCCGCCGACCGGACCCCTGGATTCAACGCGGCCGACCAGTCACCCACCGCCAGGCAGCAGGTAACCGGCGCAGCCCCCCCGGCACAGCGGCAGTTCCCCCGGCCCAGCGACAGTTCCCCCGGCCCAGCGACAGTTCCCCCAGCCCAGCGACGGCCCCCCCCGGCCCATCGACAGTTCCCCCGGCCCAGCGACAGTTCCCCCGGCCCAGCGACAGTTCCCCCGGCCCAGCGACAGCCCCCCCCTGGCCCAGCGACAGCCCCCCCCCCCGGCACATCACTTACCTGGGCGGCTTCTCGGCTGGGCTTCTCGGCTGGGTGGCTGGGCTGGGCTGGGCTGGGCGGCTGGGCGGCTCTGCACCTTCCTCTAACAGAGGATGGTACAGAATGGCCGCTCCAGCGCGCTCCCGAGCAGTGACAGCTCGTCTGCGCATGCGCAGAAGAGCTGTAGCGGCGAGCACACTGAAGCGGCTCGTGCTGAAAGGAGAAGACCGGACTGCGCAAGCGCGTCTAAAAAAGCAAGCTGCCAGCGAATTTAGACGGAACCATGGAGACGAGGACGCCAGCAACGGAGCAGGTAAGTGAATAACTTCTGTATGGCTCATAATTAATGCACGATGTATATTACAAAGTGCATTAATATGGCCATACAGAAGTGTATACCCCCACTTGATTTCGCGAGACAACCCCTTTAAGGTATAAAAAGATCAGAGTTACAAGCCCAAAGTTACATGCTTACCCCATTACCAATATATATATACTGTGTGTGTGTGTTTGGATGTACAGTAATTTGGCAGTTATTCCTTCATCTAGGTGCTGTTTGCTTCCCGTTATTTCTATATCATGAATTGGATTAAATAGATATTTTTGTATACAATTAGTAGCTGTTGATTCTTTATTATTCAGTTTATCAGCCTTTGGGTGATTTCACACAGGTGATAAAATTGCGCGATTTTGACACAATGCAAGAGTGAGTAAAAACACAGAATTATGAAACCAATCATTTTCAATGGTTTTCTTTACATTTGCGATGTTTTCACTCATGCAATGTTGTGAGAAAAAAAATCGCGGCATATGCTATCTTTATGCGTTTTGCAGTTTTTTATCTCCCATGTTTCCCTATGAAGCCTCCTTTTCATTGCATCACAAAGCACGAACTTTCGATTATCGTGCGATGCAATGCGTTTTTAACATCAGAAAGTCCTATTGACTTTCGCACTAAAAAAACACGGGAGAAAATCGCAAGTGGCAGCAATATTTTTGTGAGAAAAAACAGCACTGAAGCTCAAAAATTGCAGGAAAAACGTTGCGATTTTCCTGCGATTTTCTTATGGCGATATGGCGATCGCCAATGTAAAACTAGCCTAATATACCACACTACTAGGTATACTACTAGAATTATGTGTACATAAAAAATGTACTTATATTATAGACACTTTGTACTTTACTAATGTGATGAATTATTTATGTGACATTACTTACTGTTAATTAAAGGGATCATTTAAGTTAAAACTTTCATGTGAAAAGCGGTCCCAAGTGTCAAAAATCTAATAAACAGTTTTCACTTCTCTCCACTAACTGTCAAGTCCCCACTGGCAGTTCGGGGTCTCCTCGCTGACATAATATGTACAGACTGAGCTCTGTCATTGGCTGCAGCAGCGGCTTTACAGGACATCACTGCAGCCTGTAAATGTTGTGTGAGTGAGGAGACTCGGAGCCACCGGCGGGGGACTTGCAAGGAGTGGGGAGACATGAGTATGAGCTCTTTACTATGTTTTTTCACATTTTTTTGTATAAAAGTTTTACCTTGTACAACCCCTTTAAGCGATTTACTAAAACTTCTTTAAATATTTCGTATCACCGCTGATTCATTATTTGCTAAAAGTGCCTGTAAGAGGAAAGAAACATAACTTTTTGGGTGAATAAATCACCATTGCATCGGATCTATTTGGGAGAGCTGCATATTTTTCAAAGATTATATATGAAGATGGGATGGAGTTTGTGCCTCCGCTGCCTATGCAGTGTCCGATGAGCGGGTTCACAGCCGAGGAGATGGTGGGGTAGTTCAGGATGATTATGTGACGGTGGCTCTACCATCATCTCCCCTGGGGTATCTCGGGACCCGTCCAAGTTACTGCTGGGGAAGGTCATAGGGAAAGTGTAACCGAAGGTTACATGACATCTTCTTGTCACTTGTGACGCCATTGTTCCGTCATCTGCGGTGAATCCTGGAGTTGCAATAAAGCAGTCCACACACAGGGATAACTTTCTGGGCAAACCAGGAATGGTCGGTAATGTCCGTTTAATGTAACTTGTTAATAACATCCACGGTTCAACAGTAGATTGGCACAGATAGAACAGGAGAAGGTATCACACCAAGGATGACTCTCTGGGCAATCCGGACAATCCACAGTCCTAGTTATCTGTAAGATCCCGCTCCTGGCCACTCTCTTTTTCTCAATTACTCTCTACCTGTCCACACTTACGCTTCCTGAGCCTTCATTTGCCCAGCAAAGATACCTTTCTCACTCCATGCTTAGCACTGGCATATCCCGGGTAGAATAGTCCTAGGCCAAGCAGTAGGGAATTGCTTGGCTTCTTCGATTCTCTCCCACACAGACCAATCTGTGTCTGTGTGGCTCATTTGCAGACTTAGGGCTCAGTCAGACGGGCGTTTTTTCGCGCGATTTGCGGATTGCATGACGGATGCGCATCCGCAAATCGCGTGACCGGTGCGCGCAAGTCGCCCGCAAATCGCCCGAAAATCTGCTCCTAGCTGCGTTTCATTAGAAACGGGCCGGAGCTGTCCAGCGCAGTGCATTCAATGGAGACGGCAATACAGCCGTCTCCATTGAAAGCAATGCGCTGCGGGCGAGCCCGGGATGAATTGTCGGTAAGGGCTTAAATATATAAGCCCTTACCTGCAATTCATCCTAAAATGTGTTAAAATAAAAAAAAATTGTATACTCACCTTCTGCCGGCAGCCGAAGCTCCGCGCGGCCGTCCTGCAGTGGGTGTGAAGGGGGTGTGAGTCAGACCTGCCCCCTGATTGGCTCAGCGCTGAGCCAATCAGAGGCATGCCTCACTCACACCCATTCATGAATTCATGAATGGATGTGAGTCAGACCTGCCCCTGATTGGCTCAGCGCTGAGAGGCAGCAGTCACTCACCCATTCATGAATTCATGAATGGGTGTGTGAGTGTTTTCAGCCTCTGATTGGTCAAGGCTGTGACCAATCAGAGGCAGATCATTCAGCAGGCGGGGATTTTAAAGCCCCGCCGGCTGAATAGTGCCGAGAAGCAGTTCAGGAGAACTGACAGCGGCCGCGGCTGGACTCCGGCTGCAGCGGAAAGGTGAGTATACAATTTTTTTTTTATTTTAACACATTTTAGGATGAATTGCAGGGAAGGGCTTATATATTTAACCCCTTCCCGACAATTCACCCCGCGCACGCCGGCAGCCCATTGCTTTCAATGGAGCGGCTGTATTGCCGCTCCATTGAATTCAATGGGCAAAGATCGTTCTTCTCTGCCACAGCTGTTACAGCTGTGGAAGAGAAGAATGATTTGTCTTCTATATGTTCTCAATGGGGTCGGCGCTGCTGCCGCCGGCCCCATTGAGCGCATATACAGAAGAGAACAGGAATCGCAGATCGCAGATAGGTGCGATCTCCGATTTTTTGTTCTATAATTTATCGGACGAGCGCATAAAAAGCGCTCATGTGTCCGATACCATTGCAAAGCAATGGTTTTAAAAAATCGCCGGACGCATGCGCATGCGCAAATCGCGGCTAAAAACGCCCGTCTGACTAAGCCCTTAGGCTGTTCTCTTCTGCTAATTTGTCAGAAAGCTTTGCAGAAGAGCATTCACTTCACTTTTGCAAAAAGGACCTTGCACTACACCTTGCAAACACATATATATTTTTGGCATACATGGCCAGTCGCACTGCAGGTAGGGGGATACCATTTTGCCATACATGGCCAGTCGAACCACAGGCCAGAGAGTAGTTTTTGCCATACACGGCCAGTCGCACCCCGCAGGTGGGTGGGGTACGTGTTTGTCATACACAGCAAGTCGCACCATAACCAACTTGCTTATAGTTGAGAGGTTTCTGGTTACATTGGCTGGCGGTCACTTGGTTTGTATTTCTGCTAAAATCCAAGCAACTCTGACAAGTGAGCGATTTCTCATTCAGTGTCTTGTTGGTGGCCTCATGTCCAAATTTACCTTTATCGTCCAAATTCACTGTTTACAGACATTATTCGGGTAATAATTACCCCGCGTAAAGGTACCTTTAGTAAATGAGCCCCATTATCGCTAACGCGCCACATCCAGCCTTCACAGACCCTGTAACCCTAACTAGATGCAAATACTACCTGCCTTCACTGGACCTTGTAATACCCAGCAGGCCATGTATACATATATTGGCCACCATAGTGTGTGGAGGACTTAAAGGGTTATTCCCATCCTACTTGAATGTTCGAAACCACAAAACAATGCACTCGCCTTTAAGGTGTTTATTTTCAGAATGCTCCATTCTCCAGATATTGCAGCTATTGATTCCTCTGGTGGTCTACCACTTGCTGCCATGGTAACAGACAAGAAATAGCAGAGGAGGCCAACGCTTCATTCACCTAAATCAGATGGTCAGGATCTCAGGAGCGCATGCACTAGCATTCGGTCCGGCAACGAGCTACCGCTGTTGCTCTGCTATTTCTTTCCATAGAAGAGGTGGTCTGTTTCCCTGGCAACAAGTAGTAAACAACCAGAGGAATCAATAGCTACAATATCTGGAGAACGGAGCATTCTGGAAATAAACATCTCATGGGCGAGCGCATTGTTTTGTGATTTCAAACACAATCAAGTAGGAGTAACAAGATGGGAGTACCGCTAACAAATCATCAGAATAATTAACCAAAGACTAAACAAGGGAGTCACAAAATGTCCAATAAAGTGTAGAAACGTCCGGAAGGAGTGTCCGGTCCTGGTACATTACAGCATCCTACTGCGCCGTGCACTGGATGATGAAGATGTTGGCTCTGTTATTTCTTGCTCTGCAGCAAACACAGTGGATCTGTCAGCACTCATCAGTGCCGCTCACACCCCATATGTCACATTGCCACCCGGCCAGACAGTGTTATCATAGCGAAAGATCACTGCGAACATTTCTATGTCTATTCTGCAAAATTCCAGAACATTTAATAAAAACCTCTATTGAGTTAGAAGAAAAAAATGCAGAAATAATCCACTGACTGACGACTGCTGAAGCCAAACCCTGGATAGAAGTCCGGTACACCAACACAAACGCCAGAAGAACTCCAGAAATAACGGCTAAAAGACTGTAAAATAATAAATGTTACTAAGTTCTATGATGAAGAAATGTAAATGACTTTCAAGATCAATTTTTTTTTCACCATTGGCTGCTTTCAGCATATTACAGGCGCGTTTCTGCGTCCAAAATAAAGACACGTGTCACGGCCCGACCACGGATTTTACTGACCCAAACGCAGAGCCTCGTATTTCCTCATGATGCTCCGAGTCAGTAAACCACACGGTCAGGCCAGAAGTACACCCGTAATATACTGGTCTGAAAACAGCTCCATGTATCCATACTAATATTATAACTCCGTCTGTCCGTCTGTTTGTTACCTTTTCACGGCTAAAATGCCGGAGCGATTTTGATGAAATTTGGCAGGGAGATAGCTGCATCTTGCGGAAGAACATGGGCTACGTTTTTTACCGAGTTCTATGGAGAGTGCGACAGGACAGATTTATTTGGTGATGCGCAGGTGCACCTCCGCTCCCCAGCCACGCCGTGCGGAGGGAAAGAGGGCTCACATCATAAGCTGTGCCTACTCAAACAGGCAGACACGGAAGGGCTGACGTTGTTGCTGCACGTATGCGATTATCAAGCTGGCAGGGATCCTCGTTGTTGCCCAGGATTAAAATTTGAACGAAAGACAAATTAACATGGATTGAGATTTTAAAGAAAATCTGTTTTGCCCCTAGCAACCAATCACAGCGCTGCTTTTATTTTACCTCAGCTGTATAACAAATGAATGCTGGGCTGTATGACAAAAAAAACAGGTATTGGAAGGTTTATTCTCAACTGCAACCTAATAGCTCACACCCACTGGCGATCCGACTTACCTGCGACGCGAGAGTGAATGAAAGCGCATGATAATAAAAGCAATGATTTTCAATGGTTTCATTTTCATGTGCGATGTTTTCACTGTAATCTCGCATCGCAAAGAAGAATGTGTGATATCGCCCATTGTTTTTAATTCATTGAATTCAATGAATGGCTGAGCACTGCCTCTGATTGGTCACAGCGCTCAGCCAATCAGAGGCAGCGCTTTCTGGAGGCGGGGATTTTTCAATCCCTGGCCACCAGAAGACAGAAGAAGATTGCCGGAAAGAAGAGCCGGACGGCACTTCTAGGTATGTTAATTTTTTTTTTAAACTTTTTTTTTACAGCTAGGCATGTTTTTTTAGGGAAGGACTTATAAGTCCTTCCCCAAAAATCATCACCACGGTGGTAGCCTTCATTCCATTGCTTTCAATTGGGCTGCAGCAGCGTCGTCCCCATTGAATGCAATGGAATAGCATTGTGGACCTCTGCCACAGCTGTTACAGTTGTGACAGGGCATTCCTTCAGGGAATCCCCTGCCATAGCTGTCACGGATGTGTCAGGGGAGCGCAATGTACTCCCTATGTTTTCAATGGGGCTAGCGCTGCTGTCGACGGCCCCATTGAAAACAATGGGCGATATCGCACATTCTTCTTTGCGATGTGAGGCTTAAAGGGGTTGTCCCGCGAAAGCAAGTGGGGGTATACACTTCTGTATGGCCATATTAATGCACTTTGTAATGTACATTGTGCATTAATTATGAGCCATACAGAAGTTATTCACTTACCTGTTCCGTTGCTGGCGTCCCCGTCTCCATGGTGCCGTCTAATCTTCAGTGTCTAATCGCCCGATTAGACGCGCTTGCGCAGTCCTGTCTTCTGTCTTCTGAATGGGGCCGTTCGTGCCAGAGAGCGGCTCCTCGTAGCTCCGCCCCGTCACGTGTGCCGATTCCAGCCAATCAGGAGGCTGGAATCGGCAATGGACCGCACAGAAGACCTGCGGTCCACCGAGGGTGAAGATCCCAGCGGCCATCTTCACAAGGTAAGTAAGAAGTCACCGGAGCGCAGGGATTCGGGTAAGTACTACCCGTTTTTTTTTTTTTATCCCTGCATCGGGTTTGTCTCGCGCCGAACGGGGGGGCTATTGAAAAAAAAACAAAAAACGTTTCGGCGCGGGACAACCCCTTTAAGTGAAAACATCACGAATGAGAATGAAACCATTGAAAATCATTGGTTTCATTATTATGCGTTTTCACTCACTCTTGCATCACAGGCAAGTCGTATCGCCAGTGGGTGTGAGCCCTAATATGGGGAATAAAGAATGGTTCTGTCAAAGGGTAAATTTGGCCCCAACTAATGAAACTAGACGACAGATGGATGAGAAAATTATTTCACAAGTCGAAGGAGAAATTGTAGCGTATCTGTGGGTGGATAACGTTCTGGACACTGAACACCTTGTACCCTGTAGAGTTCCTTCACTCTTTGGAATAGTCAGGATCACCTTCCCATAAGCTGAGGCTAATAGTTGATGTTCCGGTCCTATAAATGCATAATCTTGATGCGCAAAAACTATGCAACAGTACACGATTACAAATTACACACCTGGGGTGAAAGAGACATTATTATGACTGGAATAGCAAAAGAAGGAAGTGCTTTAATTCTAGGCATTCCGATAATACTGACGGATTTGCCTTTTCAATTCAAAAGGCTGCAATTCCCTTTAAAAATAGTATTTATGATGACAATGAATAAGGCTGAAGGGCAAACACTTAAGACAGCAGGTGTACATTTAGAAAAAACATGTTTTTCTCCTTGGCCGCTGTATGTGGTGGCACATGTGTATACAGCCCACAAAACCATTATATCCGAGCAAAAGGTGACAAGACCAAAAACATACAGAACTGCGCTGACAGCAGATCGCAGTTACATTCCTTTCACTTGTTCAACTTTTTACGTTTCAATATACAGCAAAACACAGATTAGATAAAAAATGCAAATTTAATGCAGACTACAAGCTAGAACAAGAATATAACTATGATAATACTGCTCCCCTATGTACAAGAATATAACTACTAAAATACTGCTCCTATGTACAAGAATATAACTACTATAATACTGCTCCCTATGTACAAGAATATAACTGCTATAATACTGCCCCCTATGTACAAGAATATAACTACTATAATACTGCTCCTATGTACAAGAATATAACTACTATAATACTGCTCCCCTATGTACAAGAATATAACTACTATAATACTGTCCCCTATGTACAAGAATATGACTACTATAATACTGCTCCTATGTACAAGAATATAACTACTATAACACTACCCCCTATGTACAAGAATATAACTACTATAATACTGCTCCCTATGTACAAGAATATAACTACTATAATACTGCTCCCTATGTACAAGAATATGACTACTATAATATTGCCTCCTTATGTACAAGAATATAACTACTATAATACTGCTTTTATGTACAAGAATATAACTACTATAATACTGCCCCCTATGTACAAGAATATAACTACTATTATGCTGTCCCCTATGTACAAGAATATAACTACTATAATACTGCCCCTATGTACAAGAATATACCTACTATAATACTGCCTCCTATGTCCAAGAATATAATTACTATAATACTGTCTCCTATGTACAAGAATAAGCTTCTATAATACTGCTCCTATGTACAAGAATATAACTACTATAATACTGCCCCCTGTACAAGAATATAACTACTATAATACTGCCCCCTATGTACAAGAATATAACTACTATAATACTGCCCCCTATGTACAAGAATATAACTACTATAATACTGCCTCCTATGTACAAGAATATAACTACTATAATACTGCCCTATATGTATGAGAATATAACTACTATAATACTGCCCCCTATGTACAAGAATATAACTACTATAATACTGCCCCCTATGTACAAGAATATAACTACTATAATACTGCCCCCTATGTACAAGAATATAACTACTATAATACTGTCCCCTATGTACAAGAATATAACTACTATAATACTGCTCCTATGTACAAGAATATAGTCCATTAGCTGCTGCCATAACTGATAGCCCATCAGGGGGTAGCAGCACTGAGATTCATTTATGGGACACCAGGGCTGATAGTACAAGCGGGCACCAGCACTGAGAATTCAATAGGCAGTGATAGTCCAGTAGGGGGTGCCATCATAGACTGTCCAGTAAGGGGAGATATAGCACTGATAGTCTAGTATAGGGGCTACTTCACGGACTTATATTGGGTGCCATTAGGGAAACCACACTGGTGATTACGATATCCCCGCGTGAAAAATCACAACTTTTCCTGAGATTATGAGCATCAGAGCTGCTTTTTCTCGCAAAAACATTGCTGCCACTTGCAACTTTTTTTTTAGCATGAAAGTCAATAGGACTTTCTAATGTTAAAAACGCATCACACGAAAATCACAAGTTCCTGCTTTGCAATGGGATAAAAAGGAGGTTCCATAGGGAAACATGGGAGATAAAAAAGAGGGGAAAGGGACTTGTTATTTGTATAGCGCCAACGTATTCCACAGCGTTTTCAGCTAATTTTGTTTTTCATTACCCCCCATCAAGCTGGGTACTCATTTAACTGATGTAGGAAGGTCAGAAGGAGTGAACCTTGAACCGGCTACCTGAACCATGCTGGGATTGAACTTGCAACCTTCAAGTCCTAAACGAGAGATTAGGACTGCATTCTGCGCCACACCATGCCCATAAAAATGAGAAAGATAGGACATGCCGCAATTTTTTTCTTCTCGCAACATCACATGAGTGAAAACATCGCAAATGTGATGGAAACCTTTGAAAATCATTGGTTTCATAATTCTGCGTTTTCACTCACTCTCGCGTTGCACGAAAATCGTGCGATTTTATCACCAGTATGAAGGTCCCCTTACTGGCATAGAGCCTTTTTGTTCACAAATCTCCCACTCAGCATAGCTTGGTTAATGTATAGATGGCGTCTATATGAAAACCCAGACATCTTGGTCAGATTGAACCCAGTGCCTCCTGTGCAAGAGAGAAGTGCCCACGACGGAGCCCCACGCTGGCACGCAGGACGCACTCCGTGTACATACAGCTGCAGAGAACTGAGTGATCGCTTCACTGTGCAATTAGCCAGAGGAGATGATGTTTTAGATGTTTTAGATTTTTTTGTTGGTTTTGAGGTTTTCTCTTCGGTTAATCGCGGGATTTGTGGAATTTTCCAGACTTGAGACTTTGGGTTGGAGAAGGTCCAGCCATTGTACACAGGACACCTCACCGCTCACCTCCCCTCTGAGAAGTCTGTCTGATCCTGGACGCCTCCAAGTGAAGATGATGGAGGTTGTTCTCTTCTGCGCTCATCTACTCTCAGCATCATCCACAGCGGAGGTGACTGATGTGCCCAGGAACGAGTCCCGGCTGAGGATCTTCTCCCTGGACTACCATCATGTGCAGATACCCTTCGAGATCACCCTATGCATTATGCTGGCATCACTGGCCAAGATTGGTAAGAGCTGTCCATACCCTCACCAGGGAGGCTGCCCCTGGAGGTCCTGGGAGTAAGGAGGAGGCTGCGCCTGCCGCACTGCATGCTGTATCTGTACATTGCCTGTGACCAGGGGTGAAGTAAGACAATGTTACAATGTGTCAGTTCTCTATGGAGTTATCACAACAGCAGCAGAAATTTCTCTCCGGTCCTGGACACCAGGCTGATGTCTGATACCTGCGCTGACACATTGTAACAGGCCGTCCACTGTGTGTTCAGGATTTCAGCCTCAGGATGACGAGTGTCACATTCCACATATACCATATTTCTGGTTGGGTAATAATCAAGTGACCTTCTATTTCTGCAGGTTTCAACTTTTCCCCCAGAGTCCGCACGGTGGTCCCGGAGAGCTGCGTCCTCATCATTTTGGGTCTCTTTATGGGCGGAATCATCTATATTGCGAATAATAAGGCCCCGGGGATGAACAGCGACGTTTTCTTCCTCTACCTCCTGCCCCCCATTGTCCTGGACGCCGGGTACTTTCTCCCTCTCCGGCCTTTCTTTGAGAACCTGGGCCCCATCCTGTGGTACGCCGTCCTGGGGACCCTCTGGAACGTCTTTGGGATCGGACTGTCTCTGTATGGGATATGCCAGGCGTTTGGGCTGATGGAGGTCTCTCTGTTGCATAATCTGTGGTTCGGGAGTCTTATCGCTGCCGTCGATCCAGTCGCCGTTTTGTCGGTGTTTGAGGAGATTCACGTAAATGAGAAACTTTATATCTTGGTGTTTGGAGAATCTCTGCTCAATGACGCAGTGACTGTGGTGAGTTCATGACATGGGGTACATCGGGGGGCCAGGGTTATAGGGTGGGCGCACAGGGCATCCAACAACCTAAACTGGCCCTGCAGGGGGCACAGGACTTCACAATGTCATGTAGAGTCACACAACCCACTGCGACCAGGAAGCAGGGAGACCGAGGTTGATAGAGAGTTGGGGTCATGGTCACTTCTACTGCTCTCCTATGACAGACTAGTCTATAGGAAGCCTGTCTAGGCCCAATGAGCCAATCATAAAGGGGCAACATGAGACCTCACGTGTATAACTCATATTCCTAATTGATATATAAGGATTCACTAAGTGCAGCCGCTGATATTTGCTGCCCTATCTGATCCCAGGTGTATTGTGCTGCTACCTCGGAGGGGATGATATAACTGTACATGGGGGTGGGCTGCAAATGCACTCAGTGCGCAACATTTCGGGGATCTGGGTGTAATTTATCAGGCTGGACAGCTGGGTAGCGCTGGATAGCTGGGGTTTGAAAACCACAAATAATGTATCTGTCTTACACAAGGGGGGTCCAGTGCAGCATCCGCATGTACAGCAGCTCCTTCCCCTCCATTAATTAATCACTGGCTACCGGATGCGATGATGTCACTAGTTCCAGCGCCATATACTGGGCATTGGCACTGTGATATCAGAACCCACCGCCTGTGATCTGACTGTCCTTGATCCATTGTGGGAATTGGCTCTATGTGAACAAAACATAGTGCTGTCTGGGCAGTACGTGGCACTATATAGGTCCTGAAAATCTCTATGTGGCGCTTTCTGAGCACTGTGTGCACCATTTAAATGTGCATTGTATAGGCAGGTGTGTACTATTTATTTGGGCACTGTATGACCAGGTGTGCACTATTTATCTGAGCGCTGTATGAGCAGTGTGTGCACTATTTATCTGGACGCTATATGACCAGGTGTGCACTATTTATCTGAGCGCTGTATGAACAGTATGAGCACTATTTATCTGTGTGCTGTATGACCAGGTGTGCACTATTTATCTGGGCATTGTATGAGCAGTGTGTGCACTATTTATCTGAGTGCTGTATGAACAGTATGAGCACTATTTATCTGTGTGCTGTATGACCAGGTGTGCACTATTTATCTGGGCGCTGTATGAGCAGTGTGTGCACTATTTATCTGGGCGCTGTATGAGCAATGTGTGCACTATTTATCTGAGTGCTGTATGAACAGTGTGTGCACTATTTATCTGGGCACTGTATGAGCAGTGTGTGCACTATTTATCTGTGTGCTGTATGAGCAGTTTGTGCACTATTTATTTGGGCACTGTATGAGCAGTTTGTGCATTATTTATCTGGGTGCTGTATGAGCAGGTGTGCACTATTTATCTGGGCGCTGCAGGAGCAGTGTGTGTACTCTTTAGCTTATAAGCAGTGTGTGCACTATTTATCTGGGCGCTGTATGACCAGGTGTGCACTATTTATCTGAGCGCTGTATGAGCAGTGTGTGCACTATGTATCTGGACGCTGCATGAGCAGGTGTGCATTATTGATCTCGGCACTGTAAAAGCAGTTTGAGCACTATTTATCTAGGTGCTGTGTGAACAGTGTGTGCACTATTTATCTGAGCACTGTATGAGCAGTGTGTGCACTATTTATCTGGGCACTGTATGAGCAGTGTGTGCACAATTTATCTGGGCACTGTATGAGCAGTGTGTGCACTATTTATCTGGGCACTGTATGAGCAGTGTGTGCACTATTTATCTGGGTGCTGTATAAGCAGTGTGTGCACTGTTTATCTGGGTGCTGTATAAGCAGTGTGTGCACTATTTATCTGAGCGCTGTATGAACAGTGTGTGCACTATTTATCTGGGTGCTGTATGAGTAGGTGTGCACTATTTATCTGGTGCACACATTGCGCTGTATGAGCAATGTGTGCACTATTTATTCGGGCGCTGTATGAGCAGTGTGTGCCAGTGGCATAACTATAGAGGGTGCAGGGGATGCGGTTGTACCTGGGCCCAGGAGCCTCAGGGGGCCCATAAGGCCTCTCCTCTACATAAAGGGAGCCCAGTACCATGAATAAAGCATTGCAGTTGGGGGCCTTGTTACAGGTTTTGCACTGGGGCCCAGAAGCTTCAAGTTACGCCTCTGGTGTGTGCACTATTTATCTGAGTGCTGTATGAGCAGTGTGTGCACTCTTTAGCTGGGCGCTGTATGAGCAGTTTGTGCACTATTTATCTGGGCGCTGTATAAGCAGTGTGTACACTATTTATCTGGGCGCTGTATGACCAGGTGTGCACTATTTATCTGAGTGCTGTATGAACAGTGTGTGCACTATTTATCTGGGTGCTGTATGACCAGGTGTGCACTCTTGATCTCGGCGCTGTAAAAGCAGATTGAGCACTATTTATCTGGGCGCTGTATGCGCAGTGTGTGTACTATTTATCTGGGCGCTGTATGAGCAATGTGTGCACTATTTATCTGAGCACTGTATGAGCAGTATCTGCACTACTTATCTGGGCGCTGTATGAGCAGTGTGTGTACTATTTATCTGGGCGCTGTATGAGCAATGTGTGCACTATTTATCTGAGCACTGTATGAGCAGTATCTGCACTACTTATCTGGGCGCTGTATGAGCAGTGTGTGCACTATTTTTCTGGGCGCTGTATGAGCAGGTGTGCACTATTTATCTGGATGATGTATGAGCAGTGTGTGCACTATTTATCTGGGTGCTGTATGAGCAGGTGTGCACTATTTATCTGGGCGCTGCAGGAGCAGTGTGTGTACGCTTTAGCTGGGCACTGTATAAGCAGTGTGTGCACTATTTATCTGGGCGCTGTATGACCAGGTGTGCACTATTTATCTGGACGCTGCATGAGCAGGTGTGCATTATTGATCTCGGCACTGTAAAAGCAGTTTGAGCACTATTTATCTAGGTGCTGTATGAACAGCGTATGCACTATTTATCTGAGCACTGTATGAGCAGTTTGTGCACTATTTATCTGGTGCACACATTGCGCTGTATGAGCAATGTGTGCACTATTTATTCGGGCGCTGTATGAGCAGTGTGTGCCAGTGGCATAACTATAGAGGGTGCAGGGGATGCGGTTGTACCTGGGCCCAGAAGCCTCAGGGGCCCCATAAAGCCTCTCCTCTACATAAAGGGAGCCCAGTACTATGAATAAAGCATTGCAGTTGGGGGCCCTGTTGGGGGCACTATTTATCTAGGTGCTGTGTGAACAGTGTGTGCACTATTTATCTGAGCACTGTATGAGCAGTGTGTGCACTATTTATCTGGGCGCTGTATGAGCAATGTGTGCACTATTTATCTGAGTGCTGTATGAACAGTGTGTGCACTATTTATCTGGGCACTGTATGAGCAGTGTGTGCACTCTTTAGCTGGGCGCTGTATGAGCAGTATGTGCACTATTTATCTGGGCGCTGTATAAGCAGTGTGTACACTATTTATCTGGGCGCTGTATGACCAGGTGTGCACTATTTATCTGAGTGCTGTATGAACAGTGTGTGCACTATTTATCTGGGCGCTGTATGACCAGGTGTGCACTATTGATCTCGGCGCTGTAAAAGCAGATTGAGCACTATTTATCTGGGCGCTGTATGCGCAGTGTGTGTACTATTTATCTGGGCGCTGTATGAGCAATGTGTGCACTATTTATCTGAGCACTGTATGGGCAGTATCTGCACTACTTATCTGGGCGCTGTATGAGCAGTGTGTGCACTATTTATCTGGGCGCTGTATGAGCAATGTGTGCACTATTTATCTGAGCACTGTATGAGCAGTATCTGCACTACTTATCTGGGCGCTGTATGAGCAGTGTGTGTACTATTTTTCTGGGCGCTGTATGAGCAGGTGTGCACTATTTATCTGGATGATGTATGGGCAGTGTGTGCACTATTTATCTGGGTGCTGTATGAGCAGGTGTGCACTATTTATCTGGGCGCTGTATGAGCAGGTGTGCACTATTTATCTGGGCACTGTATGAGCAGTGTGTGCATTATTTATCTGGGCGCTGTATGAGCATTGTGTGCACTATTTATCTGGGCGCTGTATGAGCAGTGTGTGCACTATTTATCTGGGCGCTGTATGAGCAGGTGTGCACTATTTATCTGGGTGTTGTATGAGTAGTGTGTGCATTATTTATCTGGCTGCTATATGAGCAGTGTGTACACTATTTATCTGTGTGCTGTATGAGCAGGTGTGCACTATTTATCTGAGCAGTGTATGCACTATTTATCTGGATTATGCATGAGCAGATGTGTACTATTTATCTGGGAGCTGTATGAGCAGTATGTGCACTATTTATCTGGGCGCTGTATGAGCAGGTGTGCACTATTAAGATGAATCTGATTTGTTTATTATTTTACATTTTTTCTCAGGTTTTGTATAAACTCTTCAAAGCCTTCGATGGAATGGCAGACATCCAGCCGGCGGACATCTTTGCTGGAGTTGGCACCATCTTTGTGGTTGCTATTGGTGGGATTCTGGTTGGCTTGATATTTGGCTTAATGGCAGCCTTTACAACGCGGTTTACGGAACACATCCGCGTCATCGAGCCTCTATTTGTTTTTCTGTACAGCTATCTGGCTTATCTTTCAGCGGAAATCTTCCATCTGTCCGGGATTATGGCGTAAGTATGACACAGCTGAGAGTTGGACCATAAGAACAAGTAATACGGAGTAACAGTTAGTAATATTGAGTGACGGTCCGCAGGATCATCTCGTGCTCTGTGAGTATGAGGCGCTACGTGGAGGCCAACATCTCGCAGAAGTCGTACACCACAGTGAAGTATTTTATGAAGATGTGGAGCAGCGTCAGCGAGACGCTCATCTTCTTCTTCCTCGGATTCTATACTGTGGAGAGTAATCACGAGTGGAACTGGCCCTTCACCCTCCTCACCATCGTCTTCTGTGTGCTTTGGCGTGCGTCAGGTATGTGGTCGACTGCAACTGCATAGGGGGAAAGTTTATTGAAGCGTCATCACCCAGGGTGTAGACGAGTGGAGGAGGTGGCAGCATAAAATGATGCAGAAAATTATGCCATATAAAGGAACATGTTTGATGCGTCCAAGTTAAGATAGGCAACGTTTCGACCTATAATTAGGTCTTTTTCAAGCCAAATAACATAAGGATCAGGATATGTAGTTCCACATGTGGAACATGGACTGCGCTGCACGTCATCGAAGAGTTGCACAATGGTGGCATCATCAGCGACACGGCGACCACTGATCACATCAGAGCGTTTACTGGGATTGTGTTTAGTAGTAATTAACAAGAATGTTCAATTAATCTGCAACTAATAATGTCCATGCAGTTCAGCTTGTTTCCACCCCCCCCCCCTTGTTGATCCAGAGGAAGGCAAAAAAAACTTAAATGAGGTGGAAGCCAATTTAGCCAATTTTGGGGGAAAAAATTTGTTCCCGACTTCATGATGGTAGTCAGTATAATCCCTGGATCAACGTTTGAAAGTTCCTACCGAACTCCAAGACCCGGATCAACAACCCTGCTGGTTATTTAACGTCTATAAATTGCAATGTTGTAGAGCTCCAAACAAAGGGATTAATGTGCTGTGAATATGGGATTACCTGGTGATATCTGCTGCTGGATTTATATAAGCCCCCTTTACACTGGAGGACTGTGCGCCCAACAGCAGTCCCAGCGATGATTGTTCCTGCGCTTTTACACAGGAGCGATCAATGCTCAGTAAATGGAGGCGGAGCCAGAGATTGTTCCAGCCCACTTGCCTCCTTTCATGACAAACAGGCCGTCGTTCATAAATGGCCTGTTTACACAGACAGATACAGCGACAGACCAGCAATGATTTTTTAGATTTGCATGAAAGATCCGGTCAGCGATTTATGGCTGATTGTTCCTTCACTGAAGGCATTCACATTGCACAATCATCGTGCAAACCGCTTGACCTAATGAGCGATCTGCAGGGTAATTATAGATAACAGTAATCATGTAAACAAGAAGACGGAGAAGAGAAAGCAAGAGAGGGAGGAACCGTTTACCTTTTTATCCTTTCAAAAGGCATTTGATCACCCGTGCTCCCGCTGATCGGTAACCGATACTGGTGCGTTTTTCTAACCAGTTTTTATTTTCGGATTGTAGAACTTTGTTAGATTATTGTATGTCTGTGGGGCTGAAGGGGGTTACCCATGATTTGGCACTCCAGACTAGAGACCCGTTCTGTATTATTATTGATGACAAGCAACCAGTAAATAGGATACACTGTGATATTTCAGATGACCTTTCGCACTCGGTCACTCTCTTGCACTCAGTGACTCTCTCATCTCTATCGCTCTCTCATACTTGGTCACTCTCTTGCAGTCGGTGATTTTCTCATCTATGTTACTCTCTAGCATTCAGTGACTCTCGTCTCTGTTACTCTATCACACAAGGTGACTCTCTTGTCTGTCACTTTCTCGCACTTGGTCACTCTCTCACATTCGGTGACTCTCTTGTCTCTGTCACTCTCTCGCACTTGGTCACTCTCTCGCGCCCGGTGACTCTCTTGTCTCTCTCACTCTCTCGCACTTGGTCACTCTCTCACACTCAGTCACTCTCTGGTCTCTGTCACTCTCTCGCACTTGGTCACTCGCTCACACTTGGTGACTCTCTTGTCTTTCTCACGCTCTTGCACTTGGTCACTCTCTCGCACTCGGTGACTCTCTCATCTATCTCACTCTCTCGCACTTGGTGACTCTCTTGTCTCTGTCACTCTCTTGCACTTGGTCACTCTCTTGCACTCAGGGACTCCTTCGTCTATGTCACTCTCTTGCACTTGGTGACTCCTTCGCCTCTGTCACTCTCTCGCACTCGGTGACTCTCTCATCTCTGTTACTCTCTCACATTCGGTGACTCTCTTGTCTCTGTCACTCTCTCGCACTTGGTCACTCTCTCGCACTCGGTGACTCCTTTGTCCATGTCACTCTCTCACACTTGGTGCCTCTCTTGTCTCTCTCAATCTCTCGCACTTGGTCACTCTCTCGCACTCAGTCACTCTCTTGTCTCTCTCACTCTCTCGCACTCAGTCACTCTCTTGTCTCTCTCACTCTCTCGCACTTGGTCACTCTCTCGCACTCAGTCACTCTCTTGTCTCTCTCACTCTCTCGGACTTGGTCACGCTCTCGCACTCAGTCACTCTCTTGTCTCTGTCACTCTCTCGCACTTGGTCACTCTCTCGAACTCAGTCACTCTCTTGTCTCTCTCACTCTCTCGCACCCGGTGACTCTCTCGTCTATCTCACTCTCTTACACTTGATCACTCTCTCACACTTGGTGACTCTCTTGTCTCTCTCACTCTCTCGCACTTTGTCACTCTCTCGCACTTGGTCACTCTCTCGCACTCAGTCACTCTCTTGCACTCGGTAACTCTCTTGTCTCTGTCACTCTCTTGCACTCGGTGACTCCCTCATCTATCTCACTCTCTCGCACTTGGTCACTCTCTCGCACTCAGTCACTCTATTGTCTCTGTCACTCTCTCGCACTCGGTAACTCCCTTCTTTGTGTGATTTGACTCATTATAGATTCTAAACCTGTTGGTGACTTTGTTGATCTATTTGGGGTTTTAGTTGCTTTTCGCCGTACTTTCCTTTGGCTCGTGGGAAGCGTCTCAAGAATTTGCTGAATAAATTGTCTCTTGAGAAGACAGCAGGCTTTTCCCTAGATAGGGGTGATGATGGCAGAGTGTGGGCCGCCGGGGCCACCTGGGCCACAGACCCCATCGCAAGAGATGAAGAAATGACCAGATTGTGTCAGAATTTATAAACTCTGAAGTAACAAGCGGCAATGAATATTAGAAATCACATCATGCGGACGATACATCGATCCTGCCGACTGCGCCATCTGCGGCGCACCATGCAAATATCGCAGTGTCACTGAGTAGTTGGAAAGGCATCCCCTGCTGCATGCTGGGATATGAGGTGAAGGTGACCAGCAGGTCAGATGGGATGAGGAAGGAGGGTTGATAGGTAGGAGGCCATGATGGCTGGGAGATCAGATATGATGAGGAGGAGGCCATCATTTATCTGCCTGGTAAGGGAATCTAAATGAGTGCCAATTGGCAGGCATTGTTACATGCTACATGCATTAGCACTTGTTACAAAGGGTCATAAAATCGGCCTGTGTGAAGGACCCCAACAGCAAGCAGAGATATTTTAAAGGGAGGAGAAGTATCCTGATCCTGATGATGTAGTTATTACAGGGGTTGTAGTCCTGATTAGTATTTATTACAGGGATTGTGGTTGTGATGATGCATTTATTACAGGGATTGTAGTCCTGATGATGTAATTATTACAGGGGTTGTAGTCCTGATTAGTATTTATTACAGGGATTGTGGTTGTGATGATGCATTTATTACAGGGGTTGTAGTCCTGATGATGTAGTTATTACAGGGGTTGTATTCCTGATGATGTAGTTATTACAGGGGGTGTAGTCCTGATTAATATTTATTACAGGGGTTGTAGTACTGATGATGTAGCTGTTACATGGGTTGTAGTCCTAATGATGCATTTATTACAGGAGTTGTAGTCCTGATAATGTCGTTATTACAGGGGTTGTAGTCCTTATTAGTATTTATTACAGGAGTTGTAGTCCTAATGATGCAGTTATTACAGGGGTTGTAGTCCTGAGGACTAGTATTTATTACATGGGTTGTAGTCCTCATGATGTAGTTATTACAGGGGTTGTAGTCCTGATTGGTATTTATTACAGGGGTTGTAGTCCTGATGATGTAGTTATTACAGGGGCTGTAGTCCTGATTAGTATTTATTACAGGGGTTGTAGTTCTGATGATGTCGTTATTACAGGGGTTTTAGTCCTAATGATGCATTTATTACAGGGGTTGTAGTCCTGATAATGTCGTTATTACAGGGGTTGTAGTCCTGATTAGTATTTATTACAGGAGTTATAGTCCTAATGATGCAGTTTATACAGGAGTTGTAGTCCTGAAAATTAGTATTTATTACAGGGGTTGTAGTCCTCATGATGTAGGTATTACAGGGGCTGTAGTCCTGGTGATGTATTTATTACATGGGTTGTAGTCCTGATCTTGTATTTATTACATGGGGTTGTAGTTCTGATTAGTATTTATTACATGGGTTGTAGTCCTGAAGATGTATTTATTACAGAGGTTGTAGTCCGGATGATGTAGTTATTACAGGGGTTGCAGTCCTGATGATGTATTTATTACTGCGGTTGTAGTCCCGATTAGTAGTTATTACAGGGCTTGTAGTCCTGATAATGTAGTTATTACAGGGCTTGTAGTCCTGATGATGTACTTATTACAGGGGTTGTAGTTCTGATTAGTACATATTACATGAGTTGTAGTCCTGATGATGTTTTTATTACAGGGGTTGTAGTCCTGACAAGCATTTTGAACAAGTTCTGCCTGAACGTTGTCTCCAGGAAGGATCAGTTCATTATCGCTTATGGGGGTCTTCGTGGGGCCATCTGTTACTCATTGGTCTTTCTTCTCCCTGACATCAAACCAAGGCGTCTGTTTATTGCGGCCACCAGCGCGGTCATCCTCTTCACTGTCTTTGTCCAGGTCAGTTTTGTGCAGCTGTTACATTGTTCATTACAGGTAGTGGGATTGGGGGGAAGATGCGAGGAAGGTCCTGTAGAGGGAGCTCTGCCTTGCTGATAGTGATGTATTCTGGCCCCACCCCTGAGGAGCTAATGTCTGGTTCTCCTCCAGTATCTGCTATATTATTCGATGTTATTGACCACCATGAGGCCCATCCTGCAAGTGACACTATTATTTGTGCAGGGTTATCCTGATTTACACTTTACCACCAATGACTCTTTTGCTACATCAAACTTGCAGTACATTCCCCCTTACTACATGCATGGGGACATGTTCTTACAATATGCAGAGATTATAATTAATTGATGTGTTGATTATCGATTAGTTATTGGAGGGTGTTCTCCGCAGGACGACGCTCCTGGAGTGATCCCTGGATAGTCTCAGTGTCAATATTGGTCAGTAGTAGAGATGAGCGAACGTGTCCGTTACGGACACATCCGCACCCGGACACCCGCTTTGCCGAACACTGCAGTGTTCGCGCGTAAGTGTCCGGGTGCCGCCGGGGGGCGGGGAGATGCGCGGCGGCGCGGGCGGCAGTAGCGGGGAACAGGGGGGAGCCCTCTCTCTCTCCCTCTCCCCCCCACTCCCCGCCGCACCCCCCCGCGCTGCCACGGCGGCCCCCGAACTTTTTCGCCCGAACACTGAAGTGTTCGCAAGGTTCGGTGTTCGGGCGAAAAAGGGGCGGGGCCGAACGTGTTCGCTCATCTCTAGTCAGTAGTGACCTGTGCATCCATAGCGAGGGCTTCTGTCCCACCCTCATGGTGAAAACTCACCTGCAGCCGCTAGCCAAAGACTGTTCACCTCCTTCACGTAATATTGATTTGGGAAAATTAACGCATAAGGCCACCTTAGATGATCCACTGCAGCTGACACATGGATTTCCAGACTTCTGAACGCAAAAAAATTAGTATAGGTGAAGGATCTCTATGTAACTCAGCAGACCTGCTGTTCTGGGTCCTAGGACAGAGGGGTGACAGTCCCAACCTCTACGTGAGATATCTGCCTGTACACATTTATACTCTTTTACATGTAATGACCAGGGAATGACCATCCGGCCACTGGTGGAGCTGCTGGACGTGAAGAAACGGAACAATACTGCCTCCACTGTGAGCGAGCAGATCAACATCCGGGTGAGTGACGCTGTTACATTGTAGCAAACATCTACTCACAGTATGAAGTCTCTGGTGATGTGATCATCCTCCATAAAGAACTCACTAAGGGTTTATTCACATGGGTGTAATTCTCATCTGTGTTTGCAATTGCCTGTCCACAGATCCATTAACCCCTTAATGACGTGGACCTTTTTTTCTTCAATTTTGGTTTCTCCTCCCCATTTAAAAAAAAAAAATCATAACTTTTTTATTTTTCCATCGCCATCACTATCGCAATAGGGCTTGTTGTTTTTTGCTGGATGAGTTGTGTTTTTCATTAATACTATTAAATGTACCAAATAATGTACTGCAAAACGTTTGAAAATTTCTAACTGGAGGGAAATGTGAAAACATTTTTTGGGTGTCTTGTTTCTACGGTGTACAAGCTGCAGCAAAAATGACCTGATACATTTGTTATGTGGATCAGTGCGAATACAATAATACCACATTTATATAGGTTTTTTTTGTGCACTACTCTTTTTAAAAATGAAATATCTTTAAAAATATTTCTATTTTCTGCCACTGTCTTCTGAGCGACGTAACTTTTTTTCTTCTTTTGACATTGTCACGTTTATTGCAGGACGTCCTGTAGTTTCTATTAGTAACATTTTGGAGTATTATGATTTTTTGATTGCTTTTGATTACATTTTTTCTTGGAGACAAAGGGACCAAAAAAGAGCAATCCTTGCATTGTGATTTGTTTTTTTTCTGACGATGTTCACCGCACAGGTAAATAACCCCTTAGTGACGGCCCCATCGGGATTCTACGTCCTCACTAAGTGGGCTTTAATCCTAGAGGATGTAGAAATATGCATCCTCTTAGGATTAAAGCCCTGTTAGCTGAGGACGTGACAGTTCCATGCTGTCGGTGCCCGCAGGTAGCAGACAGCATGGAGCTGTCATCCTGGGCTGCGGGCAGTCCCCCCCGGCAATGCGATCGGCGCTATCCAATGGATAGTGCCGATCGCTATACAGTGAAAAAAAAGTTAAAGATTCAGCTGCCCTGATGAATCGAAACCATCAGGGCAGCTGAAAATACTCACCCACCTTCTCTGCGTTGTCCCTCGAAGATCTGGTCCTCCCGGACCTGCCGCCTCTCTTCTGCGCATGCGCGCCAGATGAATGACGTCACGCGCATACGTAGAAGCCCGGGAGCCCCCGGCAAATTCAAAATCTCCTGAAGATAGCTGGGAACCAGGAGATGTTCCCGGGGACTGCGGTGAGCGGTCCCCGGCCCGCGATCGCCGCTATCCAGTGGATAAACTAAATAAAGGAAGATTACAGTGGATGACTAAATAAAGGAAGATTACAAATTTTACTCTGCAAGCAAGCGTGGATTACACTTTTTCCTGCATGGAATTGTTTGCTATCCAGTGGATAGCGGCGATAGCGAAAAAGTTTTTAAAAAGTTTAAAAAAGTCTCCGTTTCACCTCCCCTCATGGATCCGATCCATGAGGGGAGGTGAAAATACTCACCTTGGGTCCTCCGTGATGTCCTGGTCTCCCGGGACCCAAGGTCCCCTTCTGCACATGCGCGCCCGATGTCAATCATCGGGCGCGTGCACAGAGTGGCTCGAGCCCCGGGAAATTCAAAATCCTTCTGCTCCTGGCTGCCATGTGTAGCCAGGAGCAGAGGGATGTCACCGGGGACATGATCACTGTTATCGAATGGATTACAGTAATCATTAAAAGTAAAAAAAGAGTGTAAAAAGTAAAAACAAAAAGTCTAAAAAAGTAAAAAAAAAAGTTTTAAAAAGTAAAAAAAAAGGTTTAAAAAGTTAAAAAAAGCTTACGTTTCATCTCCCCCCACGGATCATATCTGTGAGGGAGGATGAAATGACATACCTAAGGCCCCTGGATTTATCCGCGGACTTTACCCCAGCTTCTGCGCACACGCCCGTCGCCAAAATGGCAGACGCATGCGCAAAAGCCGTGGATTGCCAGGGTAATTTAAATTCTCCCTGCTCCTGGCTACAAAACTTAGCAGAGAGCCTGGAGATTTCACAGAGAGCCGCAGTGAGCGGTTCCTGATCACGTGTTTGCCGTTATCCAATAGATAATGGCGATCACGTAAAAGTTAAAAGAAAGGTGAAGCTTCATCTCCCCTCACCGATGCGATCGGTGAGAGGAGATTAAACTTTTTACCGGAGGCCTCCACATTTGCACCCCGACGCGATCTTCATCCGTGAACTTTCCCGGATTCTGCACATGCGACCGCCGGCAAAACACCGGACACATGCGCAGGAGTCGGGGAGCCCAGGAAACTTAAAGTCTTCTTGCTCCCAGCGACCAACGGTTGCCGAGAGCCTGGAGCAGTGACGGGTGGCCTCGTTGAGCGGTCGTCGGTCATGTGATCTACCCTAGGCTGGTCTCACATGACCGGATAGGCATTACGAATTCTGCATGCATCTGATCCATGGTAATACGCAGATCAATCGCATTGGATTACACAATCCCGCTCACATTAGCGGGTCGGAATTGCGTGATCCACTGGCTGAAAAGAGAAAGCAGCAGGTTCTATTTTACTGTGGATATCCGCAACATAGAGCCCATTGTGCTCCATGGTCATGGATATACCCGCTGCCCATACGCAACTATGTTGTGTACGGGCTGCGGGTACCCGTGTCATCGCTAAGTGACGATGTGGGAAATACAAACAAAAAAATAAGTGTACTGCGAATGACCGCCTGTGTGAGTAGGCAGTTATGCGCAGTACATTACGTGGTCGTACACAGGGTCACAGCCGGGCTCACAGATGGGATCCGCTGCGGGCCTCCGCAAGCGGATTCCACCTACGACTGCGTGAGCCCGGCGTTATTCAGACCACTACCTGTAATACATAATTTACAAGAAGCCCTGGGAACGCTCACCTTCCTGCAGTTCCAGGAGCAGCTTGTTGAGCGCCTTCTGTGTGAGACCACCGCACCTCCGCAAGCTTACGAAGACTCAGGGAACGCCACTTTTTACACCCCATACCTGCCGCTGAGGTCAAAAAATACCCCCCAAAAAGCATGAGAGGAGGGGGATACACGGTTTTATTGCCCCATGTACCCATCCCAACCAGCCTCCGTAATTACCCCTGTCTTCGGAAATACCACACAGTTCACATTATTACTTTTATGTAAGATTTGGGGAACGCCGAAAAGGGTGTGGAGTGTGTGTGTGGAGGGGGGTGGGGGAGAATTTTTTAACGTGTCAATCTTTATTCCGTGCAACTGCACGATGAGGCCTGGAATTTATTCAGTTGTGCCCTGCAATCCAACGGGTGTTCCCTCCATTACAGGCCTTGCCATGTTTCCTGTAAGTAGATTAGGGCCACAACGGGAATGTTTTTGAACACGGGACAAACGGGGGTATCCATTTTGGGGGTGAATGTCTTCATTCCTTTGTACACTGTACAAAAAAACCCTGTTTTTAAATTGCCAAAATTGCCAAAAAAATGAAAATCGTAATTTTTTCCTTCTGCTTTGCTTAGATTCATTCAAAAGCTGTGTACTCAAAATGCACAGTACACCCCTAGATGAATTCGTTAAGGGGTCTAGTTTTCAAAATGGGGTCATCTATGGGGGTGCTTTATTGTTTTGGACGCTCAATGGCTCTACAAGTGGGCAATGGGGCCTGGAATTTATTCCGTTGTACCCTGAAATCCAACGGGTGCTCCTTCCATTACAGGCCTTGCCATGTGTCCTTTAAGTAGATTAGGGCCACAAGGGGTATGGTTTTGAACACGGGACAAACAGGGGTATCCATTTTGGGGTAAAAGTCTTCCTTCATTTGTGTGCTATACAAAAAAACCTGTTTTTAAATTGATACAACTGCCAAAAAAAGGGAAAATTGTAATTTTTTCCTACTGCTTTGCTTAGATTTATTAAAAAAATTGTAGGGTAAAAATACACAGTACACCCCTAGATAAATTCGTTAAGGGGTCTAGTTTTCAAAATGGGATCATTTGTTGGAGTTCTCTGTCGTTTTGGCTGCTCAAGGGCTCTACAAGTGGGCAATGGGGCCTAAATCACCTTCATGCTAAATTTCTGTTCTGAAAGCCACCGACTACTCCTTTCATTTTGGGCCCCGTTGTGCATCCAGACATAAAATTAGGGCCACAATGGGTATGTCTCTGAACACGGGACAAACAGGGGTATCCATTTTGGGGTGCAAGTCTTCATTCATGTGTGTGCTGTACAAATAAAACTGTTTTTAAAATGACAGAATTGCCAAAAAAACGAAAATCACAATTTTTTCCTTCTGCTTTGCTTGAATTCATTCAAAAACTGTGGGGTCAAAATGGGCAGTACACCCCTAGATAAATTCGTTAAGGGGTCTAGTTTTCAAAATGGGGTCATTTGTGGGGGTTCTCTTTGGTTTTTGCCGCTCAGAGCTCTACAAAAGTGCTATGGGGCCTAAAACGCCTTCAAGGAAAATCTATGTTCTGAAAGACACCGACTACTCCTTTCATTTTGGGTCCCGTTGTGCATCCAGACACAAGATTAGGGCCACAATGGGTATGTTTCTGAACACGGGAGAAACAGGGGTATCCATTTTGGGGTGACAATCCTCATTTTCATGTGCACTATATGAAAAAAATATGTCTTTAAAATGACATATTTGCAAAAATATGACATTTTATTTTTTCTCCTCTAAATTGAATTAATTCCTGAAAAAAAACTGTGGGGTCAAAATACTTCTGACCCCTTCAGTCAATACATTAAGGGGTGTAGTTTTTAAAATGGGGTCATTTTGTGGGATCTATTATTCAGACACTCATGAGCCTTTGCAAACTTGGCTTGGTGCAGGAAAACAAAGTGTTCCTCAAAATGCTGAAAAGTAATGTTAAATTTGTACGTCATCTAAATAGTTTAAAAAAAAAACACAAAAGTTTTTCAAATGTGCATTCAGAATAAAGTAAACAGATGGAAATATATATCCTATCAAAAATTTGTACAGTACGTTTGGACATATTTGAGATATTACAGTTGAAAATGTGAAAAAAGGACAATTTTCTTAACATTTTTCCAATATTGGTACTTTTAATAAATATACACAAATTCTATTGGTCTATTTTCACCACCTTAATGAAGTACAACATGTGGCGAAAAAACAATGTCAGAATCATTTGGATAGGCAAAACCATTAGGGAGTTATGCTATGTTGAACGATGCATGTCAGATTTCCAAAATTTGGCTCCATCACTAAGGTGCAAACAGGCTTTGTTACTAAAGGGTTAATGCATTAATTTGATAGATCAGACTTTTATTGCCGCAGTGATACTAAATATGTTTTGTTTTGATTTATTTATTCTGAATGTGGGAAGAGTGTTTTGACCTCTTATGCCGACTGCACACCGGCGTAAGTGCATTTACACATGCATTTGCACTGCGTATTTGTGTGATGGCGTTACATTTTTAGCGCGTGCCTGTGCATGTTTAGTATCGTTTTATCGCTCAGATAGCTGCGCTAAAACAGTGCAGCTATCTGAGTGTTAAATCTGGTGAACGAATATCGGCCGCGAGCATGTCACGGCTGCTGTTAGCGAGTATGCCGCTCCCCCTCCCTCCTTTTGCTGGCCGGCTCCCATAGGAGTCTATGGGGGGCGCCGGCACTGTATTGTCAAAAGATATCACATGTCCTATCTTTTGACAAAGAGAAATCTCGGCGTCAAAAAGAGTGCCTTTTGAAGCGTGATTTCTTTTCGGCGCATCAAAAAAAATTTATCTGAAAGAACCCATAGGAAATCATGGGTTCTTTTAGATGCAATTTTTTGACGCACCTACTCTGCGTCAAAATGACGCTCGTGTGAAAGAGCCCTTTTAACGCTGTGATATCGCTGCGTTTATTTAAGGCTATTGTCAATGAGACTTTCTAATGTTAAAAACGCATCGCATGTTTGTGCTTTGCGATTTTTGTGCGATGCTTTTTTAACATTAGAAAGTCCCATTGACAATCGCGTTGAAAGCACCAGGCTGATATAGCGCGGGGCGCGTTCATGCCAGGCCAAAAAGATAGTCCTGGAACTATCTTTCCGGCTGGAATACGTCAGCCGCTGCATGGGCTCCTATGGGAGCCAATGACAGCGGCCGGAGAAGGGAGGTGGGAGGGAGTTTAGCAAAGTGGCTGCAAAATTTCCTCCCTCTTCTCTCCTCCTCTCTCCTCCCCTCGGTTGTTTGCAATGGGAGGGGGCGGAACAGGGCCGAGCTAAGCTCCAGCCCGCTCCACCCCTCCCATTGCTGGCTGCGGAAAAAGGGTGGGTGCTTAACTCCACCCCTATCCCGCCCACTCCCATTGCAAACAGCTGGATTGAAGGAGAGAGGAGGTGAGCCAGCGAGGGGGAAGGAAGGGGAGGCAATGGCATTGCGGCCTCGGCGTATATCATATATGTGCCAGGGCCCGTGTCGTCTGAATGGGCATAAAAAACGTTAGATTGGTGAAAGAGCCCTAAGCCCTTAGTATCCTATTTATTTTTATTATAATGAAAAACTTTATTTTTCACTTAATTTTACTTTACTTTTTTTATAGTTCCTTCAGGGGACTTGAACTTCTACCATATACTGCGATACTTAAGTATTGCACTATATGATATTTGCCTTAGTATTCTATGAGGATGGACCACAGGCATGATTTGATAGGCAATCAGCCATAGCAACATTGTGGGTCTTCAGAAGGCCCTGGGCTGACATGGCAACCAAATAGCACCTCACCACCATTGAGCAGGGGCATTTGGAACCCACAAACTCTGATTTAAATGCCACTGTTAGAATTGACAACGACATTTAAAGGGTTAATAACTGTGATCAGCATAAGTGCTGATTGTGGCTGTTCCCGGAGGGTGTCAGCTGTCAGAAACAACCGCCACCTCGCCTATACGGTTCCCCATCTCAATCCATACAAACTCGATGTTGGAGGGCGTATATGTACACCCAAAAGTGTCAAGGGCTTAACGTGATTGGACTATTCAGACAGAGGATGTGTGTAAAAATATCGGAGTATGTAGTATTCTGGTCCGATTTCATGGATGACAGCCGGCCATTGGAGTCACTGGAAAACCAAGCGGATTGACATCTAGAGCTAGAAAATCATCATTGCGCCTTTTTCCATTTTTTTTTGCATACGAGACAAATGGTTGATACATGGATGATGTGCAGAAGGCAGACACGTGTAATGCGTGTAGCGCAGACATACACACGGAATACAATCATTCAATTTTTCACAGTCCAAAATCAAACGCAGTCATGTGACTGATCCGATTTACATATCCTCTGCTTTAGGCCTTATTCACATGAGTATGTCCGATTTTGGTCCATGATAAACAAACGCTTTGTAACCGTGTGTTTGTCTGTGTTGCATACATACGTGTTTCGTGTTTCCAGTTTTTACTTCTGTTGTGTCATCTGTTTTTTCTACGCCCAAAAATTAAAAAATGGAAGGAGGCTCAATTTTTTTCTAGTGTCACTTAGCAGCGATCTGTGAAAAACGGAGCCCATAGATGTCAGCCTGTGTGTGCTCCATTTTTTTTGCGCACCTATTGACTTGAATGGGTGACTTTCACCTGACAGATCGGGCTAGAATAGGACATGGGGTGACTTTGTTTTCCACAGATCATCCGTTTGTGTAACAAAATAAAGAAACTGCAGTCTGAATCGCCGTTTGCACGCGGACAAGAAATACGCCCATAGGAGTAAGCTCTTACTGATCCTGAGCTCCGTCATGCGTTACACTCCAGCCACAGCCAAAGCTGCAGTCACACCTCTACAGTCTTGCAGGCTCCCAGGTTGTTAGACTTGATGTCTCCTTGCTGCCCCCTGCTGCCTGATATTCATGATCAGGGTGATATGTATCAGCGCAGACAATTCCAAGGAGCTGAACACTGCAGCCGCATCAATCTCTTCGCTGTACTGCACTTCAGGCTTTACCTGCACTGATACATTGTAGCAAACCCTCAGCTGTGAGAAGTAGAAGGTCTGGGAAGTTTTTACGTTCTTGAGTATTCTTATTGACTTATTGCTCATCTCTGCACAATGCTCAGGATTTCATAGTGTTTGGGGTCTCTTAAGTCCCACTGTATCCACCTCCCCCTGAGCAGTATCTTCCCTCCACTGTATCCCCTCCTCCCCCTCATTGTATCTGCCCTCCCCCCACCACTGTATCCCCCCCCCCCTCCAGCTCCACTGTTTCTCTCTACTCCTACACTGCATTCCCCTGCACTGCATCCTTCCTGCCCATCATTGTATCCCTCCATCGCTGGTTCCTTCCTCCTGTTCCTCCACCATTGTATCCCCCTCCCCCTCCACCTCATTATTTCTCACCTACCCCAACACTGTATCATTCCTACCAATAATTGTATCACCCCTCCCCTTCATTGTATCTCCATCACCACTGTATCTTTCCTCCTCTTCATTAGATACCCTTCCCCCTCTACTGTACTCCTTCACCCACCTCTGTATCTCTCCTTCTCCTCATTGTATCCCCCTTCTCCACCATTGTATCCACCTTCCCCCATCTCTATATCCCCTTCCTCATTGTACCTCTTCTATTTCCCCTCCCCCACCACTGTAACCCCCCTCCTCATTGTACCCCCTCAGTATCCCCTCCGCCACCTCTGTATCCCCCTCCTCCTCATTGTACCTCCTCTCCTACTACTGTATCCCCACTGCCCCACCACTATATTCCCCTTTCCTCACCTCTGCATCCCCCTACCCCTCATTGTATCCTCTTCCCCACTTCTATATCCCCTCCCCCACCACTGTATTACCCCCCCCCCTCGATACGTTTTATCTCCGGTGAGCGAGGCCTCATTCAGCATCAGTGAGTCCGCAGTCCATGAAGCAGAAGCCATCAGTCTCCGCCGTGCAGCCGTGCGAGAAAGAGAGATGGATTATGTCCGACTCATTTCCTGTGCGGAACGCGCGGTGTCTGACCCGTGACTCTCCTCTATGTGCAGCACTTTATTCATCGTCTCACGTTAAGTGCATCGCGGTCCGTCTGTCACTCATATCGAAATAAAAACGAAAGGTCAGAGCCGTCCATCAGCCGCGTCCCCTCCCCCCGCGTGGAGCAATATTGTGTGGTTATGAGGTGATGTGGTACGTCCTGCGGTTTATTGCACAGCAGATAGGACACAATATTAATGGCGGCTGTTCTGCGCGGTCTTGTCCTGTACGGGTTTAATGTGCGCTAGTTAAATGCAGTTTCCTTCAATAAAAAATGGGTTAAGCTGAATCACCGCCACGAGCGACAACCAACATCTAGCTGCAGGTGAGGTCGAGGCGCCAAGCAGCATCATGAGTCACAATCCACAGGCAGAGGTTCAGTCCAGCATGCAATGACTATCACAGTGCTGGCTGCCAGCAAGAGCTAAGAGAGGGGTGGGGAGGAGCCTGTGGATGGCAGATGCTGGGGCCCCGCCTCTGCAGAGCTACCGTAATATGATTGAGAGCTGGAGATATCAGACAGCTACTTCCTGTCCTCAATATTGAAGGCAGACGTCTGAACTGAGAGATAAAACATGAGACTGCACATGTAGTGGACTGCACCCAGAAAAGGCACAGGAGAAAGAGACGGCACAGGAGGAATAGACCGCACCCAGGAAAGGCACAGGAGAAAGAGACGGCACATGAGGAACATACTGTACAGCAGGAAGTGACTGCACACAATAACTTCTTGAAGCTAGTAGAGGCAGTGTTTCCTGGAGACCACATTCGGTCACTGTGTATGCATCCCTTTACTAGGATAGTGTATCCAAAGAGTCACATAATTATTCATAAAACTTTGTCATCATTTATTAAAGGAGATGTCCCGCGCCGAAACGGGTTTTTTTTTTTTTAAACCCCCCCCCCGTTCGGCGCGAGACAACCCCGATGCAGGGGTTAAAAAAACCACCCGCACAGCGCTTACCTGAATCCCGGCGCTCCGGTGACTTCTCTACTCACCGCTGAAGATGGCCTCTTCCTCCGTGGACCGCAGCTCTTCTGTGCGGTCCACTGCCGATTCCAGCCTCCTGATTGGCTGGAATCGGCACGTGACGGGGCGGAGCTACACGGAGCTACACGGAGCCCCATAGAGAACAGCAGAAGACCCGGACTGCGCAAGCGCGGCTAATTTGGCCATCGGAGGCCAAAAATTAGTCGGCACCATGGAGACCAGGACGCTAGCAACGGAGCAGGTAAGTAAAAAACTTTTTATAACTTCTGTATGGCTCATAATTAATGCACAATGTATATTACAAAGTGCATTATTATGGCCATACAGAAGTGTATAACCCCACTTGCTGCCTCGGGACATCTCCTTTAAGTTCAGGAAAGTGGTCCATCATGATCGACCACTATTACGTCCTTGTCTGCTCACACTGTAAATAAAGTTAACACTGGGCTGGTCTGGTCAGAAAGAGCACAGTGGGGACTTCACACAGTTGATGTATTTTGTTCTTTTTACGATGTTCATCGTTAATTCATTTGGATATACGAGAGAACTCATTCAGGTAGCCTTATTGCCAATTCTAAATTTAAAGAAGTACTCCAACAGCAAGAAGAGACTGCACAGGAAGAAAGTACTGCACAGGTGGAAGACACTGTGTCTGGCGACTGCAGAAGAGGAAGAGACTGCACTCTGTACGGTGGTGAGGCCTCAGTTTTGGCTTATCACCCTTTGGTGTTGGGCGCTGCGTTATTGCACTACTACTCCCACTATCCCCTCTCCAGTTTTTGTATCGTTTGCAATTCTCGCCTTGCTGGGACTTGTGGTGAGTGTCAAATGTGTTTACCATTAATGATATCATGATAGTCACACTGTGTCATGTCCACAGCTGATGGATCACCTGACCGCCGGCATGGAGGACGTGTGCGGCCGCGGGGGACAAATGTGCTGGAAAGATAAGTAAGAGCCGATGAAAGAGTCCTAATATAGAAATACAAATCCAGAATCATGTAAGATCAAGAGACGTCACAGCGGTGTAATACAAGACGATGCATTGTAACAAAACCGGATGTAATAACATAATACACAATCCTACATAGTACAACAACAATATACACTGAGCTCGGTATAATACACCGTAACATATGCAGTCTATAGTACCCTGATGTAACAGTATATACAAGATACACTACAACCCCTCACCGCCGTGTGCTCTTCCTATGTTGATCGTTTGATCGGTTCTCGCAGATTCGACTACTTTGACAATCGGTATCTGAGGAGGATTTTGCTGCGCGATCATCAACCGAAGTCCAGCATCGTCGTCCTATATGAGAAGCTGGAGAAGAAGCACGCCATCGAGCTCGCCGAAACTGGACAGTTACCATATATGTCACCACCTGCGTCTGTTTGGTGAGCAGAACCTTCTGGACTCCTGATGATACTTTGTAACCGGTGAATCGTCTGTCCGCTGCTGGGGGTCCTCCGGCCTTAAAGGGGAATCACACGTTCATATTTCTCTATTTCACCACGGCCGGGCGCTGTGTATATGGAGGTGTACGGCCTCGCTCACACAAGCGGTTTTGTACAGCATTTAGGGCTGCGTTTATTTTAAGCCCTATGCTAAATGCTGTACAACGCTCCCATTCATTTCAGTGGGGCTGCTCGCACAAGCTTTAAAACACAGCTATTTCAACGCTGCACTTTGAAAGCGTTGCATGTTGTATTTTTGGCCATTTTCAGCCCTGCGTCGCCCACTGAAATGAATGGGTGCCGGTTTCAGAGCTGCTGAAAATGTGGCACATCTTGGTATCATGTTTTTGGCAGCGTTAAACGAACCAATTTTCGGGGGTGTAAAAATATCAGCCCTAAAATCAGCCCTAGCAGGCACCGTCTGGGTCCCTCCCGCTGCTCTCCGGCGGTCCTGCAGGCTTCCGGGTACTTGTCATCCCCAACAGAGAATCTCCTGATGGTAATAGGGTTTGAAGACCCCGCCTCCAGCAAGAAATTGCTCTGATTGGTTCCCCGAGCGCTGGCTCAGCCAATCAAAGTCAACGCTGAATGAACCAATCACAGCCATTCAATGAATGGCTGTGATTGGTGCATCCAGTGCTGGCTCTGATTGGCTGAGCCCACGGCACTCTGCCCCTCAGAGTAATCTCTTGCTGGAGGCAGGGTCTTCAAACACGCAGCATTGAAAAACACTGCCGTTCTGCAACTGCCTGTGTGAGGGAGGGCCTAAAGAAGCATTGCTAATTGTCTAAACTGGATACAGTTGTAACAAACCCTCAGCGGTGGGCAGTATTAGGTCAGTCCAGGTTTTTCAGCCACCTAAAAACAAGGATATCCCTATTCATTTACAGCAAGCAGATGTTTTGAAATGGCAATGGAATAAAGGTGCATTCACACGGGCAGCAGGAAGTCACGCCCGACATTCTCAGGTGCGACTCACATCGCACACCACACGGACACTCCATTCGTGCGCAGTGTAACGTGCGGAGACCGCATATCTGCGTGTTCTATTCTCATACAAGACTCGCAGGAAAATAGAACATGCTGCGATTTTTCTGTCTATCGGCATCGCTGCGAGGGAAATAATGGATTGTATTTTCGTATGTCATGTGCACAAATTTTCTCGCCTCTGTGAACGCCTCCTGAAGCCGGATTCATACAAATGTATTTGCGCAGTTTATGAAGCACATAAAAATTGCGCACACAATACGCAGTAAGGCCGCTCTCACACAGGCGTTTTCCACAGCGGGTGTTTGAAATGCCCTCTAATAACGCTATACTGAGCCTCCATCGATTTTAAAGGGGGCTTTTCAGATGAACGTTTTAGCGCCGTGTTTCTAACGCCGCACTAATCAGCACTTGTTAAACGCCCCTCATCACTCATTCTAATGATGGGCTGCGTTAAAAATACTGTCAAATGTGTTTGAAAACACCATTCATAAACGCTGTAAGATGCTGCGTTTAAAGACGCGCCATTTTTACTAACACCGGTGTGTATTTCGCATGCACATTTTTTTTGCAGAACAAAAATTACGCACCATGCCCTGTTTTCCTGTGTATTTGCGCAGGGGCAGAGCACATATTAAACTAATTACACTAATTGCTCATCTCCATGAATGGGAGCGTGTTTTTTTCCTCTACTGCGAGAATATGTGCGTTTACGGTCGTGTGACACCGGCCTTAGAGAGTTTTCTCATGCAGTAATGAAGCCTCATTTTGTGTACCGGCCCTTTAACACATTTATACTTTCTATCGCTTTTAGTCAGCGTCACACCCGATCACCGTCCGGAGGAAGATTTTCTGCGAGGGAGAAGGACGACATACAGAAAATCCTGTCCATGAGCCTGTACCAGATCAGGAAAACGGTGAGCACGGTCATGTGACTAGAACCGCATGGTGTACACAGTGTGTATAGTGACTGATGAAGAACCCAAGCCCACTGATCAGCAGCTTCACAAAGTCTAATACTCCAGTCACCTCCAGAGCTGCAGTAACAATTCTAACTTTACATCATGCCTTGTGCTCCAGTCACACCCAGAGCTGCAGCTACATAGCGTTTATACTCTAGTCACTTCTAGAGCTGCCTGCACCAATCTGCAGGCTGCAGGTTTTTACATCTCACAGCGGCATCTGCTGCTTCAATATCTAGATCTCCCATAATGCCCAGAATACACTGCATGTCTCCAAGTCACAGCAGCTCTGGGTGCAGCATTTTCAGTGATGGCAGGTAATAAACAAGGATGGCGCTCCTCTCGTCTCTACAGACCACGACCTACAGCAGACACACGCTGGCTACGGATCTCGGAGCCGAACAGGCCAAGGAAATCCTGATCCGCAGGAAGCAGAGTCTTCTTATTAATACTGACAAGTTTGAGCCACCGCGCAGGAAACAGGTGAGACGCAGCAGCAGCAGCACAAGCACAAGAAGTAGGTGAGACACGCAGCACAAGCACAAGAAGCAGGTGAGACACGCAGCA